>NC_063336.1:66387452-66483333 GCF_021869965.1 Rhincodon typus | reverse complement strand
AAACGTCAGCCTTCCTGCTCCTCTGAAGTGGGCTTTAATCCCTGTTGTTGTGTATTCTTGAAAGGGGAGGATACAAAACCTGTCTCACCCAGACTGCTATCTTATATCCCACCGTGTTCACAGTCTGAGACACCTTCCAGTAAATTACATTTCAACTTTGCAGTGCATTTTTCCCTTTTCAAGTCAATCCCTTTGAAGTTTCCTTGAAATGTCATTAGATGTAACATTCCATGGTGTATCTTTCTATCTGTTTCACCTTTCATGGTATGATAACAAATAGATTCACGCTGCTCTGATTGTAAATATCCTAGAATGTACAGGAGGTTTTAAAAGATAACATGCATTTCTCCCTTGCTCACTAATGTGATCTCCTCCCCCTCCACACTTCCTCTTAGTGGGTTCACCAGAGTTAAGACCTAGGTCATTACAATCTCCATTCATCACTACAGCTTGGTTTTTGCTCATTGAGAAGAAAACGTTCAATTAAAAGCTAAAAATGATCAAACCCAAATTATATACATGAAGTTCCGTAGTCTTTTCTAAATATAATTACAATTTTAAAAAAGGCACTTCTTGATTAGGACCACAATGCTACATAAACATTTGTTTCCAAAGTAACAATAAACCTTGAAATATGGTATCAAATTTAGTATTTAAATAGCGAGGATCTCCACTGGATGGCCCGTTGATTTCCAAAGACATATTGAAAATCTACCTTCAGATCTCCAGAAAATCGTTATAACTTGGTAACTTTGGATCACTATAGAAAATTCTACCTAGTTTTGGAATCTATTATGCTACCATACCAATTGATATCTCATAAAACTTGGAGGTATGAAATACAGTACAAGATATTCCTTTACATCAATGTAACTCTACTGTCTTAAGTATAAGTTGACTTTACACAGTGTAATTGACACTTCCGTACTGTAAGCCTGTCAGGCTTCGCATGAGAACAAGGAAAGTTGAGTTAATTTAGAAGATTCATATTTACCATTGATTTTAATTGTCCTGATTTCCACACATACGTTGGGAGACAATTAGTGGAAACATCTTCAACAAATACATTTAGAAATATCACTGTTATATAAAGCTATAATTAAAGAGTTAAGGCAGAACACACCATGGAGAAAGTAACTGATCCTGAACCATAAGAACAACTTTTTCTATGTTCTCATGGAGCTGTTTGCTATCAATGATAAATTCAATGATATTGCAAATATGCCAATTACAGCTCAAAATCAGTTTGTGCTGAGTGAGATTGGAAAGTGTTGACAGTTCTTATGAGGAAAGCAATGAATACAGTACCATATAACATTTTATTAATGGCAATTTTGACTATTTTTCATTGTGATTGTCTTAATTTCTATTTCTTAACGTGAATTGTTTTTAGCTGAAGTTAATGGCATGTGATAACTTCAACTTTCATTTCACACTTGTAAGTAGACCTGTTTGTGTGGACCTAATTCATCCAGAGTTGTTTTGAAGTAGTATCCTTGCTCCTGACTGACTTACTGTCACTGGGGAGAAGGAAAATATCATGCAGTGTTTGACATAGCTGTTTCAAGGAAAATCTAATTCTCAGAAACAGAAGCAAAATTATGGATTAAGGATAGAAAGATAAACAGATGGGGTGTGAGAGAGAATCTTCAGCTGGAAAAGGCCTGGTTTTCATATGTCTGAGTTTACACATCACTGCTTAAATAAGGAAAGAGAGGGGATATTTTCTGGAGACTGAGGGTAAAAATCCACTGAAGAGGGTAGTGCAGCATTGTGATGAAAAATGGTTGAAGCCATGGTACCTCCATTGCCACATAGATGTCCACACAATGCTGAAAGCAGATTAAATATCTGAAGTTGACCACTGTAAGCGAAAATCTGAATCTCCATGCACACCCTGAGTGTTAGAAACGTGCCATTTTCATGATTTGCAATAGAACGTAGAATAGTAGAGCACAGGAATAGGCCCTTCAGCCCACCATGTCTGCATCAACCATAATGCCATTCTAAATGAATGCCACATATTTGTCCATGTTCCATATCCCTCTATTCTCTGCCTGGTCGTTTGTCTGTCTAAATGCTTCCTAAATGTTGCTATCATTTCTGCTTCTACTATCTCCCCTAGCAACGCATACCTCCCTCTGCAAGAAAAACTGGCTTTGCACGTTCCCTTTAAACTTTCCTCCTCTCACCTTAAACCTATGCCCTGCAGTATTTAAAATTTCACTCTGGGAAGGGTCTCTGCCTATTCGTTTTATCCATGCCTCTCGTAATTTTATATACTTCTATCATGTGCCCCTCAGCCTCCGATGCAATAGTGAAAACAAGTTTATCCAGCCTCTCCTTATAGCTAACACATTCCAGTCCAGGCAACATCCTGGTAACTGTCTTGTATCCTCTTCAAAGACTCAATATCCTTCCTACAGTGTAGTAACGAGCACTGCACAAACTTTCCAAATGCGGCCTAACTAAAGTTTTAGACAGCTGCAACATGACTTGCCAACTTTTATACTCAATGCCCTGACCAATGAAGGCAAGCATGCCATACGCTACTTTTACTACCTTATCTTTTTGTGTTGCCTCTTTCTGAAAGCTGTGGACTTGCATTCCAAGATCCCTGTGTCTAACAATACTTCTAAGGGTCGTGCCATTTACTGTGTACTTTCCTCTTGTATTTGCTTCACAAAATGCATCACCATGCATTTGTCCAGATTAAACTCCATCTATCATTTGTCTGCCCAACTTTTCAACTGATTGAGAGCCTGCTGTATCCTTTGACAACCTTCATCACTATCCATAACTCCACAAATTTTCATGTCATCTATAAACTTACTAATCGGACTACCTATATTTTCAGCCAAATCTTTATAGATATTACAAACAACAGAAGTCCCAGCACTGATCTTTGTAGAACACCACTGGTTCCAGACCTCCAGTCAGAAAAACACCCTTACCCAGTTAGCCTGTGTCTTCTATGACCAAGCCAATTTTATATCCAACCTACCAATTCACTGTGGATCCCATGTGACTTAATCTTCTGGACCAGCCTACAATGATAGACTTTGTCAAATGCTTTTGTGATGTCCTTGTAGACAATATCCATTGCCCTACCCTCATCAATAATCTTTGTCACTGCCTCAAAAAAACTCAATTAGATTTGTGAGATATGACCTCCCTTCACAAAGCCATGCTATCCTTAAGTCCATATTTTCAAATGTGAGTAATCCTGTCCCTAAGAATCTTCTCCAATAATTTCCCTACCAGTAAAGGCTCACTGGCCTATAATTTCCAGGATTATTTCTGTTGGACACCTTAAACAAAAGAACAACGTTGGCTATTCTCCAGTCTTCTGGGATCTCACCTATGGCTAAAGAGGACACAAAAGTCTCTGTCAATGTCCCAGCAATCTCCTCCCTTGCCTCTGTCAGTATCCTGGGATAGATCCCATCAACCCTGGGGACCTATCTACCTCGATGTTTTTGAAGACACTCAACACATCCTTCTTAATATCGACATGCCTTGAAATATCATCACCCCCCCTCCCTAAACTTACCATCATCCATGACCTTCTCCTTGTTGAATACTGATGCAAATTAATCATTAAGGATCTCATTCTCCTCCACGTATAAATTCTGTCCTTTGTCCTTGAGTGGACCTGTCCTTTCCCTAGCTACCCTCTTGCTTCTCATATACGTAAAGAATACCTTGGGATTCTCCTTAAACATACTTGCCAAGGACATTTCATGGCTCCTTTTAGCCCTTTGAATTCCTTGTTTAAGTTATTTCTTGCTTCCATTATATTCCTTAAGGACCTTGCCTGATTTCAGTTTCCTGAACCTTCCATATGCGTTTCTTTCATTTTTGACTCAATATCTCTTGTCATCCAGGTTTCCCAAATACTTCCTCAATCTAAATGATTTGAGGAGTGCCATAGCTAATACTCCCAACACCCCTCACAATCTGAATTTTTTTCTCAACATGTCTTTGACTTACCACAGTGCCTAATGCAAAAGATGTAGTGGCAATCTCAAATGAAAGATTATTACTTCCATCTGTACCTGGGACTTGGATGAAATTAAATGTTATGCTAATCAGATGCCTTTCTCTATAGATATTCCCTCTGTAAAGGAAAACAATTGCTCATGACTATCAGCAATGAACAGCCATGAGATGGAAGAATGTCTACCATCTGACCTTTAGGTGCACCAGATTGAATGCTCAGAATTCTGAACAGGTGCAGCAGAAGATTCCTGGGAGACAAGGGAAAGAATCCATGAAGAGATCAAACATATCAGCCAGATCTTGACTTATGACTGTCATCAAAATGGAGAAGGCTCATTCAGGAAGGCACCAAACACATCCACCAACTTAATTGGGTATGTGGAGACGTGAAGGCAAGTTATCGGAGGTTGGGCAGAAACCTCCAAACAACCCATCTACGTAAACCTTCAAGCACTTCCTGCCCCTGCAATATCTGTGTTGTATCAGAAGAAGTTCTAAAGCAAGTCATCTAGTACAAAAGCCCACAAGATTTACTAACACCACTTATAATTTGCACATGCAGAATTTTATACAGACAGTTGAAATAAGGAGACACCAGACGCTTCCCCCAACTCTTGGAGAAAGAAATCTCAAACAACCTTTCATCTCCCAATAGTTGGCATCAATGGAAATGTGAGTTTCTGTTGTCTGTCTTAATGTAGATGGCCTGTAGCACTGAAGCTGCCCTATTACAATGCCCTTTATAAGAGGAGAATATTATTTTCGTAATGAAGGCCTATGAAGCATTGAAATTCTGAACTTGTTTTAAAGTTCGATAGATTTCAACAGGTCTATGTTTTTGATTCTGTCTTGATTTTCTTGATTTAGTCATCTTGTGGTGAAGTACTACTTCTGTATACTTCTCATGGGAAAAGATCATGTCTATGAAATAAGGTCTTCAGATCTTCAGATGATGTAGGAGCCTATACCATTCATTCTCGGCTTGAAAACCTTGTTCACTTTCCTGAGGGGAGTAGAGATTGTTTGTTTGTCTGTTTGTTTGATTGATTTTCGGGCTATAACAGTTTATTTAAAACCTCAGTTTAAGACCATAGTTGGAATACTTGGATCTTTGCCATCAACAATTTCTGATATATTTCAAGTATATGCAAGGCCATTTTTCTGATCTATCATTGGAGGGGTAAGTTGGTGAGAAGAATAATTAACCATTCTTTATCATGAATATCAAGCATTTGGATGATACATTGGCTACATAAATAACAAATGTGTGCTGTTTTGTTTGTTTGTGTGTGTTTTGTTTCTGGATATTTGTTTTTCAAGCTCTACTGCTCTCAGTTGGAATGACCTCATGCATGCTTCCTTCCAATATCATTGCTAATGATGAGTGGAGGATGTATAAAATTAAATTACAGTTCTAATTACATAGACCTCCAAGTTATAATGTAAGAGATTGCCATTCAACCCAGCCAGGCTATGTTGCTGTTTACCCTGCATATGAGCAAATAGCTCCACTTACATTTACACACTGTTGGCATATTCTCTACAATTGTTTTCATTTTTTCATCCGGAAGATTGTTTGTTTGTTTGTTTATAATATTAACAAGTGTGGATGATTGTAGGTGCTGTTAGAATGCAAACTTCGCAATGACTGAAAACATTTTTGGCATAGTTTCAGCGTATTAGACTAATTCAGAAATACTCCTTGAAACTCTTATGCACGTAATTGTAGTGATATAATGCCCATGTGATGATGAATTGCGAGTAACAACGAAACAAGGAGAAACTGACATCAGAATAGGAGCTTTAAATGCAGGACTTTTTAAAAAAACTCTTCAAAGTGAGAGTATGTGATTGTTATTTTATAATTTAATGTCAGCAACAAATGATAATGGGTCAGATTATTGCACTGCACAGAAATAAAAGAAAGCAAACAGTTCTTTTTGGCTGCTTTTAACCCCCAAATTCAAAAGGTCCTACCTACTGAGGATTTATCCATTTTCCAGCCATGTTGTGTTGAGAACACAAAACATGTTTTCTTTATGATCCTTAGCAGCTGAGAACTGCACCATGCATTTGAAAATGAGATGTCTGATACGCAAGTTCAAAATGTTGGCAAAATATGATGGAAAATTTAACTTCATGTAGGAAAGATACAAAGGCTGCTAGGGATGGGAATAATTGCTCCCCAGCCAGTGATGCCCATGTCCTACGAGTGAATGAAAAGAATACATCCCGGCCGTATTGAAGCTAGTAGAAAATTCAATCCTTGATGCCTTTGCAGAAGTTCTGGTTCAAAGTAGTGCAAGTAGTGCAAATAGCATTTAGTCACACACACAATAATGTTTGTAGCCAAAATGCAGAGAACTATTTGAAACTGTGGTGCTCTGCTGGCATTTGTTGCTTCTATTTATACACCAGGTTGATTTAAACAATTCAGTGCCAAACTGGGGATGGACTTCTCATTAACATCACAATAACATTTTGTACTGGGTTTGAATATAAACCTGCATTGAATTAGTCAGGATAAATAAACACCCGTTTAATAGTCTCTACTGGAATGACACAAAGTTTGCCCATAGGCTGAGAAGCATTGTTTTAAAGGGCTTTACTTGACAGCTTGTAAAGCTCTCTGGCCTGAAATCTACACTTTCGCTTTCAATGGCTTTCCATCCTGTTGCCTTGCATTATCTACATACCTGGAGTTGGTGAGTGAGATCAGACATTTATTTGTATAGCAAACAAACTAAACTACCATTAATTGTTTGGAAGTGAACTTTGTTACAAAAAGCGCATTTGCCATTTGTCTACTACATGCTCAGAAATAAAAATCAGCAAGCAATTTCGGCCTTCATTGAGACAAAGAGACAAAATGTCATTATTAGCTTGTGACCAAGCAGGGCAGCCAGCTTTTGGATGCAACTAGTAAAGTAACAATGAAGAGATTGTCCCCTCCTTTCCTTGTCATTGCTTTTTGGTTAGATTAGAGGGGGAAGAAATCTATAGGATCTTCATTCTGCCTTTTTTCTAACCCAGCAGTGAATGGGAAATTGGATACTCCTAAGGTGCTTATACATAGTTTAGACACAGCTGAACAGGCAGGGACTCACAGACATAAACAACTCTCAAAGGCCAAGATGAACCGTGACCACTGGAAGGACAGAGGGTGGAGCTACTTCTTGGGTCTAATTTTAGTAGGGTCCTCACCAGTTTTCTGACTGATCATTTTTGAGTTTTTGGAAGTCCAGGTAAAACAAAATGGGGAAAATTTTGGTTTAAAAACCTAGTTTAATTACACAAGTGAAACACTATAATTAACCAATAGCATGGGAATCTTTGTCATGCCTGAATAAATCTGGCTGTTCACAGAAACTAATGATCATATCATGTATATGATGTGTGTACTAAATAATTAAATCAGAAATTAATAAAAGGAAAATAATTTCTGTGCATAGACGGAATTGCATTTAGGCACTGACATGTTGAAAATTTGTTTTCTTTCTACATGTCAGTACTTGCGAAGGTAATTGCATGATCCTTTAGCAGCTTATATTTATCAGTGTGTGTATCATTTCAGTGGGCATAAATAACATTAATTTTCATAGAATTAATCACGAAAGACTCAAATGTGGTTTCAAGTAAAAGCTGAGGGATTGTGTGGAGCACTGCTTTAGCAGACAAAGTTTTACTTGAGATCTGGCTTGGAACCCAGGCCTGACTGATGAAGCTTCAATCATAAATATGAAATTTAATTTGATGTTACCCAATACCTACTGGGAATGGGACTGCGACACACAAGGACCACAATTCTATGCTAAAGTCTAAATTTAGCAAACCCGTTTAGCCGTTATAAAAACCGATTATAGAATTGCGTAAGTAAATTGTTGCTTAAAGATATATTCTTCTCAAGACAAAATGAAATCGAAGTTGTTTTTTAGCTACTGGATTTTGATTGGTGTTACTTCATTGGGAGTGGGACTAATGGATATCAGTGATGCTAAACTGTTGACTGGAAAATTCAAGCTGTTTTAAAGTTCAATTTTTTTCTAATGACAAATGTACACTTTTCTTTGCTCAGGAAGATACTAGACCTTAAAATTGACAGAACAGTTTGCTTCATTGTTGAGACAATGAACAGAGCAAAGCTTCATGATCTTATTAACAAACTCAGAGACCAATGCAAATTGTACCAGACAATTTGGACCAAATATAGAATCTGAAGTTCTTACACATCAGATGGACTGCCATTTCATTACCACCTCCATAAAGGTAATGAGGGTTGAGTAACAAATGCTGGCCCAGTCTGTGATAACTACATTCCATGAATGAATTGGGGCCAAATTTTAGGGAGGACATGAAGGTTTCATGCACTCAAGAACTGTCCAGTCATGGCAGCCTAAGGAGAAATGAGAGCTGCAGCAGCAATGAAGATGCCTGGTCACTTCATCTGATACTTGCTCAGATATTGGTACTGTTCATACCATGGACACAAGTTTAGAATTGGGTCATTTTAGGATCTATATGGGGATGATGGCATTGACAACATGGCCATCATTCACTGAGCATCTGTAACTGCCTGGAGGGCAGGTAATTGGTCTGGCATTGCATGTAAGGCAGTCTGGGTAAGAATGACATATTGCTTTCTCTGAAGGACTTTGTGACAATCAACAGTGTCTACATCATTGCCATTAGGCTTGCATTTTATTCTAGATTGATACTGAATTCAGATTTCACTATCTGCCACATGGGATTTGAAAGCATGTCCACAGAACATTAGACTGGGGTTTTGGATTACTGGTCCAGTACTCTTACCACTATCTAATTGTCCTCTCACCTGTAATGTAAATCTTACATACGATATTACTTCTGCAAACTTTCCATAGTGTTATAAAGTGGAGATTGACCCCCCCTCTAAGAACTAAAACTGAAACACCCAAAGAGGAGCACCTTGCCCCATAATCTGTAAAAAGTGTGTGAAAAGTGGTGTAACCTGCCTTTCAGCAACTTCTAGTGGTTAAATAAAATAAGTCTCTGACACCCACTTTAAAATCAACAAGTAATGATTTATTTATCTAACTCTAATAGTGAACAAATTAACTAAACTATTAACAAACCAAATAAACCCTTTCTAATTACTAACTGTTGTAATAAAGCAGAGGTCAAACGCCTTCTGATAACTAAAACCGAAACACCCAGAGATGCTTGCCTCACCTCATAATCTGCTAACAAGTGTGAAAAGGGGATTACCTGCCTCTCAGCCCCCAATCTGTTATAAAGGAGTGGTTAAATGAAATGAAAATCCTCTCATTTACTCTATATTCAACAAGTAACAATTTATTTATCTAATTTTAACAATGAACAAATTAACAGAACCACCAACAAACCAAACAATTCCCCTCAGCTACTATTCCCAAATAAAATGAAGTTCTAATGATATGCTGTTCCAATTGATACAAGCACCACTTATATAAACCAACTTAATAAAAAAGAAGTACTTAAAACTTAGTCCCTTGAAATTACAGCCAGGATACGTCTTCTGGAATGCTGCACACCCTTTCTGCTGATTCTCAGTCTGAAACACCTTTCTCAATTGAATTCCTGTGTCAGGAACATCTCTCTCTCTGTCAAATTCTTGTGTCAGGAATTTTAGCTAAGAGTGCCACTATACCTTTATTTAGATAATGGGTACTCTGAGAGCTTATAGAATTCTACGAGGACCAGTGGCTTTCTCTTTGGAGCTGATGGGTTGTTAACTCTATTAGATGGCAGTTGCTCTCACACCGATTTTCAAATGCCCTCTTCTTTTATACCTTTGATGACCTTTTCATTTCTTACACTAGGGTTGGTCATAGGTTGTCAAAATCAACAGATTTTAAATTTAATTGGTATGTAGTCTCTAAGTGCCTGGTTTAAATAAATTGGCCGATTTTCAAAATGGTTGCATTGACAACAAAACAAACCGCCTGGGTTGATAACCACATACCCTTTTGAAACAATGTTTCAATTTCAGGAGTTCTTTGTGCATCTGCACATTTTTTCCCTCCAAGCCTAGAAAAGAACATAATCTTTTAAAGGGACCATGCACTCTTCCCCTTATTATTTTATAAACATCAAATTCTAACATCTTGCCTTCCAATCCACAAATACTCTATCCAACTTTGCAACACTATTCCCGAATAAAGCAAGATTTTAATGATATGCTGTTCCAATAAATATGAATCCCACTTGTATAAAATAAAAATAGAATTTAGTCTTTCAAATTTACAACCAGGTTACTTGTCTTCCAGAATGGTCTGAGCCTTCTCCATTGATTCTTCTGTCAGGAATGTTATCTAGTTGTGCTGTGGGTACTGTAGCTATTTAGATAGTGCTTTCTCCAAGTCATAGAGGAGGCTGAGTGAGCCAGCGATTCTCTCTTGGGAGCTGGGGCTGTTTGCTCTGGCAGATAGCAGTTAGCTGTGGGGCTTTGTCTAACTGCCCCCTCCTTTTATACCCTTGATGACATATCAATATGTCTTACAATTGAATTGGTCCTATGTTGTTTAAAACCATCAGATTTAAATTTAATCAGAGATAGTAGGAACTGCAGATGCTGGAGAATCCGAGACAACAAGGTGCAGGGCTGGATGAACACAGCAGGCCAAGCAGCATCATAGGAGCAGAGAGGCTGACGTTTCGGGCCTAGACCCTTCATCAGAAAAAGATTTAAATTTAATTGGTGTTTGGTATCTAAGTACCTGGTTCAAGTTGATTGGCTAAATCAAAAGCCTGTTGTCTTGGTTTAAATAAAACTGTTGCTTGGCCCGCTAACCATATGGCCTTTTGTTACAAATGTTTCAATTCAGGTGCTCTCTGTGTATCTGCAAACTTTAAAGCTGCTTGTAGACATCCATTTTTAAACCTCTAAGCACAGAAAATGCACATGATCTTCTAAAGGGACCACACAATGTTTTCCCCCCCCTACTATTTTACAAACACCAAATTCTAACTTCCTGCTTCTTAATCTGCAAGCACTCTCCCCAATTTCGCAACAATAGAATTTAACTATTTTCTGTGTACCTTGTAAATTATACACAAAAGTTTAGCTTCCATTTGCAATTTGTGAATGGATTAAAAGTAGGCTGGAATAACTAAAGTGCTGCATTGCTGTGATTTTATTTTAAATCAAAGAATCTGCTGTTTGCTTGCTGGTTATGTTGTGCTGTACACCCTTCTAGGGAGGTTTTTGGATGGGGAGTGTTGATAGGAATGGTGGATGCTAATGAGAAAGAAGAGGGAGATGTAACAGTAAACCACTTTCAGAAGAATTATGTTGAAATTACAATTTGGAAATCTTTGTCCCATATGATCTGTGTTGGTATCTATCTTCTTTATGAGCAGTGCTCCCAAATCCCATATGTCTGCCCTTTCCAGTTTCCCTTTATGCACCTCAGCCTCCTCTCATGGTTCCCAGCAACACAGAAGCCAGTCTTCCGTCAATTTAATTCACTCCATGTGATAGTAAGAAATGATTGGGGATAAGGAATAATGCAAAAGCTATGGACCCTGACAACATTCTGGCAATTGTACAGAAGATGTGTGCTCCAAACTTGCTGTTCCCCTAGTCAAGCTGTTCTAGTACAATTAAAACACTGACACCTACCAACAATGTGGAAAACTGCCAAATATGTCCTGTACACCAAAAAGCAGGACAAATCCAATCCGGCCAATTACCACCCCAGCAATCTACTCTTGACCATCAGGAAAGTGGTGGAGGAAGTTATCAATAGTGTTATCATGCAGCACCAGCTGCTTACTGATGCCGAATTTGTGTTCTACCAGGGCCAGTCAGCTCCCGACCTCATTACAGCTTTGGCTTAAAAATGGACAAAAGAGGTGAATTCCAGCGGTGAGATGAGAGTGACAACCCTTGACATCAAGGCTGCATTTGACCAAGTATGCTATGAAGGATCCCTAGCAAAATTGAAATAAATGACTATCAGAGGGCAAATTGTCTGCTGATTGGAGTTATACCTTGCATGTAGGAAGATGGTTGTGATTGTTGGAGATCAGTCATTTCAGCTCCAGGCAATCTCTGCAGGAATTCCTCAGGGTAGTGTCCAAGGCTCAATCATCTTCATCTGCTTCATCAATGACCTTCCCTCCATTGTAAGGTCAGAAGTGCAGATGTGTTATCTATGGTGAACAATATTCAGCATCATTTGTGATGATGCAGATATTGAAGTAGCCCACGTTTAAATGCAACAGCTTCTGGGCAATAGTCAGGCTTAGGCTGAGAAGTGGAAAGAAATATTTGTGCCACATAAATGCCAGGCAATAATCATCTCCAATAATAAGAGACAATCTAACCAACGTCCCTTTCAATAATTCAATAACGTTGCCATCCCTAAATCCCCACTATCAATATCCTCGGGTTACCATTGACCAGAAACTCAACTAGACTTGGTATATAAATACAGTAGCTACAAGAGCAGGTCAGAGGCTAGGAATACTGCATCAGTAATTCACCTTGTGACTCCCCCAAAGCCTGTCCATCATCTAGAAGGCACAAGTCAGGAGTATGATAGAATACTCTCCACTTGCTTGGATGGGTGCAGTTCCAATAGCACTTGAAGCTTTACACAAGTAACCTGCTTGATTTGCGCCACATCCACAAGCATCCCCTCTCTCCAGTCGCAACAGTGTGTGCTATTTACAAGATACTGTGCAGAAATTCACCAAAGATCCTTAGACAGCACCTTCCAAACCTACGATTACTTCCATCTAAGAGGACAAAACTAGCACCTGCAAGTTCCCCTCTCAGGCACTCACACCCTGACTTGCAAATATGTTGCTGCCGCTGGGTCAAAATCCTGGAATTCTCTCTCTAGAGGAATTGTGGGTCAAACTACAGCACATGGACTCTTCTCAAGAGCAACTATGGATGGGCAGTAAATGCTGTTCCATGAGCAAATAAAAAGAAAATTTACCCGTTCTTCAATCACCTATTCTTAAACACTGTCATGATTTCTGGTTCAGTCAATAACTGTTCAAATGCATTCTGTGGCCTCATAACAATTTGCATAAAAATAAAAAATGCTTTTTTATGCACCGAATTTGCTCTCCTGTGTCCCATCATGAATATTGTACACAGTCTTTTTTATCTATTCTGTTTCAACAAAAACCTGGAATTTCATCACTTATAGCACTGTGGGTAGTCCAACGCCATATGAACTGCAGTGGTTCAAAAAGATGGCTCACCACCTTCTCAAGGGCAATTAGGGATGGGCTAATTAATGATAACCAGCTTCTCATGTCTCATGAATAATAATAAAAAAACTTCATAATTTCCCACACCCATTCTTTTTGAATCTTACACTTTATCTTGTTATCATCATTATTCTAAAGCTGATTATTCACATTTACTCCATCCGTTTGTTATGTTACTCAGAGCTATCAACAAAGGAGTGGCATGTAATTCTGGAAGAGGTAAGTGAGGCTATGAATAATTGCTGTATATGGAAATGCAAAACTTAAAAATAACATTTTGGCAAATGGAGAGCCAGTAGTAGCAAGGATAGGGTTAATACATCATTAAGACTTGGTGCGACATAAAATGTGAATTGTGGAGTCTTAAATGATGTGGAATTTATATCAGGTGAAACATTTAAACAGCACAAGCATCAGGAAAACTGATTAAGTGGTGTTTTGGATAGTTAGTATTATGTCTCATTGATAGTATGTCTTCAAGAGACATGCACATGATATCGTCATTGCATTTTAACATGTCACTTGAGGGTTCTTGTACTCTGTCGTACCTTTGGATCATGTAAAACATGCTACTCAACTGGAAACATGCTCTTCTGTTGTAACATAATAGATTAATATTAGCAATATTATTAATGTCAGACACGTGTGCCTGAGAAATCTAATATTTATACATTATGGCTAATTGTAATAAATATTATAATGAGGAGTATATAAGACTTTTGGGATTTGGATTTTAAAATAGAGAAAGATGGATGTAGGTCAAGTCTGTGAAGATTTTTTTCTAAATCAAGTCACAATCAGTGCATCACTTCCAAGAAAACATGTGGCATAGTCAAGTGTCTGGGAGAATAAATGAAATTAATGAATGGAATGTTTGTACTGCACAGTTTACAACAACCAGAAAGCTAATAGTTTAATTTTTGACTTCGGAACAGAAGGCTCAAAGTCTTGGTTCAGAAGAATCAAGAGCTCAACTCAAAAGGGAGAGCAGTTTCTCCTAGCAAGAGTGGAGGTGCCCATGTTGGACTGGGGTGGACAAAGTCGGAAGTCACACAACACCAGGTTATAGTCCTGATGAAGAAGCAACACTCCAAACCTTGTGATTTCAAATAAACCTGTTGGGCTATAACCTGGTGTTGTGTGACTTCTGACTTTGTCCTAGCAAGAGAAGAACCATGGTTTTGGTTTAGGGTGCTTAATCTTTCTTACTGAAGTTTTTTAGTTTGTGGAACTTCCAAGCCAGGAGACTTTGGATTGAAATCTTTAAATTACCAGAACGAAAAGAGTTCAAGCCATTAGAATTGTGAAATTCAATTGTGAAGTTCATACCAGTGATTTCAGAGGAATTGTAAACTTGTCTCCGCAGTTAAAGGAAAAAATATTGAGATGATCAATTAAGTAAAATCTTGGCATTGAACAAGGAGTGAATTTCCTCTGGTATTGAGAATCTGGAACAGGTTACTGTTGGAAAACAAGCTGAAACTTTTTGTTTTGTTGTTTGGATTAAGATTGTTCTTACTATCTGTTAATATGGTTTTTTGTGTAGTAAACTTGCATTCTGTTGTAAAACACATTCACACATTCTTGTGTGAATATGTTTCAGTGAGTAACAATGATGGTAACGAAATACAAATAGTATATGTATCATCTATCAAGTCAGGTTTGATTCTGGCATCTTACTTGTTCGGTATTTTTTAATAATCATAATATCCATGTTTAGTTTTCTGCATTATGGAAGATAACATAATCTTTGCAATAGGTAAAACACCCTGTTTGAGACAAAATCTCACAAATAGGGAGGGGAAAAGATAGCAGAAAATATTGCAGAAACAAAATTTGGTGATTGCCTAGATACAAATCCTTATGCTCAGCTCAAAGTTCAGCAAGTAACACAAAGTTTTTAGCAGGTTATTAGATTTCTTCCTAAAGGGGGATGGAATTAGCTCTTGAGGTGTGAAGTTCTGGCAGGAGCCAAATTGGATTACACAAGTCTTGATAATGTTGGGCTGGGAAAGTTCTGAGCAAACTTGTTAAAAGCAAATAGATGTGATGTTATCAATGTTTAGAGTCTAGAATGACACCTCTTGTTTTTCAGAATGCCTGTGACACACAAACAGAAGGATAAAATATATCTGTTGGCTGGACCTGTCATCCCTTTCTCTGGCATTGGATGCTTTTAATAATTTGTTGTGAAAGGATTGTGCCATATTGGGAGATTGCAATGTCAATGTAATTAAAATGGTCAACAAAGTAGTTAACACCTTTTAACAGGTAGAATATTTTAAAATGAAATGATGCATGGATTAAATGGTTTGATTGTCAGCTACAAGTGTTTTAATAATGATGCTTGATTTTAGCCCATCCAGTTTTGTGCACATTTTATTCAGCTTTTGCCAAGTGTCCTACATACCTTCACGTGTCTGTGCAGCTCCTTGTATTGCACAGTAGTCTTCATTGTATCTGCAGGTACTTTTATCTCAACTTCACATTTACCAGGTGCTTTAGATTTGAGACTTCTGTCTGAGAGTCTGCAGTTTGATCTGTTGGAGTAAACAGTGCATTAGACTAAAGTTTGGAGGCACAGAATCTGCCAGACTAGTTTGGGCTAGTGAGCAGTACTCTTTTAAAAAAAATTGATTGGACCACATACCCTAAAACAACTGTATGAGACATCACCAAGGCTAAAAGTAAAAAAAAAACAAGGTAAGTAAAATGAAAGAAGTATTAGAAGGAAATTAAACAGTAAAGATGAGCTTTCGATGATGTAAATTAAATGTTCAGTGCATTTTCTCAAATGGACCTCAGCATTGCAAGAGATTGTGGTATTTTTCTGCCGCCAACTCTTAAGTATGTAATCTGTTAATCTTTTATGAGCTACTGCTGCTTTTAACTGGATTGAATCAAATTAATTCCTGCCTGTTGTAACATTTAACCTAGGGTGCACTATAAGCATTGCCTTTAGATTTAGTAATGAAGTCTTTGTTGTGATGTTGACAGATAGGCAGAGAAGCGTGGAGCAGTCGAAAGATTAACATGGCTCCATGTAATTCAATCTCCTATATTGCTGTTGATTGTACTTCATTCTTTTCCACATACATGCATTACAGTACACTCTTCAAAAGTACACTTTGAAATATATGTGGTATTATCACAAAGAAATTGGTAAAAATATTGGTGACTGGAAAAGTCTCTACAGAGAAATGAGGTAACTCATTATAGATAATGAGAAAATTTTTCTGAAGAAGGGTCTAGGCCCAAAATGTCAGCTATCCTGCTCCTCTGATGCTGCTTGGTCTGCTGTGTTCATCCAGCTCTGCACCTTGTTATCTCAGATTCTCCAGCATCTGCAGTTCCTATCATCTCTGAAACTCATTATAGAGTTGATTTTATAAATAAATCAAAGCTGCAAAGTTAATTAATGTTCTGGATTTTCCAATGACCAGATATTGTTTCTACAGCAAATTTGTGACCCCATGAAATCCCTGATGTAGCAAACATCAAGGGAATTACCTGGGAAGTTGAAATGATTGAGCAATTCCCCTATGCCTGGAATACTCCCAAAGTTTCAATTTAAGTGGAAGAATTTGGAATGTTCTTTCTGCACTTAGGCAATTAAAAACTTAATCCAACATCTTGGTAACTATTAAACTAACCTCCAAGTTAGCGCACACACTCCCAACTACACCTCCAATCCCCAGGCCCTGGCCTGACACACCCTCTTCTGGTGGGACCCAAACCACCCACCCCTGTGCCTCGGCCACAGGACCCTGACATTTCACTCTCTCTCTGCATGCTCAACCACTGCACCCCGTGATGTGAACACCAGACCTGAAAGTGCCCCCCCAACCTCACTGTACCTTAAACAGTCCATATCTTTGTTGGCCTTCTTGCCACCTTATCAACCTGGCACTCTGTTGTTACACTTGCCTCATCTCATTTGCACTTTGACAAGAGCTAGCAAAGTATTTGAGAGAAATGCTGGACCTTTAAACCACAAATAAAGGCAACTACTGTTGTGCAAAATGGTGCATGGTTTCCCCAAACTATCTGGTTCTATGAGGGATCTGTCAGATTTAAAGTTCATTCAGTACTTCTGAAGGAGCCCTGATCAGAAATGCAGAGCTCACTCTTACTGTAAAAAAAGGAGTGAAGTGGCAGCCTAAGTGTTATTGAAAATCTGGCCCAAAGTGAAATTTACCTTTGCTGTAGGATTAAATTAGTATGGTTAACTTTTCAATAAAATTGCAAAAGCAGCCTGAACAAAAGGGCATTTATGTTTGTTGTTCTGTGAATGTTTTTCAGCTTGGTTCGGTTGGTAGTAGTTCTACCTCTTCATTAAAAAGTTGTGCGCTTAAGCCCACTCCAAGGGCAGAAATTTATGGGAGGAGAGACTGGGGCATGCACTAACTTCTCAAAAGGTGCTTTTGATGTGCAATCAGCATCCTCTGAGGATGGTGGGCCCCTTCTTTCCTTCCTGAAGCCAATCAAGATTGTCTCTCCCTATCTCTCAGTTTCTTGTTATCTAACAAAAAGATTTCCTAGACTGTTGGCAAAATCATTTTCCACATCTTCTTACCATATTTCCTGAAGATGCTAACACAACTTGGGTACAGTTTCACTGACATCCTAGCCCTTCATTCTTAATGAATGTACTTAAACAGGGAAAGTTGCCATTTCGTTCAGTCACATAATGCCATCACAACCAAGGCTTCTCTGAAGTCTCCTCTTACTCACTGTCAGACATTCTCACTCTTATTAGATAGTGACCAGTAGTAGATTGTCATGTTCTCACTAATGCCTTAACTTTCTCCATTTTCTCCTCTGAAAATGTTTGCAGGAGTAACATAGTCATTCTCTTCTGTTCATTTAATGTATCATGGTCAGTGTGCTGGTGTACCTGAAACAAGATTTGTTCATGATGCTATTACTGCGCTTTATAATGTGACCTGAGGGTTTAAAATCTCATACTTCATCTTATTTCCAATCATTTGAAACATGTCACTCTACAAGAAGCAGGCTCCTCTGTAACTTATTAAGTTAATAATAGACCAGAATCTCTGTCTGAGGAATGCAAAGTTTGTGTACAGTATTTTGCTGTAACAAATAGCTTAGGTTCTTCAACACCATGATAACCACTCCCATTTTCTTATGTCATGGAAGATACCATAAGCATTGCTGCATTGGATAAAAGACCCTGTTTGAGGCAAACTCATCACTGTTAATCTAAACAGTGCATTGGTAGACTACGTGGGGCATCACTGTCAAACTTAAAGCTACCTTTATTCAATGTACACACGTATTCTCTTTACAATGGGGTGAGGAAGCAGAGTGCTCTATTCATAAGCCTTCTATCCCATCCTGATTGGGAGAGCAGGAGGCCAACAGTAATAGTTCAGACCAGTTAACTCGGCACTGATCGATCAAACCTGGAATAATTGCATTCTGCATTCTTTGATTATCCTCTAGACGCCTCTGAATTGATTTTCTTCTGAATATTCCCCTCATAGAAATCAGATTTCATATATGTTCTAACACTAACTTGTGTAATGTTTTCATTGTTGGTATTCAAAATAATTCTAAGCAAGTTGATCTTGAGATAAAAAACATTGCAGAGTAAATGTATTTCAAACACGTTCTTGAATATTAAGTAGAGAAAACATGTTGCCCTACTAGATATTTTGATATCTTGCCGTTCTCTTTAGCCAATGTGCTCGTTGTTAAGGTCTTGTTGCCATGACCTAATCAGTGAAGTATATCAGTTATGTATTGCTCCTATACCTGATGTAATTTTCAACAATGCAAGGAATGCACTTCTTTCAAACATAAGTACATTACAATCTTGACTTCATAAAGACAGAAAATAATCTATTGACAGGTCCTTCAAGCACAAGCTTGTCAAGATTTGTAAATCAAGAAAATAAAAATACAAGGAAAATTCTTAAATTAATTATTAAGTTTAGAGATTAGTATGATTTCTTTATTTGAACATTATATGCAACTTCCTCATTCCTTTTGAATATTTTTCATAAGAACAACACAATTCCTTCAAATAAAAAGTTAAAATGCATTCTGATAACCAATTTGAACTAGTGTAATCCACTACAAAAATTGTGAAGCTTTCAAAGCAAAGATATCCCTGACTACTCAAATGTTTAAAAAATATATTTGCAGTAACCAGTTTGATTTGTTATTGATTTTATTTGCCATTTATGGGTAACTTTGAAGTAATAGAGCCTTCATGAATAACATTTGGCAACCTTTGTATTTGTTTATATACATTTTAACAATATAACACAGGTAAACCATGTTGGAACATTGGTATCACTTATCTGTGGTGTAATCACAACAAAGTTGGACCTTTCAATTACTTTGATAACTTCTGTAATTCAATAAGTAACAACATGTGGAACATACAGGCTGGTTTTATCTTTGTATTGCGGAAGTTAAATGGTCTTGGCCACCACAATGGTGTAAAAGCTATAATTGATCTCAGGTGGGTTGCAGTGGTTCATAAATTGGAGCTGAAAACTCCCGAAGTTAAGCGACCTTAATCAAACTCAGCATTATTCCTAACTTTTCCAACAACAGTTAGTGCATGCTCAGAAATAAAAGATCCAAATTGAAGTAATATTCATGAACAGCTCTAAAACAGTTTTGATTTAATATTAAGACTGCTATTTGTTCAATTTATTAGATTTATGACCATTATTGAAGTTATGTAATTAGCAATAGTTGTGACCACTGGAAGTAGTGTGGAAATACATATTTTTTTTTATTAAAAGAGGGAAGTGGTACAGTGGTTGGAAATAGCAGGTACCAAATATTAACAGGACAAAACTCAGAATTCCGAGAATCCCTACAGTGTGGAGACAGGCCATTCGACCCATCAAATCACACCACCTCTCCAAAGAGCATCACACCCAGACACTTACCTCCTATCCTAGCCCTGTATCCTTGCATTTCCCATGGCTATCCTACCTAGCCTGCACATCCCTGGACCGAGAATTGAATTTTCAGATAGCTTAAAAATATATTTATAGTTTTATTCCTCATTTGAAGGTCTTGTCACTTTTCTATCTGATTGTTTCAAATGTTAAATTCATAAAACAATAACAGATTTACCAATGTAGGGGATCTATCAGTAAGCAAACAGCTCTTGCCCAGGAGCAGCGATTGGCTGATAGTTGACCTTAGTTTGTGAATTGGAATTCAGTCTAGTAGCTTTAAGACACAGATCAGTTTAAACGAAGGGACTGCCTTAACAACAATGATAGATTGGTGTGAATTTTCTTCTGTTACCTCCTACTTTTGACTGCCCCTGCAATGGATAACCCCGTCCACCACCACTTAGGTGTCACCCCAAAGACCTACCACTGATTTTCCTTGGACCCTTCTGGACTTCAAGACCACAGCCCTATTATGTGTAAATGTAAGTGGTTGCCCGGGGTTTGTTGCAGTGCCACATTTCCCTTGGTTTCTGCCTTAAATAGCCATCCTTCAGAGAAGCACGTGGGGCCTATTTCTGATAGTTTAGGGGCTCGCAGCCTGGCCAGTTAATTTTTGTTATTAGAATTCTTTAGAGTTTATTCACATTAAGTTTTTGTAAGTTATCTGAAGTTTTTTCAAGAAACTTTCCTTGAAGTTGTGAATTATATTTTGAAGTTTTTTAATGTATTTATTTTCTAATCAACCTGTTCAGAGATGTTATTACAGTACATATCTCTGGAGCAGGTGGGACTTGAACCCAGGCCTCCTGGCTCAGAGATAGGTACACTACCAATGTGCTACAGGAGCCTATTTTGAAGTTGCTTTTATTAATTTATTAATTATTTTTCTTCTATTGATTTATTAATTATAAGTATCTGAAACTCTGTGCTTCGTAAAACATGTACCGTGGGCCATTCCTAAAATCACAATGGACCTTCTTGATGAGAGCCCAAGAGAGTACGAATGTGTCTCTTGCTAAGGGGATAGACCATGAAATCAGTACCATCAAATTACCATCATGCAGTCTATATGTGTCTTGTTCCATTTTGTAGACTGAAAAACTCAGCATGTCACTCAAAATGTTTGGAGGCTTCACACAGATACTAGGAAATATATAGGTTAAAGCGTAGTGCTGTATTAAATAAGCCATTAGGAGAATTAAGTTGTAGTTAGCGAGTTTTCTGTCTGGAATCTACTGGTGATAGTTAGGTGGGTTTGAGGAAAAGAACATGAAAATCCAAAAAGAAATGCATTTGCACAAGATCACATATGGAATAGCTTCTAACCATTGTTAGGTAATTTATTGTATTGTAAAGAAGTAGACAGGATAGCAAACCATGGAACCATCCACTCATCCTGTGAAATGTTTGAATTTTAATTTTATCATAGATCTCTGGATGTAATAACTGTTAAAAGGCACACATACGGAGTGTCCTGTATGGTTTGCATTTAAATCATTCACTCTGTTTCTATAAATGTCCTGCAGACCCTGCTCTGGAAGTTAGGATTTTATTTCTCAGTAAGTTACACTACATTTGTTTTACATGAAGGAGCATTATAGAACATAGAACAGTACAGCACAGTACAGGCCCTTCGGCCCACGATGTTGTGCCAAACTTTCACGCTAAACCTAAGGTCTATCTAACCTCCACCCCTACCTTATAACATCATCCATATGCCTATTTAATAGCCACTTAAATGCCCCTAATGAGGCCGACTCCACTACCCTCTCCGGCAATGCATTCCACGCTCCTACCACTCTCTGAGTAAAGAACCTACCTCTGATGTCTCCCCTATATCTACCTCCACTCACTTTAAAACTATGCACCCTCGTAATAACTACCTCCACCCTAGGAAAAAGTCTCTGGCTGTCCACTCTATCTATACCTCTGATCATTTTGTACACCTCAATCAAGTCACCTCTCATCCTTCGTCGTTCTAAAGAGAAAAGCCCTAGCTCTCTCAACCTTTCCTCATAAGACCTTCCCTCCATTCCACGGAACATCCTGGTAAATCTCCTCTGCACCTTTTCCCATGCTTCCACATCTTTCCTGTAATGAGCCGACCAGAACTGGACACAATACTCCAGATGTGGCTGAACCAAGGTTTTGTATAGCTAGAGCATAACTTCACGGCTCTTGAACTCAATCCCTCTATTAATGAAAGCTAACACACCACACGCCTTCTTAACAACTCTATCCACCTAGGTGTCAGCTTTCAGGGAACTGTGGACATGAACCCCGAGATGCCTCTGCTCCTCCACACTGCCAAGAATCTTTCCATTAACCCTGTATTCTGCTTTCAAGTTTATCCTTCCAAAATGAATCACCTCACACTTTTCAGGGTTAAACTCCATCTGCCACTTCTCAGCCCAGCTCTGCATCCTATCAATGTCCCTTTGTAACCTAGAACAGCCCTCTGCACTATCCACAACTTGACCCACCTTCGTATTGTCCGCGAACTTACTAATCCACCCTTCCACTCCTACATCCAAATCGTTTACAAAAATCACAAATAGAAGAGGACCCAGAACTGATCCTTGTGGTACACCACTCGTAACTGAGCACCATGTTGAATATTTTCTGTCCACTACCACCCTTTGTCTTCTAAGGGTCAGCCAATTATGTCAATGTTATCGGTGTATACTTCTTTTGATGTGGTTTTGGTGGGTAGCTTTTAAACCGAAGCAAACAAATAGCAGATACAGTAGATTAAACAGCTCTATAAATGCTCAAAAATTTTCATTGCTTTGTTAACAAAACCTTGCAGAGCAGAACAAAAACAGAAGTTGCTGGAAAAGTTCAGCAGGTCAGGCAGCATCTGTGAAGAAAAGATCAGAGTTAACGATTTGAGTCCAGTGACCATTACTGCATCCACAGTTCTTTCGGTTTTTACTTGCATGGCAGAATTATTTAATCAATCTAATGTGCTAGCTTTACCTTTATTTACCTATATGAATCCCAGATTTGCGTATAGATTTTGTGAATGCAAATATTTTTTATTTCTTGCCCCAGTTTGGTAC
Source organism: Rhincodon typus (assembly GCF_021869965.1). Taxonomy (NCBI): domain Eukaryota; kingdom Metazoa; phylum Chordata; class Chondrichthyes; order Orectolobiformes; family Rhincodontidae; genus Rhincodon; species Rhincodon typus. The sequence goes on along the minus strand of NC_063336.1, from coordinate 66,460,076 downwards.
CTCTTTGTTTGCTCCATTAGTTGAAACAATGGTTGCAGACTTCTTCATAACTGGCTTCAATGTTACTCCTTGATGTATGCATTGTATTTGGTTATTAATTATTCTCTCTCTCTTCCAATATAGAATATGCCTATAAATGGCAAAGCTGAGAACTTAAAGGAATTGACCAGTAAGGCATATTCAATAAAGCAGTAATCATGACAAGGAGTTAGGTCTTATCCTTAGGTCCACTCATCGTAAATCTTTGTTTGAATATTCTAGCCATCATATTTTTAAAAGTAAGACACATTATGCTTCATAACTTGGTGGCAGTGCACAAATTTTCTCAAATTTATATCCAAATGTGATCAATAGCTAGCATTGTAGTATGTTTTTCACTGTACAATTTTTTTTTACTCTTGTTGAATAAATTTGGATAACTTGCCAGGAGGAAAAGATGCAGCTTTGATCTGCCCTAGTTTTAGTATTCCAGTTGTTCTGCTCTCCAGACAGTGGTGGAGGCAAGGCATTGAATATTATTAGGTAAATACTTGATTGATAAGGGAGGTTAAGGGTGAAGAGAGGAAAGTAGAATTGAGGCCACAATCAGATCAACTTTGATCTTATCAAATGACAGGGCAGGCTGAAGGGATTGAAAGCCCTACTCCTGCTTCTAAATTCACATTTTTGGATGTAGTTTACTATTAGAGCAGCCACGAGCAAGGAATGTGTAGCCTATTTAATAGTGATCTCATCTTTCAAGGCCCGTTAATAAACAGATATCTCTGTTATCATGTGGTTTGATGCTACAAGTTTTGGATTCTTTACAAACTATTTGAGGAGAATGCAAAGTCAACAACTGTCTTCACGTTTACACTTCAAATAACATTTCTTGTATTTAATACTGAATACTGCTGTACATGTTAATCATTGATACACCAGGCTCTGACTGTTGGTATGATCTGTCTTTTTCATGTGTTCTGGCCTGTGTAGTCGGGTCTGGTGCAGAGTTCCCATCTCTATAGTGTACTTTCTAGTGTGTTCAAACTCTACTCACACTGACCGTTTATACTCAGTGATGGGCTGCTCCATAAGATCGTCACAAAGTTGTCCCTGGATCCTAATGACATTATATAATGGTATCCTGTTTACTCACAGAAGGAGGAATTTTGTTGAGTACCTATTTTTGTGACCATTATGATATATGAGGTGATCTGCTAAGTTAGACCAAGTCAGTTTTATATATAACTACAGTGATATTATACACCGCACAAAGCTTTTCAGCTTGGTAACAGAACAATAAAAATTGAAAAGTTGCATGGAATCTTGGCTATCTCAAAGCATTTGGAACACAAAAGTGTATTATGGAAGATTGAGGGGAGATCTAATTGAGGTGTTTATATTGGTAGATATATAACAGAACTCTATAACAGAAAATATTTATTGTGGTCAAGGGATCCAGAGCAAGGGGGCATAGTTTTGAAACAGAGCTAGGTATTTGGGTGTGAAACCAGAAACACAATTTCACATGAATGTGACTGCCAGATCAATGGGGTAGGTCGTTCAGTTACATTATTTATGCAGCAGACAGAATCCTGGACTGTGACCATTTTCCTGAGATTTGGTATGAGATTACTGTCCATCTGAGTGACTGTAAATTGTTTTGGAATTTTGGCAGTCCTGATAATAGGTAGAACTTTCGCATAGGAAAATATTATAGGTTCACTGCAGCTTGTAAATTTTAATTAACCACACGAAGAATTAGGAACACATTTTTGATAGGGCACCATTGGACATGGGTCTTTAGTCCAATATGTTAATTCAGCTGTGTTAGTAAAAACCGTCGGGAAATATTGACTTGATTTTAAAAAGTGACTTTTAAAAAACTGTGGCATGGGGCAAGGCCAGCATTTATTACCCACCCCTAACTGTGCTTGAAGTGGACCATTTCAGACAGCTTTTAAGAGTCAGCCATATTGCTTTGAACCTGGAATCACATGTGGGCCAGATCAGGTAAGGACAGTACACTTGCTTGTCTAAAGAATATTAATGTACCAGATCGATTTTTATATGGGAATGAGTGTTCATTTCAAGTGCACCATTACTGAGAGTAGATTTTAATTCTTGGTATTTTTTAATTAATTGAATTTAAATTTCATCAGCTGCTGTGCTGGGATTTGGAGCCATGCTCACAGATCATTAGCCTGGGTTGCTGAATTACCCACTACTGACATTTACAACTATGCCACCATCTCCTCCAAGTTTAATACTAGTTGTTGATTGGTTCACTGCCTAATTGTTTAGTTTCTCATGATGTCACTCTTGAAGCAATTGATGAAGGAATTTCATGTTGGTTAATCAAACATTCCTACTTATGTCTTTCTGTGATTTCAGAGCTGAAGAGATTCTTACTGTTTTGTTTCTAATTGCTGAACCAAATTTTGTGGATTATTAATTTCTCTTGTCCAGATCTTTAATATGTTTGTTTTGATATTTGATTTTTATCTTAATTTAAAATTATGATTCAGAAATATTATTTTAGTTATTAAAGTTGAAATGCTATTAATTTTAGCTACCCTGTATGTTCTTCCCAATTTTCATCAACAAAACAAAATTGATTGTGACTGTACTTACACAGTGGCTTTTGACCTTGTGTTGACTTGACTTGCTGACTTGTTTTGACTTGATGGTATGATATTCAGCAATTTCACCTTGTCGATAGATCTTTGGCACAAGTAATTTGAGATTGCCTCTGATGTGGTGATAGAAACAGGTTTTTGAATGCCTCCTATTAGTCCTTTAAACATGTCTGGAAATAATGTAGTTTTTAATTGATGAATCTTCTACTTCTGGCAAATTGTCTCATTGGAATTTAGTATGGCTAGTCTTGATTCATTGTTTTTTGGCTCATTTCTGAGCTCCAGCAGATTTTTATTTCCTGGTCAATATTGCACTATGCCAACTACTTGGGTGGAATATTATGTTTTTTATATGTGTGATTTTCTTGCTTGATTGGAGATAAAATTAGTATCATTGCACTGTTCTCACTGCCCAGCTTTCAGCTGGAAAGCTTTTAATTTGGTCTCATCATGCTGTGGGATCCTGTACTTAGTATTTGTTTCAAGGTGCTAACAAAATGTAGACCAGTTGGCTAATTTGTCACCTGCTCCTTTGTTGAATGGTGGCGGGTGACTGGGGAGTCAGTCTTATTGCTAGATTGATGTAGGCATTGCCTGTAATTGATTAGTGAAAGCAACTGTGAATATCAACAACTCACAATCCTAATATGCCATCATGTTTTTATCTTGTTACTGGCATCTATCTCAAGTTGTAACTGTCCTTAACTATAATTTTTATGGCTTGTCTCTTTTTTCAGTTAATAGCCTTCAATTACAAGTAACTGGTTTCCCCTTTAACTGGTTGCACAGTGATAGACAGACAGGAGGGAGGGGCCTTGGAACTTCTTACATTGACCAAGTCTGTTTGTATTAGGTAGAACGGAGGCAAGAAGATCTCCTGATAATTACCACCCACCACCTTCAGCTAATGAATGTAGAAAGTGTGGCCTGCATGCACAAAAAAGCAATTCCTAACCAGCAAAATACTGCACTGTGTGTTTATCTCAATCATCTGGAAAGTGGTGGAACATATCATTGACTGTATTATCAAATAACATTTACCCAGTAACAACCTGCACGCTTCTGCTCAGTTTGAGATCCCGCAGGGAGACTTGGCTCCAGAACTCACTACAACCTTGTTCCAAACATGGACAGAACAGCTGAATTCCAGAAGTGAGGTGAGAGTAACTTGCCCTTGGCAGAAAGGCTTCATTTGATTGAGTATGGCATCAAGAAGCCCTGGCAAAATTGGAGTCATTTGGAATCAGCAGGAAGACTCCACTAGTTGAAATCATACTAAATTTGAAGAAAGGTTGTGGTTATTTGAGACTAATCAGTTCAGCCCCAGTACATGGCTGCAAATATTTCTCAGGGTTTTGTCCTAGGTTCAACCATCTTCAGCCACTTCAATAATGATGTTCCATCATAAGGTCAGAAATTGGGATGTTCACGAATGATTGCACGGTATTCAGTACCATTCAAAATCTCAGATTCAAATTGCACAAATGCAACAAGACTTGGACAAGATTCAGACTTGGGCTGATCAATGACAAACAATATTGATGCAACATGTGTGATAGGTGATAACCTTATCTAACAAGAGAGATTCCAAATATCTCCACTTGACATTCAACAGCATTATGGCAAAAGATGGCAATGCTGCCTTTGTCTGATGCTTAACAATATGCACTCTCAGCAGTGTTTGCTGACTCACAAACACACAGATCTTTCCTTTCTCCATTAACCAAAAATCTAGGGAAAATAAGGACAAAGTCTATTTTGGTTAATATCAGCTATCAGTATGATCCTGAGGTTAAACTGAGGGCCTCCTTGGTTGCTTTGTAGGTTAAATTGGATAGCTTCCAAACATGTGCTTAGGAATTTCAGTGTGAGATTAACCTACATCCACTGTTTGAAATAAAGGTATCATGCCCACTTCATATCTCCTGCTCACTGTCATGATTTTTCATGCATTCAGTGCTTCCCACACTGCTCATCACCGACATTTCTTAAAACACCTCCACTTCTTTGACAGGGGCCGATGCTGGCAGGAAGTGAATCAGACTTGGGAAACGTTGAATGATTACAAACATAGGAGAACACATGCTTCAAGGTTTTATGATGCTGAAATGGAGGTCTTGGCAAAGGAAGTGGAAAGGAGGAGAGATATGCTTCACAGGAGATCCTCTGGATACACACTGGAAAATAATGGGAGCAGATAAGCATAAGAGGCTAGAGATAACAAGGTGTAGACCTGGATGAAGACAGCAGGTCAAGCAGCATCATAGGAGCTCACCTTGTTATCTCAGATTTTCCAGCATCTGCAGTTCTTACTATCTCTCAAGCATAAGAGGCTAATTCCAGCATTGTAGCCCTGAATAACTTAATATAGTATCACAATGGTTCAATGACTTCATGTGAGATGTTGAGACTTGTGAATGCATCTTCAAACGCCATATGATAGAAACTGCACCACTAGTTTCACACTCTCTATTCAGTTCACCACATACCATAACTCATTTGCCCACAGTCTCTATCAGTGTTTTGAAGCCAGGACAAGGAGCAAGAACAATGAATGCCTGCTCATCTGATGGAGGAATTTGGTGGGGCAAGTTTCAGAAGAAGACTCAGTAACATAGCCACCAGAAAGCTCATGTTCAGTGTCAAGAAACATGTAAGATTTTGGCACCAATGCAGTTCACACTTTGGAGGCCAACCTTTCCACTATGGACGTCTTAACCAACTTCATGAAAATATTTGTACATCAAAAATGATACAGCACCTGATGGTCAACACCTCAGCTTCTGTTTCAGCAAAGGCAGCATCCACTCACTGCCTAAGTGCTGCAGTGAAAACCCTGACTGCTGCCATCATGGCTCTAGTTACCAGTTTATGTCCAAACTTCCACAATCCGTTCTCCAAAGACCTGATTCTTAAAGACCCTATGCTAGTATGACCATATGATGGAAACCTTCTCCCTCTTTGCTCTTTGCTCTTGTATTCTAGAATTCCTTACAATGTGGAAGGAGACCGTTCACCCATTCAGTCCACATCGACCCTCGAAGAGCATCCCATCCAGACCCATCTCCCTACCCCTGTAACCCTGCGTTTGCCATGGCTAATCCACCTTGTCCATTCATCCCTGGACATTATGGGCAATCTAACATGGTCAATCCACCTATCCTGCACATGTTTGGATTGTGGGAAGAAACCCATGCAGACATGGGGAGAATGTGCAAACTCCACACAGACAGTCACCTGAGGTTGGATTCAAACCTGGATCCCTGGTGCTGTGAGGCTGCAGTGCTAATCACTGTGCTACTGTGCTACTTCTCACATCTTATCTTGTATCTGCAGAATGCAACAAGGAAACTCTGCTAGGCAAAAAATGTGTGAGCAACTTGTTTTAGTAGAAGCCTTGAAGGCAGCAAAATGGGTTTCAGTTGCCGCCACATTATTTCTGATAGACCTTTGCATCTAGAAAAATTTGTGGAATTGTACCATTAGCCAGTATAAGTCAACCAGCAAGTAATCGTCAAGTATTTGATGACCACTTTAAATAATATAGGTAGGGATGTCATGTTTAACTTGTATTCAGAGTGGGCTTCAAACTGGCAGCATTGCTGGCCTCCAATCAGAGCAACTGACTGATTAATGTCATGATCTGTGCACTCTGAAACAATGAAAGCTCCATGCACTTCACCTAGACCAAGGCTATTTGTTGTAGATGGGTTCACACATATCGGATGCTGTTTTAATTCCTGACTGTGCTCAAACATAGGGTCCAGTTTCATGTCTGTGTATTCATATCATAAATTTTGTCTTTTCATGCTTTGTGGTTTGCATGAGAACTGTTTTTGAATCTTTCTGCTCCAAAGTTCATTTAGAGGATATTTAAAGTCATGAGTGTTTCATCTATGTTGCTGATATGACCTATGGAATTTTGCTGATATTTTGCTGCTGTCTTGTGAAGAATCGCTGGAAACTGCTAAATTTGTCATTGAGGTCTATTGGTAATGATCTTGGTCACCTTCTGAAACACTGGATTTTACTGTGCCATAATGCGGCTACATCAACCAACTGCAGCTCTGAAATCTTTGTTGGACTCAAGGTTTGATTTGGCCTGTTTAAGCATGTACATACATATATATTGCATTTCTGATGACAATGTAATTATTCTGATTATTTCTAAGGACATGTTTTGATGATTGCTTCTCAAGATTAAACTGTTTGATGGGCCTCTGTTTTCATGGTATATGTTGTTTCCAGTATTTTCTTTCTTCCATCTTACACTAGTTTTTCAACCAACACAAGATTTCCCTATATGAGGAGATAACAAATAGTATGACTTTTGACTCGAAACCAGTTTGTATGTTGTTCATCTTCCAGAGTTTTGCTCATAGAGTAAACCTTAAGAGGCAAACTATGTGACCAAGTCTAACTCATAAACATCTACTTAGTCAGATGACCCATAGGGCATCTTTATTAGGAGAGTAAAACAAACATATCTGAGCTGGAAAATTGAGCATAATTTGAGGATTAATGTGAGGATAGCGTATCCCAGCAGAAAATAAGAAAATCTACTCATGTGCTTAGTCCCTGAAACATGATTTTCGACACTGAGAAAATGGGATAACATCATATCTGCAATTTGTGATCTCAAGTCTTAAACTCTGAAGCATCAAAGATTCATCTTCTAGTTGACAACAAGATTCTAAATCTCATGCAGAGACTACCCTTTGGTTCTTCAAAACACATAAGTTAGAGCCAAACTGCAGCTGAATCTCAACTGCTTCTATTCTTTTAGACTATTTGTAAACTGCGCACACACACATTACTGAGAGTCAACTTAATCAGACCTTCTTAAATGTGTTTAATTTACTCTGCAAACATAGTTTACTCCCAGTCCTTTGAGAGAGAACTTTAAAATCACAGCAAGGAAGCATGCTATATTAGCTATGAAACACAAGGGCTTAGTGCAGTCATTAGTGCTGTCTTATTAAAGGTTGACTTTAGTACTAGGCCAGATCTCTTTCTGTGAAATACAAATTAGCGTTTCATATTTTTTTTAAAAATGCCTTTACTTTGGAACCTGTAACCTGTTCACAGTTTTTTTGAAGGAAGTGCTTGGACCCTGTTACATGTATGTAGGCTTGATTTTATTCTGAGTCACCATGGCAACACGTTCACAATATTCTACACATTCAGGGAAGTTCAGTTAAAAGGATTTTCAGTAACAATTTTTAAAAATTTTTGTGTCGTTGAAGATGATGACACAGATATTGGGAATAAGAGGTCTATCCTTTAAGATGATGAAGAGAATTATTTTCTCTCAGGGTTTAAATTGTCTGGAATTTCGTTACCCAGAAAGTATTGGAGGCTGAGTCCTGAATTTATTCAAGAAAGCGATAGCTAGATTTTTGATAGATACGGAATTCAAAGGTTATGAAAGGGAGACATTGAAGTGGTGTTGGGACCACAACCAGATTAAACTATAAGCATATTGAATGGTGAAGTAGGCTTAAAGAGTTGAATGGCCTGACTCTCGCTCCTTTTGTGGAACTACCTCCAATGGAAGTGAAGCTTGAAAATTGATTAAGGATGATGAAAATAATCTTCTGAAAGGATACATAAATATATATGGCATAAATATCAAAAGACCCTTTCAGCTAAATTTCTTTAAACTTTCTGGAATATTGGGAAATTTTACCATGGCAACACAGTTAAAAAGGATGTAATCATATTTAAGTACCTCCTTTATTGTATACTAATGTGTAAGTTTATTTAGTTCTTTTACATTCCCAGCCTTTTATAAGCTAGTTTCCCACATTTAAAGATGACAATTTAAACAGGTATCAACTGAAACTAGGACAGATAATTCATAAGTTGGTCCAGCCAATCTATCAAGAGTAGAAACCTGCCTTAACAAACATTTAGGAATATTTTCTGAAGAAGGGTCCAGACTTGAAACGTCAGCTTTCCTGCTCCTCTGATGCTGCCTGGCCTGCTGTGTTCATCCAGCTCTACACCTTGTTATCGCAGATTCCAGCATCGGCAGTTCCTACTATCTCTTTAGGAATATTTGGGTATTTTTCAATGCATTTTCTAAATACGTAGCTTTGAGACTTCTAAATTCCTAAATCATTTGCAAGTGATGGTGTTGGAAAATAAGCATAACGTAAAAAGGCACCTAAAAGAGTTTCATGTTGTCGGGACCATTAACAAGTACATTATGACCTATGAAGGTTTTGTTCCACAGATATTGCACATTCGCTGATCATGCAATGTAATTTCTTAGTTTCACCCTCCAGCATTTGACTGATTTTGTGTGATCACATATTTATAAGGTAAAATCCATTAGTTCAATGTTGATGAATCTGATGAATTCGGTGAGAATTGAGTTGCTTCTTGTAGCTGACTACTGAGTAGGGATTGCTGTTCTATCTGTTTGGGGAGTAAGAGACAGTGACAGCTGGAAGCTAGAAAGTGAAAACATTAATTGTAGTACAGCACTGGCAGAATGTCAGAAGAGGAGAAATACTTGTGATTTGATGCATTTGTGTGGCCCTGAATCATCCAATGATTTGTTTTGCCACTGAGTGTGATAGCTGTCCTGGAGTTTCAATTATGTGATAAGCTGGGCAACTGAGAAGAGAACCAAATGGTTGAGAGAGATTACAGGATCAGAATATATGCCAATCCTAATGAAAAATTATAAAAGTAAAAGGTTCAAATGGGAAGATTATCCAAAGGAGTAAGCATCCCTTGTATCTGAGGTTTATTCAATAATAAACTTTTACATCTTGGATTTTATTTCTGATGGTCAGTATATGATGTACATGTTATTACAAATTGATTAAAAGCAAGATGTAAAATATACATGCTTTTATGAGAAATAATATAGGTTGATGACCTTTTATTATAATTTACGAAAGGTCATTGATATGAAAATTTAACTTTGTTTCTCTTTCTCTGTCTGCAGAGACTGCTTGATTTGCTAAAAAAATTCTAACATTTTCTGTTTGTATTGAGGAAACATAATGGTTTCCAATATTTTGCAAGAGAAGGAAGATTTAAATTGAAGTCGTTCTGAATGTCTTTTATCCACTTCATAATTGTAAGCTTATGAGTGATGTTGATGATTATAGCAGTAGGTTTCCTACCTGTTCTCTTGCACTGTTATGGAGAACAGTCTGTAATCTGGGAAGCTCTACGCGTTGTAGACAAAATCTGAAAAATGTTTAAAAGATAATTAATAACAATGTATAATTAAGTATAATTAAAAAGAGTACATAATGAAACTGTCAAATTCACACCAATATTAATGAATTAAATGGTACAATATTTTGCAGTTTGCAAACCTTGAATATTAATCTTGCAGAGTGATTTCATGCAATTCTGTTTCTCATTGATTTCCTGACTTGTGCTGACAAGTGGCAAACTACATTCACATCACACAATTACCAGGCTATGACCACCTCCATTAAGAAACAATCTAATCATTGCCCCTTGACATTCATTGGTGTTACTAACACTGAATTCCTCCACTCTCAACATCCTGGCAATTACTGTTGACCAGAAACTAAACTGGACTTGCCACATAAACACAGTGGCTACAAGAACAGATCAAAGGCTAGGAATATTGCAGTGAGTAACTCATCCCTTGACTCCCCAAAGCCTTTCCATCATCTAGAAGACACAAGTCAGGAGTTTGATAGAATATTTCCCACTTGCATGGGTGGATGGAGCTCCAACAACACTCAAGAAGCTTGACACCATCCAGGACAAAGAAGCCCGCTTGATTAGCACTAAATCCACAAGTATCCACTCCCTCTACCACCGACACTCAGTAGCAGCAGTGTGTACTATCTACAAGATGCACTGCAGAAATTTACCAAAGATCCTCATAGCATTTTCCAAACCCACAACCACTTCCATTTAGATGGACAAAGGCATTGATACCTGGGTACACCACCACCTTCAAGTTCCCCTCTCAGGCACTCACCATCCTGACTTGAAATATATTGCTGTTCCTTTAGTGTCACTGGGTCAAAATCCTGGAATTCCCTCTGTAATGGCATTGTGGGACCACCTACAGCACGTGAACTGGACTGTTTCAAGAAGGCACCTCACCACCACATTCTCAAGGGTAGCTAGGGACGAACAGTAAATGTTGGCCAGCCAATGACACCCACGTCCCATGAGTGAGTAAAAAGAATGTTACCTGCAAAAAAAAGGCTCAAAATCAACCAACTCTTTTTTTTCCTTGTCCTTTAATTTTTTTTCCTAATACATGAAGGATCAGTTGCCAGAGTCCATGGGATGATTGGATGGGAAAACTTACAAACACTCTAAGTATCACCTACACTGGTTAGAATGACAAATCATGCTGTCAGATCTGAATGTTTGAGCTGGTATCATTCTAAATTGTGAGCATATTGACATGCTGGCAGAGAAATTTTCATTTTGTTTATTTTGAATTTTTAAGAAAGTAGCCAATACTTCCTTTTTAAATTTTATACCAGCTGTTGTGGTTGTGTGTAAATCCTGGGCCTCTGTAGGGACTTAATATTAAGATGATTGAAATAGACATTATCCACAGCTCCACCTTCTTTCCGAGCAATGGGTAATGGCAACATATCATGCGGGTTCTGAAGATGGAAATTTTGGACCCTTGCCTTTTATTGGAATGTTGTGATAGCAGGATGGTCATACAGCATGGAAACAGGACCTTTGGCCCAACTCATTTATGCCAACTAGATTTCTTAAACTGAACTAGTCCCATTTGCCTGGATTTGGCCAATATCCTTCTAAACATTTCCTAACCATATACCTGTCCAAATGTCTTTTAAATGTTGTAATTGTACTCATGTCTACCACTTCCCCTGGCAGTTGTTCCATATACGCATGACCCTCTGTGTGGAAAAAGTTGCTCCTCAGGTCCTTTTTAAATCTTTCCCCTCTCATCTTCAGCCTATGCCCTCTACTTTTGGATTCCCCCAATCTATGGATAAAACCTTGGCTATTCACCCTATTCATGCCCCTCATGATTTTATAAACCTCTATAAGGTTACTCCTTAGCCTCCTATGGTCCATGGAAAAAAAATCCCAGCCTATCCAGCCTCTCCTTATAACTCAAACCTTCCAGCCTTGGTAACATCCTTGTAAATCTTTCCGGTTTAATAACACGCTTCCTTCCTATAGCAGGGTGAACAGAATTGTATTCAGTACTGCAAAAGTGGCCTTACAAATGTCTTGTACAGCTGCAGCATGATGTCCCAACTCCTGCGCTCAGTGCTCTGACTGACTAAGGCAAGTCTTGACAACCACAACACACGGGATGAGGCTGCTGCGCCAGACCAGGAGGTTGCCGCACCATGTTGGGAGGCCCCCGCTGCATCAGACTGGAAGATCGCCATGCCATGCCAGGAGGCCCCTATGGGAGGAGACTGCTGTACCAGACTGGAAGGTCGCCACACCACACCACACTAGGAGGCCCCTATGGGAGGAGACGGCTGCACGAGACTGGAAGGTTGCCACGCTACGCCACTCCAGGAGGTCATCACACCGCGCCAGGAGACTGCTGCGACACACTGGGACGCTGCTCTGCCACACCGGGACACCACTGCTACGCCAGGCTGGGAGTCGTCACCAGAGGGCAGGAATCATCGCTTGCAAGAGGCTGAGAATTGTCTCTGGAGGCCGGAAGTCGAAGAGGACAAAAAAGAAAAGAAAGCTCTAAGAGGAAGAAAAAGAAGAAAAGAAGAAGGGTGGTAGGAGCAGATAAGCTCCGCTGCCATCTTGCGATCAGAAAGTTCTGTATAGTCTCCTTGCTCTTGTATTTAATCTGGCTCTTAATAAAGCCCAGGGTCCTGTTTACTTTTTTAACTTCCGGTCCCCTGTTCTGCCACCTTCAATGGTCTATGTGCATTTACACCCAGGTCCCACTGCATCAGCACACACTTAAGTATTGTATCACTGTGTTTTATTAACTGTCCTTTTATTCTGACCAAGCTGCATCATCTTGACTTCATCTGCCACCTTTCTGCCCACTCTGACAAATATTATCTAGCTACTTTTGGAGTTCTAAACTATCCTCATTACAGTTCAAACTGCTTCTAAGTTTGATAAGAGCCACACATTTTGAAATTGTCCCCTGCATACCAACACCTAGGTCACTAACCTGTATCCAGAAAAGCAAGGGTCCCAACACAAACTTTTGGGGAACTCCCCTCCAAACCTTCCTATAGCTCAAAAAACATCTGTTGACCATTACTCTGTTCCCTATTATTGAGTCAATTTTGTATCCACATTGCTACTGTCCCTTTTATTTCATGAGCTATAACTTTTTCACTAGTCAGCGTGTGGCACTGTATCAAATGCCTTTATAAAGTCCATGTACGCCACAATAATAGCATTACCTTCATCAACTCTTTTTGTTAACACTTCAAAAACTCCAGCAAGTTGGTCAAGCATGATTATCCCCCTTAGAAGTTCATGCTTGGCTCTTTATAAACAAATCCACCTTTTTTTTATGTGACTATTAATTCTATCCCGGTGTTTTATTTTGTTTCAGCATTTTTCAGAAGTTTCCCCACTAAAGTTAAACTGACTGGTCTGTAATTTCTGAACAAGGGTGCAAAATCAGCAATTCTCCAGCCTTCTGGTACCTTCCCTCAGTCTAGCAAAGAATGAAAGATTATGGCCAATGCCTCTACAATTTCCATTATTACTTGCTTCAAAACCCTTGGATGCAGCTCATCTGGTTCTGGACCATGGCAGCTTTAAGTAGTGATAGCCTATTCAATGGTTCCCCCAACACTTCTAGTGACTGAGCTTCTGTTCATCAGCATGGTCTGGATAACATATCTCTCTGTCATAGACAGATGAAAAGTATTAACACTTCAGCCATGTCTTTTGCCTTCATGTACAAATTCCGTTTTTAGCTCCTAAACTTCCCTACTCCTCCTTTTTACCAGCCAATACTATTAATGTGCCTATTGAAGACTTTAGGGTTCCCATTTGTTATCGGCCACCAGTTTTTTCTCACAGTCCCTCTTATGCCTAATACTTTTTCACCTCCCCTCTGAACTTCCTGTATTCCTCTTGGTTCTTGATTGTATTTTCTACTTGACAACTGTCATAAGTGCAATTTTTCTTTTTTATTTTAATTTCTATCTCCTTTCTGATTCAGGGAGCTCTGAATTTGTTGGCCCTTCCTTTCCATCTTGCGGAAGTGACAGTGCCTTAAACAGCTCCTCTTCAAGGTAGCCTATTGTTTAGCTACAGTTTTTCCCATTATCCTTTGATTCTAGCCTGTCTGGCCCATCTCCATTCTTGTCTTATTGAAGTGAACTCTTTCTTTGTTAAATATTCTTACTCCGGATTGACCATTGTCTTTTTCTGTCATCATCTTAAATCTTACGATACAATGATGATTGTCTCCTAAATGTTCACCACTGACACTTGATCTACTTGGCCTACTTCATTTCCAAGAACCGCAGATTTCCTTTCCTAAAGCATGTTAGTGTGGGAACAGATATTCAATAATAAAAGCAAAATACTGTGGATGCTGGAAATCTGAAACAAACACAGAGAATCCTAGAGAAACTCAGTTGGTCTGACAGCATCTGTGTAAAGAGGTAAAACAGTTAATATTTCAAACCAAAATGAGCTTTCTTCAGTTCTGAAGAAGTCATCCGAGACTTGAAATGTTAATGCTGTTTCTTTCTCCACAGATGCTGCCAGACCTGCTGAGTTTCTCCAGCACTTTTTTTTGTCTCTAACACATATTCAATATCTGTTCTTGATCTATTGCAGCATGCAAAGAAAAGAATGACCAAACGGCAAACCAAACACAAATTCTAAGTGACTATTTCCAGAATTGTAATATTTAGAGAACAGTTGCAACAAGTTAAATTTGTGGAAGTAACAGATTCATGCAAGTGGAGAAAAGAGAGTTATTGTGATGTTCTGATAAAACATGGAAGTTCTGTACAATTACTATGATTTGAACTTTGAACTGTGCACATAATCCATTTCCCTGTAATTTTTCATAATGTATGATATGGAATTAGTTGTGGTGAGTTTACTTAGGTTTTATTCCCTTTCTCTTTGTGGATGGCAATAATGATTCCACTCCATGTGGTCGATTGAGGTAATATAACTGTTTAGTTTTGCAGCCTGTGACCTCCTACAGCATGCTGGTGTTGGGGAAGATTCCTTGTCAAAAGCACGTGGTAAGAAATGTAGGGTTTCATTTTAGAAAATGGAAAAATTGTTCTGAATTATGGAAATCATTAGTGGGTTACACTTATACTACAGTTTCTTGAAGCGCTGATCTTTTATACCATGGACTACATTACGAATTGCGCACGATAAGTTTCCTATCTCAGCCGTTCTTTCATTTTTAAAATTCATTTTGTGGGACGTGAACATCGCTGGCTGGACAGCATTTATTGTCCGTCCCTAGTTGCCCTTGAGAAGGTGGTGGTGAGCTGCCTTCTTCAACTGCTGCAGTCCACCTGCTGTGGGTTGACCCACAATGCCTTAAGGGAGGGAATTCCGGGATTTGGACTCAAAATGAGTGAAGGAATGGCGATATATTTCCAAGTCAGGTTGGTGAGTGGCTTGGAGGGGAGCTTGAAGGTGGTGGCGTTCCCATATGTCTGTTGCCCTTGTCCTTCTAGATGGAAGTAGTCATGGGTTTGGAAGGTGCTGTCTGAGGATTTTTGGTGAATTTCTGTATCTTGTAGATAGTACACACTGCTGCTACTAAGCATCAGTGGTTGAGGAAGTGGATGCTTGTGGATGTAGTGTTAATCAAATGGGCTGCTTTGACCTGGATGATGTCAAGCTTCTTGAGTGTTGTTGGGGCTGCTCTCATCCAGGCAAGTGGGGAGTATTCCATCACACTCCTAATTTGTGCCTTGTAGATGGTGGACAGGCTTTCAGGAGTCAGGAGGTGAGTTACTCGCTGCAGTGTTCCCAGCCTCTGACCTGCTCTTGTAGCCATTGTGTTTATGTGGTGAGTCCAGGTGAGCTTCTGATCAATGATAACTCCCAGGATGTTGACCCAATGGGGGATTCAGTGATGGTAAACCACTGAATGCCAAGGGCGGTGATTAGATTATCTCTAATTGGGGATCGTCATAGCCTGGTATTTGTGTGATGTCAGTGTTACTTGCTACTTGTCAGACCAAGCCTGGATATTGTCCAGGTCTTATTGCATTTGGACATGGACTGCTTCAGTGTCCAAGGAGCTGCGAATCGTGCTGAACATTAAGCAATCATCGGCGAACATCCCCACTTTTGACCTTATGATGGAGGGAAGTTCATTGATGAAGCAGCTGAAGATGGTTGCACCTAGGACACTACTCTGAGGAATTCTTACACAGATGTCCTAGAGCTGAGATGACTGACCTCCAACAACCACAACCATCTTCCTATGTGTCAGGTATAACTTTAACCACCGGAGAGTTTACCCCCGATACCTATTGATTCCAGTTTTGCTTTGGCTCCTTGATGCCACACTCGGTCAAATGCAGCCTTGTTGTCAACTGCAGTAACTCTCACCTCACCACTGGAATTCAGCTCTTTCATCCATATTTGTATCAAGGCCGTAATGAGGCCAGGAGCTGGGCGTCACTGAGCGGGTTACTGCTGAGGAGGTTTTGCTTGATAGCACTGTTGATGGGGCAGTAATTGGCCGGGTTGGATTTGTCCTGCTTTTTATGTGCAGGACATACTTGGGCAATTTTCCACATTGTCGGGTAGATGTCAGTGTTGTAACCGTACTAGAACAGCTTGTCGAGGGGAGCAGCAATTTCTGGAGCACAAGTCTTCAGTACAGTTACTGGAATGTTACTGAAACTTTGCAGTATCCAGTGCCTCCAATCTTTTCTTGATATCATGTGGAGTGATTGGAATTTGCTGAAGACTGATATCTATAATGCTGGGGACCACTGGAGGAGGCTGAGATGGATCATCCACTCGGCCCTTCTGGCTGAAGATTGCTGCGAAAGCTTCAGCCTCATCTTTTGCACTGATGTGCTGGGCTCTTCTATCATTGAGGAATATTTATGGAGCCTTCTTCTCCAGTAAGTTGGTTAATTGTGCACCACCATTTGCGACTGGATGTGTCAGGACTGCAGAGCTTAGATTTGGTCTGTTGGTTGTGGGATCGTTTAGCTCTGTCTATCACTTGCTGCTTATGCTGTTTGGCATACAATCAGATCTGTTTGGTAGCTTCACCAGTTGACACTTCATCTTCAGGTATGCATGGTACTGCTCTTGGCATGCTTGCCTGCACTCTCCACTGAACCAGGGTTGATGCCCTGGCTTGATAGGAATGGTTGAGAGGAGGATATGCTGGGCCATGAGGTTACAGATTGTGCTGGAGTACAATTCTGCTGCTGTTGATGGCCCACAGCGCCTCATGGATGCCCACTCTTGAGTTGCTAGATCTGTTTGAAGTCTGTCCCATTTAGCACGGTGATAGTGCAGCACAACACAATGAAGGTTATTCTCAGTGTGAAGGCGGGACTTCATCTCCACAAAGATTGTGTGGTGGTCGCTCTTATTGATACTGTCATGGACAGGTACATCTGCATCTGGCAGATTGGTAAGGATGAGGTCAAGTATGTTTTGACCTTTTGTTGGTTCCCTCACCACCTGCCGCAGACCCAGTCTAGCAGCTATGTCCTTTAGGACCCGATCAGCTCGATCTCAGCTGCTGACGAGCCACTCTTGATGGTGGACATTGAAAACCCCCACCCAGAGTACATTTCATGCCTTTGCCATTCTCAGTGCCTGCAGTAACTGTTGTTCAACATGGAGCAGTACTGTTCATCAGCAGAGGAAGGACAGTATCAGCAGGAGGTTTCCTTGCCCATGTTTAACCTGAAGTCATGAGACTTCATGACATCCGGATCCAATGTTGAAGACTCCCAGGGCTACACTCTCCCGACTGTATACCACTATGCCACCACCTCTGCTGGGTCTGTCCTGCCGGTGGGACAGGACATATCGAGGGATGGTGATGATGGTATCTGGGACATTGTCCGTAAGGTATGATTCATAGAACATAGAACAGTACAGCACAGTACAGGCCCTTCGGCTCATGATGTTGTGCCGAACTTTTTACCCTAATCTTAAGGTCTGTCTAACCTCCATCCCGACCTTATAATATCATCCATATGCCTATCTAATAGCCGCTTAAATGCCCCTAATGAGGCCGACTCCACTACCCTCTCCGGCAATGCATTCCACGCCCCTACCACTCTCTGAGTAAAGAACCTACCACTGACGTCTCCCTTATATCTACCTCCACTCACTTTAAAACTATGCCCCCTTGTAATAGCTACCTTCACCCGAGGAAAAAGTCTCTGGCTGTCCACTCTATCTATACCTCGGATCATTTTGTACACCTCTATCAAGTCACCTCTCATCCTTCGTTGTTCTAAAGAGAAAAGCCCTAGCTCTCTCCACCTTTCCTCATAAGACCTTCCCTCCATTCCAGGGAACATCCTGGTAAATCTCTGCACCTTTTCCAATGCTTCCACATCTTTCCTGTAATGAGGCGACCAGAACTGGACACAATACTCCAGATGTGGCCGAACCAGGGTTTTGTGTAACTGGAGCATAACTTCACGGTTCTCAAACTCAATCCGTCTTTTAATGAAAGCTAACACACCATGTGCCTTCTTAACAACTCTATCCACCTAGGTGTCAGCTTTCAGGGAACTGTGGACCTGAACCCCGAGATGCCTCTGCTCCTCCACACTGCCAAGAATCTTTCCGTTAACCCTGTATTCTGCTTTCAAATTTGTCCTTCCAAAATGAATCGCCTCACACTTTTCAGGGTTAAACTCCATCTGCTACTTCTCAGCCCAGCTCTGCATCCTATCAATATCCCTTTGTAACCGAGAACAGCCCTCCGCACTATCCACAACTCGACCCACCTTCGTATCGTCTGCGAACTTACTAATCCACCCTTCCACTCCTTCATCCAAATCACTTACAAAAATCACAAATTGAAGAGGACCCAGAACAGATCCTTGTGGTACACCACTCATAACTGAGCACCATGTTAAATATTTTCCGTCTACTACCACCTTTTGTCTTCTAAGGGGCAGCCAATTCTGAATCCAATCTGCCACATTTCCCCCTATCCCATGCCTCCTTACCTTCTGCATGAGCCTACCATGGGGAACGTTATCAAACGCCTTACTTAAATCCATGTATACCACATCCACTGCTCTACCTTCATCCACGTGTTTGGTCACCTCTTCAAAGAATTCAACAAGGTTTATGAGGCATGATCTGCCCCTCACAAATCCATGTTATCACGAATCA
The DNA here is from genome assembly GCF_021869965.1 of Rhincodon typus. Taxonomy (NCBI): domain Eukaryota; kingdom Metazoa; phylum Chordata; class Chondrichthyes; order Orectolobiformes; family Rhincodontidae; genus Rhincodon; species Rhincodon typus. The sequence continues at coordinate 66,441,123 of NC_063336.1, read as the reverse complement.
AACTGTGCCTATCCAAGTGATCATAAATCCTATCTCTCAGAGCCCTTTCCAATAATTTGCCCACCACTGACATAAGACTAACTGGCCTGTAATTTCCGTATACTCGTAGACAGTGAGGACGAAAAGATCGTCGCCAAAGGCCCTGCAATCTCTTCCCTCGCTTCCCATAGAATACTTGGATAAATCCCATCAGGCCCGGGGGACTTATCTATCTTCAATTCTTCAAAATTCCTAGTACATCTTCCTTACTAACCTCGACTTCCTCTAGCCTACCAGCCTGTTTCACACTGTCCTCCTCTACAACCACGTCCCTCTCAGTTGTGAATACCGAAGAAAAGTATTCATTAAGGACCTCTCCTATCTCTTTAGGCTCCTTGCACAAATTGCCTTCACAATCCTTGATCAGCCCTACCCTTTCTCTGGGCATTCTCTTATTCCCCACGTACGTGTAAAAAGCCTTGGAGTTTTCCTTGATCCTATCTGCCATGGTTTTCACATGCCCCCTTATAGCTCTCCTAAGCCCTTTCTTCAGCTCCTTCCTGGCTAACTTGTATCTCTCTAGAGCCTCTTCCGTTCCTCATTTTCCTAAACCTTATATTAGCACCCTTCTTCCTCTTAACCAGTCATTCGACCTCTCTTGAGAACCAAGGCTCCCTCACTCGATCTCATCTTCCCTGCCTGCTAGGGACAAACATATCAAGCATACACAGTATGCATTCCTTAAACAATTTCCACATTTCAATAGTGCTCTTCCCTGACAGCATCTGTTCCCATTTTATGTTACCCAGTTCTTGCCTAACAGAATTATTATTACCCTTCCCCCAATTATAAACCTTACCCTGCTGTATGTACCTATCCTTTTCCATGACTATTGTAAAAGTAACAGAGTTATGATCGCTACCGCCAAAATGCTCTTCTACCAACAGGTCTAACTTAGCCCTGTTCATTGCCAAGCACCAAATCCAAAGTGGCCTCTCTCGTGTTGGCCTGTCTACGTACTGTGTCAGGAATCCTTCCTGAACGCAATGGACAAAATCCGCTCCATCTAAACTATTACAACTAAAAAGTTTCCAATCAATATTTGGAAAGTTGAAGTCACTCATGACTACAACCCTGTGACTTCTGCACCTTTCCAGTATCTGCCTCCCAACCCGCTCCTCCGCTTCTCTGCAACTATTAGGGGGTCTGTGAAAAACCCCCAACAAAGTGACTGCTCCTTTCTTGTTCCTGACCTCAACCCAAACTGACTCTGTAGACATATCATTCTCAAATGACATATCATTCCACGAGTATGACTATGTCAGGCTGTTGCTTGACCAGTCTGTGAGACAATTCTCCCAATTTTGGCATTAATCCCCAGATGTTAGTGAGCAGGGCTTTGGGCTTTGCAGGTCAAGAAGCCTGTTTCTGTTGTCATCTTTTCTGGTGATCCGTCCAGTTTCATTTCTTTGAGACTTTGTAGTGATTGGTACATCTGAATGGCTTGCTAAGCCATTTCAGAGGGCAGTTGAGAATCAAACAAATTGCTGTGGGTCTGAGTCACATTGAAGGCCAGACCAGGTGAGGATGACAGTTTAAAAACTGAAAGAACTGCGGATGCTGTAAATCAGGAACAAAAACAAAGTTGCTGGAAAGGTTGAGCAGGTCTGGCAGCATCTGTGAAGAAAAAGTCAGAGTTAACATTTCGGGTCCAGTGATCCTTCCTCAGAACGGTGAAGACAGTTTTCCTTCCCCGGAGGACATTACTGAACCAGATGGTTTTTTTCTGACAGTCGACAATGATTTCATTTTAGTGGTCATCAGTGGATTCTTAATTCTAGATTTTTTTTTATTAAATTCAAATTCTGCCATCTACCATGGTGGGATTTGAACCTAGGTATCTGGATTAGTAATCTAGTGATAATACCACTAGGCCATCGCCTTCACTAATGAGAGTGTCCTGAATAGAAACCAGGCATTTCCACATTGTGAGACTGGGAAATCATGGAGTTTATCAAATAATCAGCCAACGGCAAAAAAGGATTTTAAGAAATATGTGAGTAGACTTCTGCCAGCCCTTTTGACCACAAATGCTGTACAATGCTAGAAGATACTGTTGTATGATGGAATAGATTCCAGACCAGGCAGCATGTACCTTTTATTATGACATGTGATTTTCCCATATAAAGGTACCTGTCTTGCCTCAGTTGCTGTCTGTGGCCATGGACCCAGTCTAATGTGTTCAGTTAGCTGGTTATGTGCAGGTAACAGTAACAACAGGAAGCGTAACAACAGGATACTGTTTATGTGATATTGTAGTAATGTAAATAACTAGTGTTATTAATAAACTTCAATGCATTTGACCCAACAAGAACCTAACTCTGTGTAATACATTATCTGGACTAACATGCAGAAAACACAAAGCACAATATGGAGGTAGTACATGGGCACTAAAGGCTAGAAGTGACAGCTAGTTAGTGACAGTAAGTGGACTTGATAGGCTGAATTGGTGACAGCAGCATGTCAGCTGGGTAGTTGGGCTGAGGAGTGGCAGATGGAGATTAATTTGGATAAATTTGGTAAAACAAACAAGGGCAGAATGTTCATGTCACAACGATGCCACCTGAAAACTGGAGGAACAGCACCTCATATTCCGCCTTGGAACCCTACAACCCATTGGTCTCAAATGTGGACTTTACGAGCTTCAAAATCTCCCCACCCCCGACTTCATCCCAAGACCAGCCCCACCTCTCGTCCATGCCTCCTTGACCTGTCCGTCTTCTCTCCCACCTATTCGCCCCTCCCTCCTCACTGACCAACCCCCATCCCAATTTCCTACCTACACTCACCTTTACTAGCTTCATCCCTCCTCCTTAACCTATCCATCTTCTGTCCACCTATCTGCTCCACTATCCATCTTCTGTCACCGTCCCCACCTCTCTATTTATTTCAGAGCCCCCTTCCCCTCCCCCATTTCTGAAGAAGGGTCCAGACCCGAAACGTCAGCTTTCCTGCTCCTCTGATGCTGCCTGGCTGGCCTGCTGTGTTTCTCCAGCTTCACACCTTGTTATCTCAGACTCCAGCATCAGCAATTCCTACTATCTCAGAATGTATACAGTTAATGGTAGGGCCCTGGGTAGTATTGTTGAACTGAAAGATCCAGGGGTTCAGGTACACAGTTCTTTGAAAGTTGCTTCACAGGTAGACAAGGTGGTTAAGAAGTTGTTTAGCACACTTGCTTTCATTGCTCAGATCACTGAGCATACGAGTTGGGATGCCATGTTGAAGTTGCGAAGGATGTTGGTGAGGCCACTTTTGGAGTACTGTGTACAGTTCTGGCCGCCCTGCTATAGGAAGAATATTATTAAATTGGAGAGGGTTCGGAAAAGATTTACCAAGATGTTGCTAGGACTGGAGTGTTTGCATTATCAGGAGAGGTTGGATCGGTTGGGACTTCTTTCACTGGAGAGCATGGAGGTTGAGGGGTGACTTTATAGAGGATTATAAAATCATGAGGGGCATAGATAAGGTGAATAGCAAATGTTTTTTTCCCTAGGGTGGAGAAGTTCAAACCTAGGAGGCATATTTTTAAGGTGGGAGGAGAAACATTTAAAAGGTACCTAGGGGCAACTTTTTTCACATAGAGGGTGGTGTGTATTTGGGACAAATTGCCAGACAAAGTGGAAGTTGCAGGTACAGTTAGAACATTCAAAAGATTTCTGGATAGGTCTGTGAATAGGAACGGTTTAGAGGGATATGGGCTAAATGCAAGCAAGTGGGACTAGTTTAGTTTGGAAAGTTTGGTCAGCATGTACGAGTTGGACCAAAGGGTGTGTTTCTATGCTGTATGAGTCTAACAGTCTTTTTCTTAACAGTCAGCCATCAATCTTTCAGAGTTTAGAATTTTAGTTACAACTACAATCAAATCTAAACACAACAAACCTGTACTGAAGTGTAGTGAGTTTTCTATCTCTCTTTCTGTCTTTAAAATAAGACGGTTTACAAGACGCTCGGGACAGTTTTGCTTTAAATGAAACAAGTTTTTAAAATGGTGCTGCAAGGACAGCTCCAACCTATTAAGCTGATTCTGATGTAAAATTGGAGAAGTACCACTTAAAGAAACTGAGTTGTATTTAAAAATCTTACCTTTTTACACTTGGTATTTAGTTTCACTATCCTGTCCCTCAGAAAAGGTGCATGGATACTCTTTTTGGGTGTGACTGCAAAGCTACAACCCAGCAACTTTTTAAAGGGGCAGCATGTTTTCAATGAACGACAGCTGATAATGACACAAATAAAGATACCAAGAACAAAAAAATTGAAAAGCACAGCACTGCAGTATTGGCATTTTAGAGAACATAAATTTACCTTATTTTAAAGATAAAAAAACAACATTTCACTATGCACTGACAATCTATTGATGTTCTGTAGAAATTCAGTTGTTTAAAGAAAGAATCAATCTTTATTTTATGGATCAGTATGACAGGCAGTGAAACTTTTATTTGCTTTGGGATGAAGAATAAAATCCTCCAGTATTTTCAATGATAGTTACAAAGATTCTGACAATGTTTCTTAAATTTTAGGAAATCAACATATTGTTTGAGGAAATTCCAGCTTTGTCTGGAGGCAAGTCTCAATGCAAAGTTACAGAATGTGACTTCACTGAAGCTAACTTAGCTGAAACGATCGTAGAATTGGTATTGCCCCCATCAAATCCTCCAGAAAAGGACTTTTGGATAAACCCAAAGAACATGTTATTGGTACCTTACTAGAAGGAGGACACAAGTTGAAAGTCATTGCAGTAGGCCAGTGGCACGTGCAAGTTCTTGACTTTGGAACAACTATTCCGGCCATCAGTAGGTTCAGTAGTCTTGCCCACCGAGACAGCATCCAGCTTTTGCGATACATGCAAGCTATGTTCTATAAGAGGATATTGTGCTAAATGTGCAAGAAAACCATTATTCAAAGAAACCCAAAGTACAAGTTCTCCATAGCAGTAATTAAAGAACCAATCAGAGAAAAACACTAAAGAAATTTACAACGTTCCTTCCATTGAATGTAGGCATGTCAACGAATTCCAAAAGGTAACAAATTCATCAGATGTAACACTGGAAATTCTAGAGCACACTATTAATATAATTTTCATCACAGTCAAATAGTGCAGATCCAGTAACCTACATCTGATAATAACTAGCTGCGAGAACTCTAGAAAATCATAAGGTGGCCTGAATAGAGTCCCTGAACTGTTACACTAATTTTGTCATTTAGAGACAAACTGGAACTCATTAAGAATACAATTTTAAAGTGTGAATGGGTCATGTCAACAGTCATTGCCAGACTATTTACATATAGGTCATGTAGTTTCAAAGCCCAAGAAATTGCTGTGTAACTCCGCATACTGCTCTGGAATTGATAAGGACATTGATCAACTAATTAAGTCTGTGAAACATGTTAATTTCATTTAACCTCCAATAATCAAGAGAATCTCTCCTTCCACACAAGATTCACTCCAAGTCATGGTGCAAAATTGCATTGCAACTGATATTTTCTGTGTCCAATGACATAATTACATTTTGATCAGAGACTTTCACCAAATTGCCTTTTGTACGACTGATTAAATACCACTACTGCATCAATTGTTGACACATTGACTGTCATGTTCAGTATATTCAGTTGTACGATTACAAAATGTGTCCAGCAAAGGTCTCCAGTACATCTATGCACACTTCCCAATACGAGCAGGAAATGGGGTTTTGAACATAGTACTACTTCTGTTTCATACCATCAGTCAAAAAAAATCACACAATGTGTTGTTCATAATCCATAAAATTCATGATCATTAAATGGAAAGCAACGTGCCAAGATTTTAGGACAACTATATTAAATTTATGTGCTACTCCTTGAGGCAATGATTTACGCTTACCAGTACCTCTCAGATTTGGGAGACAGCTCTACACTCTCTCTCACATTCACTTACCACCCACCAAATGTGCAAGAAGCGTTGTTGGAAAGAAGGAAGAAAATGGTACAATAGAATAATCAATGAGCATGCCAATTTATCCAGGACAAAGCACAAGAGTTAAAGATTTTTGCTCAGGTACCTTGGGCTCATAGAGATTTATTCTTATATTCAGCCTAGATAATATGACATTGTCATGAGCACTAGTCAAGTCCTGCAAAAAAAAAGACATATCCAAACTGCATAACAACAACCATTGATCAAGAAGGATGACAACTTGCATACTGAAGATGTGCCAGACAACAACTATATATCTAGAACAAATTACATACATCAATCCTTGATGATGGATAGCACACTGCCGAATAAAGCTGCACAAGTCATGATAACGATATAAGGACTAGTAATGGTCATCTTATATGTTATTTCAATGTACAGAGATAACATATCTACATGCATCCCTGTACTTGTTTCAGAAAAAAAGGGTCCTATTATTTAAAGGGAAAAGGGGGATATATTACGGTTATAGATTTGAGACGTGACAGACCTGTATCTTTCGTACAGTTATGTGACAAATGATGTTCTGATATATAGGTTCCTGCCTACCTTCAATCATTCTCTGTCATGAAGTCAGTATAGTGTGTTCAGGCAATTAGCTGTGTGGATATTATGTACTCTAACATTTGTAAGCACAGAACCCAACATCTGAATGTCTGTGATATTATAGCCATGTTAATAGTTTGTGTTGTCAGTACACTCCAAGACATTTGTCTAAACAAGAACCCAACTCTTTTTGGTATATGTTATGCAGACAAACAAAAAACTGCAAAGTGCATCAGATACCATCAGGAAATGTAGTGAATAAAAGATAACAATTTTATGTGTGTTTTTTTGGGCAGTTCTTTGAAATTCGTTCAGAAACAGATTATCTTGCTGGATGATTGACTCTGGATAATGTTGACTTATACTGTGCCAAATTGTTTTGAACTTCATCTAGTAAGACACTACTTTTGTTGTTCTAAAGAATTCTAGCAATCAGGATATCCCTTTTCTTTCTGATGAATTTATCTTTTGAGACAGAAATTTATAGCGTTGCTGAGGAGTATTTTGGGATTAATACTGTTTACATCTGAGGATTGATTCAGGGCTTGTTCCGGTACTCCAGAAATATTAGAATATATTGGTATTAGAATAGTTAGGTGGTTCTGTTTGGCCAGCATGGACATGATGGGCCAAAGGGCCTCTTTCTGTGCTGTAGATAGCTATGACTTTATGTTGGGAATCTGGAACGCTCTGCCTGTAAGGATGGTAGAGTAGAAATCCTAATAGCATCCTAGCAGTTTTTAAATGTTATTAGAGGGGAGTTTTTAGTGTTTGCAGACTGCTAACTTTTTGGAATTGTATTGTTACTGCCAGAATGCTTCTGCCAGTTATCTAGCCACTGAAGAAGATTTTAGGGATTTAAACCGCTACCGAGGAATATTTCATAGATTTTAGTCTGCTATTGAGGAATATTTCAGAGATTTACCTTGGTATTGTGGAATGCTACAGGGAATTAGAGTGTTGAAGGAAAAAGAAAGACTTGTATTTATACTATGCTTTTCACAGCTACCAGATGTCTCAAAGCACTCCACAACCTATGAAGCACTTACCAAAAAATGTTTTAGGGATTTATACTGATACTGTTTTAGGGACTTGAACTTATAACCAAGGAATGTTAAAGTCTTGCTTCAGTGCATTTGTGGAAGCAATGCTATTTAATTCATTTCTATCTCTTGAAACTTTCCTTCTGTCTGGCTTTTCATTGTGGCCCGGCTCCAGAATCAGGTTGCCTGATGCAAAAATGACTTTCAGGATTACTTGTACAACTGAAAGTTTAAAGATTTAACATTCCAGCTTTCACCTCCATTGCTTGTTATACATGAGCCATTTTTGATCTGGTTGAAGTTGTTTATTATTCCCTGATTTTGTCTCCTTTTGAAAGTTAATGCTTTGCATGCATAACGTCAATCTGCTGTTTTGGAACACAAGGACTGGTTTCAATATTCAGTCCAATTGTGAAATTACAATTTTTGATGATTAACTTTACTGTTACATTAGTTTTACTTCCGGTGGCTTCTATGTTGTATTTGCATTTCCTCGACAAATTTCTTTATTTTCTTCTTTTGCTCCTGTAGGGAATCGATACATCCTGAGTGGGTCAATTGACCTGCTTCTGTTCTGTAACCAGTTTTGATTCTTTTCTATGTGTGTACTATTCCTCAGAATGATAATGAATAGGGCAATGTATGATACTCCTAAAGCAGCTGCTGCAAAATGCACAAAGATGCTCCATGGTAACTTTCCCATTTTTTCCTCCCTCTTTTTAAAGAATCACTGCAATTCTGTTTGACACCTTTCCTGGGCTGCCATTAGGAATTATGTACACAAACTAGAATCTGAAGCAATTAAAGAGAAAAACTCTGCCCTCCAGTTATTATCTGCCCAAATGCTAAGACTGTTTATAGAGTCACACAGCACAGAAACAGATCCTTTGATCCAACTTGTCCATGCTGACCATGTTTCCCAAACTAAACCAATCCCACTAGCCTGTGTTTGGCCCGTATTCTTCTCAACCTTTCTTGTTCATGTACCGGTCCAAATGTATTTTAAATGTAGTAACTGTACCTGCTGTCTACTACTTCCTCTGGTTGCTCATTCCACATATGAAAAAGTTGCAGCTCAGTTTCCTTTCAAATCTTTATTCTCTCACCTTAAAAATATGCCCCCTAGTTTTGAACTCCCCACCCTAGGGCAAAGACCTTTACTAATCACCTTATCTATGCCCCTCATGATTTTATAAATCTCTATAAGGTCACCCTTTAACCTCCTATGCTCCAGTGAAAAAAGTCCCAGCCTATCCAACCTCTCCTGATAACTCAAACCTTCCAGTCCTGGTACATCCTGGTAAACCTTTTCTGAACCCCCTCCAATTTAATAATATCCTTCCTAAAGCAGGGTGAGCAGAACTGTACACAGTACTCAAAAAGTGGCCTCACTAATGTCCTGTACAACCTCAGCATGATGTCCCAACTCTTATACTCAGTGGTCTGGGCTATGAAATTCAGAATGTCCATAAGGACCCTCACTAATTTTTACAGATGCTCCATAGAAAGCATTCAATGCAGGTGCATAACTGGCTGGTATGGCAACAACTCTGCCCAGGACTATACAAACTACAGAAGGCTGTGTGCACAGCCCAGACCATCATGAAACACAACCTCCCATATATGGAGATAGTAGGAACTGCAGATGCTGGAGAATCTGAGATAACAAGGTGTAGAGCTGGATGAACACAGCAGGCCAAGCAGCATCAGAGGAGCAGGAAAGCTGACGTTTCGGGCCTATTTCTGAGGAAGGGTCTAGACCCAAATGTAGCTCTACACCTTGCTATCTCCCATATATGGACTCCGTTTACACTTCTCGTTGCCGCGGATAGGCTGTCAACATCATCAAAGACCCCTCCCGCCTCAGTAATGCTCTCCTTACGACCTCTTCCATCAGGCAGAAGATACAGAAGTTTGAACATGCACCAACAGGTTCAAGAACAGCTTCTTCCCTGGAATTATTAGACTGAATGGACTCTCTAACTTCAAATAATGTTGATCTTGCTTATGTTGATCTTGTTTTGTGTACCTCCTGTGCAATTGTTACCTGTATGCCTTGCTCTTTTTAAGCACCCTATGATCTGTATGTCCATGTTTGCTATGATCTGCCTCTACTGCTCACAAAACAAAAATTTTCTGTACTTAGGTACATGTGACTACAATAAACCAAATCAAATCAAATGAAGGCAAGTGTGCTAAATGCCTTCTTAACCACCCTGTCTACCTTTCATATCCAACAGGTGTTCACCTGTACATGCTCCAACTTGGTCTACTGTATCTGTTGCTCCCAATGTGGCCTCCTGTACATTAGTGAGGCTAAGTATAGACTCGGGGATTGTTTCATGGAACATCTGTGCTCTGTATGCGACAAACAATAACACCTGCTGGTCGCCAACCATTTTAACTCCCCCTCCCACTCCCTGGGTGACATGTCCATCCTGGGCCTCCTTCAGTGCCACAATGACACCTTTGGCAAACTGGAGGAGTAACACCTCATATTCCACCTCAGGAGCCTATAGCCCGATGGCCTTAACATAGAATTCACCAGGTTTTAAAATCTCCCCACTCCTGGCCTCATCCCACTTCCAAACATCCCTCTCATCTCCGCCTCCTTGACCTGACACAACCTGTCCATCTTCTTCCCCACCTACCGGCCCTACCCCTCCTACCCCCTACCTGCATCGAACCTATCACCACCCCGCCTATCTTTCCTCAGCCCCACCCATCCTCCCTCCCTCCTCTTTGACCTGACTCAACCTGTCCAACTTCTCTCCTACCCACCCCACTGACCAATTCCCACCACTCTCTACTTGGATTCATCTATCACCATCCCACCTACCTCTCCCCATCTCCATCCCTCCTCTCTCTATTTATTTCCCAGCTGCCTTCCCCCTCCCCATTTCTGAAGAAGGGTCCCAACCCAAAATGTCAACTTTCCTGTTCCTCTGATGCTGCCTGGCCTGCTATGTTCCTCCAGCTCCACACTGTGTGATCTCTGACTCTAGTATCTGCAGTTCTTGCTATCTCCTGTCTAACTATGTTGCAACTTTCAAAGAATTGTGTGTCTGAACCCCTAGGTCATTCAGTTCAACAATACTACCCAAGGCCCTACAATTAACTGTATAAGTCCTGCCTTTGTTCGTTTTACCAAAATGCAATACCTCGCATTTATCCAAATTAAACTCCATCTGCCACTCCCCAGCCTACTAGTCCAATTGATCAAGATCCCTTTGTTATCTTAGATAATCTTCTTCATTGTCAACTATACCACAATTTTGATGACAGCCACAAACTTACTAACCATGCATCCTTAATTCTCATCCAAATTATTTACATAAATGACAAACAACAGTGGACCCAGCACTGATCCCTACAGAACTCCGCTGGTCATAGGCCTCTAGTCCGAAAGGCAACCCTCCACCACCACCCTCTGTCTCCTACCGTCAAGCCAATTTTGGATCCAGTAGACAAACTCTGTCTGAATCCCATGTCATCTAACTTTACTAATCAGTCTACCATGTGGAACCTTATCGAAGGCTTCACTAAATCTGTTCCTAATCCCACATAATCATTATGCAGGCTGGTGTTGTCCATTTGCACAACATTTCAGCAACTCTTGCCGCTGCCACTACCTCCAATTCCACCACCTTCCCCCAACACACACACACATACATATCCCGGTTCCAATACATTCCCCCTGCTCCCAACCTATCACCCTCCTCTCCCTGCTACTGCTGACCTTGTCATCTGTCTTGTGATATAAGCTCATAAAAACATCCTGAGAATTTAAATCTACAACTTTATTCCATACACTTTGTCTTGTACATTGTTGAGGATTGAAAACTGTAAATAGTTTTCCAAATTTGGAGTACTGAGATTTTGTTCATATTCATATACATATATATGTCTAGACAATGGGAATTACTGATCTGTTTATGTAAGATTAGTGAAGAAGGGATACTCCGGAATAGGAAAAATATTAATAATTGTACTAATAACCTCCTAGGATCAGCCATTTAGTACTGACCTGAAGAATTTCTTAATTCTGAGAATTTGAATCTTTGAAACCCCCTCCCCAAAGGAGTGTGGATACTCAGTTTTTGAGTATGTTCAACGTTGCAATGTATAGACTTTTGGACTCTGAGGGATCAGCTGGGAAACTGGCGTTGAGATCAAAGATCAGCCTTGATATAATTCAGTGGTCCATCCTTGCTCCTATTTCTTAGGTTCTTAACAAGCTTTCATCCAAGTGAAGATACACAACCATTAATAGGAATAACCATTATATCTCTTCTCCTCTGCAACTAGATTATTGTAGATGAACAAAGCAGTTGATTTACAGCATCATTGTATCTGGAACTTTCAATGCAAATAAACCATTCAACCTGCTGAATGCAAAAGCTATTGGAGCCCATTTAGAGAATTACCATCTCACTCCTGTCTTCAGTTAAAGTTGTGAATAATCACTTGAAAATGGTCATGATCATAGATCGTAATCTAGTAATTATTTACTTGGGTTGCTGCTAGCATTTTAGCTGTAACAACAGGAACTGAATAAAGCTCAGAACCCAAAGGGTTAAGCGATAAAGTGACTTTGTTTTTGTTCATCTTATTTAGTCAGAAAACATAGAAACAGAATAATACCATTTAGAACTTCAAGCTGGTTTATCATTCACTTAAATCATGGCTGACCTGTATCTCAGTTCCATTTACTTGATTTTCTCCATATCCTTGAATACCCTAACTTGGTAAAAATCTATCATTCTCAATCTTGAAATTTTCAGTCAACCCAGCATTTGATAGAACTGCTACAAATTTCCCAAAGCCTTTTTGTGAAAAGTATTTATTGATTTCGCTACTGAATAGTCTGGTTATAAATTTATGATTTGGCTTACTTGTGGTGGATAACTTAAAAAGACCCAATTTATCTGTGTGTAATCTGCTAATTTCTCATTTAAATATACTAATTAGATCATCCGTCCACATTCTGTACTTCAAGGAGTACAAGCCAGGTTTGTGCAACATATCCTCTTAATCCTTTTAACTCTGGCATTATGTTATACCTCTGCACTGTATCCTTTGCAAGGTGGAATATCATACCAGGATGTTGCCGGGAATGGAGTGTTTGAGATATAAGGAAAGGCCAGATAGGCTGCGACTTCTTTCACTGGAGCATAGGAGGTTGAGAAGTGACCTTATAGAGGTGAATAAATTAAAGAGGGGTATAGATAAAATGAATGGCAGGTGTCTTTTCTCTAGGATAAGAGATTTCAAGACTAGAGGGTATATTTTTAAGGTGAGAGAAGAGAGATTTAGAAAAGACACAAGTGGTAGCTTTCTTACACAGAGAATGCTTCGAGTGTGGAATGAACTTCCAGAGGAAGTGTTGGATGCAGGTACCAGGTACAATTTCAACATTTAAAAGACATTTAAATAAGTACATGAACAAGAAATTTTTGGAAGGACATGGGCCAAGCTCAGGCAGGTGGGACTAATTTATTTTGGGATTATAGTCGGCATGGACTAGTTGGACTGACGGATCTGTTTCTGTGCTGTATGACTCTGTGACTATGACTGTGGTTCCTCTAAATGGGGTCTGAGCAACACACTGTAATGCTAAAACGGGGCTTCCTTGCTTTTATAATCTAGGCCCTTAAGATGAGGACCAGTATGCTTGTAGCCTTTCTGATTACTTTTGTGCTTGTGTAATTTCTCATAATTCATTTGTTTGGATTCCCAAATCCCTTTGCTGCTTTATCACCTCTATGTCATCATAAAAATAATATTTTGATTTATCTTTCTCGGATCAAAAATAAATGACTCCATGTTTTTCCATTTGGAACTCAATTTACCATAATTTGGCCCACTTACTTAATTTATGTACCTTTGTAAGTTTCTGCTCCCATTTGCTATACCTCTAAAAGTATTGTGAGCTGCAAACCAGGGTATGCAACCCTTTATTCTTTCATATAGGAGGTTAATATATGATTAATTGCAGAGAACAGAGTTGGTTGCATTCTGTCAATCTGACAATTTTCCTTTTAGCACTATTGCCTGTGTCTTACTTTCCATCTATACGATTAGCTCATGTGGAATGGTATTTCCAAATTGGTAGGATCTCTTTATGCTAACAATCTCTCGTGCTAAACCTTTTAAAGTGTCTTTAAGAGTTCCATTTAAGATACATTTCCCTAACCAGCCTGGGCTGGGCCATCTTTTCAGTAAGTTCACTAAGTATGACCTGTCTTTTTACAGATCCACACTAACTGTTCTTAATCCATGGGGAGGCAATGGCTAGTGGTATTATTGTTGGACTGTTAACCCAGAAACCCAGGTAATGTTCAGAGGATCCAGGTTCAAATCCCGTGACGGCAAATGGTGGAATTTGAATTCAATAAATATCTGGAATTAAAGAGTTTAATGATGACCATGAATACATTGTTGATTGTCAAAAATACCCATCTGGTTCACTAATGTCCTTTAGGGAAGGAAACTACCTCCAGACCCACAGCAATGTGGTTGGTTTCTACCTGCCATCTGGGCAATAAACGCTGACCTAGCCAGCGACGCCTTCATCCCATGAATGAATTTTTTAAAAATTGGATGCTGCTTCCCCAAGTGTTCAGTCATGTTGGTTCCAAATTTAACTCATGCTGTGTGAGCTGTTAAATTGAGGATAGTTGGTTTGCCTGCTTCCGATTCGACTATAGGTCTGCTATTCCTCAGGCTTAACTTGCACTTTGGAGCAGGCAAATGGAACATTAACAGGAAGGTTGGAGGGCCCTTCGATAAGTACATGGATTGGATCCATAATTTAATTGGGATCTGACCTGTAATTAATACAAAAAAATGAGTGGGGACATATAAAGGTGTTTCTTTCATTGGAGGCTTTCCTATCAAGCCAGATGTATCAGGAGTCAGATTGTGGACCAAATGAAGTGGAATGCATTATAGTCCAAAGATGGGCAGGTTAGGTGGATTGGCCATGCTAAATTACCCATAGTATCCAGGGCCATGTAGGTTAGGTAGATTAGCCATGGGAAATGCACGGTTACAGGGAGAGGGTGGGGGGAGTGAATTTGAGTGGGATGCTGTTTAGAGGGTCATGTGGACTCGATAGACCAAATGGCCTGCTTCCACACTATAGGGATTCTATGATCTATTCTATGATCTATATTGAGAAATTTCCTTCTGAGTTTCTTAACAGACCTGAGGAGCAGGAATTCCCGTTCCAAATCTCAGAATGAAGCATTGAACCTCCAATGGCTCAGATTTCTTCCTCTTTTGATGCCTTACAAACTGTCACCAATTGGGCCAGAAAACTGTGTATCAAATTATATTCAAATAACTTCCAGCACCCATCTTTGCCTTACATTTTCCCATCCTTCTTTCTCGAACAATTGAGACAATTGAGAGAATGCACAATTTAAATTTAGAAATTTTTGGAAAATTCTGATGAACAAAGCTGCAGTTTATTCTCTGTTTCTTTAATATCCCATGATGCAACTATCAAATTCCGCAGACTTTTTTTCTCTTAATCCACGCTTTCCAGTTTTTACTTTAGATGTATGAATTTCTCTGATTTTTTTTGTATTAGGTTCCCCAAAAGAATTGTTCTTTTTCTCTATTTTGAAGATGGATGTAAAGGCCTCAATGACCCCAAGTTTGGAATATTTAAAAAATGACCCAGGAAATGTATCCTGAGTTGCCTATGCATCTATTGCTATTTTATAGCAGCGGGTTTCATATTATCTGTATGTCAGTAAAGAGATGGGACATTTCATTAATCTCTATATATTAGGCTCCTGCTGATGCTGGACGGGAAATGGATGAAAATTTGAATAACAACAAGCGATTTTATATTCTATTAGATCTCTGAGGTACTGGCTTGCCAGGTTTCCCTTGTATTAACAAATACCCTTTCTCATTCTATCGAAGGTTTCTTTGTTTCAATTTAAAACCTCGGGTTCCCTTATCCCCTTTAAATATTTTAATAATTGGGTCACGTTTAAATGGGTGCAAAATGTACCCTTAAGAATGACACATAATTTTGTTTATATCTGAAGGATATTTTTTGCAAAGGCTTAATTACCATTTGTACAAATTTAGAATTCATAAGCCAGTTTACTGCATCACAGAACCGATATTTCAAAACAACCTCAACTAGAATTCTGACAGTGCTTAACCTATAGAGAGCAAATAGGAGCATTCGTTGATGGTGTATGATAGTGCTTTATTTTGTTCCCTAAAACCAGGAAACTTAGGAAAATAACAATTTTCAAAATGTCATTCATATCATTGAGGCCAGCTGAGGTTTAATGGGATATGGTACAATGTCACTGTAATACAGTACTCCTTGGAATGCATCCCACATCAGATAAGTGAAGCAGATATTGGAAGCTTGTAATAATAATATGCAGTGAGCCATGAACAATAACTCCTGTGTTCCGCAAGTACATGCTGTGGTTTTGTAAAATAATTCCACCATGCATGGAAGATTCATATTATAAATTGAATTTCCTTCAAGAACAGAATCATTCTCGACTATAAAACTACGTCATTTACAACTAAGGTGGGATTGTTCTGTAGGGAAGCTTATGGAGTGTGTAAAAATGCAGGTCTCTTTAGATTGGTCTTGACTAAGCAACATTTTCTAGTGATGGTGACAAGCATGTAACTTTCTGTCAGGCTTATGCCAATACTGCCATTATTCAATCTCTGTGATCTTCCTTTCTTAGACAACATGTCCAATTTGCTTCAAAGTTGTTTTTTGGTGTCACTCGACAGAGGACGGTTTGAACAATCATTATGTGATGGCAACAATGAACACTTATTGTTATATAATAATTTTAATGACTTTTTCTTCCCATCAAAACTACTTTATAAAAAGTCGTGTCAAAATAGGCCTTGCCTGACTGCATCATTCTAAATCATTTGCATTGATAGAATCAAAGGACAGGACACATTCTACTTGTCCACTGTCCCATGAATTTTCCTTTTGGCGTGATGAAACCCCATTCAATAGTCTAGAAATTTGATGGTACCTTGTTGGTCTTTAGGAACCCAACTGGCACCTAAACGTCAAATAGAGTGAGTAGAAAGTGAGTGTAATAGCCATAGTCAAACTGGACAATAGGGCTGCCAAGATCAATCACTCTCTTAGCTCATTTTCTTGAGTTGGATGGCCTTCATTCAGATTTTTGGTATCTGGTTCTTTACTAATTTATCACTCAACATTTGGTTCATCCAAATGTATGACTGATTTGTCAATAGAAGTAAGATTCCTCCTGCTTATACATGTAGTTTTTTTTGAAAAATTATTTCTTCTGTTTCTTGTTCCATTATCTTTTCTCCTTTTATCAATCAGACTAGGTCCTAGTACAGCACATTGAATTATGATAGGATCATTGTTGTTTTTGTTAAGTCTGTTCTCAATTTTGAACTTTTCAGTGATCCTACTGGTAGCCCCAGAAATAATTCTTTAGGTAAAATGATAATTTGTATTCTGAGCTTCTGCCCATCAATAATTCTGATGGTGTCAATCTCACTGTAGTGGAATAGAGTGATAGTTTAGGAGTGACAGTGCTTAAGGAGACTGGAGATGCAGCAATGTCCTGTCCATGAGCCAGACACATGTCCCTGAGTACCCAGTGTCTTTGGTGCAGCAGTACAGCAGTCAAAAATGCAGTATTACAGTGTAGTAGCAGATGGGAGATGTGACAAGAGGGTTCTTAGAGGTTGGCACACATCAGATGCCAGTGTCAATGGACATGGGTGCATGGTTGGTGCCCATGGAGCTGTCCAGAGATGTTGCTGCCCTGTGTCCAGCATGTTAGTCATTCAGAGCAAGTGGTAAACTATCAGGTACCTGCTCTGGCTTAGTGTTGAATTTTCTCAATGTGTAGCTTATTTGGTGAGATAGAAATCTGAATACTAATGAGGAAAGTTGGGCTGTCAAGAAATTGTTTAACAAGCAAAAGTCCTGTTTAGTTGGCAAGTTACCTCTGAATAGTGAGAAACTTAACATATCCCTTGTGAAAAGCAGAAAAGATGGAACAAGATGCTACTGATGTTGAGATCAGACTCACTGGACTTCTTGTTTGATTCTGCCGCCATAGTCTACATCACTCAGACCCCTGTAAGGTTCTACCCATAGTCTTCCTCAAATTGCAATAAATCTGAGAGGGATTCATTGGCAATATTGACAATACAGTGATTGAATTTAAGTTTGCTTTTAAGTCTCCAAACTTGCACGCTTCAACCAGCTTATAAAGGTCAAAATCAAAATATCACATATATTGGAGATTTGAAATTAAAACAAAGCTGGAAAAACTCAGCAGGCTTGGCTGCATCTATAAAGAGGTCAACAGAATTAAGAATTTCAAATCCAATGATCCCTCTTAAGAACAGTTCCGAAGAAGAGTCATAAAACACAAACGTTAACTTTGTTCTGCTATCAACAGATGCTGCCAGACTTGCCAAAACCATTAATAAAAGCATCCATTGGTTCCCAAGGTTCAAGTATTTATTTGTTGATTTTTTTTCCTTTTGAGAATCTTACTGTTCCTTCATTTGAAATTGTTTTCAAAAACTAGGGATCTGGTCTGCCTAGAGTGCTGGAAAAATTACTTTTTCACCCTCCTATTTATGAGGTCACCAGATCCTCAGTCTTTGTTTGATTCTCTGACTCAAAGACCGAGTGTTAGATTGGGATTTGTTCTGAAACTACCATGCTTCTGCATGCAGCCTTGACTTACTTTGAAAGTTGATTTTCTGACTCTCGATTTGTCTGTTGAGTAGTTTTGGAGTTCTCATACAATTTTATACGTCTCAATATTCTCTTAAAGTTGAATTTCCAGTATTTGGAGTCCATCACATATTGTAAATATTTTTACATATATGACATGTTATGACATACCTCTGGAGCAGGTGGCACTTGAACCTTCTGGCCGAGAAGCACTATCACTGCACCACAAGAGCTCCTTTCCACCACATGGTTATGTTGGTTAGTCTAGCTTCAGAAAGGTTACTGAGTTGTTGGTATATACTCAAATAATAACTGGTCTACTACACAATAATGGAGTGAAGGAAGAGTAGATCAGGGTGTCTCGGTGGGAATGGTCCCTACAGAAGATGGACAAGGGAGGGGAGGGGAATATGAGGGTGATGGCATCTTGCTGGAGGTGCCAGAAATGGCGGCTAATGATCCTCCGGATGTGGATGCTAGTGTGATGATAGGTAAAGACTCCCAACAACCCCCCACAGCCTCACGCGTCTTCTGCTGCAACTGCAGAAGGTGTAACACCCGACCGTTTACTTCCTCCCATTCTTCCTTAGATGTGGGGCCCTAAACTGTTCACCGCTACTCTCTGTCTTCTAAGTCAGTTCCTTATCCATCTTACCAGCTCACTGCTGATCCCATGTGAATTCACCTTTTGTATCAGCCTGCCATGTGGGATCTTGTTAAAAGCCTTGCTAAAGTCCATTCAGACAACATCTACTTCCCGGCCCTCAATCATCTTTGTCACTTCCTCAAAAAACTCAATCAAGTTTGTGAGACATTACCTTCCCCACACAAAACGATGCTGTCTATCACTAATAAGTCCATATTTTTTCAAATGCGAGTAAATCCTACACCTAAGAATATTCTCCAATAATTTTCCTACCACTGACGTAAGGCTCACTGGCCTGTAATTTCCCAGATTATTCCTGTTGCCCTTCTTAAACAAAGGAACAACATTAGCTATTCTACAGTCCTCCAGGACCTCTCTGTGACTAAAGCAATTTCCTCACCTGCCTCCCTAAGCATTCTGGGATAGATCCATCAGATCCTTGGGACCAGTCTACCTTCATGCATTTCAAAAGACCCAACACTCTTTTTTTAAAATATTGACATGCCCTAGAATATCAACATACCCCTCCTGAGTCTCACCATCTACCATTTCCTTCTTCTTTGTAAATTATGATGCAAAAAATTCACGCATTAAGCCACTTCCTGTGGCTCCATGCATAAATTCCCTCCTTTGTCCTTGAGTAGACCTACTGTTTCCCTAGCTACCCTCTTGCTCCTTATGCATGTATAAAACACCTTAGGATTTTCCTTACTCTTAATTGCCAAAGACATTTCATCACTCCTAATTCCTTGTTTGAGTTCTTTCCTGCTATCTTTGTATTCTTCAAGGACTCCACTGTCTTCAGTGTCCTAAACCTTATGTATGCCTCCTTTTCTTTTTTTAACTAAGCTCTCAATTTCTCTTGTCATCCAAGGTTCCCAAATCTTGCCATCCTTATCCTTCATTTTCACAGGAACATGCTGGTCGTGAACTCTAGTCAGTTGGCCTTTAAAAGATTCTGAGATGCTAGATGTGATTTACTCTCAAAACAGCCACCCCCAATCTACATTCCCCATTTCCTGCCTAATATCGTGGTAGTTAGGACTAAACTGGGGAAGAAGCTTTCACCTGAGGACAACTCTTACCTTTATCCAAAAGTAACTTAAAAACAGATAAAGCTCAAACTTTTTATGCAAAAGCTTGGCATGTCTCTGATAATGTGGAAAATTACCAAAGTATGTCCTGTACACAAAAAGCAGAATAACATAGCAAATTACTGCCCCATAAGTCTAGTTCTGATCATCAGTGAAAGTGATGGAAGGATTCTTCGATAGTGTAGTCAACCAGCACTTGCTTATCAATATCTTGCTCACTGACACTCAGTTTAGATTCTGCCAGGGCCAGCTCCTAACCTCATTACAACCTTTGCCAAACATGGAAAAAAGAACTAAATCCCAGGGGTGAGATGAGAGTGACTGCCCTTTACATCAAGGCTGCATTTGATTGAATCTAGCATCATTGAGCTCTAGCAAAATTAGAGTGAATGGGATGAAAACAGAAAGGAAAGAACTGATAGCGCTTGTGGAGAGAGAAACATTGTTAACGCTTTGGAGTCCAATGACTCTTCTTCGGTGCTGAGTCAATGAGAATCGGTGAGAAGCACTCTGCTGGTTGAAGACATACCGAGCACAAAAGAAGATTATTGTGCTTGTTAGAGATCAGTCATCTTGCCCCAGAACATCACTGCAGGAGTTCTTCAGGGTAGTGTCCTTGGCCCAAGCATCTTCAGATATGTCATCAATGACCTTCCCTCCATCATAAGGTCAGGAATGGGGAGGTTCGCTGATTACTGCACCACGTAAAGTACTAAGCACATCTCCTCAGGTACTGATATAGTCCATTTCCACATGTAGCAAGACTTGGACATGGACTTCATCCAGGTTTGGACTGAGATCTAGCAATTACTATTCACTTCACATAAATGTCAGGTAATGATCATCTCCAATAAGAAGGAATCTGTCATCCTTTGACATGCAATGGCAATATCATTACAGATTTCCCCACTATCAGCATGTTGGGGGTTATCTTTGACTAGAAATGGAACTGAACCAGCCATATAAATGTAATGGCTATAAGAGCAAATTAGAGGCCAGGAATCCCTCAGTGACTAATTATTCATAGAAGCATAGGATCCCAACAGCGTGGAAGCAGGCCATTTGGCCCACTGAGTCCACACTGACCCTTTGAAGAGCATCACCCAGACCCATCCCTCCTACTCTATCCCTCTAACCCATTTCCCATGGCTAATCCATCTAGTCTGCACATCCCTGGAGACTATGATTCAATCCTATCTCCCTAGTGCCTGTCCATCACCTACAAGACTTTAGTCAGGACTGTGATAGAATACATGTTTGCATGAGTGCAGCTCCAACAATACTCAAGAAGCTTGACACTGTTTTAAGCAAAATAGCCCACTTGATTGGCATCACATCCTCAAATGTTCACTCAATCTACCACCAATGTTCAGTAGCAGCAGTGTAGACCATCTACAAGGCGCACTGCAGAAAGTCATCAAAGCTCATTAGATGGTATATTCCAAATCACTAACCACTACCAACTGGAAGGAGAAGAGCAGTAGATACATGAGAAATTCACCACCTACAAATTCCTCTCCAACCCACTCACCATCCTGACTTTGAAATATATTCAGTTATGTTCAATTTTGTACTTCTGACCTTATCGGAGAGAATGGAATGGATGAAGCAGCTGAACATGGTTGGGTCTAGGACACTGCAAATAAATTAGTAGACTATAATGACTGACCTGCATAGCCATGACCATTTTCGTTTGTGCTAAGTCCTACTTATGGATAAATTTTCCCCCTGATTTTCATTGACTTAAATTTTGCTGGTGCTTCTTGACTCATACTTGGTCACATGCCACCTTGATGTCAAGGATATTTTAGCTCACTCCACCTCTGCTGGTATGTTCTTGACAATGTTTGGACCAGAGCTAAGTTTCTTGATGTACAGTTTCTTCCTATGCGAGTATCGTTTGGTAGCATTGTTGCCAACACCTTCCATCAGTTGAATAATTGAGAGTAGTATTGCTGGTAATTGGCTGGATTGGATTTGTCTTGCTTTTTATGTACAGGCCATAACTGAGCAATTTTTTTTTTACCATGTGGTGTAGATGCCAGCAGAGGTGGACCGGGGCACAGATCATTCTAGAATTTTATTCATTTTAGAATGTGAGCATCGCTGGCTAGGCCCATCCCTAATTGTCCAGATGGCAAATCAAAGCCAACCTGGATTTAGAGTCACTTGTAGGCTAGTCCAGAAAGGACATCAGTTTCCTTCCATAAATGACATTAATGAATTTTCTAACAGTTGACAGTGGTTTCCTGGTCATCATTAGAGTCTTAATTGCAGATTTACATTGCCTGTATAGTATACCTATGTAGTGTTCATTGACCATACGATAGAAGAGGAAGGCGTAAATGGCTGCCAACAATTGTGAGAGGAGAACGTTCTTATCTAGAGTTTTTTTTTAACCAAGGGACTATGATGGAAAACAAAACCAAATAGGACACAATAATAAATCAACACATCTCTTCTGAATAATGTTTGAAGGCAATATGCAACATGTCCTCATTTGTATGAGATAAAACCTTCAGTTAAATGCTGCATACGCAGTGGACCAACAGTCCTTTCCAAGTATGCAAATAGTTTCTTGATTAAATACCCTTTGCAACTCTACATTTATCTGTTATAATTTATTGATCAGCTAATCCATTATTTTGTACCAATAGAAGAAAATACTGGACACAGTTGAAATAAGTGCATTAACTTTAGGTTGCTGGTGCTAAGATAAATCCAGTTTTTTTTTGCACTTGAAGATGGTGTATGTTTCATTAAGAGGTTAAGTTAGTGTGGATTATTTGTCATGGGCTACAGGATCATCTTGATACTACTTGAAACTGTGCAGCTACAGTGGGTACTTAGTCCTAGATACATTTTGTCATTTGAATAGGTGTTTGGGGTTATTGGATGGTATAAATATGGAATTGTACTGAAGGACTACAACTTTTAAGTGTAAATACTCTGGCCATGCCCTGTTGCTGGACACTGTTACCTTTTGTCTAATGAGATCTTTCTGCGAGCAAATCCCTGAGTGGTGAATGATATGAAGTGGCGAATGATGTGAAGTGGCTGCCTCTATCTGATTTCAAATCTTGATGAAGTTGAGCAGAATTGATTCATGACGTTTATGTCCCAGCAACTTTGCAATAGCAATCTGAGTATTTAAGAGAATCTCCTACTCTACAAAGTAATTTTGTCATTAGGGAGTTCACTATGGATGTCCAGAATTTACCATGTGCTTCATGCTGAACTATATTTCGGATTAGTGATTTTTTTTAGATCTCTAACGGACTGCCTCACAACCTATGCTACACAGTATGTGGATCTTTCACTTGTAATAATGTTGGACTTTTATTTTCAATGTGTTCTCTGTGAAGGTGTGAATCCCCATGTGCTGCAGTTCAGAAAGCAAGCAGATTGTCTTTTTAGAGACAACAAGGTGCAGGGCTGGATGAACACAGCAGGCCAAGCAGCATCATAGGAGCAGAGAGGCTGACGTTTCGGGCCTAGACCCTTCATCAGAAAAGGGGGAGGGGAAGGGGGTTCTGAAATAAATAGGGAGAGAGTGGGAGGCGGATAGAAGAGGGATAGAGGAGAGGATAGGTGGAGAGGAAACAAACAGGTCGAAGAGGCGGGGATGGAGCCAGTAAAGGTGAGTGTAGGTAGGGAGTTAGGAAGGGGATAGGTCAGTCCAGGGAGGACGGACAGGTCAAGGGGGCGGGATTAGGTTGGTCGGTAGGAGATGGAGGTGCGGCTTGAGGTGGGAGGAGGGGATAGGTGGGAGGAAGAACAGGTTAGGGACGAGCTGGACTGGTTTTGGGATGCGGTAGGGGGAGGGGAGATTTTGAAACTTGTGAAATCCACATTGATACCATTGGGCTGCAGGGTTCCCAAGCGGAATATGAGTTGCTGTTCCTGCAACCTTCGGGTGGCATTGTTGTGGCACTGCAGGAGGCCCAGGATGGACATGTCGTCTGAGGAATGGGAGGGGGAGTTGAAATGGTTCGCGACTGGGAGGTGCAGTTGTTTATTGCGAACCGAGCGAAGGTGTTCTGCAAGGCGGTCCCCGAGCCTCCGCTTGGTTTCCCCGATGTAGAGGAAGCCACACCGGGTACAGCGGATGCAGTATACCACATTGGCAGATGTGCAGGTGAACATCTGCTTGATGTGGAAAGTCTTCTTGGGACCTGGGATCAGGGTGAGGGAGGAGGTACGGGGGCAGGTATAGCACCTCCTGCGGTTGCAGGGAAAAGTGCCGGGTGTGGTGGAGCTGGAGGGGAGTGTGGAGCGGACAAGGGAGTCACGGAGAGAGTTGTCCCTCCGGAAAGCAGATAAGGGTGGGGAGGGAAAGATGTCTTTGGTGGTGGGGTCGGATTGCAGATGGCGGAAGTGTCGAAGGATGATGCGTTGGATCCGGAGGTTGGTGGGGTGGATTGTCTTTTTGTTTGTTATAATTAATATAAAATTATATTTTTTCCAACTCGTAACTTTTCCTTTCCCAGAATCTCTAAATTGTGCAAATCTTTGCCTCTCTTGTTATTCTGTTGCTCATGCAATCCATTCATTTACTGGCTCCTTGTTGATTTTTTTTCAGCCTTGCTGGTGTAGTGGTCTGTGGCACTTCAC
This sequence comes from Rhincodon typus, assembly GCF_021869965.1. Taxonomy (NCBI): domain Eukaryota; kingdom Metazoa; phylum Chordata; class Chondrichthyes; order Orectolobiformes; family Rhincodontidae; genus Rhincodon; species Rhincodon typus. The sequence continues at coordinate 66,416,438 of NC_063336.1, read as the reverse complement.
TTAGATTTCTTAACTAAAAGGAGGCAGTTGTCTTTGTTATGACACGTACCATGATATAAGCTCAGGTTTTTCTATAGCTCAGGACAATTGAAAACTTCTTTGTTTATCGAGTCTCTACTTTTATTAGGATTAGAGATTACCAGGTCACAGTAGCCAGAGATGAGGTTGTGTTAATGTCTGAAATGCAGCAGCAGTGCTGATCAACATGAAAGTAATGAAAGATAATTTGGGCAATGACATATTGCAGTTTGAGATGACAAGTCGATCCATCAAGTACTGAGTGGATAATATAGACATCTGGTTCATGACATATAAGTGGATGGGTTAACATGATATGTCACAAGTAATGTTACTTTTACCAGAACAGGAACTCCAAGCAGATAGCAGACCTTTGTAAAATGCATTTGGATACAATTCCATTGATTAAACACACATAATATTTCAACTGTTTTTTGATACAAGTAACCTGTGACAATCTTAAAGAAAATTTCATTAATCCCAATATATTCATGTTTTCTCCTGTGGCAACTTGCATTTGCCTTTGGGTAGTCTTTGTTTATTTCATAGAATCCCCAGTGTGGAAACAGGGCACTTGGCCCAACAAGTCCACACTGACTCTCCAAAGAGCATTCTACCCAGACTCATCCACCTACCCTATCCTTGTAACCCTGCATTTCCCATGTCTAATCCACATAATTTAAACATCCCTGGACACTATGGCCAATCAACCTGACCTGCACATCTTTGGACTGTGGGAGGAAACCAGAACACCCGAAGGAAACCCATGTGGGGAGAACGTGCAAACTCCACGCAGACAGTCGCCCGAGGCTGGAATTGACCAAGGTCTGTGGTGCTGTGAGGCAGCAGTGCTAACCACTGAGCCACTGTGTCGCCCAAGGAGAGAGTTTTAGCTACTTTGGCATTAGTTCAAAGTTAGTGCCACTGATTTTATTCTTTCATGCAGCTGACTGTAATCCCTCAATATTCACTGGTTAAAATATTGCACAAAACCCATGATACATGACACTGTGAATAAAAGCTAGAAAATGTTGTTTTGAAGAACATTAACGTTTGAAATAGTTGCCTGCTATTAGTGAAGGAACAATGAATTGAAATTATAATTCAAGATACTATTCATGCAGTAAGTCTTAAATCTCACCATAACATCAAGAGGAGAGAAAAAGGGAGCATGGACGACTCATGGTATTGGAGAAAGTACAGGAGGACAACGGAGAACAATAAGTTCCATTGTAAAAAATAGTGGCCCATCTGTATGACAAAATAAATATGGAGAAAGTATTTCTTAAAATTATCTTCTGTGCCATTTATTGGACTTAGTTTAAACAAGTAATTTGAGAAATAAATATCTATTTGTGTTATTCTTTGCAGAGTGCATGTATAAATATTTAACTAATACCATGTATGTCAACTTGTAGATATGTTTCTTTGACATTTTTAGTCACCATGTTCTAAAATCACTATCTTCCAAAAAGGTGCTATTTTATAGTTTGAAGTCTGTCAATAAAAACTTTAATTGACGATCCAGCTTGAATGGCCTCATTAGGGTGCTTAGCTTAAAATCTTAATTTATTTCCCCTTATGACCTTTAGTTTGAAATGCTTGAAATAACACATTACATGGGCATCAAGCATATGTTAGTTTACTTACTTGACTCCACAAACAAGAATAGATTTTGTCAACAATACGAAGGTCTGTTTGATTTATTATCCTTTTCCTTTTAGCAAAAGGTATTTCAATAGAGGAAGATAGCATTGTTGCATAATTGGGAATAAAGCTAGTAGTTGCATAAAGGTTTTTTGTTTTCAAAACTGAACATGTCCAAGAGACCCCTACAGGGGACGGAACAATGCATTTTAGCAATCATCTTCATTCCCTTGAATATGTCAATCGGTGCTACCCTAAAGACCTACCATTCTGTGCAATTTTCTTTTATCTCATTGCACGTTCACCTAGTCCATCAAGAAGTGTTGGATTGCCAACTAGACAGGGGTTTCTTGGTCCTCTTCACTAGTTTAGTTTTAGTAATGTGGGCTCCAACTTCAATTTGTGTCTCAAAGCTTATCGGGATCAAGATTTTTGCGATGTTTTGTAAATGATATATATTAAATCTTAAGATGCACAATTTTTGATGTCCTTGTTTACTCTCCTTTTCTCTAGTGGGGCTTCCTAAATCACAATACTTTGATATGAGATGATGGATAAATAATCTAATTCCCAGATCATTACTTATGGTGTACTTTGACTTGCTGATGCCAGATGAGAAATTATGATGGGAAGAGTAAAAGCAGATGGAGGGACAGAAATTGGAGTGGTAGGTGATTGGAAAACGATTGGAATATCAGAGGCTGAGGGGTGACCTTCTAGAAGTTTATAAAATAATGGGGGACGTGGTTAGAATGAATAGCCAAAGTCTTTTTCCCCTTGGTAGGGGAGTCCAAAACTAGAGGGCACAGGTTTAAGGTGAGCGAAGAAAGATTTAAAAGGGACCTGAGGAGCAACTTTTTCACACAGAGGGTGGTGCATATATGAAACGAGCTATCGGAGGAGGTTGTGGAGGCAGGTACAATTACAACATTTAAAAGGCATGTAGATGGGTACATGAATAGGTTTAGAGGGATATGGGCCAAATGCTGGCAAATGGGACTAGATCAGTTTAGGATATCCATTCTGCGCAGATGAGTTGAACCAAAGAGTGTTTCGTGCTGTACAACTCTACAACTCTGACTCTAAGACATTAACTGAGTGGTAGAACCACATGTCAATGTAAGATATCAAAATGTCTCATTTCGTACAAGATATTGGTCTGGAGGAGATGGGTGGTCAACCAAATGGCAGTGGTCCCTCAAATAAGGCGTTAGGCTTGATAAACAATTCTTCAACTGTACCTTTTTTTGGAAAATACCAAAGTATTTTCTTTGAAATAAAGCAGTTAACATGTTCAGGTTTTGTACAATGATACGTTGTGAGGATTTCTCTTGTTCAGGCAGAGGTCTGCCTTCACTGGCACCTATTCATTTTCTGTTGAGATTACAACATATATTAATTAGGAAATTCCAAATTATGTCAAGTTTCTTCACAACTCCATCTACTGGAGTGATAAAATTTAGCCGTCACATTATATTGCCTCACCGGGCCATGTACAGATGAATGTTTTGACCCAATTATAGATTTTTGAACTTGGGAATTCCAGTTATCCTTCATAAACCTCAGAAATATTTTTAAAAATGAAGAATGTATTAAGATATGTAAGACTGTAGTTGACGAATTATTTTGCGAGCCACGTATCAGGGAAAGTCCTCACCATTGCTAAAATATATACAACACTAAACAATGCAACATAATTCAGATTTTAAAAAAGTTAGATTTCTTTGGGAGTACAAGTGATAGTTTTTTTTTAAATTTTCTTTCAGTTATGAGTAATACTGGCAGGCCTGTATTTATTGCCCATTCTTTATTGCCTTTTCTCCTTTTAAAAAGCCGCAACATATGCCTTTATTCCTTTTGCCTCATTAAACAGGGTACTGTACATTTATATTCGTAGCTTCGAGCATGTGAAAATATATCACACTGTGGGCTCAGCTGATGATCTTAAATTTGTTTCTGCTGTAACTCTTAGCATAGTCTAGATTATTGAATAAATGATTTCCTACAGAAGATTCACATCAAATGTTGGATATGCATACCTTTCTGGGCTTGCAAGCACAAGCATTTGAACACAATCAGCATGCTTCCCTCTGAATAGTCAATTGGACATGTTGTTTGATACAGTCTGCCAGTCGTTGGTTGGGTTGGGAATACATGAAGGGACATTTCCATGCCTTTGCTTTTCTTGTCCTTCTTTGTAGGCAGGAGCAGTTCTGTCACAGGAACATTCAATTATTACTGTTCATCATTTAGATATTTGTTACTATAATCGCCTTGCACCTGTTGAACAAGAGGTGAGACCAGTGAACTGCTGTGTTCTGAATGACATTGAGTCTTGAGCATTGTAGCTCCAATTGAATAATAAAAAGACTTTGTAGAGTCAGCAGGGGATAAAAACAAAGTTCTGGAAAACCTCAGATCTGGTACCACGTGTGGAGTGAAAGCAGAGCTAATGCTTTGAACTGAATATGACTTATTTAGAAAAAGAGTAATATTTGACTTGCCATTACTGCAGTTTCTCCTTCCAGAGATGCTGCCAGACCTGCTGAACTTTTCCAGCACTTTGCTCTTATTTCAGATTTCCAACAATACATGCTATTTTTGTTTAGTTTTACTCTGAAGGGGAACTTCGTGCAGTCTTGTCAACCTCTACACCAAACTCACAACCACAATTTTTACAATGTTCTAGTTAAATATATGGTCAATTGTGACTACGTGGATGTGGAAGATTCACAAAATTGGAACTGAAAATCAGGATAGGTAGCTGGACCAAACTTGAATGTTCTCCAATTCCAATTATCGAATGTAAAACAAAAACCAAAAGTAGTGCAATACTCCATATGCAAAATAAAAAAAAAAGAAGCATTTGCTTGATCAATCAGCAAGTGTGGGCAGAGGAAGAATAAAGTTAGCATTTTGGATCATTGACATTTCACTATTGATTTGAAATCTTGACCCAACATTCTTCTTGTCTCTGATAGGGTCTAATGTATTGCATTTTAGCATTTCTGTTTTTATCTCCAATTGTAAACTTGCTATTGCAGGAGTTCTGAAGGGGATTGAACACAATACAATCACGAGCAGATAATGCCTCACTTGTTCACCTTCCTTAAATCTTGTTAAAAAGAGACACATGTTGAAGCCTTTTATTTCACACTTATCAGAACTCAGATACAACAAACTAGACTTAACAAAGGTATACCAATTTATACAACATGAGAAGCAGGTGCTGATTGGTTGGACCATTGTTGGCATGGAGATGTAACAGGAATGGTTAATTGTCAATCATAGCTGATTAAATTCAGACTCAGCAGGTAGAATCTGATTGGCCAGATGTAGGCATATGGAATACAGCAGGATTAGCAAACTCAGTCACCCCTTCCTCAAGGAAAAATGTAGGCAATGTATAGACAAATTCCTTTCACTTACAAAGAATAAGGTTTTGTGTGTGTGTATATCTAGCTATCTATTTCTATATATAATGCACACAAATGAATCATCTGGCTCTTCTTACTTAAGAGACACATTATTGCATTGGAAGCAGTTTAGTGAAGGTTGACTGGGCGGATTCTGGCATGTTCATCTTATGAGGAAGTGTAGAGCAGGTTGGGCCTATTATGGAGTTTAGTGGAATTAGTTGTGATCTTATTGAAACATATTTGAGGCTGAGGGGTTAGCAAGAACTGCAGGTGCTGGAGTCAGAGACATGACAGTGTGGAGCTGGAGGAAAACAGCAGCCCAGGCAGCATCAAAGGAGCAGGAAAGTTGATGTCTAAAGAAGGGTCCCAACCTGAAACATCAACTTTCCTGCTCCTTTCATGTTGAGGGGGTTTGACTAGAGTGTAGATGCTGAAAGAATATTTCTCCTTCCAGAATCTAGAGTTAGAGGACCTAGTTTAAAAATAAGAGCATTCAGAATGAATTCCTTCTCAAAAAGGTGTCACTATTTTCTTCTCTAGGTGGTTGTCAAGGCTGGGTCATTGAATATATTACAAGACTAGGTTATGTAGGTTTTTGATCTGCAAAAAAGAGTCGAGGGTTATCAAGAAGCAGGCAGGATAGCTGAAGATAGCTAAATCAGCCATTATCTTCGAGTAAGGGAACAGAAATGATCAGTAAACATTCCTGTTTCTCTATGATGGACAGAAGATCATTGATGCACCAACCAAAGATGGTTGGGTCTAGAAACTAACCTGAGAAAGTTCTGTAGAGCTTTCACATGGCTGAAATGATTGGCTTCCAATGATTTAGTGGGAGCTATACAAAACACGATTTGAGGGATTTTTACTTCAATTTTACAAAGGCTCCTTAGTGCTTTGTTGTCAAATGTTGCTTTGTTAGTAAAGCCATTTAATCTTACGTCAGCTTTAGAATTTCTCACTTGTCCATATTTGGATCAAGGCTGTAATGAGGTCTGGAGCCTGGTGGACTCCAACTGAACATTGTAAGCAGATTATAGCTGAACAAATGCCATTCATTAAGTGTTATCAGCCAAGTCCTCCATCACGCCCTGATGATCAAGTTTAAGCTGATGGGATGACAATTGGCTGGATCACATTTGTCCTGTGTTTTGCTGACAGGGCATATGTGAGCAATTTTCCTCATTGTTGGGCAGATGTCAGTGTTATTGCTGGGCTTGTGGTGCAACTAGCTCTGGAGTAAAAGTCTTCAGCATTACAGCTGGTGTGTTGTTGTGGCCCAAACCATTTCTATGTCCATTGAGTTGAATGGTTACTAGATTCAATGTTAATTCTGCTTTCTCTCCACAGATGCTGCCAGACCTGCCTGAGTTTCTCCAGCAATTTCTGGGTTTTTTTTTCCCCCACATTCAAGGGAGGGCCATCAGGGTTCTTGTGACATAGTGGCAGATTCCTACCACTAAACCAAGAAGCCCAGTTTCAAGCCCCTTCTCCAGTGATGTATCACAATGTATCTGAACAGGCTGACCAGAAACACCTTGAGCTTTAATCAACCTGTTTAGACACATCATGACAGACCACTGGAGCAGGTGGGACCTGAACCCAGACCTCCCTGATCAGAGGCCAGCTGCCCTCTGGGTTATTAGTCTTGGCAGTCGTAACTGCCCTCTGGGTTATTATGGATGGGCAATAAATGCTGGCCTAGCCAGTGACATCCTCATCCCATGAATGAATGAAGAATAAAAGTTATTCCCTAATGCTTTGTTTTATGATCTAAAATAAAGTTTCATTGTTTGAAATAAGATTATAATGGCTGAACTTATTATACTATATCATTCCAACATATGAGAATCACTACATTAAGTCTAGTGTTCTGCCAGGCTGAAATAGTACAACCAATGCATTGTATCAAAAACTGATCTGAGAATGTTGAGTTCAAATATATTGGCTTTTGCTTGTGTGCCCCCACAATAGTTGACTAAGTGAAAGGCACTGAGATAATTGTGAAGTGCTTGGATACATTTAATCAGGATGATGAGGCACAGTATAAATTCATGTATTCCCTTGTGCTTCTATCTGATTTTTCACAGCAGTATTCTTGTCAGAACACAGGGGACATCATGTGCTCTGCCCAGTTCAAAATAACGCAACAGTATTTGTGCTTGAATGATGCTTTGTAATAGTGACAACCCACAGCATATGCAGTTTCATTATACCAGCATGGTGTAATGTGTCAAAACAGTTCCCCCCTGCCGAGTTAACTATATTATTTCTAAAGGGCAAAGCATTGTTTAGGATGTTTCACTTATCAGTTGTATTTTCCCTGATAAGTAGCTGGTGTAATTTTTCAACTTTAGGATTTGACAGTAGAAATCTTTTATTGTTGCAGGCTCGGATTCTGTTAGAAACAATAATTTCTTAATATATTGCACAAATCCTCTCCTATTAATGAGTGACAAAAAGCAAAGAATTGATGTGTGGAAAAGTTACGCCTCATGTTCTTTTTAAATCTTTCCCCTCCTATCTTGAACCTATGCTCTCTAGTTTTGGACTCTCCCACCCTAGGAAAATAACCTTGGCTATTCACCCTATCCAGGAGGGTGGTGCATGTATGGAATAAGCTGCCAGAGGAAATTGTGGAGGCAGGTCCACTGACAACATTTAAAAGGCATCCTGTTGGGTATATGAATAGGAAAGGTTAAGAAGGATATGGGCCAAATGCTGGCTAATGGTTCTAGATCAGATTCGGATGTCTGGTCAGCACACACGTTAGACCAAGTGGTCTGTTTCCACGCAGAGTGAATCTACGGTCAATAAACCTTTTAAGGTAGTTTTTTTTTTAAAAAAGTGGGGTAGAATTTTATTCACCATTGTATAACATGAGTTACACAATTCTGTGCACTGAGATGACCAAAAGTATTAGAATCATAGGTTTATGTGTAACACTGAATGAAAATATCAGGATTGACAACAATGAAACATTTTTGTTGAGGCCATGTACCACTGTAAATCTGTACCTTGGTTAATAATTCTATGATCCAGTTTTCTATTACAGAAAACATTTTTCAGTTGTTTCCACTCAACTCATATTAAAGCTAACAGAGGCTTTGAACCTGACAAAAATAGAAATTGCTGGATAAGCTCAGTGGGTCTGGCAGCATCTGTGGAAAGAAATCAAGAGTTAATGGTTTGGACTGAGTGACTCTTCCTCAGAACCAAAGCATTGAAGCTGTTATGCTTGGCATATGCTCACATTAGTACCTTATGCTCTTGTTGAAAATAAAGGTATGAAATTCAGTAGTGATGTGATGGCATGATGCTTACCTCCATTTTCTGGCAGAAAGTGTGCCACCAGCAGCATCCCATGAAGTCCAAAGAGCCTTCTTGGAGGATATGGCTGTATACTGCTAATCTCCAAGTAGACAGAAACTAGCTGAAAGATGCACATCAGGCACCCTCAGAAGTCCCAACACGCTGACTGCAACATAACTATCTGGAAAGTTTCAACTTCTAATGGGCAACTACCCAACATCTGGAGTTTTTTTTTTAAAAAGAAGTCCCCAAATCTAACTTAGCCTTGAGAGGGTTCTGAATTAGTTTCCTGCATCATTACCTAGGCACGGTTATAAAATGTAAAACTATTTCTAATCCCTGGCTAATAATACTGTCAATTGCCCTGGACACTTGGCCTTACTTGGATAGGCCAAACCCCTAACCTACCCTACCCCTTTATCTATCTGACATCCTTTCCCTCATACCGTTTGAACTCACCTTCATAGCTTTTCAAAGAGGCTTTTGGTGTTAGAACTGTCTACTTATTGCAAAATGGCACGCAGTGCTGTAAAAAGGGTCAATGATCTCTACACAGATTTTCTAGGCTGCTGCCGACAATGAGGATCCTTATGCTTGGAGACTTGTGCAGGATCCTTCAACGGAAGATAGGTCCATAACATCTCCCGTAAGGAAATATACAACTTTTTGTCTGAGCTGGGTTTGGTCTAGTTTGAAAAGAGGAATTCCAATCTATAATTGGAAGTTTTGGACCATTGATCCAACAGGATAATGTGTTTCTAGAAGTCCACACTTGGATCACAAATTTGTAAGCAGCATCTGCATTGTTTAGGCATGCAAAAACAAAAGAGCTATTGGGTTGGTGCTTACTTAAAGGGCTATAGATCCTAGTTATGGGAAAGTAGTTCTTTTGAGCATTTTTGATTGCAAAGTATCTAAAAGGGTTATTGAGTGTCTTTGGAGGATTTTCAATGAGTTTCTGAACTTGCCAGACAGTATTGCAATTGCTGCAAAGACAAGGCAGAGAATTAAGTGATTTATGCACACAATGGACTTAACTGGGTGGATATTGAAATGATGTTTCCTCTTGTGGGAGAACCTAGAATTAGGGTCATAGTTTAAAAATGCAGGGTGCTCATTGAAGACAAATGGGGAAACATTTCTTTGAGGATTGAGCGTCTTCGGAACTTCCCTCCTCAAAAAGCAGCAGATACGATATCTTGAAATATTTTTTAAGGCAGAGGCAGATAGATTCTGGATTATCAAGGGGTTGAAAGACTACCAAAAATATGCAAGAACTTAGATCAAGGTTAAACTCAAATCAGCTGTGACCTTAATGATGGTGGAGCAGATTCAAAGGACCAGGTGGCCTACTCTTGTTCCTCGTTTATACAGTTGCATATTTGTAATGTTTGCAAATGCTATTGTGGAGCATTGGCTTTAGTTCTGGATGGCAAAGTGACAGGAAATGGGAAGAGAAGGACAACCTCCATGCCATGCTGTCTGCCAACTTGGAGCCTGAATCCTCCAAACTCCTCACCATTGACCTGATTCTTTATGGCAGACAAGCCAATGCACCCAGCATCTCTCTGGCCAATTGATGCTATCCTGTATGCTGTCCCATTGAGGTTGAATCTGAGTTTTCTGCAAAAGGCCCCATCTGTGCTGAGAAGATGTTAAGCTCTGAAGTGTTAATATGAAGAAGTCCATTAAACTCCATGCAATATGATGGGGTAACAGCTCTGGATCTCAAAGGAGATAGCATTATCATCTACGTCTTAGCTACCATGTCTTTTATACTAACATAACTTGGACATGATTACTATCATGTATAGTATATTTTAGTCATTTGGTAATACAGCGCTTGAGTATCACTGGAAAAAAAAATCTTATTTTCAGACCTTTTCATAATGCACTCAAAACATTTCATAAGAATATTAATTTAAAGGGTAAACCAACATTTACAGTGCATGAGAGGGGAGTGCTGATCAGTTGGCAAGTGGTCTCTGATAGGTAGATTCATTGCCATGGAGAATGCACCAATTAATGCTGATTTGATACTTAACTGCCAGGCTTTGTTTAAACTTTGAAGCCAGGCAAGTTGCCTCTGGTTGGTCATAAGATACAAGAACAGAATTAGGCCATTCAGCCCATCAGACTGCTCCACCATTTGATCATGACTGATCTATTTCTCAACCCCATTCTCCTGCCTTCTCCCTGTAACCAGAGATCCCCTTATTAATCAAGAACCAATCTATCACTATCTTAAATACCCTCTGACTTTTTTTCCTCAGAAGGCTGGAGGCACAGTTCAACAGATTCAGCATTTGGGCTGAAGAAATTCCTCTTCATTGTAGTTCTAAACATTCATCCCATCACTGAAGCTGGGATCTCACTTCCTAGTCTCTCCTGCTAGTAGAAATGTCTTCTCCTTGTACACTTTAACCAGAAATCTCACTAGCCTTTAATAGAGTCATACAGCATGGAACCAGACCCTTCAAACCAACTAGTCCACACCAACCATGTTTCCAAACCAAACTAGTCACCTGCCTCCCTGCCCATATCCCTCCAAACCTTTCCTATTCAAGAACTTATCCAAAAGCCTTTTATAATGTTGTAACTGTACCTGCATCCACCACTTTTTCCGGCAGTTCATTCCACACAAACCACTCAAAAAAAAGATGCCCCTCATGTCCTTTTCTAAATCTTTCTCCTCTCACCTTAAAAATATGGCATCTAGTTTTGAACTCACCCACCATAGGGAAAAGGCCTTTTGTATTCACCTTGTCTATGCCCCTCATGATTCATATAAACCTGTATAAGGTCACCCTCAAACTCCTACGATTAAGTGAAAAAAAAGTCCCAGCCTTTCCAGTCTTCTTTTTAACTCAAACCCTCCATTCCTAGCAACATCATGGTAAATCTTTTCTGAACCCTCACTATCCTTCCTGTAATAGGGTGACCAGAACTGCACACAGTACTCCAGAAGAGACCTCATCAATGTCCTGTACAACTTCAACATGACATCCCAACTCCTAGACTCAAAAAAGGTCTGACCGTAGAGGCAAGTATGCTAAATGCTTCCTTAACCACCCTGTCTGCTTTTGACACAAATTTTCAAAGAATTATGGAGCTGAACTTCTAGGTCTCTATGTTCTATGACACTACCCAGGGCCCTACTATTAACTGTACAAGGTTCAAAAAGATCCCCCAGCCCCATTCCTTCTAAGCTCCATTAAGTATAGACACAGGGTCCTCAACCAATCCTCATGGTGACAGAGAATGCAACAAATAAAGCTAGAAGGAAGGGAAGGAATGGAAGTGGGTTTACATTCTGAAGTTGTGAACTCAATAGTAAGTCCAGAAGGTTGAAAAGTGACTAGTCCGAAGATGAGATGTTGTTCCTCTGGTTTGCGCTGTGATTCGCAGGAGCATTGCAACATGTCAAAGACAGACAGGTGGGCACGTGAGCAGGATGCTGTGTTAAAATGACTGGCTACAGGGAAGGTCAGGGTCATGCTTGCACAGAGACCAAAAACATTCTACACTCTCTTCCCCCTCCCTGATATGCCACAGTGTTCAAAGCTTGGACTCCATCTCATCACCTCTATGCCAGAGTTCCTCAAGCAACTAGCACTTACACATGTAGTCACTATGGGATTCCACCAGCTCTCACATCATGCAGTTACACACACCACCTGGTCCTGCTTCTCCAAATTATCTAATTCATTTAAGTATGTAGTTTTCAAATTCCTACTTGTCTCTAGTTTTTACACATGCAAAATATTTCTGCAATTTAGAAGAGGTATTCAAATAAAAAGTTGCTTACCAGCCAATGAATTTATAGCTTTTCTTGTGATGTCACTCTTTTTGCCCCCACAGTTTCTGATCCCTGAGTCTCCTCCCCTGCTGGCTTCTCTTCCCCATTATGCCCAAAATTCCCAAAAACCTTACTTGGATATTAATGAGCAGAAGTACTCAACAATGAGAGAAAAGGAAGGACCTAATTCCAGTTATAATTTAATGCAACGAGGCAGCACAGAAGGAGCCCTCCTTTTGAGGCCCTAATTCAAAGCTTCTGGGACTGGATTAAACCAGTTGTCTAATTAACCAGCTTCAGCTAAGTACCTTTAAATGCCTGTTTTAAGCTGCAATTAAACTGTGCCCAATCAAAAGAGTAACTTTTAGTTAATTGCTACATTAAAGAACAGACTAAATGTTAGATTGAAATTAGCCCTTAAACCAAATTATTCCTTAATACTTGCCCCTCGAATCTCCCTGTTTGCAACAAACTCCAGTTCTACTGTAATGCAACAAGGCAGCACTCCAGTGCGGACCTGGTCAGGGCATTACGCTGTCAAATAAACCTGCAATTTTGTTGAGTTGAAACAGGCATGTACGTGATTTTTTTCTCTCTGCAAAGAACAGGACTCTGTGTATGTACATAAGTAGCTTCCAGTACTTAAGCAAATACTCAAGGCTGTGAGCCCAACTGACAATCCTAAATTGATTGTCAGCATAATACTTTACACTTTTGGGATCATCCATCAAATGTTGCTCAGTTGCAGAATCACATGTAACATTGAGGACTGTGATGTGAGTTTTGTAAGTGAGAGTTGGTTGGGTACTATCAGTGTCTTTCTTGCTGTGAAGTTCTGAGGAAGGGTCACCAGACCTGAAACATTAACTCTGACTTTCGCCGCACAGATGCTGCCAGACCTGCTGAGCTTTACCAGAAACTTCTGTTTTTGTTCCTGATTTACAGCATCCGCAGTTCTTTTGCTTTTTTTAGCCAAAGGGATGTGCTATTTGATACGATGTACCATCTTTTGGACGTATGACCAACGTACCTGGCATCACACCAGCATTGATATTCATTGGTAATGTTATTTGTTTGTGTGATAGGCCATATGTCTTGATTTTGAGCCTGATGTTGGCAAGTACTACGCGTGTTGCTTGGACACAATAAGGACTGCAGATGCTGGAAGCTAGAGTCTATAGGCATGAGGTTGGAAAAGCACAGCAAGTCAGACAGCATCCAAGGAACAGGAAAGTCAACGTTTCAGGCCAGAATCCTTCGTCATGACAGGAGACGGGGAGGGGACCCCAGAAATAAATAAATAGAGGGAGGTCAAATGTAACTGAACAAAAAACACCTGATATTTTGCCTTGGAAGCTTACAGCCCAGTGGCCTTAATATTGACTTCACCAGCTTCAAAATCCCTCCACCCCCAGCCTAATCCCATGTCCAGCACTCCCCTCCTGACCTGACCTGACCTGACCTAACCTATCCATCTTCCCACTCACCTATTCCCTCTGTTCTTCCTACGGACCAATCACAATAACCCCCTCTCTGCATCCACCTATCACCATCTCTCCTACCCTTCCCCCAGCCCCACCCCCCCTCCCTCTTTTTATTTCTGGGCTCCCTTCCCACTCCCCAGCCCTGACAAAGGGTTTTGCCATGAAATGTTGACTTACCTGTCTGACCTGCTGTGCTTTTCCATCCGCACACCTATAGACTACTCATTTTGCTCCTGCATAGTTTGCAGCATGAGACAACTAGCTTCACCCGTTACTGAAGCCTTTGGAAACTTGCCCTTCCAGGGTAATCTGAGATGACTGGACCCTATGCATGACCAAGTGTGATGGCTTTAGGTCCTTTGGTACATTTGTCTGATGAACAGCATGACATTATCTGTTAGCGTGACGATTATCTCACAGGATGTTTTTCAAAAAACTTCATTCATGGCTGAGTTTGTTGCTGGCTGGGCCAGCATTTATTGTCCATTCATAATTGCATTGAAAGGTGATGATGAGTTGCCTTCTTAAACAGCTGCAGTCCATTTGGTTTAGGTACATCTATAATACTGTTAGGAGTTCCAGGATTTTGACCCAGTGACACTGAAAGAGCACTAATGCATTTCTAAGTCAGGATGGCGAGTGGTTTGGAGGCAGAACTACAGGTGGTGGTGTTCTCATGTATCTGCCTTGGTCCCTCTAAATGGTAATGGTCACAGATTTAGAATATGCAGCTTTGTTGAATTGCTTCTACTGTCGGTGGTAGAGGGAGCAACTATGGATGTGGTGCCAATCAAGCAGGATGCTTTGTTCTGGATGATGTCAAGCTTGATGAGTGTTGTTGGACCCGCATCCATCAAGGAAAATGTATAGCATTCCATTACCCTCCTGAATTATGCATGAGAGATGGTGGACAGGCTTTGGAGTTTCAGGAGTTGAGGTTACTCGCTGCAAGATCCCTAGCTTCTGACCAGCTCTTACAGTTTCGGTACTTATATGGCAAGTTCAGTTCAGTTTAGTTTCTGCACAATATTAATCCCCAAGATGTTGATAGAGGGCGATCAGTGATAGCAATGCCATTCAATGTCCAGAGTTGGTGGTCAGATTTTCTCCAGTTGGAGATAGTCATTGCCTGGCAATTTAGTGGTACAAGTATTAGTTGTCACTTGTCAATTCAAATCTGGAGGACCTGGAAATTGTCCAGGTCTTGTTACAATTTTACATGGACTAGTTCAGAATATGAGGAGTTGCAAATGTACTGAGCAATCATCAGCAAACATCCCACTTCTGACCTTATGATGGAGGGAAGGTCATTGATGAAGCAGCCTAAGATTGCTGGATATTAGACAATGCCCTGAGGAACTCCTGCACTGGTGTCCTGGAGCTGAAATAACTGACTTACAACCACAACCACCTTCCTTTGTGCCTAGTATGACTTGAACCAGCAGATAGGTTTTTCTCCTGATTCCCATTGACACTAATTTTGTTAGGGTTTGTTGATGTCACACTTGATCAAATGCAATCTTGATATATTGGACTGTCACACTTATTTGATATGCCGTATTTCAGTATCAGGTTTACAGGGTATCCAATTGCCTTGGGCCCTACTTATGAAGTGTTGATAAGACCAATCTTAAAGGAATTTTGTAGGAATCCCGGCATGTCTATTGAGAAGTGATGGTAGGTTTATGATAGTCAGTGATGGAGAACTTCTTGGCCAGTTTCTCAATGAGGCTATTTGAGGAAACAGAACTCATTTGATTGTTCTTTTTCAAAGGTGCTGTGTGCAAAATTAACCTGGTTTAAGATGAAAGCCTCTTCTCATTAGTGCTTTGGGAATCTAGAGCCATTCCCCAACCATACTAGATAAAATAGTTAGAGTGATAGAGATATACAGCATGGAAACAGACCTATTGGTTCAACTCGTCTATGTTGACCAAATATCCTAAATTAATCTAGTCCCATTTGCCAGCATTTGGCTCATCTCCCTTTAAATCCTTCCTATTTATATACCTATCCAGATACCTTTTAAAATGATGTAACTGTACCAGCCTCCACCACTCCTCTGGCAGCACATTCCATATACACAGCACCCTCTGTGTGAAAAGGTTGCCTCTTAGATCCCTTTTAAGATCTTTCCCCTCTCATCTTAAACCTATGTCCTCTAGTTTTGGATTTTCCTACCCTGCGGAAAAGATCTGACTATTCACCTTATCTATGCCCCTCATGATTTTATAAACTTCTCAAAGGTCACCCCACAGCCTCCGACACTGCAGAGAAAATAGCCCCAGCCTATTCAGCAGCTCCCTGTACAGGTAGTTCTCCTAAAACATGATAGTTGCATTCTTGTGTGACCTTGTGCTATGGAAAATTGCGCTGTAGAAAATTGCTATAGAAAATTGCTATACCTGTACAGCAGAAAATTTACATTATCCAAACAGCATTCACTATTCATCAACTGCGTTCCAGCCAATTTGCATTAACAAAACATGTGTTATAGCAGAACTACTGTAGCTCAAACACTCCAAACCTGGCAACATCCTTGTAAATCTTTTTTGAATGCTTTCAAGTTTCTTAACACCTTTCCGTAGCAGGGAGACGAGAATTGAACAAAGTATTCCAAAAGTGGCCTAACAAATGTCCTGTACAGCTGCAACATAGCCTCCCAGCTCCTATATTCAATGCACTGACCAATAAAGGCAAGCATACCAAACGCTGCCTTCACCACTCTGTCTACTTGCGACACCTACTTTCAAAGAACAATGAACCTCAATGTCTCTTTGTTCCGCAACACTCCCCAGGACCTTACCATTCAATGTATAAGTCCTGCCCTGACTTTCCTTACCAAAATGCAGCACCTCACATTTATCTAAATTAAACTGCATTTGCCATTCCTCAGCCCATTTGTCTATCTGATCGAGGTCCCATTGTACTCTGAGGTAATCTTTTTCGCTATCCACTACACCATCAATTTTGATGTCATCTGCAAACTTACTAGTCATACCAGCTATGTTCACATCCAAATCATTTACATAAAAGACAAAAAGCGGTGGACCCAGCACTGATCTTTGTGGCACACTGCTGGTCACAGGTCTGCAGTCAGAAAAGCAACCTTCCACCACCACCCTCTGTCTCCTTCCTTCGAGCCATTTTTTTTATCCAACAGGCTAGTTCTCCCTGTATTCCATGTGATTCCTTGCTAACCAGTCTACCATGCGAAACCTTATCAAATGCCTTACTGAAATCTGTTTAGACAATGTGCACCGATCTGCCTTCACCAATCTTCTTCATCACTTCTTCAACAAGCTCAATCAAGTTAGCGAGACACAATTTCCCACACACAAAGCCATGTTGATTGTTTCTAATCAGTCCTTGCTTTTCCAAATACATATAAATCCCAACCCTCAGAATCCCCTCCAACAGCTGTTTCTGTAGGTTCCCATGTAAAATTAGGATGAAGGAAGCAAAATTACCACTGGTGACCTAGAGACTAAATTGCTCCTACAACATGATGAGCATTGGTATGGGTCTATCATGCAACAGTTCTTCCCTTACTTGATAGTGAAAAGCGGAAAACAAGCTTTCTTTTCTCTCCAGCCTTGCTACAGGCCACTCATGTTCAAGTGATTAATATGCTGATCTCACCTCTATATTAGTCTCCAAGCTAAGTGTAATACCAGCATCAAAGCTGGTGGCTCTACGTGTCAGATCAAGTGTCAGGGCTTTTTGCCAATTTTTTTTTTTGTTCATTTCCCTGGGGCTTTATAGTTTGGCTGATGACAGAACTTGGGTGTCTCAAAGCAGGAAATCAGAGGCAAAAATCTGTTGGAGGAAGGGATTTGGAATCAGAAGTTTGAGTTCCATGCATATGCCATCAGCAACTTGCATATCACATTGGATTGCACACAAAGGATGAACTGGGAGCAGAAATGAATGCATAAGGAAGGAAGATGCCACCATCCTGAATGTTCTCGGTGATACTATGGTTCTTGCTACAGCGAGGTCCATCATGAAGAGAATTGTCAGTGCTGTAGATATCAGAAGGTTGAAGTGTCTTTCTTCCCCACTGGTTCTACTCTGCTTCTTTTTGTTATGAACAATTTGATCCTGCAAGCAAGAAAACACACTGTCATTATTCTTATTGCATTGTATTGGGTTATCTACCTTTCATAAGTGGCTGGATGCAGCAAGATGTGGGCATGAGGCTGGCAATATTGGGATGTGTGAGAAGTTGAGATAGTGTATCTGATGTTCAGAATGAGCTGTGAGTGCCAGGGAGGTGCTGATTGAATGTTGGAGATGTGGTGTATTGAGCAGGGAGAACTGATGTTGTGATGGATAGATGATATTGTGTGACAATGCATTCACTGGCATTGACTACTTGCACGAAATCATTACCACTGCCAAGTCCTCAGGTCCAGTTTTGGAAGTTGGCCATTTATGTCCACTCCCTTTCAAGAGAGGTCCTTGCACTCCACACCCCCTAACTTCAGAAACATAGTGACTCTCTTCCTGACAACATGTATTACAAATACCTTCACTACAGTATCTCTTATTTCAAATTTCTCACCCCGCCCCAGCTCTCCCCTAATATTTAGTTGCAAGAATTTCCATTCGATCTTCTTTTGTTCAGCTTCCTATTAGGCCTTTAACAAGAACTATATGGCTGTATCACATGGCCTGCAAACAATACTGCCAGGGCCTCCTGCTGTGTGCAGAGCTTGCTGATCGTGTTCTGTCATAGTCAGCAGTAGCAGAAATGCACTATCTGGTGCTGAAATCATAGAATCCATACATTATGGACAGAGGCCATTCAGCCCATTGAATTTATACTGACCCTCTGAAGAGCATCCCATCCAGACTCATTGCCTCAGCACACCCCTGTAACCCGACATTTACCTTGGCCAATCCACCTAACCTGCGCATCTTTGGATTGTGACAGGAAATTGGAGCACCTGAAGGAAACCCATGTAGGCACGGGGAGAATGTGCAAACTCCATATGGTCACCTAAGGCTGGAATCAAACCTGGATCGCTGGTGCTGTGAGGCAGCAGTTGTAACCACTGGGTCACTGTGCCATGAAATCATTCCAGATGAATTGGCAATATAGAGTCATAGAGTTGTACAGTATGGGAACAGACCATTTGGTCCAACTCATCCATGCTGACCAGATAATCTAAATTAATCTAACCCCATTTCCAACATTTGGCCCATATCCCTCTAAAATCCTACTATTCACATACCCATCCAGATGCCTTTTAAATGTTGTTATTGTACCAGCTCCACCACTTCCTCTGGCCGCTCGTTCCGTACACATACCACCCACGTAAAAAAGTTGTCCCTTAGGTCTCTTTCACATCTTTTCCCTCTTACCTTAAACCTGTGTCCTCTAATTTTAGACTCCCCCAACCCCAGCGAAAAGACCTTGACTGTTCACCCTATCCATGCTCCTCGTGATCTTACAAACCACTCAGCCTCCGACGCTCGAAGGGAAATAGCCCAACCTATTCAGCATCTCCTTACAGCTTAAACCCTCAATCCTGGCAACATCCTCGTAAGTCTTTTCTGAACCCTTTCAAGTTTCACAACATCCTTACTATAGCAGGGAGATCAGAATTGCACACAGTATTCCAAAAGTGGCCCAACCAATGTCCTGTACAGCTGCAACATGACCTCCCAACTCCTACACTCAATGCACTGACCAATAAAGGTAAGCATACCAAAAAACTTCTTCGTTATCCTATCTACCTGCAACTCCACTTTAAAGGAACTATGAACTTGCACTCCAAGGTCTCTTTATTCAGCAACAACCCCAGGACCTTACCATTAAATGTACAAATCCTGCCCTGATTTGCCTAAACAAAATGCAGCACCTCACATTTATCTAAATTAAATTCCGTCTGCCACTCCTCAGCCCATTGGCCCATCTGATCAAAATCCCACTGTACTCTGAGGTAACCTTCTTCGCTATCCACTACACCTCCAATTTTGTTGTCATCTGCAAAATTACTAACCACACCTCCTATGTTCACATTCAAATCATTTATATAAATGATGAAAAGCAGTGGACCCAGCACCGATTCCTGTGGCACACCGCTGGTCACAGGCCTCCAGTCTGAAAAGCAAACCTCCATCACCACCCTTTATCGTCTACCTTCAAACCAGTTCTGTATCCAAATGGCTGGTTCTTCCTGTATTCCATGTGATCTAACCTTGCTAACCAGTCTACCATGTGGAACCTTGTCAAACACCTTACTGAAGTCCATATAGATCACGTCCACCGCTCTGCCCTCATCAATCCTCTTTGTTACTTCTTCAAAAAAGGTCAATCAAGTTAGTGAGACACAATTTCCCGTGCACAAGGCCATATTGACTATCCCTAATCAATCCTTGCATTTCCAACTATGTGTAAATCCTGTCCCTCAGGATCCCCTCCAACAACTTGCTCACCACTGATGTCAGCCTCACCAGTCTATAGTTCCCTTACTTTTCTTTACTATCTTTCTTAAATAGTGGCACCCAGTAAGCCAGCCTCCAGTCTTCTGGCACCTCACCTGTGACTAGTGATGAGACAAATATCTCAGCAAGGGGCCCAGCAATCACTTCCCCTGCTTCCCACAGAGTTCTAGGATGCACCTGATCAGGTCCTGGGGATTTATCCACATTTGACATCCAGCACCACCTCCTCCATAATGTGGACATTTCTTAAGATGTTGTTATTTATTTCTCCATGTTTTCTATCTTCTATATCCTTCTCCACAGTAAACACTGAAGCAAAATACTCATTTAGTAAGTCCTCCATCTCCTGCGGTTCCACACCTTGCTGATTTTTAAGGCACTTTATTCTCTCCCTAGTTACTCTTTCATCCTTATTGTATTTGTAGAATCCCTTTAGGATTCTCCTTAACCCTATTTGCCAAACTATCTCATGTCCCCTTTTTGCCCTCCTGATTTCCCTCTTAAGTGTACTCCTACTGCGTTTATACTCTTCTAGGGATTCACTCGATCTCTGCTGTCTATACCTGACCTGTGCTTCCTTCTTATTCTTGACCAAAACCTCAATTTCTCTATAAGCAAGTTGTCCAGCTCAATCTGAACAGGAGCAGGTGAGACCATATTGCATCTCTAGCGCTCAAAATGTTGGTCAATTACTTTATAGCCTTCAGTTTCCAAAGATCATTTGTAATGATTTTATTTTGCGCAATGTATTGATATTATTGTTTTTGATTTTTATTTGTTAATGTGGATCATGACGTAAAGTAAATGCACCCCATTTTCTTGTAGCTTCTTCCTGTTGTTGATTTTCCAACTACCGGATGAAATTGTTTTCGGATTAAAAGTCATCTAGGTTGCAGGTGCAATATGGGTACCTCTGAGAAATTGGAAACTGTCAATGTTGAGGATCTTTGAACTGAAAAGCATTATAGCTTTGTCTATGTTGATTTTGTATTTTTCTAGTGACTCAAAGGTTATCTTGGAGAAATAGTTCTCAGGCTCATGTTTCTGTAGTTCCTAGCTCTGTGCAAGTGGTGAATGATGTACATTTAATTTTGACAGATTGTATGCATGGTTAGGTGATCCTTGATCATCAGCAAGACATACTTAGAATGTATTGGATCAGTTTCCACTGGATTCCATGGCTGTGAACCCGGACATTAAGGGCAGCAAGAAAAGATCTTGTTTAAAAGAATCTTAGATAACTAACCTTTTTATGACTATTTTGTGTTGACAATTTATGAAGGCAACAAACTGGCTGGAGAATTCTATCTAAATAGCACTCTTGGCTAATGATTCTATTATACTGTGAAAGGAACTCCCGATAGACACTATATCGGGGACAGAGAAAAATTTAGAGTATCAATTACCATTTGCCACTGCAAACAATGGGTTGCAGTTGCACGGTGTTCCTTTGTAACAAGGGCACACATAAATGAAATACCTCTGGCACTATATTAACAAAGGAATTATTAATCTTTTTCAGGTAATGAACAGGTTAACTCGTTTGTTTAAATCATTTCAAAGGAATTTCATTTAAATGTATTTTTGTAATAGAGAATTAATAAAGAAGAAACAAAACTTATTTTTGCTGGGTATTTCACACAAAAATGTTTTAACTGTCAGAATTCCTACTGCAGTAAACATTTTGGAGGCTGAGGAAACAAAGAAGCTGCCAGACTGTTAAGCTTATCAACTTCATCCCTTTGTTCTGGCTAACCTTAAGTATTTCTTTTTGTCAACTTTATAGTGAACATGATTTCCCTTGTAGTTTAACATGAATAAATAAAAACATAAAAACTTACTCACAACAGCGTACTTTACCGACACCATGCTGATTGGATAGGTAGTCTGCTCACTGACCTCTGTTAGGAATTCTCATAACTGAATACCAAATATAATAGCAGGATTGCACAGATACCAGCTTTTGCCACAATTCAATTTTATCCAAAATTGACCATATGCAGTATTGTAATGGAAATTATAAAAAGGTCAAATGATTTGTATAAATTCATTTTTGAAGCTATATTTTGTGATGTGAAGATTATGTGAATTGGAAAATTTTAACTTTCAAACATTGTTTTACAATGTCAAGTATGTTTTTTTTAATGTTGTTCTATTCTTTATTCACTTGCAGTGAAAAAATGACCAGTTTTTTGAAAATAGGTACTTCTTAAAAGGCTGACTTAGGTCACAGCCTTTGGGCCTGCCAGGACTGAATGAGGCTAAAATATTTGAAAGCCTCCAATTTCTCATGTGTCTGACTAAAATTACCAAAGGCTTATGGCATCATTTTTCAAAGCAATGCCACTTGTTGACTTCTAACAAAGCACAATGATGTTACCATCCCATAACATTGCAGACTTCCTCCTCAAGGTTCAGTGAGTATTTCTGGGTTAATTAGTTTTAAATCCCCTCTTTTCTGGAATTGCCTCCTGAAGTAACCAATAGGTGTTTGAATATCTTTTTCAAAGCTTCATAACTTGCTGAGGCATTTCAAAGGGGAGAAAAAAGGCATCTCTTGTCTGAGTGAGTTATCTCTTTAAGAAGCAGAAAGTTAAAGAAATTGTGTCTTGAAATTTTGGATTATTAATAAATCACATTTAAATAGACAGTAGACAGTAAGTTCTAGATTTTGTGTTTTACATGGAAAAAGTAAATATTTTTCATGGATGAGGTGCATCTTGAATGTTCCACAGATGTTTCGCGCTGCTTTACATTCTGGAATTTCAGGACTTTTGTGCACATAATAACGAGTCAGATGTTCTGTCACTTTCTCTCTCATTAAAGATTGCCGTATTGCACTTAGTGCTCATCTGATAACTGCGTTTCTTGGAAAGGAACATAAATGATTATCAGCACTGATATCTTTGCCCAGCAAACTTTGCTAAAGATGGATAGTTGATTGAGGAATGCTTGATTATTTTTAAAAAATACAAACTTTTTTTGATAACAAATGGTGCATTTGATGTTGCTGTTTTGAGTGCACTGGGGACATGTGTACAGTTGGCAACATTGAACAAATGTTTTAGCACCATAAACATACACATTGTAATCTACAAACTTCACTTAGCATACAGACTGAAGGGATTGGCCAAAGTTATTCATATATCCTGCCTCTATACTCATTATTGCTGCTTTACTTTTTCCCCTTTTATTTCTATGTTATTTTTATGTATGTTCTGCGGTTATTCAAGTTCGAATGGCTGTGCAAATATTTTCTCTTGTCGTGTAGGAGTAAATTGCTTTTGAGCTGCATTATAATATTTGTTTCATATATTTCTCTCTGTCTTCTTTTGCCTCAAGAATTTTCAGAGATCAAGTCATCCCTTAGTTTAGGTGCACTGTTTATTTAGTAGTCAGAAGTTTAACTTTTCTCAGAATTACATGAATGGGTTGGAGAAATGGATTTTTCCTTGCACCCTTTCTTAAATTAAAAAGTGATGCTTAATAATATCATCAACGCTGATTACTAAGTGTTAGAAGTTTAGATGACTCGTACTAAATGGAATCGATTTATGTCATAAGTTCACCAGTGTTGAACTAGATGCTTTTATCTGACATTTGTCAGACTCTCTTTCCTCCTTCATGTACTTTAGACTATAAATTTAGCCCGTACTACGTTCATTGGAATAGGGCTATGCCACAGAACTACTTACTTAGAATTCAAGACAATCTGCCCTACTCTCATCCCCATGACCCTTTAAAGGCTCTATGCCTACTTAGTGCCATCTCATGGCAGCCCATTTCTTCTCTGTCATTTTTTTTCATTTGTTACAAAGTTGTTATAAAAGGGTTCACTTGCCCCTTGCATGCAATTCATCTTGCATCCACTTTAGGTATGCTGAACCACAGGCAACCATTATCAAACTAATTTTATTTACATTTCTTTAGTGGAACAAAAGGTGCAGTTCAACAATATGCTACAATAGGCACTGATTGATGGGTGATACCTGCTTAAAGCAACATAGAGTTGATGTGAGTTAAATCACTTATCAAGGCAGAATGAAACTTGCTCTGTGCCTGGCTGTATCCAAATGCCAGTTAATAATGAATGGTATCCAAGAAACAACCACATTACTTTCTGTTAGCATTAAAAAATGATTGTGAAGGAAACAGTTATCAAAACAATGGAGGCAATTGTACCAATTTTGAAAGTTTATTCAAACTGATGTTAAATTCAAGGTGTCAATTCAAGTTGTAATAGAACTGGCTTATAAATTTAACATTCTGCACATCAAGTGTGCATTTTGCAAGAATTCACAATTCAAATCCATAACTTGATTCTCATATTTAAAGTACCTCAGGCAAAACAACATGTTTCTCCTAGAATCAACCGGAATAATGAAACATCTCATTGTGTTTGCATTTTTATCTTTTTATGGAATCATTCTACATGGTGTAACAGTATCTGGCCATAGTACTTTTTTTTTTCTGTTTATTTTAGTAAAGACAAACAATGAACTAAGACTGCTTTCTCTCAACGTGCAGCCACAATTCCCAGAGGCTTCAGAAGTGGATACACAAAAATCCCTTAGGAAAGTTAGTTCCAGGCTCTGAAGAGTTCCTGCCAGAACAGACAGAGAGTCTCTTGATGTCTTTTGCTTTAAGATAATAGTTGTTCTCTGTGAAAATCATTGTTGGAGAAGGAGATTATTCATGAAAATAAAAGATTTAAATTAATGTCAAGTAAATCAAACAGAAAGTAAGATTAGTATGTAGCCAAAAATAATTGCAATCCCAAACAAGAAGTGCCATGTTTATAAAGGCAGGCAAACATCGGGAAAGTGTAGGCAGCAATTATTGGAGAAAAAGTTGCATGAGGGACAGTTCTGTTACACTATTTTTATGGGTTTTCATAAGCTATTCATCTGATTTTAAACCAGATGAGTGCAAAGTTTAACCTCAACCACACAAACCAGAGCCTTAAGCCATGATTCTCTGATCTGCAAGTTGAGTGGGGGTAGATGATTTAGTGGTGGCTGACTTGCCATCCTCAATACGGAGGAAGATCACTGGTTTCTGAATCAGTTCACTTGGTAAGAGATGACCAGCAAGCTCCTCAGTCTGTTGCAGGCCTTAACAGTGGACTGCCTTGCCAGAGCTGCCATCCAATTGGAGTTCACAGTTTGTGGGCCCTAAAGACTGACAGTTGAGGCCTAGTCTTCAGGGGCTCCAAAGGTAAGTGGTTTTGTTTTGCTTTAAATGGGATGGGGTTATGGGGAGAGAGGAATTCAGGGAGTTGGAGGAATGAGCAGGGCTTTGGCTTTCAGAGGCCACATAATCCCAAGACTGGGGCAAATGGAGCCCCCCCTTCCCACACTAGTCAACAAAGATTTGACTGCACAAATCCCATGTTCCAGTTTTTAGCTCAAAGCACTGGAAGCTCTGGCAATACAAATCAATATCTAAATACCAAAATGTTATGAGAGTTTCTGACCCCTTTTCAGGCGGTGACTTCCAAACTTCCTCTGCCTACAAAGTGAAAAGAATTATTCTCAACTTTCCTCTTGGACTTAAATCTATGGCTCCTGGTTATTGACCCCTCTTCTAATAGAAAAGTACCTTTGGGATGGCAGGTAGTCCTGATGATGGTAAGTTGAGGCCTTATGGCCCCTTGACCATTTTATGTGCTATGATTGCAAGCATATTGAGCATCTCCACTCTTCTCACCCAGTTGCATTAATTGGTGAGGCAGCACATCAAGGGAGTTAATATCACTCCAGGACCAACTCACTCAATTGTTTCCCTTTCTCATCACCTCTCTACCGCATGCAGGTTGGGGGATTTTCCAGCCTCAGTATGTTATGGATCTAACTTGATTCCTTTATCGTATTAGTACTTGTAAAGTAAAATGGTTACTTCAATCAGTGTATTTGTGTGGACATAATATAACATTGTAATGGATTCAGTCATGTTCAGCCTTGTAGGCCCAATAGACAGCATTCTTTGCAGTGTCTATTTTTTAACTGAAATGAGCAGAAAGTCAGAAAATCAAAAATCTCAGGCCTAAGGCTCCAGACATGAAATGAGAAGAGAGGAGTGCTGACAGGTGCACTCAGATTAGGCAGGGAATTTGGAAATAAATGTTTGCCTGCAGCAGAAACAATTCATGTGCATGAGAACTCCTTTTTGCAGACTTAATCTGTGGAACTCTGTGGAGTTCCTTTCTTTCATGGAGTATCTGCTTAAATTATACAAATGTCGTAACATGTTAGTTGCTGTAGGGATTAACTCTTGTGTTGACATGGTTCAACAGTGTTAGCATTAATATTATCAACTGTGCATTTCAAAGTGGCATCTTCATCTGAGTAAAACCCTTATTTGGGAGAATTTATAATTTTTAGCAACAGAAGACGGATCACTCTGAACTTTAAACGCAACAGATGTGAGTGGACCAGCATCTATTCTAGTAAACTTCCCTCTCAGTGCCTGGAATAGCAACTCAATTTCTATCTTTAGAACAACATTCAGCTTAACGGTTTTTAGATGGTGATTGTATAAAAGTACTTGTTTCATAAATCAATTTAATGTTTGATTCCATTTACACATCTCCCATTCTCAGGCACTTGTGTCTTGAAAGATAACGAATGATACAAATCGTTAAACCAAGTCTGTTAATAGTAAACAGAAGCAAAATATTGTGGAAGTCTGAAACAAACACAAAGTGCTAGAGAAAGTCATCAGGTCTGGCAGCATCTGTGGATAGAGAAGCAGGGCTCATTTTGACTCTGGGACTTTAGTTCTGAAAAAGTGTCAAACTGGACTCAATTCTGATGCTTTTAAAGGCAAAGCCGTGAGTCTAAATTTAATATTTATCTGTAGGTAAATTCTTAGAGATTCTGTATGTGGACATGGACCTTATTTTAAAGAAACAACTAAACAATAATGCAATGTGGTTCTGGTTAAGAGCCCAATAACTTAATAAATTCAATCACATCTGTCAATTTTGAAACTTAAGATTTAGTTACGTCAAATACGTGAAATACATGTGCATGATTCAGTCTGAAAGTTGTGGTGAATCCCAAAACTAACTGTCAGTGGAAGTGTTTTCATTTCGGCTGGATCTCCAGTACAAGAGCACAACATTGCCAGATGCGCACAATTGTGTTTTTTTTGTGTCATGTAATCTTTCTGGAGAAACTTCCTCCATTGAAAAATAACCAAAGCCCTCTTTAATTTTAAACTGGTTTAGTTTCACAATTCTTTATTACCTTTTCATCAACTTAGCACAAACTTTGGGATTGAAAGCAACAAAAAATCAAGTGACTTTATCATATTTGAAATGAATGTGAAGTAAGCTTCAATAAACACCCAAGATTATGTTTTCTGGCGCAAATAGGATAATTAACCAACCAAAATCCATTCTCCATTTACATAATCAGACACTTAAAATTCAAAACTGCCAACCTTTAATTATCTGTGTGAGTCTTATTTATCCAGAATTAAATATTCCCATGAACAGTGTAACATAATAACTCGAATGTCACCATGGCCACTAATGAAATTCTAGTTTTTAACCTTAACAAGCCAGTTATCCTTAATCCTCCCAATTGAATTCAAACTAACACTTAACCAGCTAAACAAAGAACTTAATTGCCCATACTTTAAGAATAAAAGATAAGTTCCTACTATCTCTTACATAATTTGCTGTTGTTTTTTCTTGTATCTTTTCAAATGGTTGTAATTAAACTAAAGAAGAAGTCATCTTTCACAATTAAACAAACTGATTTTAAAGGCAGCTTCTCATAGCTGATGAACTCCAAAAGCAAAAATCTTAAAAGACATAATACTACAAACGTGCAGTCTTTAACAGCAGAAAAGTGGACAGAATCTTCCCAAATTTCCACTGTTTAGCATTCCTTTAAATCAATTCCTATTTCTGATGTTTTATAATTAGCTAAATTTGAAAGAAGCAATCAGTAAACTGTGACCTTAATTTGATATTTTTTAAAGCTTTAATATAAGCAGTTTTTAAATTCTAGTACAGGTGTTTCGGAAAGTTCAAATTGGAAGTCTGCCAGACGTCTTCAAGCCTTTAATACTGCAGCGTATTTCTCTTGTGACAAGCCAGTGTTTTTACAAAAAGAACACTGAAAAAAACAGCACTTGCATTTTTAATTAAAGATACTGGTGTAATTCAGTGTTTACTTTTTAACTGAATCAACAATCAAATTCTGACTGTTTCCCACAAAGATGTACATGCAATAAGACACATAACATGCTTTGATTGTAAAGAGCTAGATGACAAAAAGTTAATAACTTTAAGCTCTGCAAACCCAGAGCACAACTATGCACAAATCTTTCTCAGTTTTAAAATGTTGAAGTTGACTTGCTTTTATACCTGAATTGTTTACACTGAGGTGGTTTCCTTGATGCTATAACTGTTGTCCATGTTGTATGGTAAAGATCATTATTCATTTTGTAAAAGGTGGGAAGTATTGTTCAGTGAGGAATGGTACTGGAACAACAGTTACTCACCAATTACATGAACAACTTAGACTCAGGAATTAGAAGGACAATTTCAAAATGAATGTGTGACAGCAATTATTCGGTTTAGTTAATAACAAGAATGTAATAGTGCAGGAACCTTTTCAATGGCAGTGTAATTGATAATTAAACCCAAATGAAGGTGAATGTGAACTGGTATATTTTGAATCAGAGATAGTAGGAACTGCAGATGCTGGACAATCCGAGACAACAAGGTGCAGAGCTGGATGAACACAGCAGGCCAAGGTCTAGGCCCGAAACGTCAGCCTTTCTGCTCCTATGATGCTGCTTGGCCTGCTGTGTTCATCCAGCTCTGCACCTTGTT
>NC_063336.1:66369158-66387052 GCF_021869965.1 Rhincodon typus | reverse complement strand
GGTCTAGGCCCGAAACGTCAGCCTTTCTGCTCCTATGATGCTGCTTGGCCTGCTGTGTTCATCCAGCTCTGCACCTTGTTGTCTCTGGTATATTTTGATATGGACAGTGAGAACACATACTGTTGATTTGGGACAAAACATCTCCCATTGGGGTTTGTCTGTTATTGGTTACCACTGCTTTCAGAGATTGGTTTTTCAGACAAAGAACCTGTGTTTAAAAGCATGTAAGTTGTATCTCTTTTTTTTTAAAAGAATAAATGGCCTATCTTGTTCAGAAATCCTGCCAGATCAAACATCAAACAGGTAGGTGATCGCTGTCTTTCTCAGAGAATTTTGAAACTGGACCGGGAAATTCTGCTCAGCTGGGACTGCCACCCTTTGGAGGCTGGCATCACCAAAGGCAGCAGTGCCATTAGAGAGGCTGTGGGTGGTGCCAGGACTGCACCCCTAAACCCCACAGATGGAGAGTCGGATGGGAGAAGAATAAATCTTGTAAGGGGAGAGGGTTTCTGCGGCTAGGGGTCGTGGTGCACTGTGACAATGAAGTTGGAAGCAATCTTGAACAAATTAGTTCAGGTCGTAGGACTCACTTTCCCCACTGCACCGACTGCCTGCATTGTTTTACCTTTGGGTAGGCCAGCACTTTCTCATCTTGCCTGGAGCTGAAGTAATAGAAGCTAGGCGGAATGAAGTTATTAAGTAGTCAGTATTAGTACACTTAGCCCTAATTGGCCTCAGGTGGTGAAGGTTGGTACTCTCACCCAGAACTTAATTTCTGAGGTGATGGAAAAGGATCTTTTATTTCCCCAGTGCCAACCCGTCTGAGTATCTGCCCTTCCTGCCCAATTCTCATTACTTCTCAGGAGTGGAAAATTCTGTCCAAGATTTCTGTACTTTTAATATAATTGCAAACCTTGACTCATAGTGAAACTACAAGTTCTTAATATAGAAATGGAAAAAAATATGTCATAAATATGTTACAGAGATAGTAGGAACTGCTGATGCTGGAGAATCTGAGCTAACAAGGTGTAGAGCTGGATGAACACAGCAGGCCAAGCAGCATCAGGGGAGCAGGAAAGCTGACGTTTCGGGTCGAAACCCTTCTTCAGGAAAAGAATATAAATATATAACTTTTTTTGACAAGAAACAAAGAATGAACCAAAAGAGCTTTTCTCCTATCATTGTGTTTTATAACATTGGTTATCGACAAAAGAGAAAATGGAAGGGAGACTTGATAGAAGCCTACAAGACCACAAAGCGATTTGAGAGTGTGACTGTAGAGAACCAGAAATTTTGACAAAAACAAATGAGATGGTTACTAATAAATCCAATAAAAATTTTCAGGAAAAACATCTTTATTCAGAGAATTGTTTGGATGCAGTGCCATTATTGCAAGGAATAAGTGAGCTCATTAGCATGAAAGTATTTACAGGGAAGCTGGATGAACACATGAAGGTGTAAGGAATAGCAGAATATGCTGATCAGGTTAGATTAAGAAATGTGGGAAGAAATTAGTGACATACAAACATTGTTATGATACACTGGGCTGATTCCGTGCTGTAAGTCTGATATTATTGTGTGTCTTGAAATAGTGGAAAATGAGGTATTGTTCCTCAAGTTTGCATTGTGCTTTGTTGGAACATTGCAGCAGGTCAGAACAGAAATGTTAGCATGACAACAAGGTGATTTATTGAAATGGCAAGGAATTGGGAGGTCACGGTCATTCCCACAGGCAGAGCATACCACAAAGCTAACACATCTCATTTGTGTCAGAGATAGTAGGAACTGCAGATGCTGGAGAATCCGAGACAACAAGGTGCAGGGCTGGATGAACACAGCAGGCCAAGCAGCATCATAGGAGCAGAGAGGCTGACGTTTCGGGCCTAGACCATTTTCTTTACTCTTAACACAGAGGACTCATTCTTTCCCTTTCACACCTCATTTTACACCCATTTTACATATTTTTCTCTTTTTCATTAACAACCCCTTTGTCTTTTGCACTGGGCCTCTCCCTCTGTTGAAAACATTTATATATAAAGCTTTTCAATGCCTTCTGGACTTAAAATGTTAACTCTGCATGACCCTTAAGTTTCTCCAGCATTCTGTGTTTGTTTCAGATTTCCAGCATCTGCAGTATTTTGCCTGTAATCAACTTCTCACCTGACACAAAGACAGAAACTGCTGGAAAATTCAGCAGGTCTGATGGCTTCTGTGGAAAGAAAGCAGAGTTAACATTTTGAGTCCAGTGACATTCTTCATGTCTGGCAATGTCTCAATTTTAAATATTCAAATTGTTTTCCAATCTCTTCACAGCCTTACCTCTCCCGACATATGTACCCTCCTTCAGCTCTGCAAACCTCCTAAGTTTTTTGTTTGTTTAAGTCTGGACTCATATATGACAATTTTAATTGCCCCATCTGCTTAGCCGCTATTCTCTGCAATTTTCTTTTTCCACAAACTTCTCAACCTTTTCCTTTTCTGTCATATGCGGTTTTTAAAGACTACAACTTTTAGCAAGTTTTTGATCATCTGTCTCAATATCTCCTTATGTGGTTCAGTGTCAAATGGTAACACTCCTGTGATGTACCTGGGACATTTTCTACATTTAAGTAGATTAGATACTTATTATACAAATGCAAGTTGTTAATATAGAAACTTTTAAAAATGGAGCTTAAATATGAATATTTTTGACAATGAATGTTGAATCTTTAAAAATAAGGTATTTCCCAATTATTCAGTCTCTTTTCTGCTGAAGGTGCCCAACACTTCTTGAGAAGTGGTTGCATTAACTCAAACATCCTCTCATACATTGATTTTAATGTGGGTCGACATAGTGAATGTTGCACTGTCTTGTAAGAATCATCTCACAACAAAGCCAGTTCCATTCTTTCTTTCCCAATGCAAATACACATGCAGTTTTTGACAGCATACATGAGGTAATCAGGTAAAAGGAATCTGCCTACTCCTTGATTGTTCTTACTAAAGAACACTGGAGCCAAATTTTACAATTCATCCTGTGGCCTGGAAGACATTTAAGCCCATGAATGAGGCTGTAATTATCAAACTAGAATGCAGAAAGAAACAATTGATTAACCATTGCAACTTGGACATGGACTGGGCTCAGCCTGGAATCCCATAATTATTGTAGCTTTCATTTCACGTGAACAAATGCTAAATTATTTTATAAACAACAATATTATACAATACAATACAGCACAGGAACAGGCCCTTCAGCCCATCCAAACCTGCGCCAATTCCTAATCTTTATTTAGACCCACTACTTACTGCCTATAAAAGCCGAAAGTACTTCGTATGCTGTAAATCAGAAACAAAACAGAAATTGCTGGGAAAGCTCAGCAGGTTTGGCAGCATCTGTGGAGAGTAATAGCAGACTATGTGATAACAAGGCCTGTAAAGACTCTATTCCATTCTCCCAGTTCCTGTGTCTCCATGATGTTCTGATGATACCAACTTAAACATGGAAGCCTCCGAAATGTCCACGTTCTTCCTCAATTGAGGATTCCCCAGCACCGTGGTGACAGGGCCCTCAGCCGAGTCAGACCCATTTCCTGCACTTCCACCGTCACCCCTGTTTTCTCTCCTGCAACAGCAATAGGGTTCCCCTTGTCCTTGCCTACCATCCCATAAGCATCCACATCCAGAGGATCATTAGGTGCCATTTCTGCCTCCTTCAGCAAGATGCCAAAACCAGACACATATTCCCCTCTCCTCCCTTGTCAGCCTTGCACAGGGCCATTCCCTCTGTGACACCTGATATACTTTTCCTTCACTCCAAACATCATCCCCCACCACCACCCACCCCACCACCACCCCGAGCCTCACGGCACCTTCCGCTGCAACTGCAGAAAGTGTAACACCTGCCAGTTTACTTCCTCCCTCATCAGTATCCAAGGGCCCAAACATACCTTCTGCATTTGCTGCTCACAATGGGGTCTCCTCCTCATTGGGGAAATGAAGTATAGACTGAGTGACCGCTTTGCAGAACATTTATGTTCTGTCTGCAAAAAAGACCCTGAAGTTCCAGTTGCCTGCAACTTCAACACACCACTCTGTTTCTGGCTTGCTGCAGTGCTCCAGTGAAGCTCAGTGCAAGCTGGAAGAACAGCACCTCATTTTCTGCTTGTGGACTCTGCAGCCTTTGGGACTCAATATCGAGTTCAACAACTTCAGGATTTGAGCTCTCCCAAGTTCTTACCCCAACCCCCCACATACCAGGCCTTGTTAGCACATAGTCTGCTGTTACACCTAACCCGTTATTAGCCACTAACAGACTTCATACATAGCTATTCACCCTCTGAGCCGGATCATTATCCACTCCTTCGTCTGTCCAACTGTTGTCTCTCTTTGGGCTCTATCCCCACCTATTGTTTACTCCTTAAACCCTCCCCCATCTTATCTTCTGCATATAAACTGACTTTTTCCTAGCTACTATCAGATCTGAAGAAGGGTCGCTGTATCCAAAATGTTAACTCTGATTTCTCTTCACAGAAGCTGCCAGGCCTACTGAGGTTTTCCAGCAATTTCTGTTTTTGGTACCTATTGCCCACATACAGTTTCTATCCTTCTGAGTGCCTCCTTTCATGTGTCTATAAGGATATGCCTTAAACATTTCTAACGGGCCTGCTACTACCACCTCCACCAGCAGCGCATTCCAGACACCCACACCCTTTGGGTGAAAAATCTTTCCTGCCCTTCTCCCCTAAACATTCCCTCTCTCACCTTGAATTAGTGCTCTATTTTAGTTGACCTTTCGACCCTGGGAAAAAGCCTCTGACTATCCACCCTTTCTATGCCTGTCATAATTTTGTCGACCTCTATCAGGTCGCCTCTCAGCCTGTGTATTTC
This sequence comes from Rhincodon typus, assembly GCF_021869965.1. Classification (NCBI taxonomy): domain Eukaryota; kingdom Metazoa; phylum Chordata; class Chondrichthyes; order Orectolobiformes; family Rhincodontidae; genus Rhincodon; species Rhincodon typus. The sequence continues at coordinate 66,382,186 of NC_063336.1, read as the reverse complement.
CAGTGAAAGCAATCTGTGTTTATTCAATCTCTCCTTGTACCTAAAACCTTCCAGTCCAAGCAATACTGTGGTAAATCTTCTCTGCACCGTCTCCAAAGCATCCATGAGGTACTGAGGCGACCAAAACTGCACACAATATTCTAAATTAAAGTTTTATACAACTGTAATGTAACTTGCCAACTTTTATATTCGATGCCCCAGCGATTGAGGGAAAGGATGCTAAATGCCTTCTTGATCATCTTATCCACCTGTAATGCCACTTAAACGGATCTGTGGACCTGTACGCTCAGATCCCTTGGTCATAGAAAACAGACAGTAGCTTAGAAAGGTTCTTTAGAGAATGGAGATCAGTAACTAGTGCTGTGATTTAAAAAATTTTTTATATACACACACATATATATGATCTAGAGGAATATGTAGGTGGTCTGATTAGTAAATTTGCAGATTACACCAAAATTTGCGGAGTTGCAGATAGTGAGGAGGATTGTCAAAAAATACGGCGGAATATAGATAGATTGTAGATTTGGGCAGAGAAATGACAGATGGAGTTCAGTCCAGACAATTGTAAGCTGATGCATTTTGGAAGATCAAATTCAGGTGTGAATTACATAATAAATAGCAGAACCCTTCGGAGCATTGACATAGAGTGGGAAATATTGAGTTGCTTAAACTAGCTGCCTCATTTTTTTCATTTGGTTAGCCCAAATAATAATGAACCACCATACTTATGGGTTCACTGTTATGTAAATGAGAATCCTTAAGTATTCCTGTGTTCTAGGTAAAGTTTTTAATCACCGGAATATGCGACAGTTGTTTTGATTGTCAGAGACTGAGATCTCCTTTATGGCAAGCCTCGACAAACTAGGTTAAATATTCTTCTGAGACCTGATGCTTCCTGGCATCAATCACACTTACAGGATGTATTTTTCCTTTATTAAATTATTCTTTGAAGTATCTGTAAGCAAAGTCAATCAGGCAAGAGTTCTTCATGTTTGACTAATTAGGCCACACAGGCAACACAGAGGTTTCATCACCTGATTATACCCAAAGTGTGCTCATGGGCAGAGTTTGACTTTGCAAAACAAAAATACTAATTTACAAATTCCATTTCTAATAATCCAATGTGTGTCTTTTCTGATGAATAGCTTCGTGGCTGGTTGAAATTTGTTACGAAATTTCTGCAACAACTTGAGTTCTTCATGACTTCCAAAAGAAAATGGCCTATCATTTTTATGTGATTTTAACACATTCTATCAATAAAGTCACTACAATTAATTCTTATAAGAAATGCTGAAAAATACTTCCAAACTCGACACCAAGTTTCTGATCATGACCACTGCTACTTTTTTAGACAACAATAATAATTCTACTGGTTCCATTTTAGCTTATGTAGCCTTTTTGTTTCTTTGTTCCCATTATCCACTGTTCTTTGCTTGTACCATCATCCCTTTGTCATTGAATCACTTTTGTGTTCCACCTGATTGCAGATATTCCATTTTGTTCTTTACTCCTTCCCCAATTCTTGTGAACTTCCTTAAAATCTGACATGTTTATTTCTTCAGTTCCATTTTATTCCAGCTGCAATCCAAAACTATAACTCTGTTTCCTTCTTCATGTTGCTACCTGACCTGTTGACTATTTGCAGCATTTTCTATTTGCAACTCAGATTTCCAGCATCCGCAAGATTTTGCTTCTCATTTTATCTTTCTTTCTCCAGCTGCTGCACAAAATACAGCTTTTGAAATTGCTCCATTCCTGTAATCATCAGGATAGGAAACCAACAATGTTATGACCATGATAAAGTACTACTAATATTCAGGGCGAGCAGCATCTGTGGAGAGAAGATGAAAGTTTGAGGAAGAAAATAATTTGTGTTATGCAGCTTATGGCAGGCAGCATGGTGCAGGGGTTAGAAAGGGGAAAGAAAACAAAAGGGAAAGATATGAGTTAGGGAGAAAAGCAGGATAATAGATGTCAAAATTGCTTTGTATCATCAGCAAAGTTACATAGTAATAGGACAAGCAATTTAAAAAAAATGAATCCAGAGAAATTACAAATTGCAACAACGTCACCATAAGCAGCACCTTGCTATTTTGAAATGATGAAGGAAGAGGCTATGATCTGAAATGACTGAACACTGTCAACTCCAGAAATTGTAAATATCGAATCAAAGATAAGGTGCTATTCCTCAATCTTCTGCTGAACTTCATTAAAATTCATTTGGCGTCCGAGGACAGAGTGATGAGAGTAGGATAGGGATCGTGTTTCTAGACCAAATGGAGTTGTTCTGCATAACGATCAGTCTGCATTTAGATATCCCTGTTGTGGAGGAGCCTGCATTGTGAGCAATGACTATAATATACAAAATTGGAAATGAGCACATGTAAATCACTGTTTCACCAAAAATAAATGTTTGGGATTGCATGGTGGGAAGGGAGGAGGTAAACTACAAGTAGCTTGTTATCTTGTATTTATGAGAATGTACTCTAGATAAAGGGGGTGATTGAAAACTGGGTCAGTGTGCCTCTGAGAGAACTTTGGGCTATAATTTTAGGACTGAACTGAGTAACCTTATTTTTTTCTTCAGCTTTAATTTCCTATCTTGTTTTGACAGGGTATATGTCAAAGGTTCTGAGGAATTATACGGAGCATGCATGTGATGGAGAGTATATTTCTCTGCGATGCCCACATAGAACAACCATCAGTATCCAGTCTTCATTTTATGGCAGAAAAGCACCTAGTCACCAGATGTGCCCATCTCGCTACCCACAAACTTTCAAAGACCTTGAAGTGGAAGATTTGTCCTGTTCAGCTATTACATCCCTGCAGGTAAATTCCAGACTTAATTTATGAAATGATGGGAAGAATTCTTGCTTATCTTATGCATCCCTTCTATAGATACTTTTATCCTTATTTTTCTTTTTTCTATTAATGTCTGGTTACTTCATGGTATGAGAACAGTTGTGACATACAAACTGAACTGTGGATACATTGTCCAATTGTACCTTTAAAATTATATGAGGCAACAATTGCTCTGCCTATCCGTATCAGTGACGAGTGGCCCAGTTAGTTGTTTTTTAAGGCGTGCTAGAAGGCACTGTAACTTGTATTCTTGTAGGACCAAGGGCAGCAGGTCTCTTTATGGGGTGACAAAACTATTACCAGCCCATGCATGTGAGAACCCTTTCTCTCTCTCTCATTTTGTGTGTAAGCCTATTCCGTCTAAAACTAAAATTCATCTTTTTTTCTCAAACTGCCTGTGGATTCAGGGCTGCAAATATTGTTTTAGTATGAAAGTGGTGTCCGCTTCACCTGTGTCTTTTGTGTGCAGAGTGGAATCTGGGTGAGAGCATTCGTGTCCTGAGTTTGCTGAGTAGGCAGACTGTGCTATCAGAGGGCAATTTTGATTTGATGCCAAATCTGCTATTTTTGAGACTTTCTTTCAAGCTTCCATCCTGTCTCAACGTGGCACACATAGATTTTGCAGCAGGGAGGACTTTCTCTGGACTTTTTATTCTGTCTATGGACGTAAGCATTTCTTGTATAGCCAGCATTTCTTGTCTATCCCTTAAGAAAGTGGTAGTAAGCCATTTTTGTGAACTGCTACATTCCATGTGGTACAACTACTGCTTCAGAGCTGTAAGTGAGGATTCCCAGAATTTTGACTCGGTGATGGTAAAGGAACGGCGATGGTCTTGGGTAATACCCAAAACGTTGACTGCTCCTTTCCTCCAGATGCTGCCTGGCCTGCTGTGTTCTTCCAGCCTCCTGTTTGTCTAGTGAGAGTACTATGTGGCTTGGGGGGAGCTAGTGGGTGGTGGTGCTGTCCTGTAACTGGTGCCTTGTTTCTTCTTACTTGCTAGTTTGAGAATTGTTGTTGAAGGAATCTTGATGGGTAACTGCAGTGCATCTGTTCTATATAATAAACACCATACACCGCTGTGGTGGAGGGAGTGAATATTTAAGATCGCTAAAAGCAAAGTAGAAGTTGAAGGTTTTTGTCTTTCACTCATCAGAACTAGGACACAAGAAACAGACTTGGATAAAAGAGATTATTTTCTATGAAATGAGAAGAAAGAGCTTATCGATTGGACCATAATTGGCATGGCGATGCAGCAAAAGAGTTTACTATCAATTGTAATTTGCAGATCAGACAGTCAGAATCTGATTGGTCAGGGCTTTGCCAATACGTTGCAGCAGAGCTTGGCTGTGATCATGACTTTTTTTTGAAAGAGGTGCGATATTTGTACAAAATCCTTTTGCATATATGAGACAATGTCTTGGGTAATTATATGTGTAGCTTCTAACATGCACAAATATACTGTGGGCTTAGCTAATGGTCATAAATTGGTTTCCAGTGTAACTCTAAGGACAGTCTGGATTACTTAATAAATTTCCTTTAGGAGAATCACATCTAATGGTATATTCTGAGGCTTGAAAGCATGTGCTGGTAGAGCACAATCAGCAGGATGTGTTGTCTGATATGATCAGCCTACATACATGTCATCAAATCAGCCCTAAAACTCATATCACATTGCTCATTTGTGTGCTAGGCAATTAGTGTTTTAGGCTTGATGGCAGTATTTTATTTGTGGAGAAGACTACTTGTGGGTTCACTGCATATTGGAAGCATGAGACAGCTAGTTACTCTTGTACAAATCTTTAGGAGACTTTACCCCTCCCATGGTAATCTGAGGAATGAGCACTGCTCAGGGCCAAAAATAGTGGATGTAGGCTCTTTCATGGGTTTTCCCAATATACATGAGTGATGATTTTGTCAGGGTATCCATTATCACATGGGATAGTTTTGATATGGCCTTTTTCAGTGTCAAGCATACATGGTGAGCAGGTGGCTAGGGTCCTATTCATGAGGCTGCCAACAGGATGAATTTGTAGCATCTAGGATTGTAGGAATCTCAATGTCATTTAGAGGAATAAACATCTGTACTGGAACTATGCAAATACATTGTATAAGAAGGGAGAAAAATTTTTGTTTTTAATGACACAACAATGCAATGAGAAAATGCAGGAAGGGATGAAAAAAATAGAATCAGGCTGCAAAGTTCTGGCTCCATCCCCGCCTCTTTGACCTGTCTGTCTCCACTCCACCTATCTTCTCCTTTATCCATCTTCTATCCGCCTCCCCCTCTCTCCCTATTTATTTCAGAACCCCCTTCCCCTCCCCCATTTCTGAAGAAGGGTCTAGGCCCGAAACGTTAGCTTTCCTGCACCTCTGATGCTGCTTGGCCTGCTGTGTTCATCCAGCTCTACACCTTGTTATCTCTTTTCCTTATTTTGGTTCTCTGAATGGCATTTTGGGTCCAAAATGGCCGCTGAAGCATTGGTGGGATGCCATTTATTTGAGGATTTTAGCATATTCGTTCGAAGCACCCATGCTAAGTTTTTATCATGATGTCAATCAGTGTGTAATTGTGATTTGGTACCAGATAGAGTATGTTGGAGCTGAACTTTCCATCAATGTCCTCTCTTGAACAGCATGCACCTCTGCATACCAGCACTATTTAATGTGATGTGTTGTTGCCTCCCAAATACTATATGCATTTTGAATAATTGATGTTATATTGAGCTAAATTATAAACAGAATATATTGCTGAAGCCCTGTTTTAAATTTTATTTTGAGTATCCACATTTAATTTTACTGTCAACATTACATGAAGCACTCCAAACTTATCATTGAAACAGTTATTAGAGGAAATGCATGAAAGTCAGCTTTTATATATGGAGATTGTGGTATCAACAGCCATACAAGCGCTCAAACTGGGGTAACAAGGTATAGAGCTGGATGAACACAGCAGGCCAAGCAGCATCAGAGGAGCAGGAAGGCTGACGTTTCGAGCCTGGACCCTGGGGCATTGGTTATGTAGTGATAATGTCACTGATTTTGTAATCCAGAGGCCCAGGCTGATGTCATACGTTCAAATCCCACTTAGTGTCTGGTAAAATCTAAATTTAAAAAGTACAGTCGAAAGCTATCACTATAATAATGATTTGAAACTACCATTGATAGTTGTAAAAAACAGTTTTTCCACTAATGTTCTTTGGGGAAGGGAATCTGTCATTTCTACTGGGTCTGGTGTCCATATGAATCACAGACCTAAAACAACATGATTGACTCGTAATTGCCCTCTGAAATGGCCTAATAAGCCAGTCAGTAATTAGGGAATTGCAGTAAATGCAGGTCTTGCCAGCGATGCTCACAGTCCATGAAAGAATAAATAATAAAAAAAAGCCCAATGAGCAAGTCGAAGCCTAGATTTTCAAGAGGAATTGTAAAGGGAGAGCTTTGTGAATATGAATTGTAATACATTGCTCATGATATAGTCAGCATTATATTAATCTAATTCTTAAACAAAAATCAAGGCTATCCCATGTGTCATAATGGATACCCTGACAAAATCATTCTCTTGCGTAAAACACCTGATTTGCAAGTTGCACAGTATGTTGTCCGCAATTTTTAATCACATTTGTAAAGATTTGTTGCAGTAAGACATCCAAATTTTTTAATATGTCTTAAGAGTAATTCTTTAGTACTAAGCACTGTACCTTTTCCAATGTTGCACAGTAAGACAGTTGGCAGCATATAACTCCAATTCTGAAGATAGAACAAGGTAGATGTGATTAGTGCCATACCAGAGGCAATAAGCTTATAACATGTTCTGGATAAAGCTTATTAGTGTTGTGCCAAAGGCTTACATTCAACCATTGACAAAAGATGTCAGGAAAAAAAGGAGGAAGCATAACACTTTGTTTGGGACAAATAAAAATCCTCAGGGAATGTAACTCTGAAGAGTATCCCTCATTGTTAAATGCAGGCCAGTCCAGACAAGAAGACCAAAGGACTGATCATTTAAGCATAACTTGAACATGCAACATACCACCATAGATTAACAAAAAACAAATTTCATCTTTTTCTTCTGCTTAAGAGTTCTGTGTGCATCTGTAGGTAGGGATCAGCCTTTTGGACTAATAGATTAAAACCAGAGATGACATTGCGAAAACATAGTGCAGCTTTGCTGAGATCCTTGCCATTAAGTTACTTTTGAAAATTTCCTGCTCCTCTGCTGCCTGGCCTATTGTGTTCCTCCAGCTCCACACTGTGTTGTCTCAGTTCTTCCAGTTTAGAATCGGTTTGTGTTTTGGTTTGGAGTCAGACTGGTTGTTTTATTTATAAAACGCCAGATTGACTGACTTCTATAAATTTGTGTTCTTTTTGAACAAAATAGAATGTATCAGCAAATATGAATTCACCCCATAGATTCCCATGTATGTTGCGTGTGTGTGTGGGACAGCGAGTGTGTGTATGAGAGAAGATCTGTGTGTGTGTGTGTGTGTGTGTGTGTGTGAGAGAGAGAGAGAGTGTATAGTGTGGTGGGGTCACCTGAAGTACGACATGAACCCAAGATCCCGGTTGAGGCCGTTCTCATGGGTACAGAACTTGGCTAAGCGGAGAAACTATGCCATGTTCTTCGCTGCCTTCAACGCATTGACTATGAGCACCTCACCAAGATCTTTCCCGCACCTCTGCTTTTCACCTTCAAACAACGACCAAACATTAAACGGACCATTGCTTGCAGCAAACTACCGAGCCTTCAGTACATTAACCATGACGCTATACAACCCTGTCGTGGCAACCTCTGCAAGACACATCAGATCATCGAAATGGACACTACCATCACATGTGGGGACATCACCCACCACGTGCATGGCAGATACTCATGTGACTCGGCCAGTGTTGTCTATCTCAAACGCTGCAGGCAAGGATGCCCCGAGGCATGGTATAGTAGTGAAACCATGCAGATGCTACGACGATGGATGAATGGATACCACACAACAATTGCCAGACAGGGATATTCCCTCTCGGTGAGGGAACACTTCTGCTGTCAAGGACACTCGGCCTTGGATCTTTGGGCAAACATCCTCTAAGGTGAACTTTGGGATACACAACAATGCAGAGTCGCTGATCAGAGGCTGGTGACCAAGTTTGGTACCAATGTGGATGACCTCAACTGGGATCTTGGGTTCATGTTGCACTACAGGTGTCCCCACCACACTATACACTCTCATACACCCACCCTCCCACTTCTCCACTCACACAGATCCTCTCTCATACACACACACACTTTCTGTCTCCCCACCCCACACACACTTTCTCTCTCACTCTCTCTCTTTCTCTCTCTCACTCACACACTCACGCACACTCACACACACTCACACTCTCACTCTCTCTCTCTTCCACACACACACCATACATGCACACGCATGTGAATCTATGGAGTAAATTTTTATTTTGTTCGAAAAACAAACAATTTGTAGATAGTCAATCTGGCATTTTATAAATAAAGTAACCAGTCTGACTCCAAACCAAAATACAAACAGATTCTGAACAGGGCCTTACACCTATAATGCATTGTCTGACCTAAAATGTCACCTCTTCTTTACACTGGTAAAACCTTTAGTTCTCTCAGGACAGTGACTTCAAAGGAATTCGGGCATTTACATACATGTATTCATCAATTAAAACCTTCTATGATTAAAGATTTAACAACATCTTAGGTTTGTTTAGTACATCCTCAGTAGTGATGTGACCCTTTCATCTTTTACTTTTTTAAAGTTTCTGTCTGATACTACCTCTGTCACTAACATCTGAAGAAGGAGTAAGACTCCGAAAGCTTGTGTGATTCCAAATAAACCGGTTGGACTATAACCTGGTGTCATGTGACTTCTGACCTTGTCCACCCCAGTCCAACACCGGCCCCTCCACACCAATCTCCCATGTAAAAAGAAGGTTTGCTTGAGTTTCAAGCTACTGCAGGAATTCTGCCTTTATGTTCTTGAAAGACCTCAAGTACCGAAATAGGAATATGGTGACAATTTAAGTCCACCGAGGCTTTTTAAGAGGTTCTAAACCTTGCCTAAAGTAAGTCGGTTGATTCCAGGAGGGATCTTGAGGCTAAATCATTCTTTTTGAAGGTAAAGTTCCAATTTCTTTTTCTTTAGACCCATTAGGCTTGGTGGGACCACAGGTAGGGAGACAGTTGTCTCTTACACAGATCTGGAAAAGTGCTGCTAATGCATCCTTGCAGATAGATGTTAGCAACCATCCCTGGTTTTGCAAATTATGCCACCTTTGAGGATTTAGAGCAGCCTGCAGTGAGGATTTGAGACTGGAAAGGGGATGGTAGTGGTGGTATCCATTCTGCAGATCTTATACAGGCAGAAAAGTCAGAAATCTCTTTCAAAATTACTGTAGAGATTGCAATGAAATTTCATTTTGCTGTTATCTTTGCTAATACTTATCTTATTAACAATTCCTGATAACTGATGACCTTTTAATAGAAGGCATTAAAATGATTGTTTAGATATTCAAAGCAGATGTTTGGATTCCTGAAAGACTGTGTACATAAGCCAAATTTAGTATTTTTTCAATAGATTGGAGAATTTTTCTGTGTTTAGGAGAGCAAAGTCCTGCTACATCCATTAAAAGTGGTGATAGTTGATTTTCTACATTATCTCTAGCCAGTGCAAGAAAACAATTGGTAAAGGAGCAGAAATGTAAGGTGCTGATTGACATAAATTGAACCTGATGAGATAAGGACATTCTTTGGCCATTTCTGTCTTATGTTCTTAATCATGGATTTGTGCAGTCAAGCATGATCCTGTGAAAATCAAAGTAAAGGTTCTATTTGTTTTTGTTTTACTGAACAAGGAAGTGACACAATTTGAAGAAACCTCTCAAGTTTGACAATAATATTTTAGTCAGCCAGCTTGTTCCTAGCTGCAGGCAGTGCACGTCAATTTAACGCCTTGTCTGTCAGCGATAATCCATGCTGTCAGGTCCAGACTGCAGATCAAGTGTAGGAATGCCAAGCACTCATCACTTTTATTTTAGCTAACAAAGCTTCACACCATCTGCATAGAGAAGATACTCTATGAAATATTGGGAAGGTTTTTTTTAAATCCCTTGAGGCTAATGTTAAATACTATTTGATATCCTGTGACATTACATACAATAGAGAGAATTTAATGTCCTCCCATTGTTGCAAGTTTGGAGGGAGCCACTTAATAGTAAGGAGTGTGGTGGATGAGGACCCCCTCTGCTTTCCTCTGTCCACCATGAGTTAAATCCAGTGATGGAAGGCCCTTCCCATAGTGTTACTGATTGATCTTCAGCAGGGAATTAATTAATGCTACGCAGGGAGCATGACAAGCAAACCCATATGGTATCCATTCCAGGGATACTTTGTTCAGAGGCGCTTGACTGAGGGACTTGGTACAGGAAGGGGAGGCCTGCCAAGAGGTATCACAGCCCTTGATGCAGACCCAGCTACCCCATAACACTCTTCCTGTGGTGATCTGTCTCCTGTCATCACTCGTCCATGGCCTGGGAAACAGCAACTAGTTGCACAGTGATTTGTCGACAGCTCCTGGAAGGTGGAGCCTCGTCTCTGGGATCCTTGAAGGCCCACGACTGTCCAGTAAGTCTGAGTTACACCTAATTGGGTGAGAATTTCCTAAAAGAGATGACATGTAACTTCTGCTGATGGCAGAGACCCAGGTTGCTGCCATAAAATCCGGTGCGATTAATCCGATAATATAATCATTCCTATAGATCTGATTTCTTTGTGTTGCCTTTCCTCTATCTTCTTTTGCTTTTTTTCCTATTTATATCTTCTTTCTCCTGAAGTTCTTGTGTTTTTCGTAATGGTGTGTGATCAGACTCTCTTGCCATCAACCAGCTTCTTCCTTCTTTGTTTTACCCTCCCCTCCATTCTGATCTGTGTTCCTCAGGAAGGAAATCAAAACAGAATGAAAATAGATGTAATAACCTGCCCTCTTCTCACTCTTTATCTGTGTCATGAGCCTTGGCAACAAGTATTTCTCCCTTCTGCAGGAGCAAAAATCATTGATTACTTTTTCCAATAGACAGCAAAACATAGGCATATAATTAGTTGGCTTAGAAATTCAATTGATTCTTTATGAACACACTAATATCAACATGTCTATTTCCCCTTTTCTCATTTTCCTCTCTGTCTTTGACCTTGATCTTTCTGTTTTTCTTCTGCCTGACTGAATGTATTTTCTGAACTTGACAAAGTAGGATAAAAAAAACTACAAAAAGAGCATATTTACATTGCACATTTATGAACATAGTGTCTTTTTTTAAAACAAACAACACTTTGTGTAAAATTTTAAAGGTTAATGGAAGGTATTTGAAGAAAAGCTACTGAGCAAAAGGGCTACAAAATAAAGTAAAATATGACTGTAAAACCAATGACTGGTAATTAAACTTGGTTAAATTTGATGCTTACAACCACCCCCTTCCCCAACAAAATCCCCTACTTCTGCCACTGGCCTGTCTGAAATTTTTCCACTTTCATTTTCAAACCCATCTTCGCCCCGCCCCCACCAAAGAACTAAAGATACCAAGCCCGTGGTTCAGAGAGATGTTGAAATGTTAATGAGGCATTGTAAACATAAAACTCAACTTAGTGAATATCTGTGTGGGATGTTATTGAGGAATATATATATATTTAATCCTTTCTTTTTGAAAAAATACAGTCAATTAGAAAAATTTGGAAAGCATTTCAATTTTTTACGGAAACCAGGTGATTATATTGTGCCTTCACAAGTTGATATACTGTTGCTTTAAAATTGCACTTATTATGTACCACACAGCACAACACCTCTGAAATTGAAAAGATTGTACAGAATCGCCTATATCAATAATAGACACTGCAACTATATGTAAATATGTTTCAATGAAGGACCCAGTTAAACTGAATTTACTATAGAATGACATCTGTATTGTAAGTAAATTCTATTTATTTATATTCAGAACTTCTAAACACATCATCAGCAAGAAAGCCACTGTACTAGTAACAAACCCAATGTCAAGAAATATATTGTCACCCCGTCAACAGAATGCTTCTGCTCCAACATCATCAGTCTCCAAGTTGAAATAAACATCCCCTTAAATGAAACAAAGTCACTCCTAAACTTTACCCTCATCCTCAATGTTTTACTTACATCAAATCAAATCCTTAATCTAACTTCAAGCATATGTTGAACTTTGACTTTCAAATCAGTTTTAATGCTTAGTTCAACTCCAGCTAACATTTCTCTTGCAATGCTAATCCAATTTGTAACCTCAAAACTCAGCTCAGTTCCAAAACCGAATCCAACTCTCGCCCTAATCCTCATTATCATGATGAGAAACGTTATTCTTGGGCAATTGTATTTAGCTACACAGTCAGCTGAAAGGCAAAGGGTTTTGGGGCAACAACGTGAGAAATGTATTTAAGAAGATCAGTGGACCCAAGGGAGCATTTTACTAAATGAAAAATTCCTCGACAACAACCACATGATTAAATCAGGTCAGAAATTACATGACACCAGTTTATAGTCCAACAGGTTTATTTGAAAACACAAGCTTTTGTAACCTTACTCCTCCTTCAGGTGTTAGTGAGAGAGGTAGTATCAGACACAGCATTTATAAGTAAGAGATCAAATGGCCACACCACTCCTGAGGATGAACTAAAAAAAACCTAAGATGCTGTTAAATCTTTAATCAGTTAGGAAGTTTTAATTGAAATTGTACATCTAAATGCCTGAATTCTTTTGAAGTCACAGCCCTGAGAGAACTAAAGCTTTAATCAGGGTAAAGACGAGGAGACCTTTTAGGTCAGATAATGCATGTTAGGTGTGAGGCCTTGTTTAGAATCAGTTTGTGTTTTGGTTTGGAGTCAGACTGGTTTTATTTTAAAGCAGGAATTTATAAAGTGCCACAATGTCCATAAATTGAACGAGGTTTGAACAAAATATAATGCATCTGCGAATACAAATTCATCCCATTGATTCGTGTGTGTGTGTGTGTGTGTGCGCGCACACGTGTGTGTATGTGTGGGAGGGCTAGAGTGTGTGTGTGCGCGCGTGGGAGGGTGAGAGTGTGTGTGTGTGGGAGGGCGAGTGTGTGTGTGTGTGTGTGGGAGGGCGAGTGTGTGTATGTG
>NC_063336.1:66285330-66329158 GCF_021869965.1 Rhincodon typus | reverse complement strand
CAGCTCTACACCTTGTTATCTCTAACTCTAATGCCACTTGCTTTTAGGAGATAGATGCTTCCTTTGTTACTGTGCAAAACTGTCAGGACTAATGGAATCCCTGGAATATGTTTCTCATTTCAGATCTCATCTTCAGAGTTTTTGATAGTGTTACAATGTGTTGCTATCTGCTTACTAGCTATTTACTGAGACAATATCTTTCCTGAGACACAGCTCTGTTTGTTAACCTTATAGGAAACAATGAATACAAGATTCAATACAATATAAATTCCTGTTTAGAATGATCTCTTCAGTTGATCATTCCAAGTTAAGTATTACACTTGTCTGCAGAGATGAACAAATAAAATCAGCTTATTTTAAAAAAAAACTCTTAAATATTCCATTGTGTCAGATGACTGAGCTGATGGCTGAGCTAAGGTAAAGCACTAAATGCAGAAACCAGGGATAGATTGAGTGGCTATTTCTCTTGGTTAACTTTGCTTACTCACTTACATAAGTAAAATAAGTGCTGTTTTAGATAGCGCTTTTCGCATTTATCTGAAAATTAATTAACAATTTTTTTGCAAATTAAAATTTTAAGAAATTATTTTTCTTGACTTTTTCAGTTTGTCAGTCATGTGGACATTTTTAGGTCAAACCAGTGAGTTTATTTTCTTCAACTCGCGCTGTACTATTTATTAACCTGCCATTTAATTTTCTTTTATTAGAATCTTAACTTGGGAGGTTTTCCAACTCAGACTTGCCTACCCTAATGTCAAACTTTTTGTAAATTGCCTGCAGAGTGCACCTTTTTTTTTTAATCAGTGTAACATCTTTGATTAATAGAGATCATCTATAGTTTGAATTTATCTTCTGCCAAAAAATGCTTATCATTAGATTGCATTTTAATTTTAGCTTAACCTCAGGCCTGCTGCTTGCTTTTCAATAGGTAATTTATTTTATCTCTAGAGTGACTACAATTAATTTTAACTACTCATGTCTCCATCACAAGTAGCTTTCTTTCTGGTGCTGTTTAAGCACGTGGCCTTTGTAATGTGCTTGTGGCACTATTTCATTATAGAAGCTAATGGCTTTTGAGGCAGCTTTTTGTATTGATGGGAGGGCAGCACAGGGAGACAAGCTTTTGTACCAAGACACTCTTTGCAAGGCAGGTGGGTAAATACAATTTTAGAATGGAAGGGTGAAGGTCACCACCTTTGACCTCAGGGGAAGCAGAGTTGCATTATTCTGAAAAAAACCTTTCAGACTGCATGCACTTCTTTACCTTTAGAATATTTGGCCTTCCCAATCCATTAAAATCCATCTATAACAACAAACCATCATTCTTCCCAGTGTTTGCTTTCGTATTTGGCAATAGCATGACTACAAGCAAGAGAATAGCCAGATAATAAAAGCATGTAAGCCCACATTGCAAACTGGAATTATAGATTTTCAACAAGAGACAGTTTAAGAGAAATCTACAAGTATATAAAATATATCACAATGTTGACTATAATCAAAGGCCTCGCAGTGAGAAGATCCTATTCTTAGTTATATTACAGAATGTTTGACAGCAACTCCTGCTTTAAAGCGATGGAAACTGTAACTGGCTTATACTACAGGCTTCACATTGCCATCAGGTAAACAAATTGTAGGTTAACATGTACACTTGTATGCATGTATATTTCTTCACAGCTCTGTTTGCAGATACCTAAATATTAGTCATATCTTAACATTTAACATACAGCAATCAACTCTTTATTAAAATTTAAAAATGTTTCCTGAAAATTTTGGACGACTTAAGAAAGTTTTGAAATTTGTTTCATGGAGATGGCTGTTATCTTTTCCAAATGCAGTAGGTGGTTTCCTACTGTCTGCCCAAAATAGAAGTAAGAACAGATCAGCAATTTCACTAAATAAAAATCAAAAGAACTGCGGATGCTGGAAATCAGAAATTATTGGAAAAGCTCAGCAGGTCTGGCAGCATCTGTGGAGAGAAATCAGAATGAACACTTCTTGTCCAGTGACCTTTACTCGGGACCCCAGAAATGGCGCAGCCCAGGGCTGCTGTTTATTGATTCGCACAGCAAAGTCAGTTACCAAATTGGAAAACTACATAATGCCTCACATGACTGAAGAAACTTGAGCCAGTGGAATTTCAAGTGGATCACATTCCGGACAGTGTTCCCACTGAGCTTTGTACATGTGTGTCCATGCAGCAGCCTGGAAAGTACTGCACAAACATTGTTCCTTTTGCATCAATGCACTTAAAAAAAAGAGGTACCATGCATTAAGAAGACTGGCCATACATGACGACAGTGTTTTTTCAGGGAATGGTGCTACTGGGTCAGTACAGAACCCTGCGGAAATGTGTGGGGCATTTGATGAGTCAAGATGTGTTAAGACTCATTCCCATTCGGGGATGATGCAAACAAGGGTTTTAAAGACATTCAGCTATCTATCCACACTTGAGGGTTCAGGATAAGGCAGAAAGCTCACCTCTTACCAGCCAGACTGATTTTAGGAAGGCAGTCCACTGTGAGACATTGTCGAGCCACATTGGAGGACGTGGGAAATTCAGGAAGCGTATTTGCACCACATTTCAGGGACGAAGAAGTGGCCATGTCTTACCTGCTTAAGGAGGTAACATGGGAAACGAAAAAGAGTTTTGAAGAAGTGTCGTACCAGACATTAATTCTAATTCTTTCCACAGTTGCTGCCAGACCTGCTGAATTTCTCCAGCATTCTCTGTGTTAATTTGGGAGGTGAAGTATCTATCTAGGTGATCAGGCATGTGGGCATTGGTATCTCTTTTAGGTGATGGACTGGTAAATTACAAGCAGCTCATGGCAGAACTTGGGAGCAGTTGCCAAGTTGTTACTGAGTGAAAGTGGTCCAGCTGCAGGGGTTTCTCAGTCCTTGCCTCAGTGGAACTGCTATTGGTACAAAGAGTTTGAGATACCAAGGGAAGGGGTGACATGTCCTTTGGGCAGATTTCCATATAACTCACAATCTCCTTTCAGTAGCATTGATAGTATTACTGGCACACGTAGTGATGAGTGCGTGGTTTCTCTAACAATGTATGGGTCTAACATGAGGGAGAAGATTTGTGTCATTGTAGGATTTATTTTTGACCATTTGTTCTTGAAATGGATTTGGGGAGAAAATAAATATTGTCAGATTCTGAACTTTTAATGGATAGACTACCCTGGAAGTACCTGGTATAAGGGATCTCCCAAATGGTGAACAAACTGCACCTCATAATTCTGTGGATAAAAGTATTAAAGCAGAGAACATCAGATTTTTAATCACCTGTTGTTTCAATGTGTTTAAACTTATGTGAATTTATATTTGTATCAGATATGATTGTATTGAATGGCAGAGCAGGTTCAAGGGGCAGAACAACGTACTTCTGTTCCTATTTCAAATGGTCTTATTGTCTGTTGTATTTTTTATTTATATTATGTGAACTTGTACTTTACTTTGTAACTATAAAATGTGGCATATTTTCCTCCAATTTCTTTCTGTTGAAAGATAGTAAAATGTCCCAAAATGTGATGCCTAAGCACAATCAAGGGAATACAATCATTTCCTCACCACCTATTGACTATGACTATGATCTCGAGCAATTAATAAGGTGGCTTCAACAGATTAGTTTGGTTTCCAGAAACAAATTGTAACGTAGAATCCTTATTTGGTTGAATAGAAAAATAACTTAAGTCATTTTATGAAATTACAGATGAGTACAAGAGCAAAGTGGCTTGTGAAGATGACAAGTTACGACTGAACTGTAAACGAAGTATGGTAATAGCCATCTATTCTGCCATCTTTGGCCGGTCACAAGAGGGAAGCTTAGAATGTCCATTCCAGAATGTTGGAGCTCCAGCAATAGGTAAGTTTAATGTTTTGCTGTGCATTTCCAGCATTGCTTTTTATTTTATATCTTATTTAAGTACCTGTGAAGAAATAACAAAACTGAGGATTGACTAAATATATTCAGATACATCAACTGAACTAGTCTGAGCAAGTCATGCACATCGACAAAATGGAAGGATATTGCTTTTCTAATTGCCAGTGGACATTTGTGTATTCGTTCCAATAAGTAAGCAATTAGAATGTCTATTTTTCAGCATAGAAAGGTGAATTCAGTTCTCTTAATGTCTGAACTGGTAACTGTGTGAGTCGCTTAGCTTCACAGATTGGGAAGGTGTAGTCAGCAGATCCCACCTGAATGTATAATAGTTTAAGTAAACTATATTTAGCAAGGGAAAAATGGCTAAGTATCTATTCCTGCTGAGTGAAGCCCTACTGGAAATGTAAATGTACGCGTGAGGACAGCCTCAGGCTTAGCTATGAACTAAGGCTGAAAAAGTAAGACAGCTTTAAAAATTAAATACAGATACCAATACAAAGCTTCCATAGTGAGACAGTGGAAACCACATGTCAAGGATGGTAACTTACCTAGAATATATAATAATTGTGGCTCTACCTTTCAAATTTGTTGATGGCAGCTCATTTTCGAATGTATAATTAGAGTAAAATCTAGAGAGGGGTGTGATGCTGCAGTTATTAGAAAACCAAAGAGGAAGGGAAAGAAAGCTGGAGGAGCAATACCAGAGACTATGAGGTGAAAGGAAGAGGAACGTCAGAGGCTTTGATTGGCCTTGGAAAATAGAAAATTAGTAGAGATTTGGGCAGGGAGTAAAGTAGAATAGGGTTATATGTCAGAGAGGGGTAGAAGGTGGAGTGGAATTGGAGAGGGCACAGGAGCATTAGCAGCTGGAGGAAATGAGGAAAGTAGAGGAAAATATTCTGGGACAGGAAACAAAGTGAATTGGAACAGATACTTGACCATTTTTTGGTTGAAGGCTGGCAAGAGTCCTGAACCAAGTTAAGCAACCAAACATGTGCCTTCGACTATCTAAGGACACAAATAAAAAGAGCAGAGCAAATTGGCAGGAATAATTTGGAAAGTGAATAATACTGGGGATTAGATAGCAAGATTGCAATGGCGGCATGGTGGCTCAGTGGTCAGCACTGCTGCTTCACAGTGCCAAGGACCCGGGTTTGATTCCACCCTCAAGCAACTGTCTTTATGGAGTTTGCACATTCTCTGTGTCTGTGTGGGTTTCCTCCAGCTGTTCCAGTTTCCTCCCACAGTTCAAAGATGTGCAGGTTAGGTGGATTGGCCATGTTAAACTGCCCATAGTGTCCAGGGATGTGCAAGCTAGGTGGATTAGCTGTGGGAAATGCATGGTTACACAGGGGAGGAGGGTAGGTCTGTGTGGGCTGCTCTTCAGAGGATTGATGTGGACTCGATGGGCTGAATGGCCTGCTCCCACACTGTAACAATTCAATGATTTTATGAAAATTGTAAAATGGAACACTGAATATTGACTCATTTTCTTAACAAACGTATAAAAAATAGGCAACTGGGGACCTCCATAAGTCATGTAGGACAAAACAATCAGTTGTGGAGTTTTTTTCTCAGTTGGACATTGTCTCAGAGCACCAGAGGACTGCTGTGTCATTAGAGAGAGATGACTAATGGTTTTTTAACCTAACGGTCACAATGCTTCAGGTGAGGGGGCGAGGTTGAGAAGGCAGGATCTCATGGTGACCTCAGACAGTACAGGAATTGAACGCATGCTGTTGGTGTCACTCTGCACAGCAAATCAGCTTTCCGGCTAACTGACCCCCATCGTGGAGGTGGTAATTTGTTGTTGGTAACAGTGGGTCAGAGTCACAGAGTCACTGAATTGTTTTGGTACTGAAGGATTCTATTCAGCTCATTGTGTTGGTCTGAAATTGCCACGGGATGCTCAGGAAGCCTGATGTGAGGGAAATTCTTACCTCCACAATGTTTGGCAGCCCCAATATGGCTTACACTCTGGTTGTACAGAAAATGGGACATCTTCACAATGACATCCACTGAACAGAGCCTGCAGCTATATCCTTAACACCAAGCTATTTTTAGCCATAAACACTCACTAGGAAATTGTCCGCTATCATATGATACCAGACCTGGGTGTGCATAATATAGACATATCTTTAACATTGAATGTAACTATTACAGCACCACCTACAGGTGTATCAGGATCTGCAAGCACCGGTTCTTATAGGATCAAGATTGACATGAGTTTTCAAAGAGTGAATGATACAGTTCAGATTGAGGTTATTCCCAGTGCCTGTGCAATATGTGTCAATGTACCAAATTTTTGGAATAGCAAGATTCATTGTTATGGTTAATTTTCAAAGTTAATATTTTTAAAATTATACCAAAATGCTTTTGAACTAAATAATTAGTTTGCATCAGCACAACTTTCTACAAGGAATTACATAGCGTTAGACTGATAATACTCAATCACATTTCAATGTTCATAGTGTGACATAGAGAAACGGCCTTGAACTTCTGAGATTACCCTTTCTCTACCATCTGGTTTCAGAAGTTGCTTCCTATTAAACTGATCCATTTCACAACAATTCCAATGGATGAGATGATGAGAGGCAAAGCTGAAGCAAAAGGATGTTTGTAAAATCTCCAGAAGTGGCTGAAAGCTATGGCACAAAATAGCAAATATTTTAGGAATTTGTAGTATTCGAAAATAATCAAAAATTGCTAACTTTTTCAATAAGCAACGATCACAAATTGCTCTAAACTAACTGACTGAATATCCCTGAACTAGAACTTAACTTCTACGATTTATATTATATTCATTTTAATTTGTACTAATTTGAACTGATGTATTTTCACTTCCTTCTATTAATGTTACATCAGTTAAATTATTTGGATTAACATGGAAGGGCTATATTATGATGACAATTTGAATTTTTTTTACAGCAGCTTGAATAGTGTCACTGCAGAAGTAAGAGTCTTATTTTACATGGCCTAGTTGGTACTAGGTGAGCAAAAAATGAATGCATATTTCCTGTTGCACTGTATGCTGGCTTCAGCATCTGTAGGCTATGATACTCAGTCATAGCGTACACACTGATATAGCACTACTGTTGCGTAGCAGCTGTGTCAGATAAATTATTTATATTGATCTTTTCAGTAGGTGCAATGTTATTTGAACTAAATATACTCAGTGTAAGCTTTATCACTCTAAATACCTTGTCCATAGTTCCCCTTGGTTATTTGTTTAGTTTGACTTAATTGACACTTGGAAATTTCTGTAAAGATGCTTTACATCTTATGCTGACCATATATGGTTTATGATAATTCAGGATTTAATACATTGGAATCATGATTTTCACCCTCTGGCTGTATGAGTTATACAAGACAAGCTCCAAGATAAATGTAAATAGGTGTGTGATTTTTAAATCAAAATAAAATAACACTGAATGTGAAAATTAACACAAACAAAAAGCTCATGTTCTTTTTCACACAAATGAAATTAAAAATATGTGCCAAAAATATTTAAAAGTTTGAAGGCATAAAGCATTTGGTTTGTGTACTTTAATACTGTT
Source organism: Rhincodon typus (assembly GCF_021869965.1). Taxonomy (NCBI): domain Eukaryota; kingdom Metazoa; phylum Chordata; class Chondrichthyes; order Orectolobiformes; family Rhincodontidae; genus Rhincodon; species Rhincodon typus. Next base: position 66,321,709 of record NC_063336.1, on the reverse strand, counting down.
CTCAGGTGAAAATTCCCACTAACATATGTGTTAAGTACTAAAGGAAGTTTCAACGGCAGCACTTTGCACACTGTGATACACAACTGCTTTTGCTGCAATTAAATTGGGTGGTACATTGTGAAGATCAGGCATGTTCATGAGCTAAACCAAAAGAAATGCACTCACTTCAATGCAGATATGTGGGAACTAGATGTATTATTGAGAACAATGTTATGGTGAATGTGATGCTTCTCCTGGTACATTGCCAAGAACCTAATGAATAAAACAAAACAGTACTGTCTCTGTGTATAGTATTAGAAACATTTTTTTTTGGGCATAGCTTGCAGCATTTTTGATTTAACTCTGTTGTTTCATACAGAGAGGAAATAATGAGCCTGATTTTGTACAAGAAATCTCCTTCACATTAGACCTGGGGTCATGAAAGCTGTATTGTATTTTATGAAAAATAATGTTGGAGTAATTGATCATTTACTCAGTATGTGAATGACACTTGTAATTAATCACTCCTACAGGAAAAAAGGTACTAACAGCCCTTTCAATAGTAAAAATAGGAGATCTGCCTCTGAGATTGAGCCGAAATAAAAGCTCTTAGCCTCCATCCAACAGTATTAGTTTGCACTGTATTGAATTGAAACTTTCATGTTTAAGAATTATGACAAGATCAGAAACTGGGTCCCATAGAACTGTCCAATTCCAATAGCTCAACTTTGTTTCATGGCAACATTGAAAATTTTTAAAACTATAATCTGACCTAATTTGAAAAGTGGACTGTGAATTTTATATATTAATGACCAAGATAATTTGTGCACAATATAGCTAAAATTGAAAAGTAAACAAGAAAATAATATGTCAAGAAGCAGTGGTTAGGTGGTGTCAAGTTTGAATTTAAATGTACTGTGGAATAGAGTCCAGGAGGTGTGCAAAACTGAAATTTGACTGGTACGTGCAGACCTGAGAATTGTTTAATTCATATTGAATTAGACAGTGACCTCAGACTGAGTATACAATGTCTAGTTCTGAGGAAGGGTCACTTGACCCAAAACATTAACCCTGATTCTTTCCACGGATGTTGCTAGACCTGTTGAGCTTTTCCAGCAATTTCTATTTATGCCTCTGAGTCTAAACTGTGTTTGATTTCTGTTGAGGAATTATCTTGTGGTCTGCCTATCTTCCTTTGCATTCGTAATGCCAATTTGGAATGCACTTCTAATCATCCATTCTTATCAATGTAATGCAATGTGATTATGCAGTTATTCTTTTTCTGTAAGACTCCTATTTGTTGTATACTTGTTATATTCTAAATATAATTTATTGTAACTATGATGATACTGTCGCGTTAAGATGTGTATTTTGTCCTGGTTTTTAGTTTGAAGGGAGTGCCAAAGGTGGTGAGCAGTCTACCAGAGCCAATAGAGTAAACAGCTTATGAGGCCTTAAGGTTTCTTTTTAAACACTGGAACAACAGAAGCAGCCTGAATGGGTGTGGTCAAGCTTCCACAGAACCAGGATTTTTAGTTTTAGCTTTCAGCATTTGTTGTTGGGGTCTTATTTTTATCCCTCTCTCGGTTATAGCCAAAGGCTGGGGGGTTCTCTTCCTGCTACTAGAGTTGCATGTCAGGCAATTCCCTTTGCTAAAGGTGTGTTTATGGCATGTTACTATATTAGAATAGTTAATTAATAATCGTTACTGTATCTATCATTCTGTTAAGTTTTCCAATAGAATTAAGTTATTCCAAGTCTTTTTTCTTTCATTGTATTTTAACTATAGTGGATAAATAAAGTGTGTTTTGCTTTAAATCTGCTAGTTTGACCAATTGAATTGCATCTGGAATTCAACACTTTACATTTACCTTTAAAATAAGAAAAACTTAGGGCCCAGACTATCTTCTGAATATTTTGAGGGGATTTGTTCTGGTCCATAACATAGCAGATAAATAGATGGATAAATGAAGCAGCAAAAGAGTTGTGTTTATGGTGTAAACACTTTGGCATATGGCAGCGTGGGGATTTATTTTTGAAGAATAAGTTTGGGTATGGCAAAGTTATCAGTCTTAGGGAATTTCATTAACCATTTATCTTGGGAAAATTTGCAGCTTTGTCCGGTGGAAGTCGGGGAGGCGATGACCTAGTGGTATTATCGCTGGACTGTTAATCCAGAGACCCAGACAATGTTCTGGGGACCTGCGTTCGAATCCCACCATGGCAGATGGTGGAATTTGAATTCAATAAATATCTGGAATTAAGAATCTAATGATGACTATGAATCCATTGTCAATTGTCAGAAAAACCCATCTGGTTCACTGATGTACTTTAGGGAAGGAAACTGCCAACCTCACCTGGTCTGGTCTATATGTGAATCCAGACCCACAGCAATGTGGTAGACTCTCAACTGTCCTCTGGGCAATTAGGGATGGGCAATAAATGCTGCCTAGCTAGCGGTGCCCTCATCCCGTGAATGAATAAAGCTTGCAAAAAGGTGATTATTCCTTTGTGCCATAATGCAATGTTTGTTAACTGTTAATATGGCTGATAATTAAAGAACAAGTTTTCATTCTCAATTGTGTATTTACTAAAACAAGCCACGCAACTATTGATTAAACTGTAGATTTTTCATTGTAGAATTTTATTCCATCAGTGCAGATTCTGTAGTGAAACAGTAATATATGGCAATAAATCCGAGCACAAATCAATTAATCAAGTGTTAGTCTAACATTACCTTTAGTCTAACAGCAGCTCATACAAAATGAGGCAGTCAGGCTTTCTGCGAACTTGCTTTCAATTTTAATAAAGGGTCAACAAGAGCATGTCTATGAACATCAAAAACTGGCTTTAGGATTGAACAGTGATGATTTAAAGGTTTAATTCTGGTGGCTATATCATGTTCAATACTTATGGATAGGCCATAAAGATAGCAATTGGAGAATGTAATTGGCAGATAATATGAATGGATTTTGTGCTGTCTGCCAATGACCCCCAAGAAAAGATGACAATCTCTGTTCCTGCTGGCCACATTTTGCATTGTTGTTGAACCGAAAAATGCCTAGTTTCTTCTCTAGGTCTGAGAAGTCTTAAGGTCTTATGCCTTAAATTGATGTCAATGCCTGATTGAAGTTGACAACATGACTATCGATAGGTATTTGTTAGAACCAATTGTGGACTCTTGATAAATGCTTAAAACCATTGCTTAACTTGACTAAGAACAAGACAAACAGATTGTCAGAAGCCAGCGCTCATTTTCCAACTGCACTATTCTTCTGGTTGCTCAGTTCTGTTACAAAGAGAAAATCATGGCGCTTTCCGAATGCAGGGTTAAAGTTCCTTGGTTGTACTGCTGAAGTGAATCAAACTTAGGTTTTCCATAAAGACTGAAAGAACTGCGGATGTTGTAAATCAGATACAAAAACAGAAGTTGCTGGAAGCTCAGCAGGTCAGGCAACATCTGTGAAGAAAAAATCAGAGTTAACGTTTGAGATCTGGTGACCCTTCCTCAGAACTTACCTTTGACTTTCCTTAGAACTTACCGTATTCACCTGTTTCCTTGGCTGCAACTAGGTTAATAAAAAAAAAATCCCCTCCCTTATCTTACTCCCAGACCAAATGAATTTATGATTTAAAAGAAGTCACTTTAATCAGGCTTTATTGATATAAAGAGAGTGAATGTTTGTTAGTTGCTAAATGAGAAGTAATGCAATATGCATACATAGAATTAAAAATGAGAAGGGAGTCCAAAGAAAAATAGAAATTAGGAGATATACAGTTCAGATTCAGGGCTGAGGACGGGTCACTGGACCCAAACTGTTAACTCTGTTTTTGTTTTCTTCACAGATGCTGAGAACTGCTGAGCTTTTCCAGCAACTTATGTTTTTGTTAGATTTTCCATATTAGTTTGTTTTGCTCTCATTTCTGAAGTTACTATTAATGCAGCAATTAAAATATTTGGTAGCCTTGTTCTTACTAACTGAAGAAAGCCAGAATCTGTCATACATGATTGATTGCAAAATTGACAGGAATGCATTTTACTTTAAATGTGCATTTTAGTGTCAATTGTGCAGTGTTTTACATTTTCTATGAGGAAATTTAAGACTATAAGAAATGATTTAGATCAGTGGTTCTACACCCCTGAGTCAAAGGTAAGATTCTGGAAGCCATGACAGGCTATAATTAGCAAATTTAGTGCAGGTTGCAGAAAAAAGGGCCCATGGATCTCCACTCAGGGGATGAAAGGTATACTATTACAGTTGCTAATGGAAACTACTAACCATATAATGCTTTATTTGCACATAAAGTTGATTTACAAACTGTTCTAAACTCTACAAATCCTCGCATGAGGATCAACTGGATCTGCTGGAAAAGTCATCCAGTTCTGACCTATCCTTTGCCATTCTTCACCTATTTTAATCTTATTCCAAAATTTTCTTCTTAATATCTTTGATTGCCACTCTTTGGCTGTATTATTGGCACTGGTACGTCCTCCTTAGGGTGAGCTGCTAGTGCTGATGTTACCCAATCTGGAGCAGTCCAAATACTGGTGCTACAGCTCAGTTATGATGGTTGTATTGATGCTAGTGTGTTCAGATTTGATGTCAGTATTGGTGTTGCCTCTTTGAGTTATGTTATTGATATTTGTGCTACCTCCTTCATGTCCGATACTGGTACCAGTTTTTATTTTAACATTTATGAAAGAAAGAAAGAGACAGAAAGAAAGAATTGAATTTGTATAGCAACCTTCAATAGCCTCAAGATTTATCGACCTGATTTAGAACCAATGATTATTTGAAGTGAGATCATTGTATTAATGTAAGGAATGCAGCAGCCAATTTGTGCATAATAAGGACCTAAAACAGCTAACGTGAACATGAGAATTTGTTGTAGCGGTGTTAGTTAATATACACATTGGTTGTGCACCAAGGGGAAACCACCCTATTCATTTTTGATATAGGGCTATGAGATCTTTCAAGATCAGAGGATAGATGAATTCTCTGTTTAGTGTCTCATCTGAGAGACACCAGCTCTGACGGTGAAGTGTTTTTTCTCTCTCAATGTTATCTAGTGCCACCTTATTTTTTTAGTGATTCAAAGTACTGGAAGGAGATTTGAACTAACACCCCTTTGACTTACAAGTGAAGTTTAATATTCATTTAGCTTAGATTTTGCTGACAGGGGATTCCAGCAATTTGACCTGCTTTAGAGTGGATACTGTGTTATGACCTGTTCCAAAGCGATGTTGCCCAATTCATTACAGTTCCAGACAGGATGTCCCAAATTATTATGCTTTCTGGAGAGAAGGGATGAACCTGCTTCCTTGGTTGGTTGCAACTAGGCTAATAAAAAAAACCCCTCCTATATCTTACTCCCAGACTAAGTGAATTTATGATTTAAAAGGAGCCAATTTAATCATGCTTTATTGATGTTAAGAGAGTGAGAGCTTATTAGTTGCTAAATGTGTGAAGTAATGCAATATGCATACATAGAATTAGAAATGAGAAGGAGTCCAAAGCAAATAGAAATTAGAAGATATACAGTTCAGACTCTGGCCCCTTCAGAAAGAATAGTTAGTTGAACATTATTACTTTTACTCTGGGTGATTAGTGATTGGTCGGGAGTAGGGGTGTGGTTGTTTATTGCTGTGCTCAAATTGTGACTTTTGCAACACATTAATCCTTATTTAATTCATCACTATACCAACACAAACAGACCAGTTGGGGTTTTTACCCTTGTTTTATAATCTCCTGGAAGATATAATCCAGATTATAAACTGCAGGCCATATTTTTATTCAAGAAAGTAATTAGTTTGCCTCGCACCTCAGCTTTTTTTTGTTGCAGTCTCTGTCTCTCTCTCCAAAGTTTCTATGGTACCCTACATATTGGAGATTCCAGAGGTTCTCACAAGGAATCTTTCAGCAGTGAATTCTGTGTTTTGAGATAACATTATCAGCCAAGCCTGGTTTGCAGTCTTCATTTTAACAAAAAATGTCAAAATGTTCAATATGTCCAGAAGTAATTTGAGCTTCTGATCTGTAATTACGATAGTTTGCTAAAACACTATGCTCTCTGGGAATTCAGGGAATATTGGCCATTGTGGACTTGGTTGGCTCTTCAACTAATCAGGTTAATGAATCCTCACTGAGTCATACACACATCCAAACCAGAAATGATAAAATAGAAAATATAAATTAGAAGTAAAAGGTAAAAATGCAAAGTCACCATGGTCCCAGAGAACTGTAGGGCTGCCCTCTCATTAGAGAGAGATGATTAGTCATGGTTTAACCTTAGGGTCACCATGCCTCAGGCAAGGGATGAGGTTGAGAAGGTGGAACCTTCATAGTGACCTCAGCTGGTATAGGAATTGAACCCATGTTGTTGGCGCCACACTGCATTTCAAATGATTCACCCAGCCAACTGAGCTAACTAGTCCTCGTCAAATTAGATGGAAGCTGTGTGGGAAAAGCAACATTAAGTTAAGGAGAAGAACAAGCACTCTAAACAAATCTATTTTTGCCATTTTAAAGTTTGCAACAATAATTCTCTTCTCAAGGGTTGACACTTCATCACTGTAAAATTAATTTTTCAGGGCTAAGCGCTCGATCTTATCACTCATGGTCATTAGCAGAACAGAATTTGAGTTTTACTACAAAAGGAGACATACTGTTAAATCTAAAATAAAACAAAGAACTGTGAATGCTGGATAACTGAAACAAAAGCAGAAATTTCTACTGGAACTCAGCAGGTCTGGCCGCATCTTTGGGGAGAAAGCAGAGTTATCATTTTGAGTCCAATGACTCTTCATCAGGGCAGGTTATGTCACCAGACTTGAAACGTGAATTCTGCTTTCTCTGCACAGATGCTGTCAGACCTGCTGAGTTTTGCAAGCAATTTCTGTTTTTGCTACTGTCAAAGGTTTTCAGCTTGTATTCGTCAGGGCAGGATCACAAAAATACCAAATTTCAAAAGGGACAATTACTTATATTTCATGTGAGAGGGTACTGATTCGTTGACAGGTAGCCAATGCTTGCAAAACATTGTGTCCAAAATTGGATTAAATTCTCTGATTGGATAACAGTTACCAAACGATTCTGAGTGTGCTATGAATCACAGTACTGGCTAATTTATGACTACTGGACTAGCTCACAGCATGGCTCACATGTGCTTGCTAGAAGTTTAGTATATTCATATGCAGGGACTGACCCTTTTCAAACAGAAAGAGCTTATCCAGACATTGCATCTTTTTCAACCAGACAAAATCTTGGGTGATATCTTCTGCATTGTTTATCTTCATAGGTAATGTCTCAACTAACCAGGATCAACTTGCTTGGTTTGAATTTAAATGAAAGTTTGGGGCTTAGCCATTCTTTGGTATGATAATATTTCAACAAATCTGCGAGTCTACTTGCCAATGAATCCACAACCCTCTCGGGCTGTAAAAATTATTGTTTCTTTTGAAATTTAGTATTTTTGTAATTCTGTCCTGATTAATGCAACAAGAAAAGCTTCAACAATATGTCACTCTTTCTGAAGCAAATATTACTTACTGCTGCTATGTATAGACCTCATCCACTCCTGGATGCACAAGCCTTACATTTTTCAGCTTTTTTAATGCAAAGTTAATACTCCAATTAATGTTAGTACAGTGATTTCGTTGTCACATTTATCTGTGTGGACTGTGACTACATAGTCTATGGAAGAGCAAAGATATCATTGAATGTTTTGTATTTCTACACATACCTGACATGTTCAATTGGTATTGGTTTTACCTTAAAATAACAGTGAGCATTGTTAGGGTCACCATTATTGATCTATGGTTCCCAGAGACAATTAAGTGGCAGTGCATCTAATTTACAAATGGGCTAGACTAGGTGAGGATGGCAGCTTGGTGAACCAGATGTGTTTTTACAATTGATAGCGATGAAGTGGTTGCCATTATGCTAGCATTTTATTCCAGATTTTTATTGAATTCAAATTTCAACATGTGTTATTGTGGAATTTGAACCTACGCCGTCAGGACGTTAGCCTCAGGTTCTTGACTACCACTACGCCATTGCATGGAGATGACCAAGTTAACAAGAACTAATTTCAGAGCTCCAACAGAGGTTTGTTGACATTAACAGTTAGTCAAAGCATTTTAAATATTCTATGATTGGATTTTCACACACTAAAATGTTATCCTTTGAGGCAAACAGGATTTCCACTTACTTTCTGGCCTTTCAACAATTCAGCTTATGATAAATTAAAACTGTAGTCTTCTTTGAAAAATAAACTTGCTTGTTTATTGCTGCAGTGCTGTTCATTTAGTGGAAATGTTTATTAATTTTTTAATATTAATATTAAATTTACAGTCAGTTATATATGGGTGATCTAACAATTGAAGCATTTCCCCTTTGAATGTAATCAGCAGAAGTTTGCTGAAACTACCTCTACTCAACAATCTTTTTGTAGACTGAAATGATGCTGTTAATGTGGTTTTGCAATGTACTAATTTAAAAGGATGCAATTTACAAAATTTGGAATGGAAAACTTTGTCGGATACTTTTTAATTTCAAAAATAAGCAATTATTTTGCTTTCATTTGAATTGTCTATTGCAGTTGTGTTGTGCTGTCTTGTGAAAAATTATACTATTACTTTTGCGCTTTCCTCATGCCCTTGTGTTCTTGAAAGTAGTTATTCATGCTGGGTTACAGTTCTATAATTGCGACTGATTCAGTATCTCATTCAAGCTCAGCCAAGCTCAATCTTGCCTTCGCCTATTGTTGAGACATGAAATTTCCAGGATTTGTTGGATACTGATGAGGAGAGATATCACTCTCTTCAGCCAAGTATCTTGACTGGCTTCCCAACTGGCAGCAGTGAATTAATCCAAAATGTTTTGGTCTTCATGCTTCCATTCTAAGTAGCTAATAATTTTCCTTCAATGAAAAGTTAATTATACTGAAAATAGTTTACTTCCTACACATTGATAATGAACCAATTTTATGATGATTGTTTCAGATAGTTGCTATCTTCCATTTGTCTTTAGTGATCTAATTTGGAATCTTTAAATTGATAAGTGGATTTAATCAGCCAGATGTGGGAAAACCTTTTTCTCTGCTGAGGGTATTCAGAACAAGGGAGCATAATCTGAAAATTAATGGTTTGATCATCTGAAAGTGTGATCTGGTATCACAGAAATTTAGGAAACCCTTCCCCAAAATAATGTTGGGTAATTTGAAATGTTCAAAGCTGAGATAAATCTTTGTTTCATACATACATATCAAGAGATATGGAGAGGGTGGGTAACTGAAGTTGAAGTACAGCTCACTCATGACCTGATTGTTTAGAAGAACACACTTGAAGGACTGTATGGCTTACTTCTATTATTGTTCTGTTCCGAAAATCTTGTTTAGTTCCTAATTTTAAAAGCAGTTCCTGAAAAAATAAAAACATTTTTGTCATATGATCAAAAATAATATATAAAAATAGACATTATTTTTCTTTCAGATATGAAGAAGTTCATAGTAATTTTGGAAAATTCCCACCATGGCTTTAAATAATGAAATTAACTGACCAGCCCCAGTCTCTTTCAAAAATACTCTTGGTACTTCCAAGATATTTCCCAATATTGGTTTTTATTAAACTAAATTTTTAAAATTTGGTTACAGATCAGCTGTATGTTATGTATCCAAATGAGATTAAAGTAGAAATCTCATCAAGACTCGGACACAGTTGCAATTTAATCTGTCATTGATTCCTTTTTGTGCGTTTGTGTGACTCTCAGCCACTCTAGGATATAATTACTCCAGACAGTATGAATTAAAGAAGTATTGTTACAAGATTAGGGAGCTTTAGGGCTTTTGGTTCTTGCAAGAGTCTGCTTTGAAAATTAGTTTAAATGTTGCAATATTTGTTGCCTGGCAACAAAGTTGAATGTACTTTTTGTTTTAGTTTGTTGCTTTGTTTGCCACAAGATAAGCTACAGATTCAGTTTTCTATTTATATTAAACATAACAAGAATAAATGTTATCAGCACACTTGATCAGTGATGTGTATCATCAATGCATCATCCACTATTTACAGAATCACAAACATGTTATGTGCAAAAAAAGATCTTTTGGCCCATTGTGCCTGCACCAGCTCTTCAAACCTAGTGCTAATATCCTGCATTTTTCCCCGTACCCTTGCTTACCAAATAATCATTCAATGCCCTCTTGAATGCTTTAATTAAACCTACCTCCACCACATTTCCAGGTAGTGCATTCCCTACTCCAACTGCTTGCTATTTGAAAAAGCTTTTTCTCACATCATCTCATTATTGCTTCTTTTGCACATTATTTTAATTATGTGACCTCTTGTTCTTGTTCCTTTTAAATGTGGGAAGAGCTTTTCCCTGTCTACTCTATTCAGTTCGCGCACAATTTTGAAAACCTCTATAAATCTCTCAGCCTCTTTCAATCCAAGGACAACAGTCCTAGCTTCTTCAATCTGCCCTCTTAATTGATGTTTCTCAGAGTCACAAAGTCATACAGCGCGGAAACAGACTGTTCGGTCCAACCAGTCCATGCTGAACATAATCCCGAGCTCAAGTAGAACCACCTGCCTGCTCCACAAACTTACTAACCATGCCTTCTATATTCTCATCCAAATCATTTATATAAAAGACAAACAAACGAAGACCCAGAACCGATCCCTGTGGAACACCACTGGGCATGGGCCTCCAGTTTGAAAAGCAACCCTCCACTATTACTCTCTGACTCCTGCCATTAAGCCAATTATGTATCCAACTGGCAATCCCTGAAACCATTCTTGTAAATCAGTTCTACATTCTCTCCTATGCATTAATGTCTTTCCTGTAAAATGATGCATGCAACTGTATACGATACTCCAGCTGAGGTCTAATAAGTGTCTTCTACAAATTCAACATCAGTTCCTTGCCCTTTTACTCTATGTCCCATTTAATAAAACTGAGAGCACTGTGTGCTTTAGTAACTGCCCTCTCTAACTGTCCCACCATTTCAACGATCTATATATATGTACGCCAGGTCCTTATGTTCCTGTACCCTTTGTTGTATATCATGTTTCCATGTTCTTCCTATCAAAGTGCTTCACTTCACTTTACTGCATGAAACCTCATTTGCCACCCATCTGCCTATTCAACTAACTTAGCAACGTCCTTGAACTTTCACAATCCTCCTCACAGTTGGCAGTTCTTTTCAGTGGACCCGTCAAAATCAATTATTCAGACAACTTGTCAAAAGAAACAGCTATTTATTGTTGAGGCATGGAAAAGTCCTGCTGTTGTTTCATGTCATCTGCAAACTTTGAAATTGTCCCCTTTACACCAAAATTCAGATCATTAACATATATCAGGAAAAGCAAGGGCCATTCATACAAACAAACATTCATACAAATAAGGAACAAAAGTAGGCCATTTGGCTCTTCACGCTTGCCCCATCATTCATGTTGTCCCAATTCCAACCACAGGGGAGCTCCACTACAAACTTTCCAACAGCCTGAAAAATATCCATTGACTGGGCACTCAGTGATTCTTATCACTTAGCCAATTCTGTATCCATGTTGCTACTGTCCCTCTTTTACAATGACCTATAACTTTTCTCAAGTCTGTAGAGTAGCACTGTACTGAATCCTTTCTGGAAATCCACATATACCACATCAACAGTTTCAAAAACTAATCAATTGACTTGCTAGATCTTTTGTTGCCAAACATAATAAAGAAACATCCCATGGTAATCCACAAAGAACCAGACGGAAACTGAACGCATGGGCTTAGATTCCCACCATGATGGGGGAGCCTCTTTGTCATCATGAAAATTGTGGATGAACCCAGAGCTTAGAATTCCTGCTCCAATACATGACACTTCCCATTTTTTGCAGCGGTAAGAATAGGGTAGGGCAGATTACATTTTGTGCATGGCTGATTTTGGAGAATCAGCTAGGCATTTAAATCATCAACCACCTCCGCTCAAATTGGATTTTGGTACCTAAGAATGTGAAACTCATGGTCTGCAGAGTGAACCCAGTAAGAACAGGTTTGAACTTTTTGCGTTTCTTTGGTTGGCAGCGTACACCCTTGGAGAGGTGAAGTACCCTTTGGATACAGCTTTGCAGGTGGTCAGGTGTTTTTATGTGGGAGGGCAGATGTTCTTTGAAATTGTAAAAGGTTGGTATGAATGTCTGTAAAAGATGGGACCTGTCAAAATAACCTTAAGAGAACTTGTCAAAAGAAAGAGATATTGATGTCAAGGCACAGAAAGGACCTGTTTTTGTATGTTAATTATTAGAAGCTACCTTTAATTTGGCTACTTACTGAGAAATCTTGCAGACAATCAAATATTGAAACAATTATTTAAACTTTATTGCATGTAACACCTCTCAATAAGACCTCTCAAGGAAGCAAGTTAAGCCTGACAACCCAACTTAAATTCCACCATTAATCAAGTAATAGTTAACTACGATTACAACCAACAGTGTCTGTCTCTGGGTGTCCAGGGTTCTATTTTTGTGCAGTATAGTTCTCTTGGGATCTGTTGCTGAAGAATCCTGAAGATGAATTCTTAGAGAATTTTCTGTTGTATTAAGCTCATGGTGTGACATCATTCATGATACTTCTGACGTCACCAAGTCTGTAGCTTGCATTCTTATTGGGAGTGAAAGCCATCTGCTCTCAACCTTTTCCGTTCCTATTACTTTCGGTGTTAGCTGTCTGTTCACAACACAGCCTGTCCTGCCATTAACTCCTTAAATTCTTCTGCAGGGCAATTGTTTGACCTTGTGGCATAAGTCAGCCAGTTATCAAGCATGAAGTGGAGGTGCCGTGTTGGACTGAGGTGGACAAAGTGAGAAGTCACACGACACCAGGTTATAGTCCAACAGGTTTATTTGAAATCACAAGCTTTCGGACCAATGCTCCTTCATCAGGTGAAGTCCACTGGACAAAGGAGCCATGCTCCAAAAGTTTGTGATTTCATATAAACCTGTTGGAGTATAATCTGGTGTCGTGTGACTTCTGAAATTATCAAGCAGTTAGAGTCATCAAGTCATAGATATGTACAGCACAGAAACGGACCCTTTTGTCCAACTTGTCCATGACAATCAGATATCCTAAACTAATCTAGTCCCATTTGCCAACATTTGGCCTATATCCCTCTTAAACCCTTTCTATTCAAATACTCATCCAGATGCCTTTTAAATGCTGCTATTGTACCAGCCTCCACCACTTCTTCTGGCAGCTCATTCCATTCATGCACCACCCTCTGTGTGAAAATGTTGCCCCTTAGGTCCCGTTTAAATTTTTCCCCTCTCACCTTAAACCTATGCCCTCTAGTTTTCACATTTATCTAGATTAAAGTCCATCTGCTACTCCTCGGCCCATTGGCCCATCTGAACGAGGTCCCTTTATACTCTGAGGTAACCACCTTCGCTGTCCACTGAACCACCTATTTTGGTGTCATCTGCAAATTTACTAACCACAGCCACTGTATTCACATTCAAATCATTTATATAAATGACAAAAAGCCATGGACCCAGCACCGATCCCTGCGGCACACCGCTGTTGTTAAAACAGTGTATGTAGCTTCTGCTCCTTCCGTTCCTAGTGATGGCTAATTGGCATAATACTTTTAATTCTTTGTCCATTTTTCTTGGGAAACAGGTTAATCCAGAAAGACTTATTGCTGATTCTTTGATTCCATGAACAGTTATTAAAGTTCTGAAGTTTACAGTATCAAACTGCCTTTTTACCTTTTTGAAAAAGAATGCCTGGGATATTTTTTATAAAATCATTGTTTGCTACTACATGTCTGTCGTCATAGCCTGAGGGTTTCCATTACTAGATCACTGCTAATGACCGAGTTCACAACCATCTGTATTGCAATAGGGTGCCTTCAGTTTAATTGACAACTACAAGTGGTTACAGACTTTTTGAAGTGTGAATACAATTCCAATGCTTGTTGATGATTGTACACTTGAATAAAATGTTTGTTGTTATAGGGGTTACACAATTGAAAGAACATAACTGCACTGAATGAGTTTTTGAGTAAGAGCTTTTTTTCCCAACATATTGAACTCTGCAATAAACACTTCGAACTGTGTTCTACAGAACTTTATCTCAATTCTGCATGGGTCCTGATGTCTGTCCATGATGTATTACTATATCAACATGCTACATTTAAGAGCAATATGTAGTAGATAGTGAAGCATGGATTGGCATTGTCTGGCACTAAGTTGGCATGGGATGTATAAAGGGTTAAGAGGTGTGTGCAGGAAGATTGGCATTGAGGATATTATGAGCTTGTAGGGTATAGTTACAGAGACATTGTTTGACATGAAGGTATGAGAGATTATGGGGAGGGTTTGGGGGTGTCTAGAGGACATGACATGACAAAAAATGGTATGGATGGTGCATGGTAAGTGTGTGGGGGTGAGAAGATATGAAGGGTAAGGGCCAGAAGGATGTTTTAATATTAAATTCTATTTAAATTTTAGATACATGTTGGATCCCTGAGACAGACCTTCTTCCTGACTTGCTTGCTTCCTGACATCTTCCTCCCTGACATCTTCCTCCCTGTCTGGACTGAAAATGCAACTAATGGCAGCTACTTTTATAGCCTTGGAATTCTTGCCGCTGCAGTTTCCACACTCAGTATCCTTGGATGTGCCTCTTCCAGTCCTGGTGTCTATCGATTTTAAATACAAACAGCCTAGCCAATACTACCTCCTTGTCAATCTAAATCCTTAATTTGTCTGAACTGTCTTCTTTCACCATGACCTGGGTAGCATCTTATTTTTTGGTAAAGAGAAATGGAAAATATTCATTTAATATCCTACACGTGCCCCTGCTTCTGTGTATAAATCCCATTTTTAGTGCCTAAATAGTGCCACTTCTCTTACTAACCTTTTACTATTTATATGTAGTCTTACACAATGATATGGCAACAATACAGGGCAGCTATTTAGGTAAAAATGCCCAGAAAGCGACATCAGAGGCAGAGTATATAAACACAAAAAGCAGTCATAAGATCGGAGGGGGAATAATTGGCCAAAAGGCGAAATTAATGACTGTTTCCAGTAAGTGGTTATGTACTAGAATGCACCACTCAAGAGAGTGATGGAAATAGGATCAGTTGAGGCTTTGAAATGGGAATTGGATTATTATTTGAAGAGGAAATATTGTCAACACTGTAGGCAATGTTCCCTCTAAACTGCATGCATGCATGACCATGGAGCTGCTCAGTGGTTCTGTGCACATTAAATGGCGTGAAACTCATTGTAGGCTGCTGCTACATATGGACCTCTGAGGTCAGCACAACAGAAAAAAATAATTAAAGGGAAAAGAAGCACAAGGAAGCAGAAGTTAAGCTGCAACTGTACAAAACCCTGGTTAGAACCCAATTGGAGTGGAGTACAGTGAGCTGGCCTTGGAGGGAGTACTATCTAAGTTTACAAGAATGATACACAACTTCAAAGGTTAAGTTATGAGAAGAGATTACGCAAATTAGATGTGTTATCTCTAGAATTTAGTTCTGTTCAAAGTCTTCAAGATATTAACAGCAAAGATAGGGTAGATCACAGAAGATTATAGAATCCCTGTTGTGCAGATAGAGGCCATTCAGCCCTTCAAGTCTGCACTGACCTTCTGGGGAGCATTCCACCTTATCCCTGTCACCCCTCATTTACCATACTTAACCACATAGCCTGTAATTCCTGAACACTTTGGGGCAATTTAGCATGGCCAATCCACCTCATCTGCATATCTTTGAACTGTGGGAGGATACCCTCACAGACATGGGGAGAACATGCAGACTTCACACAGTCTTCCCAAGGCTGGAATCGAATGTGGGTCCCTGGCACTGTGAGATAGCAATGCTAACCATTGTGCTACTGGGCTGCCCCATAGATAAACTATTTCCATTGCTAAAACAGAAATTGCTGGAAAACCTCAGCAGGTCTGGCAGCATCTGTGGGGACAAATCAGAGTTAATGTTTCAGGTCCAGTGATGCTTCTTCACAACTGATGGTAGCTTGGGAAAAGCTGTTTTTTATGCAGAAGATGGGGTGGGAGGAGTGGATAAGGAATAAATGATAGATGAGATGGAGCCCAAAGAAAGAGAAGGACAGTTGAACAGACAAAGGAATGGTAATGTTCAACCTAGGAGAATGAATAGCTGCTAATGGGGACTATTGGTAGCTAACAATGAGTTATGTGTAATAGCAGACTTTGTGATAACAAGTCCTGGTGTATGGGAGTGGCTAAAGCATGGGGAATGTGTTCAAGCCGTCAGTTTCAGAATTTCCTGTTTGCAGCTCTAGCCGCCTCCTCTTTACCACGGATGTGCAATCCCTTTACACGTCCATCTCAAGGCCCTCTGCTTCTTCCTGGAAAGAATGCCTGAACAGTTCCCATCCACCACCAGCTTCCTCTGCCTGGCTGAGCTCAGCCTCATTCTGAACAGCTTCTCTTTTAACTCCTCTGACTTTCTTCAAGTCAAAGTGGTAGCCGTACTTACGTGCCTGTCTCTTTGTGGGGTATGTGGAACATTCCTTGTTCCAGTCCTATTCTGGCCCTCACCCACATCTCTTTCTCCAGTATATTGATGATATTATCGGTGCAGCTTCCCTCTCTCGTTCGGAATTGAAAATGTTTATGAATTTCGCTTCCAATTTCCACCCCACTCTTGCCTTCACCTGGCCCATCTCTGACTCTTCCGTTCTCTCCCTCGATATCTCTGTTTCCATTTTTGAGGATAGGCTGACCACCAATATCTACTACAAAGCAACCAATTCCCACAGTTACCTTGATTATACATTCTCACACCCTGCTTCCTATTCCATTCTCCCAGTTCCTCTGTCTCAGTTTAATCTGTTCTAATGATGCGAATTTCGACAAGAGGGCTTCTGAATTGTCCACCTCTTTCCTCAACCGAGGTTTCCTCAGCACCGCATTTGACAGGGCCCTCAACTGGGCCCGACCAATCTCCTGCACTTCAGCCCTAACCCCCCCTCCCCTCCCACAACAGCGATAGGATCCCCCTTGCCCTAACCTACCAGCCCACCAGCATCCACATCTAGAGGATCATTAGCAGCTATTTCTGCCAGCTCCATCAGGATGCCACGACAAGACACACATTTCCCTCCCTTCCCTTGTTCAGTCTTTCACCAGGACTGTTCCCTCTGGAACACCCTGGTCCACAATTCCTTCACTCCCTACACCGCCCGCACGGCACCTTCCTCTGCAACCGCAGAATGTGTAACACCTGCCTGTTTGCTTCCTCTGTCCTCTGTATCCAAGGGCCCAAATGCACCTTCCAGGGGAAATAGCACTTTACCTATACTTCACTCAATCTTGTCTACTGCATTTGCTGCTTACAATGTGGTCATCTCTAGATTGGGGAAACAAAGCATAGACTGGGTGACCACTTCACAGGATGCCTACGTTCTGTTTGCAAAATAGACCCTGAGCTTCCTGATGCCTGCTGCTTCAACATGCTACCTTGTTCCCTGGCTAAAATCTCTGTCTCAGGCTTGCTGTAGTGCTCCACTGAAGATCAGCACCAGCACCTTATTTTCCACTTAGGAACTCTACAGCCTTCTGGACTCAATATTGAGTTCAACAATCTTAGGGCTGGAGTACCTTCCCCAAACTACTCCCCCACTTCCACATACCAGGCGCAAGGTCTGCTCTTATACACAACCCATTGTTAGCCACTAATAGTCCCCGTTAGCAGCTATTCTTTCTCCTAATGTGACTGTTATCCACTCCTTTGTCTGTCCAACTATTTTTCTTTTTCTTTGGGCTCTGTCACCACCTATCGTTTATTTCTTATCCTCTTTTGCCATCTTATCTTCTCCATAAAAATCAGCTTTATTCCTAGCTACTATCAGTTCTTAAGAAGCGTTACTGGACCCAAAATATTAACACTGATTTCTCTCCACAGGTGCTGCCAGACCTGGTGACATTTTCCAGCAATTTCTGTTTTTGTTTCTGATTTCCAGCATCTGTAGATCTTTTGGTTTTAACTATTTGCACTGGTTGGGGATTCTAGAACTAGGTGGCATAGCCTGAGAATTTAGGGCCACACTGTTTGGGTGAGATGTTAGGAAGCACTTCAACACACACAAGGTGGTAGAGGTTTGTAACTTCCACAAACTCCAGTTGATGCTAGATCAGTCAGTTTTAAATCTGCAATATATAACTTTTTGTTAAGCAAAGATATTAAGGAATATGGGCCAAAGGCAGGTATGTAGAATTAGTCACCAGATCAGCCATGATCTCAGCATGTGGTGGAACAGGCTTGAGGGGGTTGAATGGCCAACTATTGTATTCTATTCAGAGCAAAATAAATAAATTAATGGCACAAATGGAGGTTACTGGGTATGATCTTTTAGCAATTACAGAACCATGGTTACAATAGCAAAAAATGGTTTTGGATTGGAAGATGTAGAATCCAAATGAATGGAGGTAAGAAATAACATGGGATAGAAGACACTGGAGGAAGTAGTCTATAGCCCCTCTAACAGTAATTTTAACAGAAAATTAATCAGGAGATAATAGGGCTGTGTTTAAAACATTTTTAAAAAAGTAACCGAGGTCCTGGGACCATGGAAGTCAGCAACAGGCAGTCTCTGCCTCAGATGTGCAGCCTTCTTGAAAACCATATATTGCATTTGAAAACCAATAACCTTTTTCGTGTTTATAAAAAAATACATGAAAATTACAACATCCAGATACCTCTTTCAAGCCAACCAATCTAGTTGAAGTTTATCCTGAATATGAACAGCATTTGAAAATACTTAAAAGAAATCCACTGCAGAACTGTGGCACAGACAAGGAGACCACCATCCTTCATAAAAACATTGCAGCTCAGTGCCGCATGACTCTGTGATACAAGAGATAACAACAATAGCTTTAACTTAAGATCTTCATTAATCAGAAAACACAAATTTCTTTATCTCTAAACAAAGGTGTGTTTTGTTATTGTCACAACATGGGCGAGAGTATGCCAAACTTGTATAAGTGCTGATATCTATGCTACTGATGAATGGTGTGTGAAAACGCCATGATGGATTGGCTTTCTAGATGAGAACAAACAAAACAGTCTCTTTCATCACATGTGCATGTGGATACACAGCTTTAATTTTGCTTACAATGAAAGGTCCACAAAGCTGCTGCTGAACAATTGTATATGAAACCTGAACTAACTGAGATGTTACCCCTTGTATAAAACTATGTAGAAAGGAATTTGCAATAATCAGTCACCTACAGAGTTATTCCTTTCAACACTCGGGTCCATACAAGTGTGGCAGTCCTCTGGCCACAGGATTAATGTGAGAAATTAAACAAAGGTAGAAATGACTTAAAGCTGGAAGGAAATGTAATGACCCTTAAATGAGTATATGGTATGGATCAGTCACCTTACCCTTGTTTATGTCATTCTTAGAAACAATAGTCAATTAAGCCAAGATGAAATACTGATTTCTGAGATCTCAGCAGGATAAGCATTTCTATTTAGAGTCAAAAACAAAAACAGAAATTGTTGGAAAAACTCCGCAAGTCTGGTAGCATCAGGAATCATGTGGCAACCATATTACTGGTATTATCAGTGCCAGTAGGTGTGTTGTCATGATGTTCGTTGGCCATGATAAGGTAGTGCCCAGGCGTAGGATTGAACTGAATGGAAGTTGGTGATATTTATCGGAATGTAAGCTAAGTTGGAGCACCTCTGCAGTGATTATTAATAGCTTATGAGTGCCAGAAAACACATAGCCATCAGCAATTCCATCTTGGGATTTCAGGTTCTTTACAAATGCAGCAGCTAGCTATCTCACACCCTCCTGCCACTGAACTAATATTTAGATATAACACAAAGCTAAGGTCGTGAACATACATTTCATATAAGGGAAGCAAAGTAATAGAAAAGTGTAAGCACATGCAGAGTATATGAATCAACAATATGGAGCTAGTTTTACTGTACACACTCTGTATGCCATACCTGGATATGAGAGTCCTTTCCACGCTCCCATGATGGGTTATTATCATCTGGAAGTATGAGAGAAAAGTATTCTGCTCAATTTGTCCTGAAAGAATTGTTTGGTCAGGGTCTTTCAGGCTGCTGTCCAAACACCGCAACTGCAAGACTTCAGGCACTGATCCCTGGCCTAGTTCCATTTAAAGAATAAAAAAGGCTCTTGTTTCAGGGTATGTGTGCCTACCTCTGATCTTCTGACCAGGCAGACTTTCAGGATAGAAAAAACTAGTGCTTTTTTGAAGCCGTGTTCAATGAGTATTTCCGCGGAAGGCTTCAAGCATGTTTTTATAACGGCAGGGATATGACATTTGAGTGTTACCTGCAAAATTGAAGCCCGTTTAAGTGAAGGCTTCTTTTTGGAGAGCATGAGAAGATATATAGGGCTGTTAATGCAGTGAGTATGTATTGGTAAACAAAGAAAAAGTGATTGGCATTTCTGCATACTAAATGGCTATCCAAGCTTGTGTTTTGTTCTGCTCTGCATTGACTTTAGACTGCACCCTGTTTTTGGTCTCTTGATATACCTGGGACATTTCTTCTTCTAATGCCTCCACATGATGACTCTGCCTAAGGAGTCATAATTCAGTGTGTGTTAAACATCAATGTATATGTACTACTTTGCAAGGTTATATTATGGGATTCTCAATTATGAGACTATTGGACAGAAGAAGAATAACTTGTTCATTTAACCTTCCCATACAGTCTATCATGATAGAAGCATTCCCTATTTGTGAGTCACATGCAAACAAATCAGATTGAAAACCGAGGTCAATTCAGGGAAAAGAAAATAGAATCATTCTTTAACAGTCACTGATGGAGAAACCTTAGAGTACTTATGGGTGTACATACTTAATCGCAATGCTTTTTGTAAAAGAAGAACATATATCTGTCGTCATCTATTGGCTGTAAATTCAGTGGCTATTGGCAGAAAGATTGGAATGTTACACCTGATGAGGTGTTGAGGATGTAGCAAAGGGAGAAATAGTTCCAAATTGAGCTGTAATTTCTTGCGAGTTTTTTAAAAAAATCATTCACTTGTGGCTATCGCTGACTACACTCAAATTTATTACCTATGTCTCATTGCCCAGAAGACAGGTAGGTTTCAACCACAGTACTGTGGTCTGGAGTAGTATGTAGGCCAGATAGGTAAGGACAGTGGATTTGTTTCCCTAAAGAACATCGATGAACCAATTGTGAATATGATGGAAGAAAAGACAGCAGTCTTGGTAAGAGACATGTTTTGTGTCTTTTCCTTTCAAAAACACAAGACAACTGGTTTGTGTTCCAGTTCAAAGGACTTGCAAAGAATTGAATTGCTGTTGAGACATGACCTGAGAATCCCAAAATCGATTGTTCTACTAGCCACATTCCTTAATCTGTTCTTCACAAAAGAGCCATTGAGACTGATCTGGATTTCTTTTAACTTTCATAATTTTGGGCTCTCTGTCTTTGTCTGTCTCTCCCTCTATCTATGTCTCTATCTGTCTCTCTGCCTCTCACATGCATGTACATAATGAAGAATGTTCTGTTATTGATCATTTTTGTGTTGAATAACTGATAATCTCACTCTTTCATTAGCTCAAGGAAACCTGGTTAAATTGACTCCTTTAAAAAATATAAATGAATTTAGTCATGGAGAAAGGTATCCACAACAAAAGAGATCCTTTGTAAATTAATCTTCTTGTAACCACCAAAAGGGCGAGTGAATAAAGAAAGGAAGCCAGTTCATCTCTCCTCACAATGGAGCTTAATGATTTAGGGTATCCTCTCTGGATCTCTAATAACTTGAGGAATCCTTCCTGACGTTTGGTCATATTTGACATTTGAAACTAGTCCAAGGGATTACCTTAATTTATAACAGAGGGCCTGTACCTCTTGCATGATTAAACTAATCTCTAGCCTGAAAGAGCTCATAATTACTCTTGACAATATATCATGAATCAGCATTCAACCACACAAACTGTTAACCACACTAACCAAGTCTACTATTCTCTGGGGAAAAAAAAACTCCCCAGTATGTAACTCCCTGATAATTCCCGGATCTCCCAAACCATTTCATTAAAATTGTTCATCTCTGCAAAAACAATCTGGTCCCTTCATTACTTTCTAATCTGTGACCAATCTGTGAGTCTACATTTCTAACAGTTCTTAAACTGGGAATTAATCTTGTAGCCACCATATGTACTTCTTCAATACCCCCACCATATGAGGGAACCAAAACAAGAAACAGCACTCTCCATAAGGTCTAACTGCACTAATATGACAATGATGTGCTTATTAATTTTTCTGGTACATGCCAACACACTTGTAGTCACTGCTCAGCTGGAGAACTAAGATGCTATGTTCTGAAGAAAGGGCACTGGACTTGAAATGTTAGCTTTGCTTTGTGTCCAAAGATGCTGCCGGACCTACTGAGTCTTTCCAGAAATTTCTGTTTTTGTTTCAGATCTTCAGCATCTGTTGTTCTTTGTTTTATTTTTGTTTTATATTATGATGCTATGCAGGCATCCTATACTAAGCTGGTAGAGGACAGACTTTACAATCTAGAAGCAATCCTGAAATTTATATTAATGGATCAAACATTATCAGGATGATCTCGTGAAATTAGAGGCATTGAAAGAATTGGGAATGGAATTACATAAACTAGCACAGAGGGTTTCACACTGCTATACCTTCATGTAGGTATTGGCAGCACACAAGAGCATAAAGACATAAATAAATATAATCTCTACAATAAATACTGGCTTAGCCAAAGATTGTCCTTTTCACATGAACAAATGAAGGAAAATTATTAACCTTATGACCAGTTGCTACACTATTATGAACCTGAGGAGTAGAATGAATATTAGTCACTTACCAGATGATTCTTGCGTTTTCTTGTAATGAAGTAAGACCCAGTTCCTGGAGCCTGAAATAGGTAGAATAAATAAAAACAAAGGAGACCCTCCTTCCTTTCCTCTCCTAACTACCTAATTTGCAGCACTGTACTGTAAGTTACATTCAATTGCTAACTTGCACTATGTTAGCTAGTTTTGTGTGTTCCAAACACAAAAAGCCTATCTGTCTCCATTATGGAGGAACCTACGTCAGCAGCTTAATTAATTAACTATCCCAACTGCTCTTCCAATGGACACGCTACTAAAACCCTACTTAAAGCTGGGAAATTTAGAATTTAAACTGTTGTTTTCAGTTAAGTGATAAGTAATGCTTACTACAACCAAAACTAGATCTGTTCAAAAAAAAAATCCTTCCTAGCAATTGTCGGTATTTGTGTGGTGTCCACTGGTAAGCTCAGTGCCTTCTGTGACTGGTTGTCCTGCAGGGAATGGAGTGCATTGTCAACTACCAGAATAACATTATAATTCTATTGGTAGAGTTTTCTTTAAGCTTTTTTGTTATGATGTCTCTTTACAGGGTTGATCATTTGCATATTTGATTTGATCAGAATCATAGGATACCTACAGTGCAGAAGCAGGCCATAGACCCTGTTGAGTCTACATCGACCCTCTGAAGAACAGCCAGCCAGACCCCCCCCCAAACCCTATCCCTGTAATCTTGCATTTACCATGTCTAACCCACCTAACCTGCATATCTTTAGACTGTGGGAGAATGTGCAAACTCCACTCAGACAGTTGCTCGCGGGTGGAATTGAACCTGGGTCCCTGGGGCTGTGAGGCGGCAGCACTAACCACTGAGCCACCATGTCGCCCCAAATGTACTTGAGTACAGTCTGCTCAAATTACTTGAGTCTAAAGATATAAGAGGGTGGTATATTAATTTAGTAAGGTTAATTGTTGTTAATATGCTCAAAGGGATGTAAAAAAGGCTTGCCACCTGCATTTTCTGTGGCTGTGGTGAGACAGTATTCTAGGTTGTACAGAATATGTGAGTTGAGTGAGTTGTTTAACATGTCCATTTGTGTCTTTTCCAGATTCATGTCCACATTAATGTCCCTGGAGAGGGAGCACACAATGTCCACTGGTACACTAGAGGCCTTCGTTAACCAATGGGCCTCAGGGTGGGTGTGGTTGGTGGGCATCATTATCTGTGGAAATATAACCTTAGTTTGATAAACTTCCCCTGAAATCGTCATTTTTGGTAGAATAACGCAAAGGTGTCCCTTTCAACAGGATTGTTTACTTTTCATAGATTCCTCAAAGGTTTCTTAAAGTATAAAGAAGGCATTCCAGGCCATTGGCTAGGGCAAGGCAGACATTTATGTTGACACATTCTGTAAATGAATCCAGGATTATGTAAAAGTTTGGCATTTAGTTTCTTGTTTCACCAACCGGCTGCCAGATGAAGTAATAGCCTGCTGTGTAACTCTGTGGGCAACTGATTGGAATGTTGCTGATTTTCTTAGTAGTAGTCTGAAATGAATATGAAACGTAACCACACCTAACTTTATTATCTTGACAGGAACTCTGCCAAGTTTGGATGCACAGAATTCTGCCTGTAGATTGTAATGTTTAGGTAGTGCTTGATGAGTTCAGACTGATCAAAAAAGAGCTCATGGGATCCAAGACAGAGTCGCAGCACATGCAAGGCAGGAGTGTTGAGGGAAATTTCTGTGATTGGAAGTCTGTTCCAATGAGTTTTGCAGAGTTTGGTGATAGGCCTTTGCTGTTTGTGATGTACTTTAATGATTTGGATTTAAGTGTAGTGGGTTTGATCAAAAAGATTGTGGATGACATGAAAATTGGTAGCATGGTAAATAGTGAGGAAGGTAGTGAATTTGTGGAATTCTTCACCATAAAGGTTGACACGGCTGGATTGTTAACTGTTATTAAGGATAAGATAGACAGATTTTTAATCACTAAGTGAATCAAGGGTTATAAAATGACATTCAGCGTATAAGGACAGCTCCATACCATCCATTGTCCAGTGGTCAGGTGTAAAGAGCGGTCCAAGCATTGAAGGCAGTCTTAAAGAAACAGCCTACAGTGTCACTCAACATCAAACTGTCCTGGTATCCGTTCGATCACAGGACCACCCCTTGCACAGCTAGGGGGAATAGCTCCAGCAGAGTTGCTAATGGGGAGAAGACTCCGCACCAGGTTAAACCTGATATTCCTGGACCTGGGGAGGGAGGATGAAACAGCAGCAGGAATGCCAGTGCCAGTCACATGCTTCCTCTAAGCGCGAGAGACAGTTTACTTTCAGGGACGAAGTTTGGTGGCAGAACCACGGAAATGGCCCGACATGGGTATGAGGTGAATTTGACATGAGGTCAGGCCTCGTGACATACAAATTTTAAGTAGGTGATGTAGTCCTGAACAAACATGTGGATCATCTGAAAGCTGCTACCTTGCAAACAGGGCAGGAGCAAAACATACCTGGCCACTCAGAACAGCCAGAAAGCCTGTAAGAAACCATGGGTTCTCCCCTTCCATCTAGTTTCGAGGAAACCTCATAGTCTAAGATAGATGCAGCTACGATGCCGTTACTGCTGGAAGAAGAGGTGGAAGCGCTCCCGAGACACTCTGGACTCGAGAGACAGGCTACGGTCTGGTACATGCCACCTGTGTCTGAGTCTGAATCAGGGGAACCAGACCTGGGGCGAAAACATCCCAGGAGAAGTTACCAGAGAAAGACCCAGACTTCGGGTGGAAGGGTGTACTGATTGGAACCAGGTGGATCTTATTGACTATGAGATCCTTGATTTGGTTTTGTTAACCTGGACCAATTAAGGATCTCTGACTGACCAATATAAACAGGGGACGTAGAATATCCTCACTTGAGGGACTGACTCCAACCTGGTTGGCCACAGCCAGTGTCCTGTGCACATGTACTTAAAGAGTGACTTGGTGATGGGATACTGGCCTCTTTGCAGCTATTTTCAGTGGTGAACTGTAGAAGGCTGTGGAGGCCAAGGTATTGAATATATTACAGAAAGGAATAGATTTCTAGGAGCTAAAGGTGATGAGGGGTTTGGGGACAGAGTGGGAGTATGGCACTGTAATGATCAGACATGATTATATTGAATGGCTTGCTGAGCAGTTTTGATGAGCCAAATGGCCTACTTCTGGCCTACTCCAAGGCCACCATAGGGTAACCTGAATTTGCAGCTATTCATGAAGTGAGCTTTTGTTAGTCAATAATTGGCCACTTAAGGGCAGCAATTGATGTTAAGGATGCCAAGCAGCATCAGAGGAGCAGGAAGGCTGATGTTTCGGGCCTAGACCCTTCACATGTGGACTTCACAAGCTTCAAAATCTCCCCTTCCGCTACCACATCCCAAAACCAGCCCAGCTGGTCCCTGCCTCCCTAACCTGTCCTTCCTCCGACCTATCCCCTCCTCCCACCTCAAGCCCCACCCCATCTCCTACCTACTAACCTCATCCCGCCCCCTTGACCTGTTCATCCTCCCTGGACTGACCTATCTCCTCCCTATGTCCCCACCTACACTCACCTTTACTGGCTGCATCCCCACCTCTTTGACCTGTCTGTCTCCTCTCCACCTATCTTCTCCTCTATCCATCTTCCATCTGCCTCCACCTCTCTCCCTATTTATTTCAGAACCCCCTTCCCCTCCCCCATTTCTGAAGAAGGGTCTAGGCCCGAAATGTCAGCCTTCCTGCTCCTCTGATGCTGCTTGGCCTGCTGTGTTCATCCAGCTCTACACCTTGTTATCTCAGATTCTCCAGCATCTGCAGTTCCTACTATCTCTGATGTTAAGAGGGTTTCCCTAAACCTCACCAACTGGCGCTACCCCTCCCCCCCACGCAACCAATCCCTCACCCCCCTACATGGCATTGCAGACAGGTCGGGGCAAGTAGGAAGATTACCCTGGGAATTCTACACACACTGCTCCCCCTCCTGTGACCTTATGTGTGGAGTCGATTTGTCATTGTGCTACTATTATTTAAATGATCTAGCCATTTATGTTATACTTTGAATGAAGTGTATTGTTTTTGTAACCTGAGGCCACATTCCCTAGTACTAATACATGCTATAATTTTGATTATAATAGTAAGTAACCAAGTACATGTGTGTGAAATCTGAGCACATATGGTTTGGCAAAGTTATTTAAGAGTTCTTGTCAGTTAACAGAATGACAGTGGGATCCATTGTACTGATAAACTGCTCATCAATCACTACAATTGTCTCCAAGGTACAAGGCATGAATCTTTCATATTGGATAAGAAGAATATAAAAGTATCTGTTTTCTGACACTTGATTTAACTCTTTAGCTCATTGAAACACTTTTTCACAACATACTTGTGTTTACAAGGGTTCTTCATGTCTGTTTCTGTTGCAGCATCGGGATTTCCTTCACATTTCAGTTCTGCTGATAACAAAATGCAAAAAAAAAATCCTGTTTAAAAAAAACAGAAATGGCTGGAGAAATTCAAGCACTCTTTTGAAGAAGAGTCACTGGACTCAAAATGTTAACTCCATTCTCTCTCCACAGATGCTGTGGAGGTGTGGCTCAGTGGTTAGCACTGCAGCCTCACAGCACCAAGGACCCAGGTTCAATTCTAGCCTCAGGGTACTGTCTGTGTGGAGTTTGCACATTCTCCCCATGTCTGCATGGGTTTCCTCTGGGTGCTCCGGTTTCCTCCCACAGTGTAACGATGTGCAGGCTAGGTGGATTGGCCATGCTAAATTGCCCATAGTGTTCAGGGGTGTGTGGGTTATAGGGGGATGGGTCTGGGTGGGATGCTGCAAGGGTCGGTGTGGACTTGTTGGGCCGAAGGACCTGTTTCCACACTGTAGGGATTCTATGATGCTGCCAGACCTGCTGAGTTTCTTCAGCAATTTCAGTTTTCCAGCATCTACAGTGCAGATGGGGGCCATTTGATCCATAGCGTCTGCACTGACCTTCTGTTGAGCAACACCCCCCACCATTCCTATGACACCACATTTACCATGGCTAATCCATCTAGCCTGCTCATCCATGGATACTACAGGGCAATTTAGCATAGCCAATCCACCTAACCTGCATTTCTTTGGACTGTGGGAGGAAACTGGAGGAAATCTGCACAGAGACAGGGAGAATGTGCACACTCCACACATAATCATCCAAAGCTGGAATTGAACCCAGGTTCCTGGTGCTGAGAGGCAGCAGCACTATATCCACTATGCTACCCTGCCACCTTTCTTTGATTTACCAAAACATTTCCTGCCTTGTGCATTTAATCTTTTCCATTTGGGATCTACTTTCTAATTCTTAAAATAATGCTTTCTTTCATATTGCTGACAATGATCTATATGGATTACAAATTTACTTTGAACCTATTATCTGATCAGTCAATGAAGGAAGCATGTCAATGAGTCACAGTGATGCACGTTTATACAACATTGAAATTGTGCTTAGTCTAGATACACATAACACCGTAGAAGAAAATAACTTGATTATATTTTACAATTATCTGTAATGTGGAAGTTGTGATATTGATCAGTTATATGTAATATAAGAAAGGGTCAAGAACTGATTACTGAGTAAGTGTAAACAGAAAGGAAGGAAGTTTAGAAATTTAGTCTAATTATGGGATGGATGAATGAAGTGTAGGGCTCAACACTCCTTTAGGGATTTCTCAGGAGAAGAAAGGGAGACAGAAATGTGTCACATTGGGTCTCTGCTGCCTCTTCGCCTTGCTCCAAGATTTGCACTACTTAAATAGACCAGTCTGTGGGCAAATGCCAGCAGCAGGCACGGACCAACAATATGCCAGATATTAGATGAGCGGGTTTCTTTGCCAAGGCAAAAAAATCACCAACAATGAAGCTGTCATTAAGCTACATTCCAGGGCTCTGATCAGCTTCAGGTGTGAGACAGCAAAGATTGAAGTTTGATTCTAATTTATTTAACCTTCCTGAACAAACTTTGAGCCTGAAGACATCATGAATGTTGTTTTCCCAACAAAACCAGAAGACACCAAGGCCCAGTGGTAAGTCCATCAGGTAACCAGGCCTGGCGTTGCATCTGTATCTCTGCTCGTTCCCTGGTACAGTTTCCTGTAACAGGAACGGCCTAAACTTCGGCTATAACTATCCAAGTTCACCAAATTTTTGCTTTTTTGAGGCTGAATAGGAATGGATAAAATTCAGGGTCATAAGCTGTAAGAAATGCAAAACGATTATTATCTTGTTTTGAATGGATATAATCCTTGAATCATAGCTAATAGCAGTAGAATATAGATACTTTTGAGGTGATTTGACCCAAAGCAATGGTAACATTGCATATTTATGGATGCAAAGAGATAGCACTAGAATTGAAAAGGAACTAATTGAAAGGTCTAGAGCTTAAAATCCATAAACATATTGGCAGTTTATTGGCTTTTGATATTGGTAACATCTGGGTGTATCACGCAACACAAACTGGCTGAGAAATATTATAATACTTATGGTTTGAAGCTGATTTGCCAATTACATACAGGTAGCGAGAAACTTCACGCCAAAGTACAATAGGTCAGAATACCAGAATAATGTAATTTTCACTCTTTCCCTGAAACGGGTTGACACTCATCAAAAGGACCCACTGTGAAAATTGCCCTGTGAAGAATCAGTCTAAGGAGAAATGTTTCTCTGGAGAGAGAAAGGTGTCATCTTACCCATCATGAAATCTCCACAAGTATGCCTCATTATAACTTCAGAATGATGCTATTATTGTTGAGGAAACTGTGCTTCACTTCCTCTTAAATGTGTCAAAAAGAAACTTAAGACTGAAGAGCTGCCTTCTTTAAAGGATGGATTCTCACTTTCAAGAAGTAAGAATAATGACTTGAAGAATCTCTCAGCATACTATTTCTGAGCAATATATTATGGCATATTAGTACAATTTATTGCACATAAATATTTGTTTTAATACAAACTTGAATCTGGCAATAAAGTATTTTGCCTATATTAACTTTTAAACCAATTGCTACTCTTGCCATTATCAGTTTAAAACTTTGATTAGTGGTACATACCAAAGACTTCATTCCTGATGTAATACTTAGCTGGTTTAATTTCCATTAAAATTTAAGTCAAATTTTGCTGGCTATCTCTTTAAAGTCCTATGGACTTTGATATAAATGAAATTTATATACTGAGATTACATCATAAGTATTGGGTAGGTTCAATAATGTATATAAAAATAAATGATTGCTTATGTTTCAAAGCAGCCACCCTTCTGGTGGCATTCTGACAAGCAATTTGAAATTTAGGCACTCGATCTTCTTACGGCTATGAATGGACTTGCTGTTCATTTCTGTGCTTCATTCTTTTTTAGTATTTGAGGTTAATGGTAGATTGGACAAGTATTCGCTTCCACCCCCAGAGGAACCCACGCTCAATGTGTGTTAAGAATGTAAGGGAGGAGATCAGCAAACTTCAAAAACACAAGATACAATAGGCTGCAATTCAAGAAAAGTCATATTTGACTTTAAATGTTAATCCTGTTTCTCTATTTGCAGATGCTACCTGATCTGCAGAGTATCTCTACCACCCACTGTTTTTTAGTCTGTTGTATTTTGCTTTTACAGAATATGAGCATATAATTTCTTGATATATAATCTTAGGGGTTATTGTACTGGCTAGCAATCTAGAAGCCGAGGTATAATTGAACAGCTGAGGAATTTAAACTAAATTAATTAAATCAAACTGGAAAAAAATGTTGGTATCAGTAAATACTGAAACTACCAGATTGTTGTAAAAACCCACCTTTGCTTTAGAGAAGGAAATCTGCCAACCTTTTCAGGTCTGGCCTATGAAAATACGTTGTTTAGGACAAGAAGCAAGTTATATTTGACTCTTGATTACCACAACGTGGTTGACTTTTAACTGCCCTCTGAAGTAGTTGAATACGGCATTGAGTTGCATTCAAAATATTGCTTACCACCACCTTTCCAAAGTAAATTAGAGATGGACAACAAATTATACCCTTACCTGTGACACCACTTTCTTGTTGATGATTTATAAAAATCTCTTCTGGTGAAGGACTGGGCTGTAAGCGTACATTTTTACAGTTTAGCCTTTGAGGTCTGTTGAAAGAGCGTTTTGCTTCTTATGAAAGTTGCATTCCGAGTCTTTGGGGAAATTTAATTGAGTCCATCAGAGCAGGCATGATACCTTAGGTAGGACAGGAGAATCAGGCACAAGTACACCAAAGCAGATTCTTGGAGATGAAAAAACTGTTCTTAAATTCAGGGTGTGAAAAACTCATTCACTGGCTGAGGCTGTAGTTTGGACTGATTAATGAGCCAGTTGGCACCAATTATCTAAGCACTCACCAGAATTTGGTGGAAGCTTAGGGATTTGCACAGTTATCCTGTAGCTCCTGAAGGCTGCAAGCAAGTTGGGTAGGTGTGGTGGCTGGAGGGGATGGCAGAGTGGTCCTTCACTTCAGACTCTGTCTGATTACTGAATCTGGTATCAGGAAGGTGAGGGGTGGAACAGAAAACCATCCCTTGTCCTTGCCCCTGTTTCCTCTACAGCTGGATCTCGGCTATGCTCTTTTGATGTCAAAATTTGCAGTTAACACAAAGCTGTGAGGAGGATGCAGAGATGTTGCAGTGTGATTTGAACAGACTGAGTGAGTGGGCAAATGCATAGCAGATTCAGTGTAACGTGGATAAATGTGAGGTTATCCACTTTGGTAACAGATTATTATTAGGCTGTAAATTGAGAGACAGGAACGTTCAAAAAGACCCAGGTGTCCTTGTGCACCAGTCGCTGTTAGTAAGTGTGCAGGTGCAGCTGGCAGTAAAGAAGGCAAACTATATGTTGGCCTTAATAGCAAGAGGATTTGAGTACAGGAACAAGGATGTCTTGCTACAATTATCTCGGGCATTGCTGAAGCCACACCTGGAATAGTGTGTGCAGTTTTGGTCTCCTTATTTCGGGTATGATGTACATGCTATAGACGGAGTGCAGCAAAGGTTTACCAAATGGATTCCTGGCAGGACTGACATATGAGGAGAGATTGAGTTGGCTAGGATAGTATTCACTGACGTTTAGAAGAATGAGAGGGGTTTCATAGGAACCTATAAAATTCTAACAGGACTAGACAGGTTAGATGCAGAAATGATGTTCCCAATGGTGGGGGAGTCTGCTACCAGGGTCATAATTTAAGGGGTAAACCTTATAAGACTGAGAGGAGGAGAAATTTCTTCACCCAGAGAGTGTTGAGCCAGTGGAATTCCCTAGCTATGTGAATATATATGAATAAACTTTGTGGAAACATCAGACTTTGTTACGTTTTACCATAATAGTATTTCTGTTGTTTCAGTATCTATCTAATGTGATAAACTGTTGCATCATACTCTTCAAGTTTGCATACTAGTTTAAATCTAACTGCAATGTTCCATTTGGGTTGGCTCTCTGCCCTGTTGAGTTTTGTGAATGACTGAGACAAGTGGTGGCTTCAGTGATAACCACTGACTGGAATGTCAGAGTTGTGCATACTGCCCAGTCCATCATGTGGACCAACCTTCCATCCATTGACTTCATCTATATTTCCTGCTGCATCAGGAAAGCAACGAAAATAATCAAAGACTCCTCCCACCCCACTTATATTCTCTTCCATCCTCTTCTGTCGGATAGAAGATATAAAAGTTTGGATACATGTATGACCAGATTGAAGAACAGCTTCTTCTTCGTTTTCATTATTCTTCCTTCTATACTACCATGAGTCATTTCACATCCACCTGAACTACCAGACATAATTCAGGTTAACAAGGTTTTCAAATAACAGCACCTCTGACAATGCACTACTCTATCAATAATGCATTCAAATGGCAGGCTAGATATCATGATCAATCCTTGAAGTGAAACCTGAATTTAAAGAATAATGAATGTTAAATGTTAATGTTGATCTCTCTCTGTACCTTCTCGGTAACTATAACATTGTATCCTGCACTTTGTTATCCTGATGCACTTGTATAGCACAATCTGCCTGTAAAGCATGTAAGACAACACTTTTCACTGTAACTCAGTATACATGAAAGTAATAAATCCAATTAAATCAAATATAAGAACTCACCATTGTCATTAAAACTCTGTGATCTTAGTAAGCATTTATGAACCATTTTTTTCTGAATGGCATCATGGTTGAACCTGGTTTTAACTTTATGTTCATATACACTCACATTTAGCAATCAGGAATCAGATACTTGGCTGGTAGTTTCTTTTTTCAGGTATATTGAACCTAACTTCAGTAGTCCTATTATTAATTTAGCACAAAGAGGGATTTAACACCGAACTGATTTTCCTGTCTATAAGACTCATAATGTATAGTGTCAGGTACCAATGTGATTCAAGGCAGCACTGAGAACCCTGAGTCAGAAGGTTAATGATTCAGGTCTCACTTTAAGGATTGATCATGATATCTAGCCTACCATTTGAATGCATTATTGATAGAGTAGTGCATTGTTAGAAGTGCTGTTATTTGAAAACATTGTTAACCTGAATTATCTGTGGTGGTTCAGGTGGATGTGATATGACTCATAGTAGTGTAGAAGGAAGAACAATGAAACCTATCAACATTTTTCTTCAACACACAACAAAATAACCATATTGACCCCTCATGTATCTCCTGCGTCCCATACATCTCTTATATTTTGTGAAATGTTGTAGACAAAATTATTGTCACATTTAGTTAGCCTGTTGACATTTCTGGAAAGGCCAGCATTTACTGCTTATTCCTTGTTACCCTGAGAAGATGGTAATGGGCTGCCCTCTGAAACAGCTGCAGATCAATTTGATCATGGTGAAAAATGTTACACAATTAAGTAGTTTACTAGAACACTTCAAACACCAGTTAAGATTTAACCACACCAGTATGGGACTAGAGTCATGCACAGATTTAGTAGGGATAGCAGGTTTCTTTCATTCAGAATGTTACTAAACCAGCTGCATTTTTATGCCTCAAAACATTTTTAATGAAAGCAACTATTTGTTTCTCTATTTAAAAGCAATACTAAATTTGAAACCTGAGACTGCAGTCATGGAATTTCAACTCACATTCTCTGGATTATTAGTTCAAAGCTCATGGATCACTAGTCGAGTAATACAACGATCACATAAATTCATCATTGGATAAATGTTGAATGTTTTTAAGAAACAGGACAGGGTGATAAATACAAAATATTTCAACACAGTAAGTGCTATACATACTTACTGAATAGGAGAAGATTTTGATTTTTAAATATATACTGTAATCAAGTAATTGTCAGTTTCCCTTCATTATTGAAGATGGCCGTTTCTACATTCATAGTCATCTGTTGTGTGTTGTACTGTGACTGGGCAGCCTGATTGCAGACCTGCATGGCTGTCCACAGTGAAAGCAAGGAAGAATTCTTTGGTTTGTGTTGGCAATACCCTACCTTTTTAGTCTGGCTCTTATCCTTAGCTGTGTACGTTTCTTGCTGTTCAAAGGAATCAAGTATCACGTGTGCAAGACTAAAATGTACAACAATGTAAATATTCTGTGATATGGTGGACTGAAACTTAGGAATACTGAGCATGTAAAATAAAGTTTGAAAATTGACTAATATTGCCGTGCATTTTGTCCAAAAAGACAGCTACTTTTGACCAGTAGCTGCAGAAACAATTAAACATAGGGATATGCAGCTGTCAGAATTATTACTTATGCCACATTATTATGTTTCTTCCAGACTGCCAGTCAACCTTAGCTTTACAGATTATGACTAAACGATGCCACGGGAAGAGAAGCTGCAATGTATATGCAAGTTCCTATGAGTTTGGTGATCCCTGTTATCCAGGCATCCGCAAATTCCTCAATGTCATCTACACATGTGGTAAGACAGTGGAATTCACTCTTTCAACTTGTCATCATCCAGAGGCTCATTATTTAAGTTTCGTAAATATAATTTAAAGGATGACATAGGATAATCTCCTGAAGTAGTTTTGATCACCCAGGGGGATTAAAGATTTTTAAACTTTTTTTTTAACTTTGGATCACTGAGCTTTTGTCTCTCCAAGGACCTTGAATGCTGTAGGTATGAGGGTAAGGTTTGGGAAATGGAATAATTAATTAGTCACGATGCTGTGCTGTCATGACGCAAAGCAAGGTTAACAGATCAACCTGTAATTGTTGTCTGTCAGGAACAACAGTATGTGGCATAATGGATTTTATATTTTTTAACTATATCTGCACTTAGCCAAGCATGTTGGCATGGAAGTTAAATCTTTCTGACATTACCACATGAAGTGAGTCTGAATATACTTACGTAACTTAGCTGTAAAGTTACGAATATCAGCAACTCATTCAGAAAGACTACTGTTAAAGTTGGAAATACCAGAATTGTACTGTGGGAAGTATTTAAGCTTCATTTGGAAGTCATGACTTCAGGAAAAGGGGATGCAAGGATAAAATCAATGCAGAACTTTTAAAAGGAAGTGTTGACTTTTGTGGTGGATTGAATTCTTATTCTCAACTGATTTAATTTTCAAGTTCAGCTGTCCAGTCCTTTCCCAAATCGTAAAACATGTATCTCAATATCTGTTACTCCATATAGAGAAACAAAATATGCTTCACTATTTCTGTATTCAAACAAGTTACTTTGCTGTATGATTTTCTCAAAGTTCAGGTAGGATTGGTTCATTATTTGATTTGAGCTTTACGTGATCATCTCATGCTATTTGTACATTTACTGTAATTGGTATGTAGTTTTCCAAATGTAATGTTGTAAATGTGAAATTGTGATGATAGTTAAGTCTAAATTAATTCAAGAATAATTTTGTGAACTTTGTAACTTTAATGTTGGAATGAAGTGTGGCAAAATACTAAATTACTTTAATATTCAGTTTAATTTAAGTGGAAATGATGCTGAGCTATTGCAGTCCAAATGTGAAGCTAAATCTGAATCTGATATGGAATAAAGAGTCATGGAGAGCAAGTTTCATACAGCATAGAAACAGGCCTTTTTGCCACCATGTCTTTGTCGAACAACAAACACCAAACTTTATTAATCCCATTAATCTGCACTTGGCCCATAGCCTACAATGCCCTGGCATTTTAAGGACTCATCCAGATCCTTCTTAAATGTTGTGAGATTACCTGCCTCCACCGTCCTGTCAGGCAGCACAATCTTTTTTTTAATCACTCTTTGGGTGAGAAAAAATTTATTAGATGTCCTCTTAAATTACTTGCTCCTAGCCTTAAACTTATGCTCTCTAGTCTTAAACACCACTGCATGGGAAAGAGATTCTCATGATCTAGTCTGTCTATGCCCCTTATAATTTTGTATATTTCAATCAGATTCCCCCCAGCCTCTTCTGCTCCAAGGAAAGCAAACCAGCCTATCCAGCATCTCCTCATGACTGAGACAACAAGGTGCAGGGCTGGATGAACACAGCAGGCCAAGCAGCATCATAGGAGCAGAGAGGCTGACGTTTCGGGCCTAGACCCTTCATCAGA
>NC_063336.1:66144697-66284930 GCF_021869965.1 Rhincodon typus | reverse complement strand
TCTCCAGCATCTGCAGTTCCTACTATCTCTCCTCATGACTGAAACTTTTTATCCAAGACAACGTCTGGTAATCCCGTCTGCACCGTCTCCAGTGCCAATATGTCTTTCTGACCAGTATGGTGATGAGAACTGCACACAGTATTCCATCTGTGGCCTAACCAATTTTTTAATAACTAGACTTCCTTGCTCCTATATTCTATGCCCCGGCTAAAGAGGGCAAGTATCCATATGCCTTCTTCACCACCCTGTCTACCATTGCTGATACTTTTGGGATCTATGGACTTGCACAGCAATGTATCTTTGTTCCTCAGTACATCCTAGGAGGGTACCATTCACGTATGTGTATGATCTTCCCTTATTAGATGTCCCAAAGTGCATCACTTTACACTTATCGTGATTAAATTACATCTGCCATTGCTTTGCCCAGTTCAATGGCTGATCAATATCAGACCGCAGCCTAAGACCGTCCTCTTCACTGTCAACAATACCCCCAATTTTCATGCCATCTGCAAACATTAATTATACCTTCAACATTTGCATCCAATTCACATAACAAACAGCAGGGGTCCCAGCACCAAACCTTGTGGAACATCACTGGTCACAGGCTTCCAATTATATAAACAAACTTCCACCATCACCTTTTGCCTCCTATTTGTAAGCCAATTTTGAATCCAGTTTGCCAAATGCCTTGAATCCCATGGGCTTTTACCCTTTAGACCAACTTCTCATGTGGGACCTTGTCAAAGACCTTAAAGAGTTATAAGACTTGCTGTCCTACTTGAAACAACGTAAATAGCTAAAAATTATGGCCTATGTTTTTTCTCCAGGGCTTCGGTAGATCTTTAAACAATACTGAAGCAGATTGGGGAACCACTGTGGAAATTCTCTTCCAAGATATACAGACATCCTTGGACAATAATGCATTGATACTAAATCAAGGCCTGAAATTGAATTTATTTCCTGTAATTGAAACAAACTTGATTTGATAAAGAATGTTTGAAATTGAACATGAATGTGAATGTTTTTTAAATGAAAATTTTTTTCACTTAAATAGAATTATTGAGCTTTTATATAGTAGCTCCTGTAATGTTGAAATGAGTATTCACAATGGTTCCAAATTCCATATATGTCAGTAATTGCACTTGGGTGGTTTGAATAATTTTGTTGTATTTGTACTCCATTGTCTTAGAGCTGGTAAAACGTTTGACAATAGATAGCAATGGCTGATAATTAGAGGAATATGACATGTCTAAAACATATTTAATTTCCTCTGAGATACAAACACCCAAAAGAAACAGAGAATGGTTAATGAAACAAATTAGTGATTTCATTGGTAGATTAAATGAATTGGATTATACGGACACTAGAAAACTTAATAAACCTCAGCATTTGGAGCAATTTAGATTCCAGTAAAGGAAGGCTAAAAAATCTGATTAAGATAAAGAAAAGAGAATATGAATGCAAATTAATGAGGGACATAATAGGTGACCAAAGGACTTGTGAAATTAGGGAACCAAAGTAAATTGGTATTTGTAAAGAAGTATTACTTGAAGAGTTAACTGGATTGAAGGTTGAAAGATTCCCTGGGACAGAATGTTGATCAAGATAGTTAGAGAGATAATGGATGTATTGCGATTACCTTCCAATTCAACAGATACTGAAAAGGTTCCTAAGGACTATAGAATAGCAAATGTAACCCCACCATGTAAGAAAGGAGGGAAAAGGAGAATGGAGAACTACAGACCTGCTAGTTTGACGTCTGTAGTAACAAAAATATTAGAATCGGTTACAAAGGATTTGATAACTCAATACTTCAAAAAGAATAGTAAAATTGGACAGAGTCTTCATGGATTCACAAAAGGGAAATCATGTTTGAGGAACTTGTTGGAATTTTATGACAATATTATTTCTAGCATTGATAAAGGAGAATGAGTCTTCTAAAGCACATTGAATGTGGTGTATATCAGAAGACTTTTGATAAGGTTTCACATGGGATGTTAGTAAATAAAATCAGGATGCATGGAATTGAAGGAAATAAAGGCGTGAATGTTGGTTGAGGATACAAGGAAGTTTCAAAAGGACTTGGACTGGCTAAATGAATAAGCTAAAGCGTGGCAGGTGGAATGTAATGTGAATAAATGTGGAATAGTAAAATCAGAAAGATAGAATATTTCTTAAATAATGCGAAGTTCCAAAGGCACTTGAAGTTAGTAGCAAACTATCGGGAAGGCAAAAGGTACATTGGCCTTCACTGCTGGTTGATTTCAGAATAGGAATAATGATGCCTTGCTGCAGTTGTTCAGAGCCTTGGCAAGATTTCACCTGGAGTACTGTGTTCAGTTTTAGTCTCAATTTCTAAGGAAGGATATACTTGCCATAGAGGAAGTGAAATGGAGAGTCACTGGATTAATCCCTGAGATGCAGGTTGTCATGTCAGGAAAGACTGAGAGACTGAGTCTATATTCTCTGGAATTTTGTAGAATGAGGGATGACCTAATTAAAGCTTATAAAATTCTTACAGGTGTATATGGCCTAGATTTTCCTCCTGAACTGAGAGTCTAACCCTTAAGTTTGTGCTAGACCTCGGCCAGACTGAGAATGTATACGGGGGAACCTTTACAAATTAAAAGTAAAAGTTGGTTCTGGCTTCTTATGAGAAACAGCTGGTTCAGTTGCCACTGACTGGAATAAAAGGCTCGAGCCCAAGTTTGATAGTGCGAATTTGGTTGAGAAAGATTTACCTGGATTGGCTGAACATTTTTGAATTAGAAAATGACTGCCTGAGTGAAATCCTAATTAAATACCTAAAAGTTTTTTAGGAAGGTCTAGGAACTATCAAAGGAGCCAAGACCACCTTGTGTGTTGACCAGGAACTGATTCCATGATTCTGCAAGGCCCACCTGGTGCCATTTGCCTAATGGGCAAAAGTAGAGGCAGAAATCAGGAGGCTGGAAAGCGAAGGATCATCGAACCAGTCCGGTTTGTGGAATGGGCAGCACCAATCATATGGATTGTGAAGCCTGACAGGTCGGTTTGCCTTTGCAGGGATTTTCAACAAATGGTAAACTGCTTTTCACAGCTGA
Organism: Rhincodon typus; assembly: GCF_021869965.1. Classification (NCBI taxonomy): domain Eukaryota; kingdom Metazoa; phylum Chordata; class Chondrichthyes; order Orectolobiformes; family Rhincodontidae; genus Rhincodon; species Rhincodon typus. Next base: position 66,281,847 of record NC_063336.1, on the reverse strand, counting down.
ATGAATACCCAATCCTTTGCATAGAGGATTTATACACAAAGCCAACAAGACATGAGCCATGTCTACTTGCAGTTGTAGTTAGATGAGGTTTCCCAGAAGCATGATACGATTAAAACACATCATGGTTTGTACCAATATACAAGACTGCCATTTGGGGTATCATCAGCCTGTGCAATTTTTCTGCAGACAATAGAGAAAATTTTACAGGGTCTACCCCAAGTCGCATTTATCTAAATGATGCACTCATAATAGAAAAGAACATTAAGGGGCACTTAAAGAACTTGGACACAGTCCTTGACATTTCTCCCAGGCTGGCATATGTCTCAGAAGGGAAAACATGTGTTGCAGGCACCCAAGTGACCTACTTGGGCTACAGAATCAACAAGACTAGGTTACACCCGTTGGAAGATAAAGTGAGGTGGATCAACAGTGACCTGGCTCTTACGTCTGTACCAGAGCTTAAGTTTTTCCTTGGGCTGGTGAATTACTATGGAAAGTTCATTTATAACCTGGCCTCTGTTCTAGAACCTTTGCATCAACTCTTAAAACAGGGTCAGTCTTGGAAATGGTTGCAAACCAAGCCATAGCTTTCAGGGAAATGAAGAAACAGCTATTATTCTCTAAGGTGGCACACTAAGATCCCAGGTGAGATCTGGTATCAATATGCGATGCCTCCTCGTACAGCATGGGGGTATTATTAGCTCATAGGTACCCCAGTGGAGTGGAATACCCAATAGTGCACACATCCAGGACTTAGGTAATGCAGAGCATAAATACACCCAAATAGAAAAGGAAGGTTTGGTGGTCATAATTGGAGTCAGGAAGTTCCGCCAATACCTTTATGGGCATATGTTTGTGATGATAACGTACCACAAACCCCTGCTAGGTCTCCTTTAAGCGGACAAGGCATTGCTGCCCTCAGCTTCAGGCCAAATTTCATGATTGGTTGTAATACAAAGTGTGTATAACTACAAGTTGGAACACTGTCATGGAGGCCAAGTAGCAAATGCAGATGCATTGAGCCACCTCCTGCTGGCAGATACAACACTGGTGGTACTGCCACTGGAAAAATCTGTAACAATAGTTTTAAATTTTCTGGACACACTTCATCACAGCTGACAATATCAGACTTTGGACGCAGAAACATTTGGTCCAAACAAAACTGAAATAGCTGGTGGTGATGGGGGAAGCCGAAGGGCTGCCATGACCACAATTGAAACCATTTTGGACTCGGAAAGACCAGATCACAGTAGACGATAGCATATTATAATGGGGAGCAAGATTGATTGTCCTGAGCAAAGGTTGTGGCCAGATACTGGCTGAACTCCACCAGTGTCATCCAGGCGGTTCCAAAATGGAAATGTTGGTGAGAAGTTATGTTGGGTGGCTAGGATTGGATGCAGACATAGCCACATTGGTGGGGCAGTGCCCAGAGTGCCATCAAGGAAAAAAATTGCTGCCAGCAGCTCCCCCACATTGATGGGAATGGCTGGGTAAACCCTAGACTCAGTTGCACGTCGGCTATGCAGGTCCTTTCATGGCCTCAATGCTTTTAGTTGTTATGGACACCCTCTCAAAGTGGCTGGGTGTGCATAGAGGTCTTTTATCAAACACAGGGGCAACGATAGAAAAATTGCGTGCATCTTTTGCAATAGATCAACTCCTGGAAGTTGTTCATAGATGATGGACCATTGATTACTAGCAGGGAGTTTGAGTAATTCCTAAAATTGAATGATTTTAAAATCGAATCGACATGTAAGAAATACTTATGCCCTTACAGCTCTACGCCATCCATCATCCAATGGTTTGGCAGAAAGAGCTGTCCAAACTTTGAAGACAGGCTTGAAGAAACAGTCTACAGCTTCACTCGATATCGAACTGTCCTAGTTCCTATTTGATTATAAGACCACCCTTCATGCAACTACAGAGATAGTTCCAGCAAGAGTGGGGAGAAGACTCCACATCAGGTTAAATCTGGTCTTCCCGGACCTTTGTGGAGGGGGTTGGGAATGTGTAACAGCATCAGGAATACCAATGCCGAATGCAAGACTCTGCTAAGTGAGGGAAACAGTTTCACGGGATGAAGCTTGGTGTAGGAACCATTGGGACAGGCCCTGCTTGGGTAAGAGGCATGATCAACACAAGGTCAGGTCGAGTGAAGTATGAAGTTTGGGTAGGTGTGACGGTCCTGAACAAGCACAAGGACCGTATTAAAGCTGCAAATGGTATAGGAGCAAAACATGCCTGGCTCCTCAATGGCCTTTCCAACTATTCCGGAACCCATGGGTTTGTCAAGCATCAAAGATATCTTGAAATCTGAGATGGACACGGCGGATGTCGTTGCTTCGAAGAAGGGAATGAATTTCTTCTGAGAGGCTGTAGATGCAAGAGGCAGCCTACTGTGTGTTACACACTGCCTGTATCAGAGGCAGAGTTGGAGGAACGTGACCTAATGCTAAAACACCTCTGGAGGAGTCACAAGAAAAACAACCAGCAAATGTGTTAGCACTCAGAGGGGGAAGGATGTAGTGATTGTAATGAGGTCAGCCAGGAGGACCTCATAGAAAAAGCGTTCCGACTGACTGAGGCTGTTAATCTGGTCCAATCAGGGAGCCCTGGCTGACAGATTAGAACAGGAGTTTACTTTGGGACCTGGCTCTGAGGGAGCTGGATCAGTGTCAAGGACTCTCCATGTGTAAATAAAGGGTAGCTTGGTGATGGGATATCGGCCTCTGTGGAGTTATTTCAATTACCACTTACTATTTACTTTTGTAATACTAAAAAAAAGACATGAGAATTTCCAGTCATGTTAGTGCCAGAGATAGAATGAAGAACTGTGGGAAAGAATCAACATGTTGCCTCCCTATTTTGGAGACCATCAATTTATACTTAAATACAATAATTACAATGGTTCAAGTTTATGAATGACTCTTTGACTCAAGTTAGGCCTTAAATTAGCAGGTTTATTCTCCCATCCCTTCCAGAATTGTAATGTGAGGCTTGCTCTGTTTTTCAGTCCATTGTGATTGCCACATGCCCTACTAATGTCGGCATCAGACAGAGCAGTGCATTGAAGGGTTTATGATCTGCTTTCTAATTTAGTTATCTTTAGTTATTAATTTGCAGCGCTTCATGATCCACTATTATTTAGCTAGTCTGACAGGTCATATATTTGCTGGACTATTAATTAATGGTGTCATTGATAGATTAAAACTTAAAAGGAAAAGGCAAGAATCATACTTATAACATTTACTGTGTTTCTTTGCAAAGGCAGACACAAAATGTATCGTGTTTTGAATCACAGTCAATGACTGTTTATATTGCTATAATTTGAGTATGGGATCAATCAGAACTCAAGCATGTAAAAATGAATAATCAGAAAGGTTCTGTTATCTTGATTGCCAGAATACATTTGAAACTGAAAGCAAAAATCTGACTGACATTGATCAATTGATTAGTCATGTGTGACTTGACTCTTAGCATCAAGTTGCCATCCTTGGTCTGTCTTATTTAAGGCATAAAGTATGGTAGGAAATCAGCAGAGAACTGTTCTGTTGATCGATCTCAATTCATTTCAGTGACTAAAGGAACTGCTTGCTGATTGATATTGTATCTAGTAATATTTAAGCAGAGCCACACTGGTTGCATGGAATTGTGAAATCTATCTGATATAGGAGATATTCCTTTGACTTCTATGTTTGATCAACATAAACTCATTCCTATTCCAGTGAAAAATATGTCATTGTGTACAGACCATTCTCTGGTCCCTCAATCCACAAAGTTTCCTTTCATGAAAACTGCTTCTGAATTATTCCAAATCCATGGTTTTTGTCTAATGGTGGCCAAGTCCTTAGATTTGTGGTAGACTGAACGTATTGGGTTTGATTCTTGGACTGTATTATGTACCACCTCTGTGCTCCATCTGAAACTACCAGAGGCCCGTTTAGCCCCTGTCTGTATGCCCCAATGTGGGGTTCCCAATCTGTAGTATTATAAAATGTTCATCATGTACAACTTACCAGTGTCAACATTAGACTAATTTTGGAAACTATGATTTCTGGTCAGATGAATGCAAAATATGCCATGTCACTCTAGATTCCTTCAGTAGAACAATACCCCAGTTTCTGCTTCCAAAGAAAGTAATTTAAAACTAATGGTTGTATGATCAAGATGTCTGATTGTCCTCACTATCTGTTGCGTTGCTGTTAAACCAAGAAGTTATTCCATTCACAAACAAAAACAGAAGTTACTGGAAAAGTTCAGCAGGTCCGGCAGCATCTGTGAAGAAAAATCAGTGTTAACATTTCAGGTCCAGTGACCCTTCCTCAAGACTGGTTCTGAGGAAGGGTCACCGGACCCGAAATGTTAACACTGATTTTTCTTCACCGATGCTGCCAGACCTGCTGAGTTTCTCCAGGAACTTCTGTTTTTGTTCCTGATTTACATCAGCCACAGGTCTTTTGGTTTTTATAAAGTTATTTCATTCACCAGCAGAGGGAGTTCCACACATGTTTCTGGGTAAATTAGTTTGCATATGAAGTAGTATTCATTTTGCCATAATTGTGCTCTAAAGGTGCAGGGAGCAATTTTTAGGCTGCAGGGAACTTCAGTGCCAAAGTGGCAAAGTCTCTGAAAAGTCTTTACATAGTAAGAGGTGGCAGAGGAGTTTATTCTTTGAATGCATTTTCAAGGCGACTCTCACCCTTATCTGAAGTGCGTTTTGTCAGAACATTGAGCTCTTACTGGCCCAATGTGCCCAAAGGATATCATGACAGCATAGCTGGGATATGAATTTATCAACCCCTCCTGGAAGAGGTGAAAACAGAAGAAATGGGCATCAAGCCATCCAGGTGTATTGGACTTGCTGGCTGGAGTGGAGTGGCATTCGGTGTTACTTTCAATTATATGGGAACGTTGAATCACAGAAAGGCTTGCAGGGCAGAATAAGCCATTTGTCCATCATGGCTGCGCCATCCAAAAAAGAGCTATCTAGTATAATCCCACCTTCTAACTCTTGGTATGTAGTTTGGAGCAATACAGGTGCAGATCCAATGGTTAATCAAATATGCTGAGGCTTTCTGTCTCTACCAACTTTTTAGATAGTGAGTTTCAGGTCCTTTTTGGGTAGGTAGCTTCTAGGTGAAATATGCACTCCTAAACTCCTTGAATTCCTTCTACCAAGTACAATCCTGGTCACCCTTCTGTAGGAAGGATGTTGTTTTACTTTGGAGGGTGCAGAAAAGACTTACAAGGATGTTTCTGGAACTGGAGGTTTGAGCTATTGGGAGAGACTGAATAGACTGGGGCTTTTTTCCTTGGAGCGTTGGAGGCTGATGGGTGGCCTAATAGAGGTTTATAAAATCATGAGGGGCATGGATAGGGTGAGTAGCCAAGGTCTTTTTCCTAAAATAGGGGAATCCAAAACATTGATTTAAGGTGAGAAAGAAGAGGGGTAACTTTTTCATGCAAAAGGTGATATGTTTCTGGAATGAGCTGCTAGAGGAAGTGATGGAGGCGAGTACAGTTACAACACTTAAATGGCATCTGGATGGTATATGTAGGGAAGGGTTTAGAGGGATACAGGCAAAATGCTGGCAAATGGGACTAGATCAGATTGTGATGTCTGGTAGGCGTGGATGATTTGGACTGAAGGGTCTGTTTCTGTGCTGTATGAATCTATGACTCTAAATACTCTATCAGTGGCCCTGGTTATTTACCTCTTGGATAATGGAAACAAATCCTTTCTATCCTCTCTGTTTAAGCTCCTCAAGTTTATGCACCTCACTTAAATCTCCCATCAGCCTACTTAGTTCCACAAATGAACACTGCCTGTTGTGATTACCTTTGACTTGGAAGAAGTATGACATGGAGCAGATCGGAGACTAAGAATTCTGTGGTGAGTAACTCATCTCCTGTCTCCCCATCTACAAGTGATTGAATACTCCCCACTTGCCTAAATGAATGCACCTTCAACAACACTCAAACTTGATACTATACAGGACAAAAACAACTTGCTTGATTAGCACCATGTCCACCACCTTCAATATCCAGTTTCTTCATCAAAATGGTAGCAGTGTGTATTATCTAAAAAAATGCACTGCAGTAATTCACCAAGACCCCTTTGGCAATACTTTCTAACCCCATAACGTCTACCACCTAAAAGGATAAGAGCAGCATGTAGAAATGAACAACACACGTTTTCTGCCAAGTTCCATATTATCTTGACTTGGAAATATATAATCATTCCTTCACTGTTGGTAAGTTAAAATTCTGTACCTCTTCCTAACAGGACCATGAATATGCCTATTCCCCAAGATATTCAGCAGTTCAAGACGGCAGCTCACCACTACCTGCTCCAGGGCAATTATGGATGCGCAATAAATCCTGACCTAGCCAGTAGCACCCACGTCCCATGTCGGAATTGGGAAAAAAAGTGTTTGTTTTAAAGAAAAATTTCTTTGTAATCTGTAATTATCTTGAAGGATATTTGTTAAAGGCTTTTAAGACTTTGGATAATTAAGAAAATATTGATCCATGTGACCTGGAAGACCATTTATCTGGAAGAATACCAGCAGAATATGGACATTTTGTAGCCAGAGAAAAAGGAGAATTTTAGTCACAAAAGAATATTACAAGCAGAGGAATTGCAGAGTGAAAGTGATTAGTTCACAAATGTCACAATGAGATGCAGACAGTGCCAAAAAAGTGGAATTCTTGTGATGAAGAAGGCAGTTTTTCTGTTTTGCAGGAAGAGAGACAGGAGCTCTTGGAGATACTATGCGAGTCGCTGAAATCATCTAAAAACAGCAAAACTACTTGAATAGCACTGAGATACTAGATAGTTGGGTATTTTCCTAGAATTGGTCAAAATGTGAGCCAGGCTCTTATTGGTTGGTTGGTTGCTACTTTTCTGCAATTTGATCTGTTGATATCTTCCTGTAATCTGTAGCTTTCCTCTTTACTGTCCTATCAATTACATGGCAAATTTTCATATCCTTTGCAAACCTCTTGATCATGCCTCATACATGTAAGTTATTGATATGTATCATGAATAGCAATATACTTTCTGGAACCACACTGGAGACCATCTTGCCAAGTCTTACTCTCTTTACGTCTTGTTTTATCCATCTTTCATCCTCATAAGGATTGCCATGGAGAGGTATGCCTTGCAGAATGTCAAATTGTATCATATCATTCTGAACATGTAGATGACTATGTGGTGGTCAAAATGTGTAAGGCTGAGGTGAAACACTGGCACTGTGTAAGGGTGCTCATGTATATGTCCTGGTGAGTAAAACTGTGGAAGAACTCAGTTGTAAGGTCAGGAATGAGAAAATTCTTCAAAGCTCCGAAACTTCCCATGTTCTCTTTTTGGGTCAAACTTGCTGTACTACTACGAATTCAAATTTTAAGAAAAAAAAACCTCCAATGATTTTTTTTTTTGGTTGTGTGCAACAGTAAACTGAAGATGAGCTTGTAATTTACCGTGATCCAAGAATGCAACTGGCGGCTTGGCAAACTAATGGCACAATACACTAAATGTGTTTCCTCTAGGATTTCAAGGAAATTCAGGGAAAATTTTGATTAGATTTTAATGCAACTGTAAAAAAGAAATAGTGAAGTTTAATGGAATTAATAATCACAGGAAATCTTACCCTGAGGTACTGCGGTGTCTCATGTTCCTGAAAGTAAATACACAAAGATGTTTAATTCTTAACTCCGAAGAGATGATGATAATCAATGACACGCCTAGCAGAGGCATCTGTTTCAAAATTGTACAATGTTATTCATTATCACTGTGAAGCACATTATGTCTTGTTTGATTTGTAAGGAAAATAAGAAGTGTCAGAGAATGTTAGTAAGATCAGAATTAGCTTGTTGAGTGTATTCAAAAGTGGATTGAAAAGAGTTGCAGAGAACAGGATTCCTGAGTTCATACCAATGCAGAATCTTCTATTTAGCTCATTAATTCAGCAGTCTATTTGCACTAAAAATGAGCTTTGCTTTGCTTAGGTGAAAAGAGTTCAAGACTGTTCTGTGCTGTAGATTCTTGGGAAGTAAGCTCTGAATGACCTAATTGATCGCTGCAATTTCTCTTGGCTAGAATTGGGTCCAAGAATAATTCTTCAGAGAATGGTGAATATGTATACAAATATTTTGTGGTGATATTTTTGTTTCTTCTTTGAAGAATTTACTTTTTTGTTTATAAAACATCAATATTTTGGAATTAATGTTTTTCGTGTCATGTTGCTTTATTTCCTAGAGCTGTACGGATTAAAATGTCACATTTGCTTTGTATATCCTCGAATGTGAATTAGTTTGTAATTAACACTTTAAATCGCCTGTTGGTGCTGTGACATTTAATTGAGAGAATTGAATAGTAAATGTACATTGGAAAAGGTTCATTGGTTTGCAGCTTGAAATAATGCCTGACTGGTGAAGCCAAGCCAAAAGCAGTGCATAAAAATGGTTAACATGAAAAAAACATTCATTGACCCCGCAGAACAGAACATTAGTCATAGTAACCTGTGCTAAAGGCACCCACAAATTTGTGGTTTTTGAAGGATCAAGAGCAGTTATGCGCAAGAAAAACTGTGATGGTGGTGAACCATCTTGTCAAGCTGTTTTTTGCCTTGCTATGTCCAGTCTGCACCTTGAATCCTGGTGGTTCCTGTTTTGGAATCCCATTCTTATGTTTTCCAACTGATTGTAATTATTGGTTCTGAATGATTGTTATGTGTTAATTAATATATAGATTTATTGAAGACATACAGTTGATATTTGAAATTTGGATAAACTGGCCCAGTTTATGGGAAGAAAGTGGGCATTGTTTACTTTGATAAAGGATTAATTTGGATTGATACAGAATTATCAAGCTGGGGGAGATAGAGTAGGGCCATTGAATTAGCTTGTCTCGCAGTGCAGCCCCCACTCTGCCTCCAGAACCCCAGAACCAGAGAACACTGATCTAACATAACATGACAAAAGCACATTTACACAGTACGTGATTAGGATCTGGAATAACAGGTTGAGAGTGATGGAAGCAGATTCATTACAGGCTTTGAAAAGTGAATTAAATAATTATCTGAAGACAAAAAAAATGCAGGACTCTGTGAATAAGGCAGGAAAGTGGGTTGCAGTGTTGGCGCCCGTATCCTTTCCTGTACACAATGCACTCAGCCATTTTTTGATACTGTATGGAATGAATTGAATTAGCTAAAGAATGGCATCTAAGATTCTGGGACCATCAGGCATAGACCAAGATGGATGCCCAGTTTAGAGATGTGCTCTGGATTTTTCCCTGTTTAGGACAGGTGGCATTTTTGGTTGAAGATGGCTACGAATACATGAATCTTTCATTTTGCGCTGATGTTTTGGACTCTGCCATCATTGTGAATATTCATGGTATTTTGTTTCCTTTCAGTTATTCGATTGTTCACCTCATTCACTGCATGTAGCAAGACTGCAGAGCTTTGATCTGGACTGTTGGTTGTGGAATGGCTTAGCTCTGTCCATTGTTTCCACTGCCTGCAATACATGCAGTCCTGTGTTTAGCTTGATAAGATTGATATCTTAATTTTTAAGTATTCCTGAGGCTGCTTATCACATGCTCACCTACATTGTTTATCGAAGCAGGATTGGTGTCCTGGCTTGGTGATAATGGTAGAATGAGGACTATGCCAGGATGCAAAGTTGCTGATTGTAATTAAATATATATTTGCTCCAGATCGTGACTGACAGTACCATGTACATATGCAGTTTTGAGTTGCCGGATGTTTTCTGGATAGGTCCTATTTAGAACAGCATTCCCAAGTAATGTGGCTGAGGGAGGGACAGGACTGGCAGCTCAATATTCTGGGGTACAGATGACTATAGAATGGATAGAAGGGGAGGCAAGGGAGGAGGTAGAGTGACATCTTTGACTAAGGAAAACATCACAACAATACTTAGAGAGAATATTCCTGACATTGTCCAGTAAAGCTATATGGATGGAACTGAGAAATAAGAAGTGGTGATCACTTTGATGAGATTGTACTATATGGCCCCCAATATTCAGTGGAAAATTCAGGAATGAATATGTAGGGAGATCATAGATAGCTGTAAGAACAGCAGAATTGTAATAGTAGGGGATTTTAACTTTCCAAACATAGACTGGGATTGTCAATAGTGTTGAGGGCTTGGATGGGGAGGAATTTGTTAAGCGTGTTCAAGAAAACTTTCGAATTAATATGTAGATGGCCTGACTAGAAAGGGTAAAACTTGACCTCCTCTTGGAAAGTAAGTCTGGGCCAGTGACTCGGGACTAGTGATCATTATTATATTAGCTTTATTATAGTTATGGAAAATGATACGCATGGTTCACAAATTAAAGTTCAAAATTGGGGCAAGGCCAATTTTGAAGGAACTTACAAAAGTTGATTGTGGGAGGCTTTTCGCAGGTAAAAGGACGTCTGGCAAGTGGGAGGCTTTCAACAGTGAGATGAGTGTTCAGGGACATCATGTTCCTGCTAGTGTGAAAGGCAAGGCTGGCAGGAGTAGGGAACACTGGATGATGAGAGATAGTAAGAAAAAGAAGAAGGCATATGTCAGGTGTAGAGAGCTGAGATCAAGTGAATCCCTTGAGGAGTGAAGGGTGTGTAGGAGTACAGTTAAGAGGAAATCAGGAGGGCAAAAAGGGGACATAAGATAGCTTTGGCAGATAAGGTAAAGGAGAATCCAAAGAAATTCTACAAGAATATTAAGGGCAAAAGAGTAACTAGAGAGAGAATAGTGTCCTTTAAAGATCTTTAAGGTCATCTAGGAGTGGAACCACAGGAGACGGGTGAGATCCTAAATGAACATTTTGCGTCGGTATTTACTGTGAAGAAAGAAATGGAAGCTAGGCAACTCTGGGAAATAAATAGTGATGTCTTGAAAATAATCCACATTAAGGAAGAGAAGATGTTGGAGGTCTTAAAATGCATATGGTAGATAAATCTCCAGCACTTAATCATAGGTATTCCAGTACATTGTGGAAAGCTAGGGAAGAAATTGTGAGGCCCCTAGCAGTGATATTTGCACCATCGACAGCCACGGTGAGGTGCCATAAGACTGGAGGGTGGCTAATGCTGTGCCATTATTTAAGAAAGGCTGCAAGGAAAAGCCAGGGAATTACAGATCGATGAGCTTGATGTCACTGGTGGGTAAGTTGCTAAAGGGGATTCTGAGAGACAGGATCTGTATGCATTTGGAAAGGCAAGGACTGATTAGGGATAATCAGCATGGCTTTCTCTGTGGGAAATCGCGTCTCACAAATTTGATTGAGTTTTTTGAAGAGGAGGTCAAGAAGATAGATAAAGGTCAAGCGGTAGATGTTTCTACATGGACTTTAGCAAGACTTTTGACAAGATTCCGCATGGTAGACTGCTTAGTAAGGTTAGATCATATGGGATCCAGGGAGAACTAGCCAGTGGGTATAAAATTGGCTTGATCATAGGATTCAGAGGATGGTGACAGAGGGTTGTTGTTCAGACTGAAGGCCTGTGACCAGCAGTGTGTCACAAAGATCGGTGCTGGGTCCACTGTTGTATGTCATTTATATAAACGATTTGGATGAGCATATAGGAAGCATGGTTAGTAAGTTTGCAGATGACACTAAAATTGATGGTATAGTGGACAGTGAAGGTTAACTAAGAGTACAATGGGATCTTGATCAACTAGGCCAGTGGCCCGAGGAATGGTAAATAGAGTTTAATTCAGATAAATGTGAGGTGTTGCATTTTGGTAGGACAAACCAGGGCAAGACTTACACAGTTAATGGTAGGGCCCTGGGAAGTGTCGTTGAGCAGAGACACCGAGGGGTGCATGGTTCCTTGAAAGTAGTGTCACAGGTAGACAAGGTGGTGAAGAAGGCATTTGGCATACTTGCCTTCATCAATCAGAGCATTGAGTACAGGAGTTGGGACATCATGTTACAGCTGTACAAGACATTGGTAAGCCCACACTTGGAATACTGCGTACAATTCTAGCCACCCATCTCTCGGAAGGATGTTACCAAGACTGAAAGGTTTGAGTTATAAGGAGAGGCTGGGTCTTTTCTTCCTGGAGTGTTGGAGGCTGAGGGGTGACCTTGTAGAAGTTTATAAAATCATGAGGGGCATAGATGAAGTCAATAGCCCAGGAGTTTTTCCAAGGGTAGGTCAGTCCAAAACTAGAGGGATTAGGTTTAAGGTGAGAGGGGAAGGATTTAAAAGGGACCTGAGGGGCAACTTTTTCACACAGAGGATCGTGCATATATGGAACAAGCTGCCAGAGGCAGCTTTAGAGGTGGGTGCATTTACAATGTTTAAAAGACATTTTTGGGCAGGTACATGGATAGGAGGGGTTTAGAGGGATACAGGTTAAACACAGGCAAATTGGACTAGTTTAATTTAAGAAATCTGATTGGCAGGATGAGTTGGGCCAAACAGTCTGTTTCTGTGCTGTACGACTCTATGATGCTCTAAAATGATGGAAAGTATCCACATGTGAAGAAGGCATTTTGGCTCCACAAGGACTGAGTTGTGATCACTCCTCTAAATATATATTTACAAAGGCGGGTGGGATAAGTGAGGATGAGGTCAATCCTCCCCCAGATATTTGCATATTGCTCAGATTCTGAACCACACTGTGTGACATAAGGTGCTGCTAAAAGCAGGTGCCATCTTGTTTGCATATTGTTGCAAACTCTGTTACTACTCTGTTTAAGTTTATAGACTTGCAAGCATTTCCCTTGTGTTGCTCCTCTCACTACCTGTTGCAAGCTCAACTATATCATTCAGTAAAAACTGAAAGAATTGCGGATGCTGTAAATCAGAAGTTGCTGGAAAAGCTCAGCAGGTCTGGCAGCATGTGAGGAAGGGTCACTGGACCTGAAATGTTAACTCTGATTTCTTCTGACAGATGTTTTTGTATATCATTCAGTACTTGTCCAGCTTGGTCAGTAGAGATGCTACTGAGGCAATCTTGGTACTGGTCATTGAAATCCATTATTTTCCCTTGCTGTCCGTAATACAGTTCTCCTAATTTGGCACAAATGCCCAGATTTTAACAAGGAGGGATTTCAGAGTAAACTGATCTTGGTGTGTCTTTCTTTGGCATGAATCTGACACCGAAATTACTAAGATAGTTAAGAGGTAAAATTCCACCCTGTTGACAAAACAACATTTTCTCTAGTACAGTTGCAAACATTAAACTGAGAATTGGTGGTTTTGAAGTGTTGATATGTGGAAGGGAATGATGCACGTAATAATAATAATTAAAATATCAGAAAATGAAATCAATTGAATTTCAATAGTTGAATAATTATTTAATTGAATAATTAAATCACATTTAACCAATTTATTGAAGTTCTATGAAGATGTAAAGTGCTGTGGACAAAGGAGAGCCAGAGGATGCACTGCACTTTGATTTCCAGATGGCTGTCGATAAGGTGCTTGTTGTTGCAAAAAAAAGGCTCATGATATGTAACAGATAATATGTTGGCATATTAGAAGGTTAGTTAGCAAACTGTAAACAGAGTAGGCATAAATGGATCATTTTTTGGTTAGCAAAATCTACTAAGTGGTGTGCCGCTGGGACCAGTGCTGAGGCCTCAATGTTTTGCACAAATAATGAAGGAACTGAAGATATGCTAACTTTATTGGTGAAACAAAGATGGGTTGGAAAGTAAGTTATGAAGAGGAGATAATGAGGTTATAAAAATAGGTTAAGTGAGTAAAAAGGATGTGGCGAATGGAGTATAATATGAGTAAATTGTGATATTGTCCATTTTGGCATTTTCACAAAAAAATTTCACATTGTCTAAACAGCATTGCTCTGAGATGTAGAGGGATGTGGGTGTTCTAGTGCATGAATCACAAAATACTTGTTTTCAAGTACAGCAAGAAAGTTATTGTTTTCGTGAGTGAAATTCAACACAAAAGTAGGGAGATTATGCCTTGGTTATATGGGGTGTTAATGATGCATCTCACCATGTACAGTATTGGTCACTTTATTTAAGGAAATATGTAAATTCTTTGGAAGCATTTCAGAAAATGTTGACTGGACCTGGAATGGGCAGGTTGTCTTGCAAGGAAAAGTCAGATAGGCTAGGATTGTACCTGTTGGAGTCTAATATCCTGTTAGGGTATAACAAGGTGAAAGTGTAAAGGCTATTTCAACTTGAGACAATCCAGAACTAGGGGTTGCCATGTAAAATAAGAGGTCACCCTTTATAAGCCGGATATGAGGAGAATTTTTTGAGGCTTATGAGATTTTGGAACTCTTCCTCAAAATGTGCTAGTGCAGGATCTTTGAATATTTTTCAAGCAGAGATAATTTCATGGTAAACAAGGGGGTAAAAGGTTTTGGGGGGATAGGTGGGAACCTGGACTTGAGATTGAATCAGATCTGATTCAATAGCACAGCAGGCCGACTTGTACTCCAAACTTTTATGTTATGTGTGAATTAATACCAGATCTTTGTCCTCTGAGCATAGAAATGAAATGTAACCTGAGTTCGATCAAGTTCATTGGATGAACAGCAAGAACATGAGATTTGTGAAGATCGTATTGCTATCCATTGTTTTACTGAACTAAATAAAACCATATACTGAGAGTATTTAAGCTTTTTCTCTTCATATGCATATCATAGAGTTCATATATGACATTTAATTCACTAATGTGGACAATTCTCAAGCTGTGAACACTAAATGTAATGCTCTAATTTAGGCTTTGTAATTGTGTCTCTGATGACTAGTTACTGAACTTGCTGGGCTTTGAAGGTTGGACTTCTGGAGCAGACAATGCTTGTAATTTATAGAGAACAGTTTGCTTTCACCCTTCTCATGTACTAATTTGATGGATACTAGTCACACATGGTCATCCACAACACAATATATCAATACAAAGACATATAATCATCTAAAAATACTCTCGCCCTATTCCAAATTTGAGGAAAATTACCATTGGCTGTGGCTCAGTTGGTAATATGCTCATCCCTGAGGCAGAAGTTGGGACTTCAAGTCCAACTTCTAGACCTGAGCACAAAAGTCAAGATAAATACTCAATGTTAGAGGCACCGTCTTTCTGGTTAGATGTTAAGCTGAGACCCCATCTACATTTTTCAGGTGGAAAGCCAATAAAGATCCTGTAAAAGATCCTATCACAGTATTTAAAAGTACACCAGGTGAGTTATCCCCAGCAAACTGGTCATTTTTCACTCCTCAACCACTACTGCTAAAGGAGGTCTTGTGGCTCAACACCCCTGCCTCTGAACCAGAAAGCCCTGGATTCAAGACCAATTCCAGGATTTATTAATCTTGGAAATAGTGTTCATGCTGTAATTTTAAAGGTTATTTTTCAGCCTGCCATCCATCCCACACTTCCACACTATACTCTCAAGAAAGAAATGAGTGAGATTACATGCCAACCAAATGAAGCAAATTGCCTGGTTATTGTCACCATGGTGGTCAGTAGAAGTTTGCTGTGCAGTAAACTGGCGGTCATGTTTCCTATGTTACAGCAGTGACTATACTTCAAAAGTAATCCATTGGATGTAAAGCACTTGGAATACCCTGAGGTTGTATTATCAATGCAAGACCAATTTATTTTCTTTAATAAAAAGGACACAATCAAAGATGGGAATATAAATTAATTTACTGCATTGTTTGCATTAAATACTATGACTGTCTTACAATGTCTTCTAGTTCATCTGTCCCTATGAGCAAGTTGGCTGTGTCAGGGCCCTTATTCTGACCACTGGAGGGTAACCTGCTTCCTTGTTATTGAGGAATGTTGAAGGGATAATAATACTCATCTGTTGTTTAATTTAAAGGTGTGGAACGTCTTGCGTAGCATCATGTGAGTCACTGGAAAAAGTATGTGCATATCAGTAAGATTGTAGGCACACATGACTGATATGAATTCTGTTGGTTTGCCTCTGGGATGCTGTACTTGGACTACTGGGTAAACAGAAAAGTGACAGACTTTGTGCGGATGTGGATTGTGATTTTCACCTAGATGCACAAAACTGTAGGTACTAGAGATAAATATTGCTGCTAGCAATTATGCAAATCCTGGTCAAAGTTGAGAGATGATTTAAATGCTGGGATAAGCCTTCATTTTATTTTAAATGAGCAGATGGAAACTTGATACTAAGCCCAGTTTTTCTGTTGACCCAGGGGATAGGAGTTGGTTCAGATTTGATGGGAAATTTCTTTTATTATAATGATTCACAATTTCTTGGAGACTCATACTGAAATACCACATCTCTGGTGTGGACTTTATTTATACTGCACAGTTCCCACAAAGTAATGGTATGAGTGAGTTTCATGTTGTGCCAATATCTTTGCCAGATCTTTGTGAGGTTGATTGATATTGCTCTGCCCACTCACTTAAACACAAGGGATTGCAAATTGCTGGGTTTAGACTAGATTTCTCTCAGCAACATTGCGGCTGTAAAATAATTCCACAGGTGAATGTGTTCACAAGTTCAAAATAATTATGGCAAAATAAAATCTGTGCTTTATATTTTTCAAAATGTTGTACCTGAATCCACTAAAACTTCATTTTACCTTAGATTCAATGTACATTATGTTCAAGATACATAAGTACATACTTATGATGAATATGAGAAAGGGTAGAAAATATTTAGGCTCATGTTCAGGCCATAACTTGCAGAAATTAGGCCTTGGGACTCATAGAATAATTCTGCTGAGTTTCGGGGTTATATAATCATATTAACGCAGAAGAAGAAAAAATTGGTCCATCGAGTTCTTACTTGGTCTCTGTGGAGCTTTAGTCAATCCTCACAAGTTTTCTTTTTCCCTCCTTCAAGATTCCATGCAATTTCATTTTACTATCATTCATGATCTCTGCTGCCATCTTCCTCACAGGTAGTGAGTTCCATGCCATTACCATTTGTTTCATAAAGACCTTCTTCTTCACGTAACCCTGTATCTTCTGTCACAAATCTCAGAGCTATCATGGTGAGTTGTGGGTTTGGTTGCAAACATTTAATTTGAAAATGCTTCACTGGAGGCACTGGCGATGTTACCTAGCAGGGTGACAAACATTTGCAACCAAACCCACTGGCTCGTCAAGCATGTCTACAACCTCATCCACAACATGAGCTACAAATCTTCTTGAAAACTTCATAGCTATCTCTTTTAAGACCAGAAAACATAGGAGCAGAAATTAGGCCATTCGGCCCATCAAGTCTGCTCCGTCATTCAATCATGGCTGATAAGTTCCTCACCCCCATTCTCCTGCTTTCTCCCCGTAACCCTTGATCCCCTTGATAATCAAGAACCTATCTATCTCAGTCCTACTATCAGTTAATTGCAACAGACTTTCTTTGTCAACTTTATCTAAATTTGGTTTCATATTCTACACCTCTATCAGATGTCCCCTCGATCTCATTTACTGCAAGTACGACAATCCCGATCTAACCTGTATGTAAAATCACTCTGTTGAAAATCTCCAGGCAGGTTTCCGCCAGGTCAGTCTGAGCTAACTCTGATGCTGGAACTGCATGTACCACTCAGTTTCTGAACATATTAAAACTGGCTGCTTTAGGAAATTCAGATGCCTGCAGCGCTTCATCGAGCAGTTCGTTCCATGCTCGCACCAACCTCTGCATGAAAACATTGCGCCTTAGGTCCCTTTTATATCTTTCCCCTCTCACCTTAAACCTACGCCCTCTAGTTTTGGACTCCCCTTCCCTGGGGAAAAGACTTTGTTTATTCACCCTATCCATGCCCGTAATGATTTTATAAACCTCCATAAGGTCACCCCTCAGCCTCCGACACTCCAGTGAAAGTAGCCCCAGTCTATTCAGCCTCTCCCTATAGCTCAAACTGTCCAGCCCCAGCAACATCCTTGTAAATCTTTTCTGAATCCTTTCAAATGTCACAACATCCTTCCTATAGCAGAGACACCAGAATTGCATGCAGTATTTCAAAAGTGGCCTAACCAATGTCCTGTGCATCCACAACATGACCTCCCAATTCCTATACTCAATGCAGTGACCAACAAAGGCAAACATACCAAATGCTGCCTTCACTATCCTATCTATCTGCGACTCTACTTTCAAGGAACTATGAACCTGCACTCCAAGGTCTCTTTGTTCAGCAACACACTCCAGGACCCTACCATTAGGTGTATAAGTCCTGTCCTGATTTGCCTTTCTAAAATCTAGCACCTCACATTTATCTAAATTAAACTCCATCTGCCATTCCTCTGCCCATTGGCCCATCTGATCAAGAACCCGTTGTACTCTGAAGTAACCTTCTTCGCTGTGCATAATCCCTTTGTGTTGAAACTTCTTGCAGTTGTTTTTCATTTAATTAACACTCCGGTCTTTTGTTCTCCCTTTCAAAATGAAGAACTTAACATTTTCCCACATTATACTCTATTTGCCAACTTTTTGTCCACTTATTTAACCTATCAGCATTTCTTTATAAATTGTATATATCTATAATGTCTACAGGTTTGACTTAAACTGTTTCTTTCAATTTCCAGTCGTCAGAGTTTGATAGCCTTTTCCTTGAGTATTTGCAGTGTCCTATTTCTACCTGGTGAGGAGCAGCTCCAGGACATCATCCAAAGTCCTAATATTCTTGTGCAAAAGTTACTACAGTGCAATGCACTGAATCATAGAAACAGCACAGAAGGAGGCTATTTGGCTTGTCTGGTCTAAACCACATTCTAGTATTTCAACTTGTTCCTATCCTCTACCCTTTCCTTGCAGGTATTTTATCTTCAGGTGTGTATCCAGTTCCAGTTTAGAAGTTAGACATAAATCTGATTCAACTACTTTTAACCAGCACATTACTGTTTCTAACCACTCACTGCATAAAAATAAAACCTCATCTTTGATTCTTAATCATCTTAAATCTGTGTCCTTTGCTCCTTATTCCTCCACTCCTCTCTATCTACTCTGACTCAAAAATACTTGAATAATTTTCACGTATGTCTGTGGGCAGAGTTCGGCTTCTTCCTCTGGGAGCATTGGGTGTAAAATCATAACAACACTAAAATCACTGATCCCACGCTTCCATTAGGGAACTGTGTTCAAAGGGATTATAGGCCAAATAATGAGCTACAATGTCATACCCTTATCTCCAGTCTGTGCTCCCTTTGAGAACGGTGTAGGAGTGCAGGATAATTGATTTCACCCTGTAAGGAGTTGACTGGGCTAAACAAAAATATCAACATAAAAGTCATATGCCTTTGATATCTTGGTGGTTGTTATAAAGTATAAATGAATGGCTTGCTTGTAATGTGCAGGATTAAGTTACTGTACATTTAGCTGAAAGCCCTGATTAATTATAGCACTGTCTACCGGTGTTCTTGTCTGTCCCATCTTGGGTTATGCTGCTGCCACTTAATCGTTGGAAGTGTCAGGCTGTTTCGATAGGAAGGCATTACTTTGTGATGAAGAAAACACTTTTAGTTACTATGCCAACCGAGGAGGTAACAGATCTGAAATCAATCTCTCAAATGCTAACTGTTTTAAAGGCAACTGGTTTCAAAGCATAGCAAGCTTCTGCTTTGTATGATAACAAATATGCCGATAATAAGGCACTAAAACATGATCCCATGGGAAAAATTGATCTAGGTTTTGTTAACTCATTAACTCTCCTGCTGTGTTGATTGAAGTTTGCCCCCTAACCGGATGGATTGTTTTATTGCTTTTCCACAATATAGCTTGCATCTTTTCACTGGTAAGAGGTCTGTGATACTGGGGAAAGCAAGCATTGTTTTTGGTAAGTAAAGATATGACTTAGTGCTAAAAGCAGCATAGCTGTTTGTGACTGTCAATCAGTTGCATTTTTTCGATTTCAATGAGCTGAATTAATGCAAGCAAGGCCAGCTGCCAGGTACCATTTGACAGTTGACAGGAGATAGACTGAAAGTCATTTCCTAGATTCAGAACTGCAGGATACTCCATTTTTTCATCCAGCTGACAAAATAGTTGTATGGCTGATTGGTTAAAAAGATGTAGTATCCTTCTCTCTGAAGTTGTAAAATGAGCAATTATGATACTTTTGTACAAAGAATAATTGTTAGAAAGGAGCAAGCTACAAGTCTAAAACATATTAGTCGGATGGTGCAGTAAACAATGGCTCAAATTCTACAGTCAGTTTTCAGCCCCCTCTTTCTGATGCTGACCAGCCAGAATAATTGCCTGAGGAGAGGATCTGCACAAAAGCCCTGCTCCCATTTTATGAAAGTAACTGCTGTATTCTAGTAAGTGACAGAATGGGTGAGGTAAGGAATTAGGGCAACAGTTGGGTAGAGTTTCAGGGAGAATCACATGATAAGGTGGCATGTGCGAAGGGTGCCAGGTTACTAAAATGGTGAGATTGAGTCAAATCAGGAAGAAAATTGAGGTGGAGTAAGAGACTTAGAGAGGAGGCAGCATTTCAAAGGGGAAGATGGTGGTCAGAGGGAAGTAGGATAGGGAAGTTGTGTTGGGCAGTTGAGGGTCAGGGTGGAGTTGGAGAGTTGCAGAGAGTCAGGATGGGAGTGGGGTCAGTAGCTACTTGGGAGTTAGGTAGGGTTTTCTGATAACATTTCCAGGATATCCACCAGGTAAGTTGGAACCATCTGAAGTCTTTAACCTAACTCAGATTCAGAGACTGCTTTTTGGAGGATGCTTTGGTGCAGAGGAATTTCCTGTTAGAAGTTCAGATTTCACAGCCAATTCCTGCAGAGTCATTGCATTGAGACTTCCAGGGAATCTAATACATATCTTGTAGTATCCAGATACCAGAAGATCTGGCCCGTGATTTATACATTCTTTTCATTTGTAGGATAATGTTAATATCTCACTCACCTGGTTTTTCTACAGTTTTTCTCATTTCTCTCCTGAAAACAATTACTTTAAAAAAATCATTCCATGAGTGTGGGTACCTTAGCAATATCAGGATTTGTTTTGCATCCATCATTACTCTGTGAATGTGGTAATGAGCTGTCACCTTGAATTCAACACAGCCCTTCTATCACCTACAAGACACAGTAAGGAGTATTATGAAGTATTCCCCACTTTTCTGGAGTAGCGCTGCTCCAACAACACTCAACATCATTCCAGGCAAAGACGATTTGATTAGCAACCCATCCACCACTGGCAGAGGTGGTAGGTGCATACTATATACAAGATGCAGTGCTGTAACTCTCAAAGTGTTCTTTTATAGCATGTTCCAAATCTGCTATTTCTATTATCTAGAAAAGGACAAGGACTGCAGATGCATGGCAGCACCACTACCTCATGGTGTGGAATGATCACACCATTCCTTCAGTCTTTCTGGATCTCCTTCCTTTTAAATGCATTGGGAAAATACCTACACTACATGCACTGCAGCTATTTAAGGACGTGCTTTGCCAATAACTTTACAAATTTAATTAGAGATGGTTGATAAATCTTGGCCTTGGCAGTGATATGAAGATAGCATGAATAACAAAAAGAAATTAATAGTCAGATCATAATTTGGAATGCTGAGCCACTTATAAAATGTAATGACTCTGCAGTGACAATAATGCCTCCTTGATGAGGCACTTACATTTTAATACTTGTGACAGAATTTAATATCTGATCAAAACAAAGAATATTTACGCTTGGCAGTCCATTTCGAGGAAGCGCTGTTTTCAAATTAGGGATTGCCCTTTTAAGAAAGAAATGAGAGATTTCTTTGCCTCTGAAAGTTGTGCGACTTTGGAAAACTGTCTCAGAAGGCGGTGCAAGCAGGCTCATTGAAATAGCAAGAACTGCAGATGCTGGAGTCAGAGATAACAAAGTTTGGAGCTGGAGGAGCACAGTAGGCCAGGCAGCATCAGAGGAACAGGAAAGCTGACATTTCGGGTCGAGACCCTTCTATTTGTTATCAGGGTCATCGAATATTTTTAAGGCAGAGGTATACAGAATCTTGTTAAGCATCGAATCAGAGATTGTAGGGGATAGATGGAATGTGAAATTTTAAATGCAAATTGGCCAGCTGTGGTCATATTGAATGATGGAGCAGGCTTAAAGGACTGAATAGCCCACTGCTCCTACTTCATATTTGTATGTTGTGGATATTTGTATTTAGTTTGGTTCTGATTTGTATTTTTTACCTGACACCCGTCATAAGCGCACATTTTTCATTGTCTTAATTTTCTATCTCATTTTTCATCTGGCGAGTTTTGCATTTGTTTGCACTATTTTTCCTTTTGAGGAAATATACCACAATTGTATCCAAACTATTCCTTCATTGAAGGCAATCCTGAATTTGAAAACAGTGCTCCCTAGATCTGGACCACCTACAAGAGTAAATATTCTTTTCACATGCACATTGTTCAACTACAGTTTTTTCCACTAACCTTTAGCCAACTCTACTCATGCTCCATTGAAATTGACTGTTCCCCCAGTTAATTATTCTTCTTCTGGATTGTCTATTATTCCTTTCCACCATCATTCTAAACTTTATAATAATGATCACTGCTCTCTAAGCAGCTTCCCACTGACACTCGATCTACTGGATCCAATTCATCTCCAAGAACCAGGTCCAACAGTAAATCCTTTCTTGTTGGACTTACCACATATTACTGTAGAAAATTCACCTGAACAAAATCTAAGAATACTTGGCCCTCTCTGTCCTCAGTGCTTACATTATCCTAGTCCATATTTGGGTAATTACATTTTCCCTTCACATACCTGCAGTAACCCTGATTTAGAAAGTTTTACTTTCTCCCTTACTCCAACTCCAGTTATTAATAACCTGGTATTGTGCTGTAATACGCTTCCCTGTTTCCTATACACAGCAGAGCTTGTTTAAAGCCTTCCAACAGCGCCAACAAAATGCTCTGCCACGGAATTCAATCCCAACTTTGTTCAGGTGCAATCTGTTCAGCTTGGAAGCCATCCCTCTTGCATCATATTTCCATCAACACATTCATCCTCCTTCTAATTCCTTACTCACTAGTCTGTGGCTGTAGGAGTATTCTAGAAACTGCTATTTATAAGGTTCTGTTTGTTAATCTTCTATGTAGCTCCCTCAATTCTGACTGAAGGACCGCATCTTCCTTTCTAAAGCATATCTAACGAAGCACTTTCACTACTGTGCTTCATTCTTCTTCTTTCCCTGCTGTACAGCTGGTCTACAAGTGGTGCCACAGGCCTGGTGCATGCTGTACTTTGCTGAGGGACTGTAACCCTCACCAGTATCCAGAATGGAAACTGATGCTCAAGTGTAACCTCAGGAGACTCCTGTACTGTCTGGCAGTTAGGCATTCCACACTTGCCTGTAAGCCCCTGACCTGCGGTGTGACCGCCTCTCTGAACATGCTATCCATATAACTGTCCGTTTTGTCGATGAACCACAGTTGATCCCAGTCACTAAAGCCCAAGTTTCTCTCGTGATTCTTCATGCACCTATGTTCATTTAGATTATATGATACTTCAATGATTTCCACATGCCACAGGATGGGAATTCCACCTGGCTGAGCTGTCCTGCCATAAAGTAAGCCTTCCTTTGTACTACAAACTGAAGATTCGAGAAAGCAATTCTCCTGTAACGTTACTCTTTGTTTTTTTTTCAAACTCGGCCTTCTCAGCAGTTTTACAACTCTTTGCCGCCTGGAGGCTGACAAAGGTAGAAAAAGAATAAAGAATCTTCCTCTGTCCCTCACTGAACTCCTGTTCTCACCAAATTGCAATGATTCCATTCTTTCCCACTGCATTCTGTACACCTCACTTAAAATCGTTTATTTATACTTCTGTGATTTAAACAAGTCTACTATCTGACAGTCACGCCACACTTTTTATTGCAGTTACTTAATAATCTGGTCTCACCTTCTCTCCAGCAGAGAGCTTGATTAGCCCCACCCAAGCCTGGAAGAATTGTAAAACTTAAAAGTGATATTTTAAGTAAGATGCTAATTGCTAGCAAACAATGCTTGATTTTATGAGAATTTTTAAACAAATACAGTCCTTTACTCACCAAACTTGCAGTGATTCAAAATATAAACAAACCAAATATCACTTCATTTGTAGCTATATTTAAAGAAAGATAGAGTGTAATTACAGCGTGCTGCACAAAACTGAGCTACCACTTAAGAGTCCTGACAACCTGAAAGCAGAAATTCCTGATCATCATAGGGTATTTCTTTGTTAATGATATCAATAATTCACCTTGACGGTTTCCTGCAGTTCATGCAGTAAATTGAAATGTTGCAATTGCTGTTCTCTTGCAACACAAGAGGTTACATTACATATTAGAGTAGGAGGGGATTTTGGAAACTCAACCACCACCAAATACTTTGAGGCTATTTCTTTCTCAAGTGAGTAAACATCCTGGCAATGCGGAGCTAAAATGTTATGAAAGTGGACTGCCAACAAATTTTCTGTGTAGGTGGGGAAATTCTTCAGTTGCCAATTTAGTGAATTTTCTCCATACAGATGCTAGTAGAAGTTACAATATTGAGTAAGACTCAAAGCATTGTTAACTCAACCGTGGAAGCATAGATTTCTTAACCTTCATAGATCAAAGCCTTTTAACATTGCACTACTGACTCACTTAATGTTCTTTCACAATGGGTGAAATAAAGTTTCTCCTATGACTCACGATGGTTTACTGAAACCCCTTCCTTCTCCTGTGACCAGGAAGGAATGGGGGCGTGTGTTCTTTTGATCTCATACTTTATTGAAATAGGATCAGTTATGGGTCGGTTATACTTGAATACAGGAAATTCTTGTGTGAAGAACACTTGATACAGTTACAAAAACATTTCTAAGGACACCGAACCGTAACTTCAGTTTCATTTGTATACAATCACATTTGATATTCCTTATTCAACATTAACCCTGCTTGAAAGTGGTTCATTCATTGCATTCCTGACATGTTTGCATGTGGAACCATTCCACTCCTATAGAAGGAAACTGTGCTTGGAAGGTAAGGGGATTCTTTAATTTGTAAACTTTGGGATCTATTGACATAGTCTGGACCCTGATATGACTTTTAATGCCATTCACCACAACAACGGTTGGTGTTGGATAATGAAAGGATTGTGGTGATAAGAAGCGTAGGAATGCTTGTGTTTTTCATCTTCCTTGGAGGGCCAAAAGGAATCAGAGTTGTTCCCACATAGCCCTCGAAGCAGCCTCCTCTTATCCAACCTCCTGCTCCCAGCTGATTCAAATGTAAGACTTCCCTTCAGAATAAATATGAGATCCAGGGCTTAAATTGGCTGAGGGTGTCACTATATCATGCCTATCCAAGCTTTTCCCACCTGCTGGCTACAGTGTTGCTAGACTAACACCTCCCAGACTAAACCATTTGCACGCACAGTGAACTATTTTTTCCCCTTTAAATTTCATTTACAGATTGTACCTCTGCAACCTGACATTCTTGCTGGGTTACAGGAGTTCATGTGTTAGCATGGAAGTTTTTAAATATGTTTAAAAAGTGCTGTGCAACATAAAGTGAATTGGAAAGCAATTATTGTAGAAAATATGGATGATCTATTTACCTGTCAGTTCAATGCTGTAATTTCAGAAACAGTCTGCTTGTTTGGAAAACCGGAAGTATTGTGGAACTTGTGCCAACAGAATATGCTGGATCAGAGAATACCATATTAGGGAAGTACAATCTGTAATAACAAATCAAATTTGAGTACTTAAAGAAGGTAGTTGTATCCAGATGATGTGTACTTAATGCCCAGTATGACTTGATTTATGCAATTCCTTTGAATTACTTTGTTGAGTATTAAAATTAATTTAATATATGTGCTCTTTTTAAATGAACAACAACAGAACTGAAATGCAGTAGAAAAAGGTCACAAAACAGCTTTGCTTTTCAGGGATGATTATATATAGTTTTAATAGAAGTTTTTTGATGGGCACAATTCCTGAAAGAGTACAAGTTTGTTGAAAATTTTGGGAACATTGCCTACAGATTATTGTCATATACTAATAGTGGACAAGATTTCTTGTCATTGCATGTTCTGGAAAATTTTAGAATAAATTATTGATTTGACATTCCTCTACCTCTGGTCTTAGCACAGCTAAATCTCAATTGTTTGTTTTTAGTTAAGGTCTGCATAAACAAAGATGTAGAAATTCACATGAATACATTAGTATTTTGTCTACTCATGACAACAGTCCATTCTAGGCTTAATGAAATTGTTATCAATTTTGCAATTGTAACACTATAATGGCCCTCAACCTGTCTTCTTCCAACGCAGAACCCTTCATTTGAGTATCAGTGCATTACATTGGGGCATGATAAAATACAAAGTGGATATATCTGTAGGAGCGGGAGAGTGCAAAGAGAGACTAGGGATCAAAATTCAGTAACCTCCAAAAACATGAGAGGGGTATTGTGATGTGAGATTAACTTATGCATGTTCTTTCTGATACAGGCAGCAAATAAACTTCATGCTACTAGCACATGTTAGTGGTAGTAACATTAGCCCTGCCCTAAGCATACTGCAACAGACCATAATAGGCCATGACCTGTGCTCTGGTGAGAACAGTAGGAATTGTCCAGTTGTTCAGGCAGAAGTATTACTGATGCAACTCAATAGTCTGTTCCGTCACAGGCATATTGCAACATGGCTTTCATTATGCCTATACTGCCCATATATGCATGGGTTGCAAACAGAATCATGACCAAGTTGTAGCCATCCTCTGGTTTCCTATGTTGACTTGGCACAAAGTAAAAACAACATGACTTCTGTCAAGACACTGAACATTGGCAGAGGTTGGTTTCAGTTGAGGTGGGAGCACATTGCGTAGGCCTGGGTTGATGGCCTTATGCTGAGAACCGTTATCCTTCCTTCCCTTCCTATCTCTTAGAACAGGTTTTCATTTTTTGTTGATCTTCTCAGCATGGTATCTGCCATGTTTCAGGTTGCAGGCCTGGAAACTATTGCCCACCCATGAGTTATAGCATGTAGTCTTTGAGCAGATTATTTGTAGAGATAAAATATAAAGACTTCACCATGTGCCACACCATTCCCTATAGACTTTACCAATTGAACAGCAGTGCATGTCTCTAAACACTTCTATTAATTCAGCAACTAACCTTAAAATAAGCGATAGTGGTTTTTTCAAATAGCACTCTTTGGGCGTGGGGCTGGGCATCCTTATCGCTGCGGAACACATGTTCAGTTGTGTGAGAATAAGAGAAAGAATTATCTGATGCCTTGAGTCTGAAACCGGTACATGTGGAGTCAAATAAGTGTAATGTGCTGACTGATATTATGATCTGCCCACTCTGCATACTTCTGTTTCATAGTCTCAACATCTGCCATCTCAATCTCACTGAAATTGTCTGGTGTGGCTTGCATCAAGGGGTGCATATGATGCTGTAGACACCAAAACAGAAACCGTAGAACCAGAAGTCTGGGAGGCACGTGTCTGAAGGTTGCAGCCAAGCTGCTAAGCCACCCAGTTCAAGGGGCATTAGGGATGAGCAATAAATGCCAGCCTTGCTAGCAATGCCTACATCCCAGGAAAGAATAAACCAAAAAAATTCCTGCTTGCCCATTTTGCTGGGTTTGTGCTGATACTAACAGTGAATGAGCATTAAAATGTTTTCTGTATCTAAATTTATTTTAAAAATGCATGATTGGTATGCCTCATGCTGAGGAGTTTTACACAGGTTTATTATAACTCCCTTGCTTACATGCTGTTTTCTCCTTTTGATAAATCTCAGCATCCTGTACGCATAATTCACGGCTCTTTCAACTTGCTCTGTCACTTCAGTGGTTTGCACACATCTACACCTATGTCCCACTTCCAGCACCTACTCTAGAAATTTATCGTTAATTTTGTATCACATTTTCTTGTTCTTCCTACCAAAATGAATAATTTTGCTTATTTTTGTTAAATTTCATGTGCTGCTTGTCTGCACTGTCCAACAGTATGTCTGTAGCGTTTTGATGTTTAACACTCTTCCTAATACTTCACAATGCTTCCAATTTTGTGCCATCTGTAAATTTTGATATTGTGTCTTATATATCCTACTGTATGTCCTTAATGTTTGTCAAGAAATACCAATTTATGGGAACCCCACTGTAACCCTCACTGTAGGCTAAAAGAGACTCTTCACCATTACTCTGATTCCTATCACTTAATAAATTTCTTTGCCATGTTGTCACTGTCCTTTCTTCCATGTCACATCCAGACTCTAGGTGAGGTTCCGCAATTTGTTACAATGCTAGAAAGGAGACAGCAAATCTTAAGTTTCTGAGTAAGGAGGAATGAACTGTGCCCTGTGTTTATTTACCTGCCCTCTCAGTTCGTCTCAATAAAGTTAAATTAAAAATTCCTTCTCTTCTCAAATTCAGATATTAGAACTTACTTTATAAAAGGAACCAATTTAACCAGGCTTGCTTGTGTTTAAAGGAAGAGTTTATTAATTGTTAAATATGCGATGAATTAGTAACCCAACACATGCACACAAAGGTGTAATGAAACGTGAGCCCAAGTTTTTTTTAAAAAATGCACAAATCAGTCTGAGTTGTTGTAATTGAACATTGTAGCCATTGCAGAGGAAGCTACGAGTAGCGTTGATATTGATAGTTAAATCATTGTTTTCATGAACAAAAACAAAAATTGCTAGGAAAGCTCAGCAGGTCTGGTAGCATCTGTGGAGAGAAATCAGGGTTGATGTTATGAAATCTTTAACTTCTTTTGTTCTTTGTCATTGATTCACTTTTTGCATTGGATGTTTGTGCCTTAGAAGAATTTAAGTTTGTTGTAGACCATATAAATTTTTTAAAAATACCAGTCCTTACCTTCAAATCAACTGCCAAATCTTTTAGCATATTTTCCCAATTCATCATAACCAATTTGTCCCCCATAACTTCATAATTTCCAATGTGCAGATTTAAAATGCTAATTTCAGAAAGAACTATATCATATTCAAATGTAACATGAAATTCAATCATATTATGGTTGCTATTTCCTAATGGCTTCTGTAATGCAAGGTTCTCAATCATCCCTTTTTGATGACATAATATTAAATCCAAGTAACCTGATCCTTTGTTGTTTCTTCAACATATTGCTCTAAGCTCTATTTTCTACAAATATGAACTATCCTCCACTGCATTAGTGCTGATCAGCTTTACCCTGTCTTAATGTAAATTGAAGTAACCCATTAATACTGTATTGCTCACATCATATGCATCTTTAATTTGCTGCTATATATCACGGTTCATAACATTGTTAGTTTTGAAATGATGAATGGTATGTGCAGTGGTATAGGCATGGTTCAGTTAGTATTCTATATCATAAAAATAACATCTTTTTGCCATAAATTTATAAGTAAACAAAAGTGCCGTGACATAAATGAGTGTATCATCACTTAAAGAGGTTTAGGTCGGAAGTTCGTTGTTGACGGACCAAGATCAACTAATGTTCCCATTCTTGATTATCATGGTATGACCTTGATATGTAGCTGAGGACATTCTTGACTTGCTGTTCTGTTTTCACTGCTTGCTGAAATTGCCTGCTGGTCCTTTGGAACTTTATCCAAGTCTGAGTCAGCAGCTTTAAGATAGAACGGAGAAAATCAGTAGTGAAGTCCAGTCTGAATACTACCTGTGATTGATGTGTTATGTCAGGACCTTGTGAAATGAATTGCTCAATCAAACTTGCTGCACAGATGAGTTACAGCCATTGTTTGAGAACTGATAAGATAGACTATCACAAGTCACGTTTTAGACTCTTTTACAGTATCAGAGTGCAACTAGCTGCAGATATGTCATTTTTCTGGTTTTGACTGTTGCCTCAAATCAGCCAACTGACAGTAAATCAATGATCTATAAAGTCTCAAAAATGATGTCTGGGAACATATTGTTCATTGATAGCTGCTGGATTACTTAAAGTCTGTGGAGAGAGCTGAGGCAGGATTTCCATGGCAAGTTGGGTATTCAGGCTCAGAATTTCCTACTACTTGCCATGTGCTGATTCTAGATGCTTGACCATTTTCCGGGAGGTCAGGATGGTTCCACAACACCTCGTGGCTGCAGGCAGTTTGTGTGTACTTAACTGGGTTAATTTAGACAGAGTCTGCTCCTCCAGGCTAACTGGAAACTTGCAGTTATCAGGCATTTTCTCACTCTGCCTGAAACGTGGTCAGAGAGGCTGAAACCTATGTGCACAGGTCAGGTGGTAAGTGCTCCATTGCTTCTAACACCTTCTCATACCCTCAACCCCTACCCCTGCTGCTGAGGATGTACTATGGCTAAACAGTTAGCTGCAGCTCATCATTTGAAAGTCCGGCAGATGTGAGCATTTTTGCATTTATAAACTTTAGAAGTGTTGAAAATGTGCCTCAACGTTTGAACTTGCCTGCACCAGAAAGTTGTAGCGCTTTCGCTGCTGGAAGACATTCTGCTTTCTCTCCATTATTGGGCATGCAACCTTAGTTTAAAAGTGACTGCTTCTCTTGCTTTTAATTAATTGGAACAAAATCCAATTGGAAAACTGGGGACACGAGAGTGGATTACTAGGTAATTACTTGGCCTGGATGGCTTGCTTGCTAGGTAGGTAAAGGAAATGGGATGGAGTTAGATAATCATCCAATCTTCCCAAGGTATGGGGAATGTGCCAGAGAATTGGAAAGTGCCACTCCTATTCAAGCATGGATATGGGCACAGACCTAGCTTTGAAAGGCCAGTAAGTTTGATATAAGTAGAGTCCAGAATTTTAGGAACAGTTATTTAAGAGTAGCCAGCATGGATTTGCAGAAGGCTGACTGTGCTTCCTAATTTGTTTGAATTGTTTGATCAAGTAACGTAGAAGGTTGATGAAGGGAATGCTGTGGATGCTGTCCTTATGAGATTTAAGAAAGTGTTTGACAAAATAACTTATAAAGGATTGATTAACAAATTTGAAGGTTTTCAAATACCTGGTCACTGTCAAATTAGATTTTTTTAAACAAGGCTTAAAGACCAAGGACAGTGATCTATGGAAAATGGTTATTTTTCAGGCTGAAGAATGGTAGACTGTGATACCTTTTTGAGCGTTAGTGCTCAGACTACTTTTTGTTTAATTCTATATTTAAATGACTTGAATGTTGATAGACTGAATAAATTTTCAAACTTTGATATCAAACTTGGAATAGTGGTAAGCACTGGGGTGATAGTTATTGACTGCAACATGGCATAGGTAGGTTAGCATAATAGGCAGATGTAATAGTGCAGTTTAACACGGAGAAGTATCAATTGACATACTTTGGAAGAAGGCGTAAGAAGAGGCAAGGAGACTTAATCACCTAGTTCAAAAGTGTGCAGTGACAGAGGATCAAGATGTTCATGTGTGTGGTCCCCAAAACATATGGAATATTGGGCTTCATTAATAGTGGCTTTGAGCACAAAAATAAGGAAGTTAATCTGAAATTTTGTAAAACTCTAGTTAGGCTACAACTGGAGTATTGTGTCCAGTTCTGGTTATCAGATCTATGAAGGGAGTGAAGGTATTTGAGAGGGTGCAAAGAGGATTTACTAGAATTTTCTGTGGACAGTCAGCAGTCATTTGATGACTCTAGTTGGTCAATTGATCAGGGGTTGGGACCTGTATTTGATACTGATGTCAGGATTCCTACTCCTTCCTTCCATTGTATAGTCTGAACTGGGAATGTTTGCTGATGACTGCACAATGTTCAGCACCGTTTGTGACTTCTCAGATACTGAAGGAGTCCAAGTCCAAATGCAGCAAAATGTGGACAATATCCAGATTTGGGAAGTAACATTCGCACCACACAAGTGCCAGGCATTACCATCTCAAACAAAATGGAATCTACGGCATCACCCCACATTCAATAGTATAATCATTACTGAATCCTTCACTATCAACATCTTTGCGTATTCCATTGATCAGAAACTGAACTGGGCTAGTCATATAAATACTGTGGTTACAAGAGCAGGTCAAAGGCTGGGAATCTTGCAGAGAATGACTCGCCTCCTGATTCCCTGTCCACCATCTACAAGACACAAGTCAGAAATGTAGTGCACCATTTACAGGATGTACTGCAGACATTCACCAAGGACATCACTTTCCAAACCCACAACTGCTACTGTTTAGAAGGATAAGGGCAGTAAATATGAGAACACCACCATGTGCAGGCTCTACTCCAAGCTCCTCAACATCCTGACTTGGAAATATATCACTGTTTCTTCAGTGTTGCTGGGTTAAAATCCTGGAATTCTCTCCCTAACAGTATTGTATTGTACCTACAGCAAATGGATTATAGAAGTTCAAGAAGACAGCTCACCACCACTTTGTCAAAGGCATCTCTGTATGGGTAATAAAGGGTAATAAATGCTGGTCCATCCAGTGATGCCCACATCCCATAAGTCAGTATATATAAAAAAGTTATGTACAAGTTTTGGTTTTCAAAGTGAAAACTATATCTTTCATTTGACAGTTTGGTGTGCCTCATTTAATGAACTATAGCACTGACAAAATTCAGCCAGACCTCTGAGAAGCCAGAGACTTAAAAAGAACCTTCTCTCTGTTCAGTCCCCATGTCTCCTGCTTTAATTAGTTTACTTAGAGCAATTTTTCAACACGCCCATAACCTAGCTTAATTTTTGGCCCTTTCAGTGCAGTCTTGCCCAAGTAATAGCATTGGTTGCATGGACTTTAAAATGAGGAGCATAATGCTTTATTGAAACAAAAGCAAAACTCACAAAGTTTAAAAGTGACCCGGAACATGTGAAGATCACAGAGAAAAGACAGCTGGGAATATAAGATTAAATGACATAAAAACAAGCTTCTGGAATTCATGAAAGATTTGTTGCATGTAGCCTTTGATGAAAGCTGATTCTGTGGGGGTTACATGTTTAATCTCTCAGATGCTGATTGATTTGCTGTACATTTCCTGCATTTAATGTTGCTATTTCAGACTTCCAGGATGAGGTGTTTTGTTTTGTCTCTGAAATGTTTGTGGAATTTTACATGAAATCTTTTCAAGATGGTTAAACTGTTACAAATTATAAAATCGCAGCAAAACCAGTCATCACATTCCCTGAGGATACTTGGCTTTATTTCAGCCAATCAGTCATTAACTTATTCATTGTCAGCAATTTGCCTATAACTTTAGAAGCTGTTTTGAAGCCACAATTGTTTCATTCCTCGCCTGTATACTAAAAACGAGGAGAGACAGGGTGACAATAACAGATGGAATGAAGTACACACAGACACAGTCCAAGGAAATATACAATAAAAGCAATCAAACCATGGGCATTTGAAAAGAAAAATTCCATAACCAAGAGAATGTTTAGGAATTATAAATAGGTACCATAACTTGTACAGTGAAGAGTTGATCTTTCATTTTTAACTTCATGATGATTTCAATTTATTTTACAAGCTGTGGTAAATATGATTGTTTTTCTAAAATGTATTTATCTAAACAATGGCATCCTGTACTTGTGAGCTTTGTAATTATATGTAAGTAAATGTTTTAGAGCAGTAATGTTTTGCACATTATGTGGGACAGTTATTGTTTCATTGCTGCTGCAGAGGGCTTCAATCGAAATAAGAATTGAGAGAGATACGGAGTAGGTTGCCAACTTGTTATTGCTTCTTTTATACTATACTATCTAACTGATTAAGCTACGGGCATACTAACAGTTGCTAGTATGGTATTACTTAGAAGGAGTCACATGGATTTTTAGACATATGAGAAGTCAATGACAGTATGCCAGTGCTTATTTCTCCACATAAACTCGGTGGTTATTAAGTGAACATTTCCTTTTTGCCTAGCCTTTCAGAATAGCAGCTCCCTTGTCATAATTGGCCACATTTTTGACACTTGACACACAGCTTAAGTGAGAATATTCCCACCGTGGTGGACATGTGATGGGAAAAAAGTGCCCCTAATGGTATGATTTTGTTGCAGGAGGTGAAGCGTGGTGTGGATTGGGCAACCTGCTTTGCTGGTGCAGATTACAAGTGGCTATGGACCACTGAATGCCAAGCTGATAAGGCCTGCCCCAGTTCTTTGGAATTTGTCCCAGTTGTATTTCTTTATACTAGGCTTTCAAACTCTCATAACTCCTCAGTATTCCCATCCATTCCTCAAACCCATACTCACCAAATGTCTTCCTTGTCGAACTCAATGTCCCTCATATTCTTCATTTCAATCCACTCCCAGTAGCTCGTATATTCTTTGTGCCAACCCATAACTCCTGCCAATCACCGTGACCTTACAGCCCTACTCCAAAGTGCCAATATGTGATCCAATACCCCCATTGTCACTCTTTGCTTTCACACCCTATGTGCCAACGCATCTAATATCCACCATCTGATATCAGAGACCATGCTGAGTTGCAACAAAATAAAGCTCTAAATATCAACTACATTGTGCACTCTATTAAAAAAGTCCCATTCATGAAAGTCCATCCAATACATTTTAGTCCACTCAAGTACTTATTGCCTCATAAAAATATCTATAGTTCATAACCCCACCTCAAATACGGCTATTCCTTTATTAACCTATTTGAACTGTCACTCAAACTGTGAGCCTGCAGCTCATTCTCTCCTATTCCAAACCACCCCACCCTCACAAACAGTGATAATGATAGGTTGTGAAAGGCAGCAGACTGTAAGGATAACACATGGAATTATGTCAACAAAGAATAGCTTTTTTTTTAAACTCTCAGGCTCTGCCAAGTGCCTTTATTTCAAAGTTTAAAAGCTGACCATTTAGATATTTTGACAGCTTTACAGTTTGGCATATATTATCCACCAGCCTGGAGCATTTATGACCTTTCTAGAGGTTTGTAATATCACGGTATGAGTTGAGGCTTTTGCTGCAGTGAAAATGAGCTGTTTAAACTCAGCACAGAGTTCAAATGGTCCTGTTGAGTTTTGATTTCCCTCATGTGATAGTCACAACGTCCCCTATTTCCCCTACTGGTGAAAATAGCATCTTTCAGACATGGGAGCAGGACATAAATCTAACTGTTTGCACCCTTTCTGGTTACAATGCCAGTATCCATGATGTACGAATGATAAAATTAAAAGATTTAACTCTATTGTAGATATGAATGACAATGGCTGAGGCCTTCCATGTTTCAAGCTAAATCTGCATTTGGGTGTTTTATGTGTTGACTGACTTACTGTTCGCACTACTGAGAAAGCTTTGTTGTTTTGTGCGCTGATCATCTTTAAGATTTGATCAGTGAGCTTCTTGGCCTATATTGTAGGCTCAACAGGACTTGACAGAAGCTGATGGTCAGTGAAAATGGTCTGGACCTTTCAGACTGTCAGTTAAGGCCTATACTTCAAGGGATATATTATTTGCAAGAGGGTGGGATTGTATAGAGAAGGGAGCTCAGTGGGGTTGAAGGCAACAGCAAGGCTATCAGAGGCCACCCTCCTGCTTCTCCATCTGTACCCCTGATTGCCTCTAGACTGAGGCAAATAAAGGTCCTCACCGCCCCCACTCCCCTCAACCCGATATGCAAGTTGCCCTACTTACCTGGTTGGGAGACCAGTTACTTTTCTTGTCTGCTGAGAAGGTATTTGGGGTGGCAGTAAGTTGAGGCTCTTAAGTGGCTGTTGACCACATTAGCATTTTAAATTGCTGGCAAACCAAGGAAGTCCCTAATGGATCCTTTTGGGCAGCAGTTAATTTGTGAGGGGGCAAGTAAAGTGTAAGTACCTCTCTGGGTCCAAATTGTCCATTTATTTCCCATTTTCACCACCTCTCTTGCCAACTGCCAAGAGTGCAAAATTGCACTCATAAGAGCTCGTTCCTTTCAATACACTGATCTTGGATACTCTCGATGTTCTGCTATTGGAAAATGAATGCATTCCTTTCTTAGCTCATGTAATCCATGCAGTAGATTCACACCCTTCTGTCCTTGAAGATAAGGTATTTCACAAATTTCCAAGCATATTCAGCAGCTGTTAAGAGTGATATTGAAAATAGACACATAATCACAATTTAAAAGAAATCTGTTTCCCATCACTAGCTGGATTTTAATCACTGAAAGCTATTTTGCGATAGCTTTTTAATTAATTCGAAGAGTGTAAGAGGACAGTTGAGAATTTGACAGATGCTGTTTCTTGATATTCTTTAATACAGCAGAGTCAGCAGAATCTGCTTTTAAGTGTTCCTTCTTGTTACAAAAATTTTCTAATTAAAGCAATGGTTCAAAATATGGCATGAGTGATTAGGAATAGTATACAATCTTTGGTTTTGCAATGCCAGCATTACAAAGCCAATACCTAGCTGACATGGCAACTTTACATTTGATACCATTTCCAGAAAACAGCAGTGATTAAGTCTGAAGCTGATGGATAGTATAGTTTGTTTTACTGCATTAAACTTTGCCCTTGTTTGCTGTCCATTTTAGTTTGATATATTCCAGCAAGACCTACTTGATTGTCAGAATGTAAGCGTAGTTTCATCGATCTGATTCTCCTAGTGGCAACTACACTCACAGAACATTCGGCAATGAGATTAGGCTATTGCACAAATTTTTGATGATTTTGACAATCGCAAAGGGCAAATTACTTCCCCCAAGTGAGGCCCTGATAATATCTGAAAGAGTACCACACTGCTTCAAAAAGATATACCGGCTATCCAAATTAATGCTGAAAGTCCAGGCCTGTACCTATCAGGTTTAATTTGCATACTTTTGGGTTTCACACACCAAGGTTTACAAAATCCCACTTCGGTGCAAGGTTGTGATGATTTAAATGGTCAAGTACAAGTCCAAATGCAGCAAGGTGCCGAATATATCCAGGCTTGGGCTGAAAAGTGGCAAGTAACGTTCACACCACACAAATGCCAGGC
This sequence comes from Rhincodon typus, assembly GCF_021869965.1. NCBI lineage: Eukaryota > Metazoa > Chordata > Chondrichthyes > Orectolobiformes > Rhincodontidae > Rhincodon > Rhincodon typus. Next base: position 66,245,048 of record NC_063336.1, on the reverse strand, counting down.
GATGACCATCTCCAATAAACGACAATCAAGCAACCACCCCTTTACATTCAATGGTTTTGCCTTCCCTGAATCCCCCATTGTCAACATCTGAGGGGGTTACCATTGACCAGAAACTGAACTTTATAAGTACAACGACTACAAGAGCAGATAAGAAGCCAGGAATACAGTAACTCAGCACCTGATTCTCCAAAGCTAGTCCATTATCTACAAGGCAGAAGTCAGGAGTATAATGAAATATCCCCCACTAACCTTCATTCAGGACAAAGCAGCCACTTGATTGGCACCATATCCACCAACATTCAGTCCTTTCACTGACCCTCAGTAGCAGCATGTGTACAATTTACAAGATGCAGTACAGAAATTCACCCAAGATCGTGAGACAGCACCTTCCAAATCCACAAACCTTTGCTCAGTTATAGGAAGGATATTATCAAGCTGGAGAAGGTTCAGAAGAGATTTACCAGGGTGTTGTCAGGTATGGAAGTTTTGAATTTTTAAGAAAGGCTGGATAGGCTGGAACTTTTTCCACTGGAGCATAGGAGGTTGAGAGGTGACCTCACAGAAGTTTTCAAAATAATAAGAGGTATAGATAGAGTTAATGATAGTTGTCTTTTCCCTAGTATGGGGGCTTTCAAGAGTAGGGGGCATATTTTTAAGGAGAGAGATTTAAAAAAGGCAAAATTTTTACACAAAGGGTTTTTTGCGTGTGGAATGAACTTCCTGAGGAAGTGGTGGATGCAGGTACAATTACAATGTTTAAAAGTCATTTCGATAGGTACATCAATACAAAAGTTTGGAGGAATATGTGCCAGGACCAGGCAGGTTGGACTAGCTTAGTTTGGGATTATGTTCAGCATGGACCAGTTGGACTGAAGGGTCTGTTTCCATGCTCTATGACTCTATCTAGAAAGACAAGGATAGCAGATATAGGGGAATAACACTACCTGCATGTTGCCCTCTATGCCACTGACTTGAGAAAGTATCCTTCTAGTTCGTTCAATGTTATTGTGTCAAAATCCTGGAATTCCCTCCCTAAGGGTATTGTGGATCCACCTACAGCACATGTACTGCAGTGGTTCAAAAAGTCAGGTCATCACCACCTTCTCGAGCAGCTAGGAATGGGTAATAAATGCTGACCAGCCAGTGACAACTGTGTCCCATAAATGAATAAAAAAGAAAATCACAATTAATTTTAGTGCAGCTCTGCATAGTAATGTAGGATCATGGATATTCCCTATTAAGTTAACTTAATGCACTAGCATCAAGCAAATAAAAAACAACTAATGAATAATGAAAGCTAATTCCTTCATATTTGGGAAACTGAATGATGTACTTCCAGCTGAAAACGGCTGTATTCCTGGTCTTGAGATCAGTTTTTTTTTGTAGGTAGCTCCCAAAAGTCTACAAAAGATATTCAAGATGGTGGCTGAACCCAGGGTTCATCCACTCCCATCTGCTTTATTTCTCTTTTTCTTCTTGTCTTTTCGCTGCTTTTGCTCTTTTTTTCCTTCTCTTTAAAGCCTGGAAAGTGGTAGATGAAGGAGGAGACCTCTGGCGGCAGCAGCAGCAATGCCAGGACAAGCCAGACACGGCTCCATCCCAGCCTGAGGTCTCCCGATGACTGAGAGCAGATCCCAGGTTGATTCCCCCGGCCTGGAATCGCAGGCTGACCCAAATCTTCAGATCTGCGGTGAGACCTGAGCACTGAAGGAGCGGTAGTGTTGATGAAAGGGACAACAGAGGACCCTGACGTCCAGCAGCAGCGACGGGAGGAGCATCAGATGAACAAGAGGTAGGGACCCCACGCATCTCCAGCCCGTGGCTCCAGCATGGACTCAGCAGTCGCGATTGTGGCAGTGGCAGAGGCCAGCAACCCAGACCCCAGAGCCCATTACAGAGAGTCATGAGCCCATTTCAGAGACTCTGGCTAATGTCAAGCAGCAACTGGAGGAGCAGCGGAGGAGGAACAAGAAAAATGAAAGATGAACTCTATTGCAGTAAAATCTTGAATTGTATTCAGTGTTTCAAGATGGTGACACTTTGCATATAACACGTAGGAAAACACTTTTCACTGTATTTTCTACAAACATGTGACAATAAATCTAAATCTATTCCCTTGAATTCAGACTTTTTTCAGTCATATCATACATTTAGTAAAGGTTTACAAACTCTTCAATGGAGTGCATTTTTCTGTATAATGGGGCAAGAGCTGGGTCCTGGAGCTAATTCATTATTGTTGCAGAGAAGCAGCACATATATGATAGGCCAAGTGGCCTCCTACTGAGATATAATCATTCTACGGTTTGTTTTCTGTTTCAACAGTTTGTTATATTGTTGGATATGTTTTACGTTTTCACTATATAATTTTAATACTATTCATTATCTTGTGGTTATGTGAAAGTTATTAGTTACCACAAAGATACTTTATTTTTCATATTTTTTCTTTGCAAAATGAATGATGTTTGCCTTTCTAAATATGCTGGATTACATCTGTTTTGTTTTTTATTTAATTGTTAGAATGCCATACCACTTCAGTGCACGTTGGAAATCATCCACGTCTGAATGTTGAATGATGTTTTATGGCTTAAATGTGCAATTAATCAGATGAAAGCAACACATACTAAAATTCAGGACATGGCCACCCAGAAAGTATTTTGTTCAACTCATTCACAGTTACAAATCTAAAGGAAATGTTGAAATTAAATGTTGTTTTAACTCTATAAATTGCATTAATTTATCAAATTAATTTGCAACTTTGTTTTAATTCTTTTCAATCTAAATTGAAAATTTTAAACAACATCATTGAAAGTGTTTAGCATTTGTAAATTGACATCTGTGAAATCTTTGTTTTGAGAGATGAAAAAGGATTTTCTGAGCCTAAAATAATATGACATAAAACACAGGATAAAAAAACTAGATAAACAAGATGAACCTTCAACTGAATTTCATGTGCTTTTTCGGATGTTACAGTCCTTTTTATTATTTATACCGGGTCAGTGGAATGCAGGAGCCTTCAACCAGAAGGGAGCTGTACCATTGGATTTATATAATAGAAAATGGGTGGAAGATTGAAATGTATTTTAGGAAGGTAGATGTAGCATTGATATAATGGTTAGGATGGAAGTGTGATAGAAATGATGGGTTTCTGTGATGAGAAATGTGAAAGAGAAATCTCATTGAGGTGGAGGCTTTGAGTTCACCAAACACTAACTGTTGCAATGGCTTTCAGCTGTCACTTAAACCCCATTCATGCCTCAGAGCTAATATTTTCCTTCTTTTTGGGCCTGAGATTTTCCTTCTCTGTGCCTTAAATTTTTAGTTCTTCTATGTGTACACACATCCATTGTTGATCACTTGAACAACATCATTACTCCATGGCTAAATAATTTAAAAGTGGGCTTGTGTATGATATATGAATGTTAAGTCTAACCCCAGAATGATGGAATAAAATGCTCAGCAGCTCAGGTAGCATCTGTGGAGAGAGGAACAGTTAATGTTTCAGTTTGGTCTGATGAGAAGTCTGTGTAAAAATTCTCAACTCCAGTGAAATTAATCTAAGCAGGTCAAAATCCTTCTCCTTCAGCCATTCACAATGATCTGTGAATCCAGTGTATTCTATGATGCCACTGTCTAGCATAGGCTCTTTTAGAGTTAGGGAATTGAGTATGTAATCAGTGCAGTACCTCCCAATGGGAGCAAGACAAAATCCTCCATGCAGGATGGAAGCAGAAGATTCAAAGTGTTGTCATTATGAGAGCAGATGGAAGGCATGATATATTACTATATAAACAAATTGGTGGACAATTCACCTATTATAGCAGTAGATGGGAAAAGTGGTAATTTGTGGAAGTTGACAAAAGGAGTTATTTTAAAACTAGTTTACATTATTGTCCAGTGACAAGATTAGATCAGTGTTTTCACTGCAGTTTAGAGATGGAATTACACCTTGTATTTACAGAGATTGAATGATAGAATAACTCAGAGTCTATGTTCCTTGTTTAAAAGCTTTCCTTGGTCTTGAGAGTTTGGATTCATCTTAGGCAATAAAATTTTGAAGGAACTATGTTTGAGTTTAAAATTCAGTTTGTGGGCTTCATCCTGTTGTTACTGCATAACCTATGCCCTTTCTCAGGATTTGTAACAACATTTCTTTGACTGATCTGCTTAAAGCTTCAATGAAATCTTTAGTTGAATAAACACTGGCATTTAATAGTGCTCAATAAACAACCTGAATAACACACAGCAGTCTACACTTAGAGATCATTTTGGTGTGGTTACGCATGGGGGGAGATGCAAGCAATTTTTCAGGCAAACCTGGGTTTCTGTGGGCTTCAGGAAAAAATGCAGGAATGGTTCTGCGGTGGGAGTGATCGATGTGTTGGGGGAATCTTGAAATTCCACTTTAGTTTTTACTCCCATTCCAGAGACTCATTGATTTCTGCCTTGGCGTGGGGTTGAAATTTGGGGTTTATGTGTTGAGTTGCTTTGTGCCCCATGTAGGGGCAGGAGTGGAACTGAGAGCATCACTGCACCACATGCCAGTTTGCTGAGAGGCAACAGGAAACCAATCCAGTTAGTTAAAAGGATACTTAAGAACAGTAAAGAATGTTGACTTGAATTTTCCAATTGACATTCAACTGCATGGAGGCAGTTCTCAACACTTGGCAGAATCTATGGGAACCCTGAGAGACATGGGCTATGGCAGGTTATGTGGCAGAATTGGGAGAGAGGTTGTCGAGAGCATCTTGCTGTATCTTTTATGCATCCGCCAAGCAGTAAGACAAACTTTTTTGCTAGACAGGGGTGAATTATCAATTAAGGGAGATTAGTTCTAGGTAAACAATTTAGGAATGGCACAACTTGCCTCATTAATATTCAGCTTCTCATCGTCCTGAAGAGCAAATAAGCTACACATTGAAAATTCTTCACATTGATGTGAGAACAGGTACTTGGTGTCTTCAGCTCACTGCTTGCTCTGAAGGATCTCCAAGTTTGACAACAAGTGCCAACATATCAGGGCATGCTGCATTAAATAAGTGGAGCTGCACAGCAGAATCTTAAAATTCAGTTCAATAATCATGAACCAAATGATAACTGTTTTTGCAAAAAAAAACAGTTGCCTAACACAATCTGCAATAGCTGCCCAACTGGGCAATTAAATCATTCAATTGAGTGAAACATGACTGGTGAGAGTAAACAGCTCAGGTGTCATCAACTTTAAGATCTGATAACACTCCACACGTATTGACATTGGAATCTGACATGTGGCAACCTCTAAGAACCCTCATGGCACATCTCTGATCTACTTACCGTACACTTCTGCACTTTAGTGCTGCACTGGTAACTATTATTGTAATGCTGTTTTAAGGACATTGTGTGCTTAGGGACACTACCCAGTGTGCTACTCACTGCTACTCACTCGCTAAGGACACCTCCCGACCTGCACCAAAAGTAGCAGCTGTGCTGCTCACTTTGTTTCCCATAATATGTGCCTTTCTTTCATTCCAGGAAGAAAGCAGCTCAAAATAGGGTAGAAGGATCCAAGACAGATGGTGGGCTTCCCGATTTTTGATTTCTCATTCCTTATGTGGAAAGCATCTGACTTTGATGGCCCCAAGTGGCCAACTCACTGTGTCCATTCTGCCAGTCTGGTATGGGAGGCTATCTTTGACTTATTGTGCTGGACCCCCTGACAGAAAGCCATCTCCCTTAATATTGACTGAGGCCTTCTGACAACCGGTCAAGCTTCCTGGCTTTGTGCTAAGTGTACATTAGAACTAGGAGCAGGAGTAAGTAATTTGGCCCCTCGAGCCTGCTCCACCAATTAATACAATCACGACTAATCTCATCTCAGCTTCAAACTCTGCTTTCCTGCCCGCTCTTCCTAACCCTTCAACCCACTACTATACAAAAATCTGTCTACCTTCTCATTAAATTTACTCAATGTCCCAACATTCACTGCACGATGGGGTAATGAATTCCACAGGTTCATGACCCTTTGAGTTTCTCCTCGTCTCTGTAGGCAGAGTAGACAGCACAGAAGCATGCAGGGTTAGTGTCTCTGAGCCCTCGGTGTCCTTGCAGCTAACTAATGTTGTTGTGTTACTCATTGCATTTTACTGCATGTCTACACAAATACATAAATAAACCACCCAGTGAATTGTGAAACAGTGACTTTTCATTTTGATACGCCTGTTATTTTTCAGTAAATGGCATTGGGGAACATATCAACAATTAAAAAATTGACAGGATCAATTTTCAACATTAAGTTTTTGTTTATCCATTCTTGTGGTTAGTTTGCTATAATTGCTTCCATATTTTGTCTTATTGTACAAAAGGTATGAGCACTGTACAATTATGTGATATAATTCTGATAATCCAATATCTCTTCATTCTACAAACCTGTTTATTTGTAACATAAGCAATAAACTTAGCTTTCCTTTATTCTGTGTTTTTTATCCAAACCAATAGTTTAGATCATCGGTCTATAGGTGATCAGTAGAATGATATGATATCTTAGCTGATGGAATAATAGTTTTTCTGCATTTTTAGCCAAACAGCCTCCAACTTTTCAAAGGAACGATACAAGAATAGCAGCGGGCCCAAGTAAATCATCTAAGTCCTGAAAAACTTACAGAAAGGATTAGAATGCCAAGTAAATGTTGATATTGTTGAAATAATACTTTGTGATTAAAATTAATAGTAATATGTAGCAGAGGGCTTGGATATTGAGACTCAAATTCTCCTGCTATCGCATTCCCCAAACTCAGCTATCTCATTGGTCAATACGCCACAGCAAAATAGAGGAAATATCAGACGGAGAGTTCCTGTGGATATCTGAGCAGCTACTCCCAAACTTAGTTGTATACCAGGGTTGTTAGAGCCTTGGCAATAGGTTGCCTATTTTGGATGAGATTTTGGGCGTGCAGGGGTGATTAGCGTTTGAAGGGGAGCAGGACCAATGGAGGTGGGGCACAGTGGGAAAAGTAATGGTGTAAAAATAGAAATAATGTTGTTTATGATTTTTGCAATGCTATAAAATAAATTATTCTTTGTTTTTAACTGACTGACATTTGTTTAATGCACGTTGTGCTGAACATATGTTTCACAATCCTGTAATGAAGGTTAGCAACATTTTGTGCTCAGCATTAAATGGAGTCTCAGTAGTCTGGATTCACTCTGTAACATGCCTATTATAATTACCTAATCATCTTGTCATCTATGAATAATATTTATTAGCTTAACTGCAGCTATTTTCAGCTGAATGAGAACCACCTGGTTATGTTGTTCCTGATCCGACAGAGCTGGGAAACAGGAGCTCAATTAAGCTGAATCCTTTACTTGTAAAACTAGACGATATTTACACGGAAATATTCAAGGTCAGCTATATCTAAGTCTTTCTTTTCCTCCCTAGCCACCATTTTCCTTCTAGAGGAAAACATTTGTCATTTTATGATGTCATTGATATCATTTATTTGAGGTGAATTGGGAAGACTGCAATGCAGCCATTGTTTGCTAGGCATGTTACTGGTACAGCTATGCAAACATGTGGGATGCATTTTTATCTGTTAACAAGTATGTAATTATAATTTAGTTTAACTCTCGGACTGCTGACACAGTGGTTCAAAATCTCTGACGCAAATTTTGGTATTCCTCTTTATTTTGTTTCAGTGTAATGTAACCTGTTCCATTCATGATTTTTTTTAAAAAGTACAATGACTTGAGCTAGATTGCATTAGTTTTACTTGAAAAGTTCCAAATGTAAACCGGTACACAATATTTGTACTGAAATAAAATTTAAAGGATTTTTGGACACAATGATATTAACAAAGTCAGGCATTGATCTTTGAACATTGACATTCCTTTTTTTTCAAGCAACTTTTTTTTAGAAAAGATACTACTCAATTTTTTTGCCACTTTCTTCTCTCTTTGGATAAGGAAACATTAATTATTCACCACTTAGTTTCATAAAATTCTCAACAATTCCATAACCGTAAAACAAAGAAAGAACTTGAGCCATTCTAAAGTTTGTCTTAGGCTTCTCAAAAGCTGACAACATTCTCCTTAATCATTAAGGAGACAGAAGGAAGGAAATAAAATGAAATTTAACCAGAAGAAAAGTAAAAGCAACAGAAATAGACCTACATGAAGCAAATCTTCATGATTGCTTCCAGCTCAGTTCTTGCTTAACAAAGCTTAAGGGTTTTCCTTCCATGGTATGTCCATGCCATCACCAAGGTCCTCAGATTAACATAGATTAACATGTTATCAAGATTGCATATGTAACGTGATTTTGCTTATGCTCATACATTTAATTACTTGTGAATAATAAGGAGCATAAACAACATCATCTGCCAATTATCGGTAAGACAGCTGTATTGCAGAATTGCCTCAGATATTTGATTTTACTCTTTCATGGAATGTTGGCATCATTGACTAGGCCATCTTTTGTTCCATCCCTAACTGCTGTTGAGAAGGTGGTGATGAACTGTCTTTATGCACGGATGCATTTGAGTGTCATTAGGAAAGGAGCTCCAGACGTATTGATGAGCATTGAAATAAGGGGAAAAACAGTAGATGAAATATTAGTATTGCAAGTAAAGTTTTCAGCATTTCTTCTCCGATCCTAGAGCATCTAAGGTTCTACCCTAAGAAAACTATATAATATTTATACAAAAATATTAGCTTGTTGCCACAAATGATCAAGCTTACTTTAACAAGTTATAAATCACGGTTGTTTTTCTGCATAAAGGAGTTGGGTTTTTTTTTTGTTGTTCTATAGAGAGAGAATCTTGCGAACCACTATAGTGTAGCTGCATTAATTCTCATCTACAAGCCAGTTTTGTTGGAAACCTTCAAACTGTTTGAATCAAGTTCAGTTTGCAAAAATGAAAGCAGAAATACAAGACTGTGTGAGAACTTTATTTTTAGAGAATACTTAAAAAAATTTACTTATAACATATTAAATAATGATCCTTTTGTAGGCATTTGAGCATTGCAATAATATGCGCAAATCTGTTTTTCTTTTATTGTAAAACTCAGTTTGTCACAAGTGACTAGGTCTGCCAAGGAAAATAAGGGTAGTGTGTCTTTGAAAGCAGCAAATGAAGCATATAGGTATGCTATTTCACATAGAATTGAGCATTTGTTTGAGGTATGAATGAACTGAGTGTTTCCAATGTATGACCTGCAACATTTTTGCCATAAACTGCTCAGCAAATTTGAAACTCCAAGGCACGTTATTGATTCCAATGTGTTGTTTGAATATGGAAGAGGATGCATTGATGAGTACAAATAAAAGATATTATTGGTTTATACAGCATATTAGTGGCTGTGTTGAACTGGTAGAAAAATTTTGTAACATTGTGGACTTTCCTGACAACGCAGCAAGCCATAACATTAATCCATTGTTCACGGTCATAAAGACAAAACCATATTATGAACTGCTTTTTATTTCCTCCCTTTCAATTTAATGTCATGTGCTGACTTTCCTGTCCTAACTGCAGCCAGCGGTTTTAGTAATAATGCAGTTTAAAATAAGCTCCATATCAGAGATCTAAAGTTGTATTTGAGCATCGAGAATTTTCATTGTGGTTTCCCGTTTCTACCCTTGAATTCTCTCTCTCAATTTCGATTTGTCTGGGTCTGTGGGTGTACCTCAATCTCCTCTTGTTCTCTCTATATCACATTCCATCCGTAGCTCCCTACGGGAAGTGGAGCTCCTAGAAAACAGGAGGCAAAGGTAAAAAAAACACTAATTATAGGATCTGGCTGACCAAACTGTGCACTCAGTCAGTTATAGTTGGTCCTCTGTACAATGAAAAACTGCTGGTTGATGCTTTAATCCTGTCAGAACCCGCAAATTTCTGAAGGTGGAGGAAATGGGACCACCTTTCTGCTCCGACTGAACTGCTTTCCACCAAATAGTTTAACTTGGGGCTTGTATGTGTGCTGTTGAAGTCATTCTGAAGGTGGGCTGCTCCTTGTTTGCTGTAAAGGGCGCCTGCTTTTTAAACACAGATGCTCTTGTGCTTAAATAGGAAAGCAGATGTTATTCACTTCCTCCGTGCTTGCAACAAGACGTCGCTTTGTCTGCTGCTGTGTCACTACTGTCAATAGGCAGTAATGGGAGAAAACTGGATTTACCACTGAATTTTGACTTTGGAATCCAGACTGCCTGAACAAGAAGCTCTCTGACAGCTCATGTACGAAACTGTGAGAAGTACCCTTCCGTCTGTTTGATACATCTGACTTCTGCATCCCAGCAGTTGTTTTAATTCCCCTGATTCTTTGGCAGCTGCTGGTAAGGACCCAGGTGCTTTGAAGAATGATGTTCAATCTACTACTGCGTCTGATACTTCAACTGTGTTTGCCTTATACTTTCTGTGTCTGATCTCACTTAAGATCCTTTAACTTCTTCAAAGCAGAATGCAGAGTTGTGTCCAGAGTGTGTGACATGGTGGTTTATTAAACGTTTCGCTCTGTTTTGCTGGAAGTATTTTGTTGCTTGATTCTTCTTTTAAAAGTTGCTTTCTGAGGTCAGTCAAAATTAAATGCTAACTCATGGCTATAGTTTGCAGCTTCGTACATGGTTGTACTAATTGTCAATTAGGTCTTTTCAAGTGATAATGATTTCATTTTTCAGAATGATGCGTGGCTATCATCAACATCACATTTTGTTTCTGTTTTTCTAATTTTGAGCTGAAGTAGTGCAATGATAAATGATTGGTTTCCCTTTGGTTTGAATTTGTGGCAAGGTTAATTGCTCATTGAAATTGTTCTGCATATTCTGCAGCCAAATAGGACATCTGTTAATGTAGTGCTTCATAGAATCACAAAAAAAAATGAAGTATCCTGAGACAAGAGACAAACTGTAAGAAGTATACAAATTAAATAGTACACAGAACAAACTCTTGATCCGAAAGCAAATGCTGAAATGCTCAACAGGCCAGTTAGTATCTGTAGAGAGAGAGAGAGAGACAGACAAAGGTCATTGACTTGAAATATTAAACTCTGTTTCTCTACAGATACTGCCTGGCCTGCATTTTCTGCTTTTATATCAGATTTTTAGCATCTGTAACATTTTAATCCAGTTTTATGGACTTGGATTTGAAAATACCAGTACGTCTTTCTTTCTTTCCTGAAAAGCTGATTACAATTCTGTGGGTTCTGTAAAACCTCACTCGGGTGGCCAGTCTATTGTTGTTTTGAGTGTACAACATAGCATTGTGTTCAACATGAGGCCTTTAGTGAAATGAGCTTAAGATGACTACCTACAATGTATATGCTCATGGTGGAGTTCAAATGAGTATGGAAGACCAGAAGGGACATGATTGAATTGCAGTTCAAACATCTTTAATTTCAAAACAAAATAATGTACAGTTTGAGTTATTCAAGTTACCAAATATATACAATTGTTCTGATTCCTTAACAGTTTGTTATACTCGTTAGTCTACACACAGACATTGCACACATGCTCCTTTAAAAAGTGCTGGTCTCCTAATAGTGTGTGTTCCTGTCATTGTTGCAGCTTCCAGAGAGTGTTGTTCCTATGCCATTTATTGTTACTGTTTTTGCTATTGTTCTATTTTGGTTGTTGGGTTGCTGTGGACCTCTGGGTCTGATGATTGATGTGTAATCTGTGTAGGTGGTGCATTCACCTCTTCATGATCAGCTTCCTGCAACTGAGGAACATCTTCTCTAGTTGGGCCTGTGGTTATGATTGTATATCTGAGCATTTACTTCTGCATATGATCAAGGCAATAACTGCTCCATGCAAGTCCAAGCAGCAACTAGGCTTTTCCTGAGAGTATTGACGGTTTGTGCCTTGACTGGCTCTCCAATGCTCAATTCTAGCAATGGCTCAGCAATCTTGTCAAAATAAAATCTGATTTTCTGTCATTTCACCTTGATGTTGTCGGTCGCACATGTTGTTACTTCTGGCTTAAGCAGCTTTTTTGTTAGTAGAAGAATAGTTTGTGTGCATTGTGACACTAGTCTGTGTACTAGATGACTTTCTATGCCTTCAGTAGGTGTGTTCCTGTACTCAATGATTGCCTTGTATACATCTTTGTGGGATTTGGTCAATTTCTTTATGATTCCTTTTTTGATTTTCACTGCTGTCTCAGCCTTTCCATTTGATTGGGGATACTGTGGAGATATGGTGTGATGTTGAATTTCCCAACCATTTTCTGGTGTGTCTGAAGTCTTCACCTGTGAAGTCAGGGTGATTGTCACTCATTTGAACGTCAGGACTGCCATAACGGCTGAAATGTGCTTTTAGCCGTTTGACAATCTCATCTATATTTATTGAAGACAATTAGCCCACCTCCTAGTAGTCAGAATAGTGATCTACTATGACAAGATAATCAGTTCCTATGAGTGTGAAGAGATCTACTCTGAGCTTCATCCATGGTCTGTCTGGGATCTTGTGTGTCGTCAGCAACTTTCTAACTTGCTTATCTTGGTACTTATTATAATCACTGCACTGGCTGATATGGTGCCTTTTTTTATTTGCTAATATTTAGCACTTTAGCACTTCACTTGCCTTCCTGAGACTTTATGCAACTCCTTGGTAGCTTGCTGGTTTAGCATTTCTCCACTCATCTCCTTAGGGGTAAATGACTCAATTTCCTTTGTGCAATATGCCATCTTGGGATGCCAGTTCATCTCTGTTTGCGAATAGACCCCAATGGCAACAGCTATGTCCTTAACACTATGTCACTAACAGTCCCCGTTAACAACTATTCACCCTCCCAGCCTGATTGTTAGCAACTTCTTTGTCCAAATGCCTTTCTCCATCTTTGGGCTCTATCCTATCGTTTACTCCCTACCCCACCCACCTCCCTATTTTCTGCATATAAACTGACGTTTTCCCAGCCACCATCAGTTCTGAGGAAGGGTCACTGCACCCAAAATATTAACTCTGATTTTTTCCTTCACAGATGCTGCTGAGCTTCTCCAGAAACTTTGTTTATGTCCTTGACAATCTTGGACATCTGCTTATCACTACTTCTTGCAACACTTGAAGATTTGCGTCTTGTTGGGTAATTTGCTTGATTTAACTAAGCTGCTTGCCTGTTACATGAAATGTCTTTGCTGGTTAATAACTTCCAGAACTGCTGTTTCACATTAAATCCGGAAGATTTCACAGTGTTGCAGCATCCCCTGTTTTCTTCCTTGGAAGTGCTGCTATTGGCATCATGTTTGCGATGTACATCTGCTTCCCTTGCTTGTATGTCATATCCAGATGGTATCTCTGTAACCAGAGTAACTTTCTTTGAAGATGCTTTGGAGCAGATAGTAACTGTTTGAACTAAATACATTAACGTGGCTTGTGGTTGGATTTAGCTGTCACTCTGTGTCTTCCAAGTGGGTATTGATGTGAAAGTTCACAAGCATTGACATTGATCTGCATTTGTGTTAACACCTTGGATGCAAATATAATTAGTTGTCCTTACTGCAGTTGGTTGCTCTCACTCCTGTCTCACTGCCATCACCCTGGAGGATGACTTCATCATTTACATCATACTGTTTCAGCACTGGTTTTACTGACACTATTTGCTGAATTTTAATGAATGCCATTTCTTGTTTTAAACTTCAATACCACTACTAATCCTTGGCAATGAGTTGTGCAATGGCGCACACTCTGATGACAAAATGGGAAAGAATTTTGCCAAATAGTTGACAAATCAGGCAACTCATTGCACTGCTTTTACATCTGCTGATTGCTGCATTGCTGATACAGCTCTCACCTTTTCAGACTCGAGACAGTACATGAGGTATATGTGACTTTGGCCAGCATTAATTGTATTTTTTTCTTATTCAACTTAAGATTCACCTGAACTCTGTAAGTATTCATACTAGATTGTGGTTGTGGTCAGCAATGGCTTCTTTTATTGTGTCTCCACATCATTAAGGTATCAGATCGTAGCTTCACTCCAGGAAGATCACTAACTGTCTCATATTGTCTGTATTGATATTTTTCTGGAGCAAGAGAAATGCTAAGTAATCTGCATAACCATCTTTGTTTCCTGAAGGATTTCCAGAATTTAGTTAGAAAACCACTATTTTTCAACCAGCTTCACTTGCCAGTCACCATCCTTCAAGTATGGGGAAGTGAAGACTATTGTCTTTGCAAGTTGCCACAAAATTCCTTTGATGCCTGGCATTGGGTAGTAAGATTTCTTCAGGTCCTTATTTAGATCCTTTGAGTCAATGCATACTCTCAGCTTTCCAGGTTGTTTCACTACTACCATACTAATCTTTTCTGTTGGAAGTAGTCCCTTTCTTGAACATTCCCTTTTTTTCCAGCTCTTTTGGAGGCAAGTGGAACATTCTTCAACAAATGTTGAATTAGTCTTGTACACTCATCTTTGAGTGATATTCTCCTGGAAGACATCCTAAACTTGTGAAGGGGTAGTGGAAACTGCCGATGCTGGAGAATCTGAGATAACAAGGTGTAGAGCTGGATGAACAGAGCAGACCAAGCAGCATCAGAGGAGCAGGAAGGCTGATGTTTCGGGTCTGGACCCTTCTTCCAAAACATGAGCTTTCCTGCTCCTCTGATGCTGGTTGGCCTGCTGTGTTCATCCAGCTCTACACCTTGTTATCTAAACTTGTGAATATGTCTTTGTATTCGTCTAAGATCTGTTCTACGGTCTGTGGATTGGTGTACATTGCACATTTCTTTTGGCATGTTGAGGATTACCAGTTCATGCTTTTGCCTTTCCCTGGCTGGGATGAGTGGCAGTTGCTTCCCATCTGTGATCTGAAACTCCAGATCCTTGTTCATAATGTTGCAGTGAGTTTGCAGGGTAATCTGTCCTCTCATATTTGTATAATGGAATCATATAACGTTTACTTTGAGGGCCTCATTTTTGTCTGGCTTCACACAGGTTTGTGAAGGTCATGATGTTGCATGATGCATGAGTGTCTGTCAGACAATTTCTATTAACCTGATGTCATCCTTCTGCAGTCAGTAAACAGTCAGAAAACCATGTCATTTGCACAGGAGCTGGAAATAGGCAAAAACTTGCAGCCATTTTCTCTGTGCACGTATCTTAACTGTGGTTTTGTTTATTTTAGTGGTGGCTCTCAGCACTGTACCTGCCTGTGCCCTCTTGTCAGTACTTGTGTTTTCTTACATTGTTACTAGTCACTTCAGTGCCACTACAGATGCCACACGACTGTGGCAGACTAGGAGTGACATTTATACATGATTGTATTTCAATCCAAACCTATATCATCATCCAGTGTCCACATTCGTCACTTTTCTAGTTGTTTATAAGTTGCAGTTGATTTTGTTTGTTTCACTCTGCTTATCAACAACTCAGTAGGAACATGGGTTACGGGTTTTGTCTTTCCTGATTTTCATGAGTCTGTTATACCAGAGGTTGATTTTCACATTTTTGTTTGAAGGAAGTTGTATAAATTAGGTAGTTTTTATAATGGGAAGTTTGAAAAGCTACCCCGTATGAATTTGCATTCTCAGGTATCGGGAATGTTGTGTTGATTTCTTTAAGGAAGTGTTTGCTGTGAATACTAAATAGAAAATTTGCTATGCTCTGTGCTCCTACATGCTTTATTTTGTTTGTTATATTGGGGCAAATATTTGAGAAGCTTCCATTGTTGACAACTAAGAGAGAATGGCTGTCAAGCAGGTTATTATTGCCTGCTTCCTGTCCTAACAGATGAGAAAATAAACAGAGCTTTGAAATAAAAACATGTCTGTTATGTGAAGCTGCACAATGCCTGTCAAACTTAGATTGTTAAACTTGAAACCTGGAATATGTTTAATGAATAATATTATTTCACATGCTGTTGTGCAGGTATATTTCACTGATGGAGAAGTGAACGTGAATGACCATGGTAAATACATGCATTCACTGAGCAAGTTTGTTTTATTTGAAATAGTTTATGCAGTTGGTGATCACAGTTATGTTCAGATACGTCCTAAAGCAATTTGTGCTGCTCAGATAATTATGGAATCACAAAAATTTGACTTTCTTCAAGTGTAGTTTTAGAGGAATAATATTCAGGCCCTAGTGAAATTAACTCTGAAGAAATAGTCGAGTCTCTCAACAGCAGAATGTAACATTGCCATGCGGAATGGAGGATAAGTTTGAACATTTGTTCTAAAGTAAGTTGCACTGCACAATCACATTACAGTTGTCAGGTTCTTTCCTTGATAGAGGAGAGCATCTAAAATTGCACAAAATATCTCACTGTAATTGCCCCCAGAAAGGAAGAATCTTGTGCCTGCAATTGATTAAAAGGAAATTTATAGTTGTCATGGTTTGGATAAATCTTCCAATTTACTGGGAGTCATCAGTATCTCAGATTGCCTGGGGCAATAGGTGAAAGTTTAAACACTAGTGAGAAATTACAGGATTTCTTCAGCCTCTGAGACCTTGTATTTTAAAAACTGTACTTACTTTTGTTGTAGTGCTTATTCTTCATTTACCTTTATGGTGAGGAAACAATCTACAGAGTGGCCCAAATTCATTATTCCCATTGCGTCACAGGGAGCATCATGGAAAATTAACCTGCACTCACTGATTCTAATTTAGGCAGCATGGCTTCTTTTTATTGCCTACTATTTCTCTTAATTTCACAGATCCACTAGAATTATCCTGTTTCTGATTGACTAGATGCCTGAGAAAGGCTTCAATACCATGAGTAACTAGTACCACGTTAAGTTGGCCCACAGTACTTAAAAAGGTTTTTTAAAGGTAAGATACGGTAGATCTCAAAACTGGAAAATAAATTGTTTCAGATCCTCAGAAGGTCAGGCAGCATCTATGGAGAGAAAAATAAATCAAATGTTTTGCGTCAGGCACGACTCTTTTTCAGAACTGAAGAAAGTGCCATGAAAAGTTACACAGTAGGAAGTACAAAAGTGACAATCTGGGATAGAGTAGAATGCAAGGGAGATGACAGAAATATCATGGAACAAAGGTATAGGGAGTCGTAATGACTATAGTAAAAAAAAAAGAAAATTCATTCGAAGTCGGTGTAAATCGTAGAATAATGAATGGTTACATCCAAAGCTAAAGAAAAACAAGGCTCAGACTGACACATGATACCAGCAATGCCAAAATGGGAAACGGAGTTTTTAATCTGAAATGGAACTTAAATATTGAAACCAGAAGTTTGTAAATGCCTGTAAAGATGAGGTGCCAAAAATTCCCTGCAACTCTTAAAAAGGAAGTGCATTGTGACTGGCAGCCAATGGAAATTATACAGAATGTGATTCTGATATGTGAAACATTGGATTAAAACACAATACAGAAGAGAGAGAGAGCTTATCAGATGCTAAACTGGAGGACTTGGCAGAGAAGGTGGGAAAGAAGTGCAATAGTCTGTATCCCTAGAGTCCAGGAGATACCCGTTCAGAAAATAGTGGAACCGATTAGAATGATATCAATGCTGGAGGTTAAGCCTAAGGCTGGGAAGCAGTATCGGAAGAAGTTCATCTCATATCAGTGATGAAAGTCATTTCATGTGTCCTCCACTGCCATCTTCTGCACAACTCAACTCAACCACTCCTCAATCCACCACATTCCTATCACTTTTCTGCCAACAATCTCCACTGTTTAGGACTCATACTTGGCATCATATACAACACCACACCCTTACTTACTTAGCACTTCAGCAAGTCTCACACCTATACCTTACATTTCAAGTGCACTGGCAGATATTCAGTGATAGCCATGTCACCCAAACAAATTCAAAGAGACACTCTGACTCACAAGCAGGCAAACTGGTACACGTCAGAAATAGTAGGTTGTTAACTGTTTGGTGACAGATGCATCTGGATATTCTGATCACCATGAAGAAGACAATACTATCATTACTGGGCTGCCTGTTGGTGAAACCATGATATATGAAGGAATTAAACGATCAAAGTTGGTGGTATCCTCTTTCATAACCTTTCTCTCTTTTTACCTCTGCCTCACTTTTCACCTCCTCCCTCACTTTGCATCTTTTCTCCCCTTCCTTCAAGCTCTTCTGATTTTTCAAACTCCAGATGGTGTAAACGTCCACACCTTATTTAGGTCTTTCTCCTTAATACAACCATGCCATTGTACCTTTTTCTTTTCAGATACTCAGGAAGCAGAGTCTGACAAGGAAACGGGAGAACAAGAAGTTGAGAGTGTCAATGGAGACATGCTGTCACTTGATTTCATGTTTTCAGCCACTAGCTCAGATATTGATAGGCTATATAATTTAAAGGAAGATATAGAGCTTGAAGCCTGATGTGGTATGACACATCAGTGACTTGTGGGGCAGGGGCCAAAGATAGTGCTGGTCCCAGTTTACTGGAGGATGAGTTGAACACTAACTCTGCCACAGGCAATTCAGATAAGAACTTTGGTGCTGTCTACAGGAAAGGCTGATGGGTATATATTGAATTGCTTGTGATGTAAGTAGTTAAGAAGGAGAACTGAATAGAAACGTAGGAAAGTTATGCTTCTGTTATGCAAGTCACTGATAAGACTACATCTGGAGTGCTATACACAATATTGGTTTCCTTATTTAAGAATGGATGTAAATGCATTGGAAGCAGTTCAAAGAATGCTTACCAGACTCAACCTAGAATGAGCAGATTGTCTTATGAGGAAAGGTTAAGCTTGTATCTGTAGTAACTCAGAAGTGTAAAAGATGATTTGGTTGAAACATGCAAGATCTTGCGAGGTCTTGACAGGGTAGATGTGGAAAGAATGTTTCCTTTTATGAAAGAATCTCGAACCAAGGGTTGCTGTTTTAAAATAAGTGGTGGCACATGTAAATGAGGCAAAATCTTCTGAGATGTGTGGTAGAAGCAGAGTTCTTGAATATTTTTAAGGCTGAAGTGGATAGATTGTTAATGAGCAAAAGGGTGAAAATTATCAGGGGATAAGTGGGAATGTTGATCTTTAGTTGCAATCAGATCAACCATGATCTTATTAAATGGTGGAGCAGGCTCAAGGGGGTGAATGGCTAGCTGCTCCCCTAGTTTGTATTCTAAGCTTCCTAAAACATACAGACATATGAGAAAGCCTGTGGTCCATGTCCAGGAGCGTCGAAGAATCTAGGGCATGGGACAGAACCTATTCTTTCGGTATCTGTCAGCACATGTAGATCCAATCATAATGCAACATATGGCTGACATTTAAACTTCTACTGCAGAACAGAAAGCTTCCATCAGGAGTCTGAGCTCTACAGTGGAAGCTCAGATAATCCCTGCCTTGCTAGCTTAGACTGCTGCCATCATGAGTGTTTATTACAGTGTGCAAAGGGGCTTGCAGCCCAGAAATCTGTCCTCCAACAGATTATATAAGGGTTGTCGTTTCATGAGCATGAACCCCCTATCTTGCCTTGCAAAGATAACATTTGTGCTTCCATCACTACCATAGCACCAAAGTGCCTGGTATTGCCTGTCTGCCAGTCAACTAAGATTGCTGCAGCCAATGTTGTGATAGTGCAGTCCGAAAATGGGTTTTCTCTGCTTGGAACTGCTCAGTGTCACCCTCTAAGGTTATCTGTACTCTCCTCCGCTGAAAGTCAATAGTCTTTACCAGCCATGTTGCAGCCACAACATTGGAGCATTTGGACAGACATACTGAAAACTGGCATTTAAGGAATACACAAGAGCAATTTAGCTTTCTATGTAATATGAAAAGAGTTCATTTATAAATTTGACTTGGAATGTTTATTTTGTGGTGTCTTTTAACATTGCGATCAAGACCTGATCAGCAATGGAAGGAAGCTAGTTGTCAGAATGTTGAATGGGGAACTGGTATTGCAGGAAGAAGAGCGCTTCACATTCTGCCCTACAGAAAGGGCAATGTGGCTTGCCTTCTCCCCTTCCGTTTCTTTTTATTCTTTATGCCAAAATCTTATGTGGCAACATAGGCAGCATACATAGAATGCAAGCTGGGTGCACTCAGGTTGTGCAACAGAGTAATCAGCCACATGGTTCAGTGACTGATCCACGTCACCTAGAAGCCAACTTTTAACTTCTCAATTTGGCTTAAATACAGGTGGTATAGAGTGCCACAGAAAGATGGCATCATGACTCCCAGCAAAATTCAAGACAGGAACCCGTTAATAAACAGCTTTAAATTGTAGAAAGGCCAATTTTTCTAGGTGAGATATCAGTTAGCAAAAATGGACTGCAAACAACCACTGGAAAGAAATTCACTGCCAGAGCAACAGGAAGCATTTAAGGAGGAAAGAGCTCAGCACAGATATATTCCCAGAAAGGGAATGGGTAGGATAAGTTTAGTGGAGTTAGAAAGTAAAGAAATGAAATTAAGGCATAAATCAAGGAAATATTGGAACATATACTTCCAATTTATCTCCTTGACCTGTTCCACCACTCAATAAAATCATGGTTTTGATCTGTGATCTAACTCCATATATCTGACCTTGGTCCATATCTCTTCATAACAAGAGTCTATTAATCTCAGAATTAATGTTGGTAATTGATCTAACATGAATTGAGGAACAGACTCCCAAACTTCTACCATTCTTTGCTTCCAGAAGTGTTCATTAATTTTGCTCCTGAAAGATATGGCTTTATTATTTAGACTGTGCTGTGTACACTTACACTCTGGAACTGGGGAAAAAAAAAAGTTCTTTGTGACCTATCAATTCCTCTGTTTGTCTTTTTTTTCTCTTAAAGATTTTGACTGAATTCCCCCTTAATCATTTTTGTGTTATTCATTCACGAGATATGGGCATTACTGGCTAAATTAACATTTGTTGCCTATCCCTCATTGCCCTGAGAAAGAGAGGGGTCAGCTGCCTCCTTGAACTGCTAGCGTCCATGGGATTAGATACATCTAGAGTGCTGATAGGAAGGGAGTTCTGGGATTTTAACCCAATGACAGTGAAGGAACAGTGATACAGTTCTAAGAATGGTATGTGGCTTGCAGGGCCCTTGGACACGAGGATGTGCCCATGCATCTGCTGATATTGCCCTTTTAAGTGGTAGAGGTTTCAGTGTTTAAATGGGGGAGGCAATGACCTAGTGGTATTATTGCTGGACTGTTAACCAGAGACTCAGTGTTCTGGAGACCTAGGTTTGAATTCTGCCACGGTAGATGGTGCAATTTGAATTCAATAAACATCTGGAATTCAAGAGTCTAATGATGACCATGAATCCATTTTCAATTGTCAAGAAAACCCACCTGGTTCACTAATGTCCTTTAGGGAAGGAAACTGCTGTCCTTACCCAGTTTGGCCTAGATGTAACTCCTGACCCACAGCAATGTGGTTAACTCTTAACTGCCCTCTTGGCAATTAGGGATGGGCAATAAATGCTGCCTGGCCAGCTATGTCCTCATCATGTGAATGAATAAAGAAAACAAAATGTTAAGAGTCTTGGAAGGTGCTAACAAATGACTTTCCGTAAACTGCTATATCTTGTAGATGGTGCACACTGCAGCCTTAATGTTTCAGTGTTGAAGGGAGTGAATGTATCAGGGAATATTATTGTAGTTTGCATAACCTCTCCTTGTAATGTAACCCTTGGAATCTGTGTATCATTTTAGGAAATCTGTACTGCACTCCCCGCAAGGTCAATATGTTCTTGCTAAGGTGTGGTAGCTAGAAACACCCTGCTCAAAGTACTCCAGGTGTGGTCTTAGGAGGACTTAGTGCAGTGGAAGGGTGATTTTTATGCACTTGTATTCTCTCTATACAAAATAAGTGAGAGGACATGAAAATAAAGTAGCCAAGTAAAATCAAGAAAAGCCCAATTATGTTTAATAAATACATAAAGAACAAGATGATATTAGGAAAATATAGCATTATTTTTCTCAAAAAGTTATTGATGTGTGAAGGCATATGACATGGACATAGTTTTTAATGAATACTATACTTTGTGTCTGACTTCTGTAAAGAGGGTGACATTTTTAGACATTGTAGATAAAGAGCAGCCATGTACAATAGTGGATGGGATAAATACAATTAGAGAGAAGAATATAAGGCATGGCATCTTTTAAAGTAAATAAATTAACAATCCTGGGTGAATTATATTTCAGGAGCTAAGAAATGCAAAAGAGTAAAATAAAGGAATCCCATAGTATTCTTTTCCAATGCCCTCTGTTCATAAGGTGTGATGCCAGAAAGCTAGAGAAATGCTAAGTTTGTTGTAAAAGGAAGAGAGAGACTGAAAAAGAATACAGGCTAACCAATCAACAGAACATCGTTATAAATACAGGAAATGCTGGAAATCAAATATGCACTGACTTTTTTTTCCTCTCTCTTAAGATCTTAACCTCCTGAGTATTTCAAGCACCTTCTGTTTTTATTTCAAATTTCCAGCATCAGTTTTTTTAAAACACAAGTTACACAAGTTTAGTGGTGACAGAATTCTTGCCAGAACTTGTAAGAATCAAGAAAGACCAATAAGGCTTGATCAAGGACACGAAGGATGCGGATACTGCATTTAATGTAGTGTACAGAGATTTTAGCAAGACTTTTGCCAAGTTCCCACATAGCAGGCTTGTCAGAAAAACTCAAGTATATGATATCCAATGGATAGTTAGCTCCAAAATTGGTTCAGTAGCTGTAAGTAAACTGTAATGGTCAATGGGTATTTTTGCGATTGGAGCACTGTTTCCAGTGGGATTCCTCATGGTCCAGTTAAGTCCCCTGTTCTTTGTGGTACACTTCAGTGCTTTAGACTGCGGTGCTGTTTTGTTGCAGTAGTGTGTAATTTGAGTTTTGTGAATGAGGAAGGAGCTGGTCAGCCCCTTCTTTTCTCTCATTGGTGAGTACTTCTACTCTAATATCCAAGTAAAGTCTTAGGGAATTTGGGCATAAGGAATATGAATGATTTTATTGTCATGTGTATTTTACAGTGAGAAAAGCAGTAGAATACAGTGAAAAGCTTTTCCATTGTCACCATGATCAGACGCCATTTTGAATAATTTAAGAATAAAAAAAAAGAAAAATATAGGTTAGAGTCCATCAGTCCTGAACTAGCTCATCATCATCAATGATGCCTGAGCCTCCATCCTTTCTCCACCGCCTTGCCATTGGAAAGAGAAACCAGTGGGGGGACACTGAGACTGAGCAGGAACTAAAAATTGAGGCTTGAGACCTACACTATTACCTGGGAATCCGTAGAGAGAGAGAGGAACCAGTGAGAGAGAAGAGTCATGGATTAGAAACAATGAAAAAAGCGACATCACAGGAAAAAGCCATAGGTTCATTTGGTTGGTAAGAAACTGCTAATTCAAATAAGTATGCTAAATTGCTTTCAGATTAAAGGTAAATTGGAGAAATATTTTACGATTAAAAATTAAAGACCAGTAGGAAATTTAAAAATACAAATTAATATCTAATTAAACAATTTGGAGATGGGGGTCCAGGCTGTATGTTATATTTGCATGATTTGGGAGTTGGTGGGACCCCATTTGAGGTTTATAGTCACCACATTTGTAGCAAGTATTGGTTGCTCGAGGAGCTCTAACTCAGAGTTGATGAACTGGAGTCTAAGGTTTGAGCACTGAGACGAGTGGGGGGAGTGGTGGTGCAAGAGTTACTTAGATGCTGTAGGGAATGGGAAAACTATAAGAAGTTTATTGATTAAAGCGAAAGAGGTAATGAACAGGTGAATAGACATCAGTGCTGAGAGACAGGTTACAGCATATGACATAATTAAATGAACTGCAGGCACAAATACAAATTGGAGATTATGATATAGTAGACATTATTGAGACATGGCTGCAGGATGGTTTTGATTGGGAGCTACATATGTTAAGTTATAAGGTTTATAGCACGTATAAGAAAATGGCAGAGGAGGTGGAATAGCCTTACTAATTAGAAAAAAGATTGCTTCAATAGTAAGGGAGGGTATAATGAGAGCAAAACATTCAGTGGAGACCATATGGGTGGAACTGAAGAGCAATAAAGGATCTAGATTGTATAAATACAGAAATTAGGTAAGTGCATAGGAAAGCCAGGGTAGTATTACTGGGGATTTTAGTTGTAACACAGATTGGGAGAAGGAGACAAGCACCTGTCAGAAAAGTAGTGAATTTCTAAAGTGTGTCCAAGCTAGTTTTCTACAGCAATATGCCTTCAGTGCACAAGCAATATTGAATTTAGTCATGAGTAATGAGCTAGATTTAATTTTTAAGCTAATTGAGTGTGAACATTTATCAAATAGTGATCATAACATGATTGAGTTCATTGTAGGATTTGAAAGCAAAAAGCATGACTCAGCTACTAGAGTTTTAGATTTAGGTAAGGCCAACTTTAACAAGATGAGACAGAGACTGTCACAGCAAACTGGGAAAATCTGCTAAGGGGTAAAACAATTAAAGAATCGCGGAGGATGTTTAAAGAAACAAGTAACACAATTAAAAAAAGAAAGTTTTTAACCCCTGAGAGGGAAAAGCTTCACTTCACAGAAAAAAAACGGCCATGGACAACTGAAGAGATAAGGGACAGCATAAAACTAAAGGAAAGGGATTATAGAAATGCAAAAAGCAACACAGATCCTGCTGAAAGTGAAAGATACAAAGACTAGCAAAGGGCCACAATGCAGTTTCTAAGAGCTACTGAAGGGGATTATGGAAGGAAACTTGCCAGAGACATTAAAATCAGTAAGAAGAAATTTTATTGTTACGTACAAGGATAGTGGTTGGTCAGGAGCAATGTTAGCCCACTAAGGCCTGCAAGTGGAGATATTGTCAATGGCAATGGGGAAATGGCAGACATGTTGAATAATTAATTTGCCTCAGTATTTACAATAGAAAAGGAAGATAGCTTGCCGAAAGTCCCATTAGTAGATCAGGAACTGAATAAAATTAACGTAAACAAAACATCAGTAATGAGGAAATGAATTGAATTAAAGAGTGACGCATCTCCAGGACGTGACGGTTTACATCTGAAGGTATTAAAAGAAATAGGGGAGCACATTGTAGATTCCGTACCTACAATCTTTCAGACTTCCCTAAATACAGGATTTGTTCCTCTGGATTGGAAAATAGCACATGTGACTCCACTTTTCTAAAAGTGAAAGAGGAAAACCAGGAAATTACAGACCACTTAACCTAACATCTGTGAAGGGGAAATTGTTGGAGTGTATAACCAAGGTTGGGTTAACTGAAAACCTTTAAAATTTTCAGTTAATCAGGGAGAGCCAGCATGGATTCCAGATAGGTAGATGATGCCTGAGAAATCTCACTGAATTTTTGAAGAGGTGACTAAGGTAGTGGACTGGGGAATATCAAAGGATGTTGTTTAATTGGATTTGCAGAAGGCATTTGATAAAGCCTTTAATTCTCTCAGGACAGTGATTTTAAAGGAATTCAGGGATTTACATATATTAATCAATTAAAACCTTTTAACTGATTAAAGATTTAACAGCATCTTAGGTTTAATTAGTACATCCTCATCAATGCTGTGACCCTTTGATCTTTCACTTATAAATTCTGTGTCTGATACTACCTCTCTCAATTAACCTGAAGAAGGAGTAAGACTCCGAAAGCTTGTGTTTCCAAACATACCTATTGGCCTATAACCTGGTGTTGTGTGATTTCTGACCTTGTCCACCCCAGTCCAATACTGGCACCTCCACATTTATGGCTAACATAATCCCCTCCCACCCTGGTTATACTGTCTTTCGCCCCCTTCCATTGGGCTGAAGATACAAAAGTTTGAAAACACATACCAACAGATTTAAGAGCAGCTTCTTCCCCACTGTAATCGGACTTACGAATGGACCTGTCATATATTAGAGTTGATCTTTCTCTATAACTGTAACACTATATTTGCAATCTGTTCTATTACCCTGATGTACTTATATAAGTTATGTAAGGCCTGGTTAATACGCAATACAATATTTTTCATTGTATCTTGGTATGTGTGACAATAATAAATCTAATCAAGAAGTCAGAAAATTACTGACATGGCTGGGATATTGGTTGAGTGGCAGGTGACAAAAAGTAAGGATAGTGGATAGCTACTCATATTAGCAGGATGATGTGTTTGGGCCTCAATTATTCACATTACTTATAACTTGGATAACGGAATAGAAAGTTATACATCCAAATTTGTTGATGGCATAAAGTTAGTGTAGATGATCAGTGAATGGGCAAAATTATGACAGATGTGTGCAAGTGTGAGGACTGAAAATGGATAGATCATGGTACTTTCTAGATGGTATGAAGGAAAATACAGTTGATGTCCAAAGAGACTTGGGGTTTCAGGTGCAGAAATCTTTAATATGTCAAAAACAAACGCAGAAAATAATTAAGAAAGCTAATGAAATTCTAACCTTTATAGCTAGAGGATTGGAGAACAAGGATGCAGAGGTTATGCTACAGTTTTACAAATTCTGGTTGGACCCTATTGTGAGCACATCTGGACCCCACACTTTATGAAGGCATTGGAGGGAGTACAATGTAGGTCTATAAGAACAATACCAGACTTCAGGGCTTAAGTTATGAGGAGACATTACACAAAGTAGGCCTGTTTTCTCTGGAATTTAGAAAGTTGAGAGGTGATCTGAGTGAAGTCTTCAAGATATTAACAGGAAATTTCAGGATAGATAAGATAAAGTGTTTCCTCTGGTTGGGGATTCTAGAACTAGGGAGTGTAGATTGAAAATTAGGGCCAGATCATTCAGGAGAGATATTCGAGAGTGCTTGTACACACAACGAATGGTACATATTTGGAACTTTCCTCCACAAACAACAGAGGATGCAGGATCAGTTGGTAATTTTAAATATGAGACAGATAAATGTTTGTTAAGCAAAGATATTAAGGGATATGGACCAAAGGCTGGTATAAAGAGTTAAGCCACAGAGCGGCCATGATCTCCATAAGACTATAACTGTAAGGTATATGAGCAGAACTAGGTCATTTGACCCATGGAGTCTGATCCACCATTCAATCATGACTAATATCTGTCTCAACCTCATTCTCCTGCCTTCTCCAAATGATCTTTAATCCCCTGATCCCTCTGCCTCAAATACAGTCAATGACTTGACCTCCACAGCCCTCTGAGATGATGAGTTTCACAGATGCACAAACCTCTGGCTGAAAAAAAATTCTCCTCATCTCAAGGATCATCTTTCACTTTGAGAGTGTGCCCTCAGGTCCTAGTCTCTCCTACTAGTGAAAACATTTTTTCCATGTCCACTGCGTCCAGGCCTCTCAGTATTCTGTATGTTTCAATGAGATACCTCATCCTTCTAAACTCGATCAAGTACAGACCCAGAGTACTGAACTGCTCTTCAAATGACAGGCCCTTCATCCCCAGGATGTTTGTTGTCAACCTCCTCTGCACCCACTCCAAGGCCAGCACATCCTTTCTTAGATTCAGGCGTAAAACTGCTCATAATACTCCAAATGCAGTCTGATCAGAGGTTTTATATAGCCTAAGCAGAAGATCCCTACTCTTGTATTCTAGTCCTCTTGAAATGAATACAGTGGAGGGAGTGGATGTTTGTGGATGTGGTGCCAATCAAGTGAACGGCTTTGTCCTGGATGGTGTCAGGCCTCTTGAATGTTATTGGAATTGCACTCATTCAGGCAATTGAGGAGTATTCCGTCACACACACCTTACGTGTACATTGTTGATGGGGTCGGGCTTTGGGGAGTCAGGAGGCAAGTTACTGTCTGCATGATTCCTAGTCTGTGTCTGGCTCTTGTAGCCACTGCGTTTATATGGTTAGTTCAGTTTAGTTTCTAGTCAATGGTAACCCCTAGTATGCTGATAGTAGGGGATTCAGTAATGGTAACACCGTTGAATATCAAGGGGACAATTGTTAGAACCTCTCTTGTTGAAGATTGTCATTGCCTGGCATTTGTGTAGTGTGAATGTTGCTTAAATATTATTTATATTAACAATCTACACTTTATTTTTCACCATATTGGTCAACTGTGTGTTAATACAGCTTCGTTGTACTGTTTATCACATCGTTGTGACTCTTTAAAATTTGTTTTATAGAAAAATATTTAACTGCTAATATAGGGTTGCCTTTTTTGAATGTTTTCTAGATCATGTAATTACATTTTGATATCTAAGGTTTGCACTACAGCTTTAAGAAAAATGGAGACCTTGGCTCTTATCTCTGTATAATAATGGAATTGGCTCTTATCTCTACATATTAATAATGGAATTTGATAAGTAATAAGTACTTAGCAACATTGTAAACAAAAGTTATGTTTTGTATGTATGTGTTCAATATATGCCTGAAAAGAGTAAGTAGTTTGTTTGAGATTGAATTGTTTTGCCCAATGACTAATGTATATCAGAAGGAAAAATGTATTTAAGTTGAATAAATTGTAAGGCAAAACTTGAAAATTATTTTTTATGTCATGCTGATAAGATCTCCCTTTATCACTGCTATTCTTGGCGTAATACAGAGGCAAAATGTTATCTTCAAAACAAAATTTCAGGACTTTGGGGAGAAAAGCAAAGATTGAGATGAATTGGATAGTTCTTTCAAAGATTTTCCACTGTAGTAAATCATGTCTGGCTTATTGATAGAAAGAAGCCCCTACCCATGCTAGTGAAAACTAAAAACTTTATTCGGTGTATATATACTTAATACAGGAGAGGATAAAACAGAGCATCCCTGGAACACCATACATTTGGATCCCTGTTCTATATGAGCTAGCAGCTTTCTTTTTTATTACTCATTCACGGGATGCGGCTGTCACTGGCTGGGCAGCATTTATTACCCAAAGGCAGTTAAGAGTCAACCATACTGCTGTGGGTCTGGAGTCACGTGTAGGCCAGACCAGGTAAAGATGGCAGTTTCCTTCCCTAAAAGACATTAGTGAACCAGATGGGTTTTTCCAACAATTGACAATGGATTCACAGTCATCATTAGACTCTTAATTCCAGATATTTATTGAATTCAAATTCTACCATTGCAGGATTTGAACCTGGGTCCCCAGAATATTACCTGGGTCTCCAGATTAATAGTCCAGCAATAATACCACTAGGCCATTGCCGCCCCTTAATGATATAGCTCTCTCTGCACATGCTCAGTAGTTATTGTCAGACTTATAGTTAATCTTGTCTGCAAGTCTTTATCCCCAAGTCTTTATCTTTACACTTTTTTTCATGTTTTGCCCTCCACGCCTGAATTCTTCGAGCTTTACAGGTGTAGTGATTGAAACCAGTTTGACGTTGTTGACTATGAGGTCGTTGAGTGGTGTTGTCAACCTGGGCTAATCAGGAAAAACAGGGCTGACTAATATAACCAGGAGATCCCCCACAGGGGCACTGCTTGATACTGATGCTTTGGTCACATGGGTGGTTTTCCTGGTGGGGGTTTGTTAATAAAGTTATTTGCACACCTGGTGTTTTTTACTGTGTCTCACGCCTGCACTACTGCTAAAAAGAAAAAATATTTAACCAGGAGATGAGAATCTCCTCAGTTCAGGTGACTGACTCTGAGCTGGCTGGCCACAGCCAATGTACTTGTGCACAAGTAAATAAGGGGTGATTTGGTGACAGGATACCAGCACCTGTGCAGTTATTTCAGTAGTGACGAGACAAAACAGGACGAGTCTGAAGAACTTTCACTTGCAACAGTCATCTTGGAGTTGGGGTAAGTGTTTCTGGCACCATGCCTTTATTTGGGAAGCTTGACTCATTTGATCCTGCTGTCAAAGATTGGGCCCAGTATGTGGAAAGAATGTGATTATTTTCTGGAAATGACATTGGGGCAGATGAAAAGCAATGAGTAATCCTTCTAACTGCTTGCGGACCCACAGCATTCTCAGTTATAAGGAGCTTAACTTTCCCAGAGAGACCAGACGCTAAAACCTTCCAAGAGTTGACAGAGTTGGTTAAAGAATATTCTGACCCCAAACCTCCTCAAATTCTGAGACATTATCAGTTTTATTTGGCTGTTAGAGAACCGGCAGAATCTGTGTTGGGATTTTTGACAAGGTTGACAAGGCTGGCAGAGGCATGTGACTTTGGGTTAACACTGAATGAGATGCTGAGAGACCGTTTGGTGTGTGGGATTAATGACATAACCATGAAGAAGCACCTACTAGCTGAAGCCCAACTTGACTTCAAACAGGCACTACAACTGGCCTTGTCATTAGAAAATGCAGCAAGTGAAGCAGGAGAGCTACAGGTCATCCCAATGGAAACGGACTCCCACACCTGTCTGACTGAGCTTGGAGAACATCACTTAAGTGTAGCCAATAGCTCAGCCTCAGGCAGGGCATACTCTGAGCAGAGGGACCCTAGGCTAGCCCACAGCAGAACCCCACAACAAAGCCAGGCCTGGGCTGACAAGCCATTGTAGTTGCTGTTGGTATGCGGACTTGAGACAGCAAAGGAGTCCTACAAGGCCTGACTAGAGTAAGAAAATTTGTAGGCCAGTACCCATGAGAGTGCACACCCTAGAAAGCCCCCCTACATATGGATTGGAACAATTAAATTGCTTAGTGACCTCCAAATCGGAACTGATTAAAATTAATAGATAACAAAGTGTAGAACGGGAGGAACACAGCTGGCCATCTGAAACGTCAGCTTTCCTCCTCCTCTGATGCTGCCTGGCCTGCTGTGTTCGTCCAGCTCCACACCATGTTATCTCTGACTCCAGCATCTGCAGTTCTTACTATCTCAGTCATTGATTAAAATTAATGTAAAATTAACGTCACCCAGTTCCCATGGAGGTTGATACTGGTACAGCTGTATCTTTGTTTGCAGAATCTGTCTTTAACAAGATTCGTTCGGGATTCCAACCCCTACGTTTGCACGTGACCCCAGTGTACTGGGGCAGCATTGGTTGAGAAAGATTCATCTGGATTGGCTCAACATTTTTTGATTAGAAAATGGTTGCCTCAGTGAAGTCTTAGTGAAATACCCAGGAGTGTATCAGGAAGGGCTTGGAATTATCAAAGGGACCAAAGCCACTTTACATGTTGACCAGGAAGCAGTTCCAAGAGTTTGCAAGACCCACCCGATGCCATTTGCCTTGTGGGCAAAATTAGAGGTGGAAATCAGGAGGCTGGAGAGTGAAAGAATCATTAAACCGGTGCAGTTTACAGAATGGGCAACACCAGTCGTACCGATTGTGAAGAGTGATGGCTCAATTCATCTTTGTGGGGATTTTATGCAAATGGTAAACTGTTTCTTACAGCTGGATAAATACCCAATCCCTCGCATAGAGGACTTGTATGCAGAGTTGACGAGGGGTTGCTATCCTTTACGAAGCTGGGCATGAGCCACACCTACCTGCAATTGCGACTGAATGGGGAGTCCCAGAATAACGCTACAATTGATACATAAGGGTTTATATTAATATATAAGATTGCCATTTGGGGTATTATCAGCCTGCACCCTTTTCCAGCAGACCATAGGGAATATTTTTACAAGGGCTACTCCAGGTTGCCATTTATCTGGATGACGTAATAATAACAAGAAAGACCAATAAAGAGCACTTGAGGAACTTGGACATAGTGCTTTACTGTTTCTCCTGGGGGGAAAATGCCTTACAAGGGAAAAATGTGTGTTTCAGACACCCCAAGTGACCTAATTAGATTACAGAGTTGACAGAACCAGGTTACACTTGCTGGAAGAGAAAGGGAGGACGATCAAAGGAGCCCCTGCTCCCATGTCTGTACTGGAGCTTAGGTCTTTCCTTGGTTTAGTGAATTATTATGGAAAATTCATACATAACTTGGCCTCCATCTTGGCACCCTGACACCTGCTATTGAAAAAGGGTCAGCCTCGGAAATGATCGCGTAGCCAAGAAGTGGCCTTTACGGAAGTGAAAAAGCTGCTATCGTCATCTAAGGTGTTGCCCCACTATCATCTGAAGCAAGAGGTAGTGCTGATATGCAGTGCCTCCCCATACAGTATCGAGGTATTGTTGGCTCACTGGTGGCCCAATGGAGAAGAATATCCAATAGTGTAAGCTTCCCAGACTTTGGCTGATGCTGAACGCAGGTAGGCCCAAATAGAGAAGGAACGGTCATCTTTGGTGTGAGGAAGTTTCACCAGTACCTTTACAGGCAGGAATTTGCTATAGTAACAATCACAAAATCCTGCTAGAGCTACTGAAGGAAGACAAGGCAGTGCCGTCCATAACTTCCGGTAGAATTCAGCGTTGAGCTCTTATTCTCAGCACTTACAAGTTAGGACATCGTCCAGAGAGCCAAATGGCTAATGAAGATGCCTTGAGCTGCCTCCCACTGGCAGATACTCCACTGGTGGTGCCTCTCTCGGAAGAGTCCGTTTTGGTTTTAAACTTCCTGGACACTTCCAGTCACCGCTGACAATGTCTGACTGTGGACATACAAAATATCCTGTCCTAGCGAAACTAAAGCAGCTGGTGGTAGTGGGGGAAACAGAATAACTATCGCAACAAGGATTGAAACCTTTCTGGACCTGGCAAAACCAAATCACCGTAGAGGATGGCATACTACTGTGGGGAGCAGCGGTGATTGTCCTCACTTAGTAAAGGCTGCTGCCAGAAACTGGCTGAACTCCACCAGGGTCATCCAGGGGTTTCCAAGATGAAGATGCTGGCAAGAAGCTATGTCTGGTGGCCGGGGTTGGATGCTGACATAGGTGCATTGGTGGGCCAGTGCCCAGAGTGCCAACAAGGTCAAAAATTGCCATCAGCAGCTCCCCCGCATTTGTGGGAATGGCCAGGAAAACCCTGGATTCAGTTGCATGTGACTATGCCAGTTCTTTTATGGACTCAATATTCCTGTTCATTGTGGGCGCCCATTCAAAGTGGTTGGATGTGCATAAAGTTCGTTCGGCAAACTTGGATGATGATTGAGAAGCTGCGAGCATCGTTCGTGATATACGGACTCCTGGAATGTTTGGTCATGGACAATGGGACATCATTTACCAGCAAGGAATTCAAGTACTTCCTAAAGTCGAATGGTATTCAACACATAAGGACAGCTCCTTACCATCTATCGTCCAATGGTCTAGTGGAAAGAACGGTCCGAACGGTCCAACGGTTGAAGGCAGGCTTAAAGAAGCAGCCTACAGTGTCAGTTGATGCCAAACTGTCCCAGTTTCTGTTTGATTATTGGACCACCCTACACGCAGCAACAGGGATAGTTCCAGCAGGGTTGCAGATGGGCAGAAGACTCCGCACCAGGTTAAACCTTATATTTCCAGACCTTGGGGGGAGGGGGAGGAACGCCAATGCCAGCCACATCCCTCCTCTAAATGAGAGAGGCAGTTTAATTCAGGGGGCAAAGTTTGATGCTGGAACCATGGAAATGGCCCTGTATGGGTATGAGGTGAGGTTGAAACGGGTTCAGGTCCTGTCACTTACAAAGTTTGGGTAGGTGAGGAAGTCTTGAACAAATGTGTAGATCTCCTGAAAGCTGTTACCTTGCAAACAGGGCAGGAGGAAAACATACCTGGCCCCTCAGAACAGGCAGATGGCCTGTCAGAAACCGTGTGTTCTCCCCCTCAATCTTGTGTCCAATAAACCTCAGAGTCTGAGATGGACACAGCTCGATACCGTTACTATCGGAAGAAGAGGAGGAAGCTCTCCCAAGAAGCTCTGGATGCAAAAGGTGGGCTACGATCCAGTACATGCCACCCATGTCAGATTCCGAATCAGAGGAATCATATTTGGGGCGAAAACGTCGCAGGACAATCTACAAACCAAAGACCAGGCTTACATCCTTGGACTTAGGGGGTGAAGGAAGTAGTGATTAAAACCAGGTTGACTTCGTTGACTACAAGGTCATTAACAACCCCAATCAATCAGGAAAGACCTGGCTGACCAATATAACCAGCAGATTAGATTCTCCTCAGTTCTGGGGACTGACTCTGGCTGTGGCCAGCCAGCTCGATGTAGTGTGCACAAGTAAATAAAGGGTGACTTGGTGATGGGATACCAGCCTCTCTGCAGTTATTTCAACAGGAAAAGTCTGCAGGGTGTGTTTGCCAAGCTCCCCGAACATGAATTCTTTGAGATTTTGGAAGGTCTATTTATTCTTTCATTCATTCTTGTCTCAAAAATAGAAATTGCTGGTGAGACACAACAGGTCTGGCAGCATCTGTAGACAGAAAGCAGAGTCGGCGTTTCAGGTCCAGTTGATCCTGCTTTAGAAAGGAGCCCGGACTCAAACATTAACTCAGCTTTCTCTCCATCTGATCTGCTGAGTTTCTACAGCACTTTCTGTTTTTGCTTCAGATTTCCAAATCTGCAGTTTTTTTTAAATTCATTCTTGTCTCAGTTAGTGTTGTGATAGTGTTGTCGTTTTCTTCTGAGGATCAGTGTGCTCAGCCCATCTGGTTACTGACTTTTTTTTCGCAAAAGTAAAGACACACCTGTTCCTTTGGGTGATGCCATTCGCTGTTCAGAGAAGGTATGATTTTAGTTGTTGCAGATTCATGATCATTGTGGTCTCTTTCTACTGGGCCCTGATAAACACTGGTGCTACCCTATCCAATATGGGCAAGTTGTGAGTCCAATGTCTCTGGCTAAAGATGCAAGTTTGGTCTGGTCAATGGCATTCTTCTTTCTATTAGTTTGGTTTGTGGCCCTTCAATGTGACATTAATGAAGGGAGAGAGAGGAAGCTTGGGTTCACATCCAGTGATGCATCAAAAGCTTGCATGGGGTAAAGCTATTCTGCAGTGGGATAGAGTGAAAGTTGATTGGAGATCTCTGAAAATTTTCATTCTTTCTTGTTTTTTTTTGTAATGGCTTGTACCCCTTGCTCAACTTCTCTATTGTCTCAAGGGTACCTTGGTGAACTTGTGTTGTTGACAAATCCATATGACGCTGTAAATGTTTGGAAACACTCGTTGCTGAATTGTGACTAATTGTTGGAGATAATCAAGTCCAATCCATTTGTTCAAAATATCCCCTTCAAGGAGGTTATGATGGCTTTTCAGGTGAGTTGGTTGATCTTCTGTACTTCAATCTAACAGAAATAATAATCCACCAGAATGAGGAAAAACTGTCCCTTAAATTCAAACAGGTCAATACCATGTGGTTCCATGCCTGGCTGTAAAGGAGGAGAGAAGTATTTTCTGTTTTTGCCTGTCAATGGTACAGGTGGTACAGTTGGAGACTGTTTTCAAATGCATGTGGGATTGTTGCACCCTGACCCGACACTTGGAGATGCTCCGATTTCTCCGATGCATGTCCAGATGGAGAGCTCGTGGGACTGCTAACCTCTCAACATTAACAAGAGATCATCAATGATATCATGATACTGTTGTGACAATGTTTCAAAAAATGCTGCTGTAGGACAGAGTTACTGGGCACAAACTCTGACCAGCTCACACGGCAGAATATGTGAATCTACCACATTCTTCACTATGCAATGAGCCTCACAAAATCCCTGTAACTTCCTCACTGTGGATGACAAACTTCTTGGGGGAAAAGAAAAATCAATTTTCATCGTTGAATAATTAATTGGTGTCTTTGACAGAGTAATCTAGTATTTCCCTTGCATATACTCTGCATTCATGCTGTTCAACGTACCACGTCAGAGATAATCAAAATCTTTGGATTCTGGTGGTATATTTGTGATCTTCTTTGTGTTCAATAAAATTACCAGCAATCTGTGGTTTACTTCTGTCTCAAACTGTACGCTTAAGATGTTGGAGAATTCCTCACACACCCACTTTTTCTGTGAGCACTTCTTTCACTTTCACAGTGTGATGTTCCCTTCCAGTGAATGCTCTTGATGCAGAATAGACAGTTTGTCTTATTGCATTATGCACAATCTGAAATAAGCCTGTTCCCAAATCTGTGGAAGATGCATTTGCTATTATAATAATTGGAAGTTTGGGTTTGTCATGTACAAAGTTCTATGGCGATATGAACATACCTTTAATTTGGTGAAATGATTGCTGTTGATGCTGTGTCCAATCCAAGGCCTGGTCTTGTCTCAAATTTGCCTGAGAATTTCATTTACTTGGGCTAAGCGAGTTAAGAATTTTCCCATGTAGTTCACCATTCCCATAAACTGTTGGGAGTTCTGTACTATTCCTGGGTGGTGAAAATTCCCTGATAGCTCCCATCTTCTGCAGGTCTGCTGTGATCCCTGTTGCCTGTACAATGTGGTCTAGAAGTTTTATTTATTAGCTCTGAAAATTCACACATTATTAAGTGTCAGCTTGGCACCTTGCAGAGTTTTCAAGATTCTCTAATCTTTTGATGTGTTGTTATTTTGCTGTTCTATGGGTAATGACCATGTGATCTTGTTTGACAACGTCCATTGGAAAAGCTTGGGTACAGATGTGATTCCACAGGGCAGACAATTAAAACAATAACATCCAGAGGTTGTTATCAAAGTCATTAGGAGTTCTGATTTTTCATTTGGGGAGGTTGGCAGAATCCACCAGCTTGGCAAAGGTTGTGTTTTTTGCATGTTTCTAGGCTCTCTCCTACAGATGTCATTCAATTTATATTTCACATTGGGTGGGCTTTCTTGTTCACATATATTAAGTGAGTGCAGATTCTGTTGATTTATTTATTTTGGATACTAGTACCATTGCAGAACACTGCAATAGTCAGTATCTGAGGTAGAGAATTCAAAAGTGAGGTAATTCCTCCTCATCTCAATCTTAATGAGTATGGAACCTTCCTAGGAGTGAACAAACATTTGGGTTTGGCATATGCTTTCAGTGTGTTATGGTACACAATTCAGTTTTCTCAGACCTAGTGAAGAATTTTAGGAATTGTTGTTTAAATTCATTTACTAGTTTCTATTTGTTGACCTCCACTTGAAGAATAAGGTTGAGACCAATACAAGTTCTCTTGCGTGCAGCGAACTTGAATGGTTATTGATAACATAGTGTTTCAAGAACTTTTTTTTGTCTTAATGTTGTGTGAAACTGACTTTTAACTATGAGGCTAATCCCTCCTGAACCTTGAAGTTTGATGGATAAAAAATGGAAGATAATTATTTCTGCAGCTATTTAGGTCAATCCGAACAGGTAGTATCTAATTAAAGTCATTGAGTCATTTGACATTAGTACTTGGATGTTGACCTCTATTGTCTGATTTCCGAAAAGACGGTGATATCCTGTGTAAAAGTAGTTGCCCTGTAGTTTGTTTTTTGAATGCAGGTTTTTCTAAGTGCCTACAGACGTAAAACAACTGCTGATTTTGCAGGATAGCTTTTGGGCAATATGGCCAAGGCAGCATTTCTGTGTGTGAACCTTTCTCATACCATCACAGGGGTTTGCCGTTATTGAATGCTAACCTTTTGTGATTCATGCACTAGGATAATCGGATCCATCTGCATCTCACAGCTCTGCAATCTCTCACCATATAGATATTATGCTTTGTTTTACTCCTTTGTGCCAAAATGGATAATTTTTCCACAACTTATTCTATTTACCTGACCTTGGCCACACATTTACCTTTTTGTTTTGCAACTTTCTTATATCATCTTCACAACTTTACTTTTAGTAACATCAGCAAATTTAACAACCATCCATCTCTTTTTAAGAGGTCTTTTACAGCTCTTACTTAAGATCAAGTTCCTAAGTACTGAATCAAGTGTTTTTCTTTCGAGTAATTCAAGAGAATAATAGTCCAAAATCACTTTAGAGTCCTTACTTTTGTGATCAACAAAAATAAATCACCTACTCTTTCTGCTACTGGGTTTCGGTGCCAATCAACCATATTCTCAGCATTGTAACTCTTATAACAAGCGATACTGACATCAATGTCATGCTAACATCAGTGTTGATGTTGGATTGTAGTTTGATTGTATATCATGCTTATTACCTGAACCAAGATTGTTTGCCACATTTACGATTATGGGTAGTGATTAGGTTACAATTGGAAAAAGGCAATTGATCAGATATACTTGCATTGTATGGCACTAGCCAAGCTGTCTTTTGTTTTAATACACAGCCATTCCATTTATTGGAGAATTTAAGAAGCAGTTTTCAGTTTTGACATTGTCATCTAACACCTATTTCAATTTTGATTGTCACAAACTCCTTTGCACATGCATTGTTGAATTGCTTGAATGGATTTACAGTAGAGAATTGACCACCAGGTAATTAAACAACACTGAATATGATTAATGATTAATTCGGATGGTTGAAAAAGTTGAAAGGGTATGGACCCTCACAAATGTTGATAGGCACACATCTATTTAACATTAACTGACAGACACACTTCATTTGCCAACCAATCAGATTGACTGGCAGATCCATATTCGCAGCAGTGCCTCTAGTACACATGGCCACTGCTAGGATTACATGCAATCCCATGAGTCTAAATACTGGGAGTCCTAGGGTCAGGCAGTGGTGGGGTGTCACAACATAGACTGGATGGTCCACAAGAGATTGGGATGCAAAAGCCAAGGGCATAGGGAGCAGTGAGAACAAACCTTGTGGGCTGGGGTCTCCTGATCAGAAAACCGCACCTTTGAAGGAGGTACTCCCCACCTCACCTAGTGTTTTTTGCAGCCGAAGACCTGAGCAGGGTTACCACTAGGGATCCTCCCACATTTACTCTCCTCCCACCCTTTCACAATCCCCCACATTTTTTCATCCTGGACTTCTTCCCGTTGACCTTAGAATTGCAGTGGATAGGAAGGCCTTTAAGTGGCCAACAGTTAGCCACCAACATGCGACATCCCCTTCCCCATACCAGCTGAAAAATTGCTGGTAGGCTGAAGCAGACAGGGAGATGGGAGTTTTACATGCTCCACTTACCTGCATACCCACAGGAGGAGCATTTAAAACTCTGCTCAAGATTCATAGTATTGAACTCTGACATATGTAGGCATCTGAGGTTTTAAAAAGCTTCCTTACTTTGTTTCGTACGAAAATACCATCAGAAATAACATTCAGAAAAAATAAATAAGGTTAAAATTGTGAACAATGAGTGGTATTTTCCAGCCATGGGTTGTATTCTCCACCAACATGTATATTCTTTGAGATACTTTATTTAAGGTGGCAATAAAAAGGAAATGTATTCCTAAATATTTCTTGGGACTGTTTTTAATTTCAAAAATTGGTGTATGTGTAACTGTCTGCATCTGTGTGCATTTTAATGATTACAATATACAAAATTAACAACAGTACAGAAAGTTACTGTGGCAGATGAAATATAATAGGAAGCAGGTGCTGTTTTTACAAAACTGCAAAGGAAATTAAGTGCTTAAAGGGTCATTTCCTGGAAGGTAATATGGAGGTTCCTTAAATTTAAAGACAACTATAATTTAAAAGAAGATCAACAACAAATATCCAGTTCTCCACTTCAGTTACTTTTGTCGATAGAAATGCATATTATAACTGGAGGCTAAATATAGAGCAGCCTGAGAATTTACTCAACTATTGGCTTCTAAGGAAACCTTATGTTAATAGCAAACATATGATTTAAAGCTGGCAGCAACTCAGCATTACAATTATACATAGGGGGTAGTGGCTTAAACAAAAACAGCCCATCTTTTACTGTTGCCTTCATATTAAGCAACAATTCGTAACGTTGGCCTTGGAGCAATAACTTATTTAATTTTTTGAAACTGCAAAATTGTTCAGAGTGTTAATTAGTCCAGACCTCTTTCCAGATTTCGATTCAGTGCTGGATGGCGAATGTACTCCTGAAACAAGAAACGTAAGGATCAATAGAACATGATCTTTAGACCTCATCAACATACTTGGCGTGACCAGCAGAACAGCTCATGCCTTTGCAGCTCTTCCAAGCAAAGACTTCATTTGTTACCATCTATCTCCCTGACCCTTCGGTAAATCCTGGAATGAGCTTGGAGTAGTCTTCAGGTCGAGTGAATTGGGTTGCCTGCAAAGTTGGGGAAGCAGTTTTGCTCCTCTGGAACAGTATTTTAAGGAACATTCTATTTAAACTGTCTGTGTGGCACTGCAACTTAAGTGCAACTCATGTAGAATCTTATACTTTTAGGGATTTTAAACAATAAATGTTCTAGTTTTGTTTTTCTGTTTGTTTCTTTAATCTCTCTCCCAGCACATCAGTGTAAAAGCTAAGGCTGAAGCATTTGCAGTAATCTGTGGATGATCCACTGCTGCATCCTCCAGTGGTCCCCTGTATTTACAGATACCAGTCTTCAGCCAATTCAAGTCGCTCCATGTGGTATCAAAAAAAACGGTTGGAGGCACTGGATACTGCAAAGGCTTTAGACCTGACAACATTCTAGCAATAGTCCTGAAGACTTGTGTTCCAGAACTTGCCATGCCCCTAGTCAGGCTCTTCCAGTGGAGTTACAATGCTGACATCGACCCGACAATGTGGAAAATTGCTCAGATATGTCCTGTATATAAAATGCAGGACAAATCTATCCCAGCCAGGTAACGTCCCATTAGTCTTCTCTCGATCATCAGTAAAGTAATGGAGGGTGGTCATCAAAGGTGCTATTGAGCATTACCTGCTCAGCAATTACTTGCTGTCTGATACTAAGTTTGGGTTCTGCCAGGGCCACTAGATGGCATGGATGGCTCAGTGGTTAGCACTGCTGCCT
The DNA here is from genome assembly GCF_021869965.1 of Rhincodon typus. Classification (NCBI taxonomy): domain Eukaryota; kingdom Metazoa; phylum Chordata; class Chondrichthyes; order Orectolobiformes; family Rhincodontidae; genus Rhincodon; species Rhincodon typus. Next base: position 66,204,606 of record NC_063336.1, on the reverse strand, counting down.
CAGAGTGCCAGGAACCTTGGCTCAGTTCCAGCCTTGGATGACTGTGTGCAGTTTGCACATTCTCCCCTTGTCTGTGTGGATTTCCTGCAGGTGCTCCTGTTACCTCCCACAGTCCAAAGATGTGAAGGCCATGTGGACTAGCCATGGGAAATGCAGGGTTACGGGGTTGGGCAGGGAGTTTGGGTCTGGGTGGGATGCTCTTCAATGAGTCATTGCAGACTCGATGGGCTGAATGGCCTCCTTCGTGCTGTAGGGATTCTATGATTCTCCTGACCTCATTCCAGCCTTGGTTCAAACATGGACAAAAGAGCTGAATTCTAGGGGTGAGGTGAGAGTGACAGTGCTTTACATCAAGGACACATTTGCCCGAGTGGGGCATAAGGAGCCCTAGCAAAACTGTAATCAATGGGTATTTGGGGAAAATCTCTGCTGGATGGAGTCATACTTGGCATATAGGAAGGTGGTCATGGTTGTTGGAGATTAGTCATTGCTGCAGGAGTTCCTCAGGGTAGTGTCCTAAGCCCAACAACCTTCAGCTGCTTCATCAACGACCTTTCGTCTATCATAAGGTCTGAAGTGGGGATGTGTGCTGATGATTTCACAATGTTCAGTACCATTCGTGACTCCTCAGATACTGAAGCAGTCCATGTTCAAATGCAACAAGATCTGGACAATATCCAGGCTTACGTTGACAAGTGGCAAGTAACATTTGCACCACACAAATACCAGACAATGACTGTCACCGTTAAGAAACAATCCAACCACCATCCCATGATATTTAATGGTGTTACCATCACTGAGTCCCCCACTATCAACATCTTTGGGGTTACCATTGACCAGAAACTCAACTGAACCCATCGCATAACCACAGTGGTTACAAGAACAGGTCAGAAGCTAGGAATACTGTGGCGAGTAACTCACCTCCTGACTCCCCAAAGCGTTTCCATCATCTAAAGGGCACAATTCAGGAGTGTGATGGAATACTCCCCACTTGCCTGGATGAATGCAGCTCCAATAATACTTAAGAACCTTTACACTATCCAGGTCAAAGTAGCTCACTTAATTGGCATTACATCCACAAACATCCACTCCCTCCACCACTGACATTCAGTAGCAGCAGTGTGAACTATCTACAAGATGCATTGCAGAATTCACCAAGGATCCTCAGACAGCACCTTCCAAACCCACAGACACTTCTATCTAGAAGGACAAGGGCAGCAGATATATGGGAACACCACCGCCTTCAAGTTTCCCTCCAAGCCTCTCACCACCCTGACTTGGAAATATATCGCTGTTCCTTCACTGTCACTGGGTCAACATCTTGAATTTCCCTCCTTAATGGCATTGTGGGTCAACCCACAGCAGGTGGACTGTAACTGTTCCAGAAGCACGACCGCCTTCTCAAGGGCAACTAGGAATGGGCAATAAAAGCTGGCAAACCAGCGATGCCTGCATCCCACGAATGAATAAATTTTTAAAAAGTGTTATCTCCCCTGTGAAAATGGACAGCCAACAGTGCAAAAAAGCGTAGGTGGTACCAACTTTTTTCTGCTACCTCACACGTAAAGGCCATCACTCATTGTGACTCTGTACACCGATCTCACTAAGGGCAATTGACTACGTACATCATATTCTCGACCAGCTTATCTTTTAAGAACAAAGGACCTTTGCAGCCCTCTGTGGTTCCTACTTACTCATTAAAGGCATCTTACCACTTCTTGTGCTCATGTGTGATAATTTACTGATCTTGCACCTGTTTTAATCATTCTCAGTCCTCTCCTTGCTCTCATGGAGGAAGATAAGCCCACAAATGGGTCAAAAGGTCTAAAGAAGAAAGGTGGGGAGGTTGGCAGATATCAGGCTTCTCATTCCTTATGAGGACAAGGGAGTACACATGCCTGGGAAAGATCAGGATCAATCATCTGGTGATAGGGAGTCGTTCCCCTCCAATCATCACCATTGCTAACTCTTTCTTGTTTTACGCAAGCTGTTATCTAACTTCTCCAACTCATCGCTGCTCTTCTGTTGTGCAAATAGTAGCAGAATACAGGGAACCCTCAGAAAGAAAAGGCCAAAGTCTCAACCCCTCACTGATGGCTCCACCTCTGAGAAAGAAGCTTGTGATGCCTCCAAGTATGAATGAGCAAAGCATTTTTCTGCAGACTTCACCAGCATAGGGACTGAATCTAGATTAAACTCGGGGGAGCAATCTGGTGATCACATTAATTACATATTACTGCAGTGAATGGTACAGGTAAATCGTAATAAATAAGCCATCACATTTATCAGTATATTTCAATTACACTCGTATCTATTATAGAGATAGTAGGAACTGCAGATGCTGAAGAATCCGAGACAACAAGGTGTACAGCTGGATGAACACCGCAGGCCAAGCAGCATCAGAGGACCAGGAAGGCTGACGTTTCGGGCCACCCTTCTTCAGAAATGGTGGGGGGAAGGGGGTTCTGAAATAAATAGGGAGAGAGGGGGAGGCGGATAGAAGATGGATAGAGGAGAAGATAGGTGGAGAGGAGACAGACAGGTCAAAGAGGTGGGGATGCAGCCAGTAAAGGTGAGTGTAGGTGGGGACATAGGGAGGAGATAGGTCAGTCCAGGGAGGATGAACAGGTCAAGGGGGCGGGATGAGGTTAGTAGGTAGGAGATGGGGTGGGGCTTGAGGTGGGAGGAGGGGATAGGTGGGAGGAAGGACAGGTTAGAGAGGTGGGGACGAGCTGGGCTGGTTTTGGGATGTGGTAGGGGGAGGGGAGATTTTGAAGTGTGTGAAGTCCACATTGATACCGTTGGGCTGCAGGGTCCCTAAGTGGAATATGAGTTGCTGTTCTGCAACCTTCGGGTGGCATCGTTGTGGCACTGCAGGAGGCCCAGGATGGACATGTCGTCTGAGGAATGGGAGGGGGAGTTGAAATGGTTTGTGACTGGGAGGTGCAGTTGTTTAGTGCGAACCGAGCATAGGTGTTCTGCAAAGCGGTCCCCAAGCCTCCGCTTGGTTTCCCCGATGTAGAGGAGGCCACAACGGGAACAGCGGATGCAGAATACCACATTAGCAGATGTGCAGGTGAACATCTGCTTGATGTGGAAAGTCTTCTTGGGGCCTGGGATGGGGGTGAGGGAGGAGGTATGGGGGCAGGTGTAGCATTTCCTGCGGTTGCAGGGAAAAGTGCCGGGTGTGGTGGTGCCGACTGTATTGGCGCCGCCTCGTGCTCCCATGAGGAGCTCGAACAGTTCATCCACTTCACCAACACCTTCCACCCCAACCTCAAGTTCACCTGGACCATCTCTAATTCCTCTCTCTCCTTCCTTGACCTCTCTGTCTCCATCTCCGGCAACCACCTAGAAACCGATATCCATTTCAAGCCCACCGACTCCCACAGCTACCCAGCATACACCTCCTCCCACCCACCTTCCTGCAAAAATGCCATCCCCTATTCCCAATTCCTTTGCCTCCGCCACATCTGCTCCCAAGATGAGGCATTCCACTCCCGTACATCTCAGATGTCCTCGTTTTTCAAAGACCGCAACTTCCCCCCCTCAGTGGTCGAGAATGCCCTCGACCGTGTCTCCCACATTTCCCGCAACTCATCCCTCACACCCCCTCCCCGCAATAACAACCAAAAAAGAATCCCCCTCGTCCTCACGTACCACCCCACCAACCTCCAGATCCAACGCATCATCCTCCGACACTTCCGCCATCTGCAATCTGACCCCACCACCAAAGACATCTTTCCCTCCCCACCCTTATCTGCTTACCGGAGGGACCACTCTCTCCGTGACTCCCTTGTCTGCTCCACACTCCCCTCCAGCCCCACCACACCCGGCACTTTTCCCTGCAACCGCAGGAAGTGCTACACCTGCCCCTACACCTCGCCCCTCACCCCCATCCCAGGCCCCAAGAAGACTTTCCGCATCAAGCAGATGTTCACCTGCACATCTGCTAATGTGGTATACTGCATCCGCTGTTCCCATTGTGGCTTCCCCTACATCGGGGAAACCAAGCGGAGGCTTGGGGACTGCTTTGCAGAACACCTACGTTCGGTTCGCACTAAACAGCTGCACCTCCCAGTCGCGAACCATTTCAACTCCCCCTCCCATTCCTCAGACGACATGTCCATCCTGGGCCTCCTGCAGTGCCACAACGATGCTACCTGAAGGTTGCAGGAACAGCAACTCATATTCCGCTTGGGAACCCTGCAGCCCAATGGTATCAATGTGGACTTCACACGCTTCAAAATCTCCCCTCCCTCTACCGCTTCCCAAAACCAGCCCAGCTCGTACCCACCTCCTTAACCTGTCCTTCCACCCCCCAATCCCCTCCTCCCATCTCAAGCCGCACCCCCATTTCCTACCTACTAACCTCATCCCGCCCCCTTGACCTGTCTGTCCTCCCTGGACTGACCTATCTCCTCCCTGCCTCCCCACCTACACTCACCTTTACTGGCTGCATCCCCGCCTCTTTGACCTGTCTGTCTCCTCTTCACCTATCTTCTCCTCTATCCATCTTCTATCCGCCTCCCCCTCTCTCCCTATTTATTTCAGAACCCCCTTCCCCTCCCCCATTTCTGAAGAAGGGTCTAGGCCCGAAACGTCAGCCTTCCTGGTCCTCTGATGCTGCTTGGCCTGCTGTGTTCATCCAGCTCTGCACCTTGTTATCTCATATCTATTAGAGTATTATTTTAGTTATGGAACTAGGTTAAATCAAACCCAAATGAGACATGAGGAGTCTCTTCATACATCTCAAGGATGTAAAATGTTGCAACCACCAAGCATTCCTCATCTGTCGCAATCAAACAAGAAGCATAATATTTATAATTTTGTGGATTTGAGTTTGAAGGTTTGTAGAGGTGCCCAGATTGTTTCTTGAAAAGGTCAAAAAGGATTTTTTTTTTAATAAGCATGATATTTCCTAGAAATCGCATGCTTCCAGATAATTAGTCTGACTAGTTTTTGTTGCTTCAAGTCACTTCAGGAAAATACCGGATTGTTTCAGATTGGGTTTTATGGCTGGTCTGTTTGAACGGTATTTACTGGCTAAGTGTTTGTACTTGGACTTTTAGTTGAAGAAAGTCTGCTTTTGGACAGGCTCATAATTCCTGTTTCTGAAGCAGCTTTGTGGTGGATTCAATGTAAAACTCGATTGTTTTTCTGGAAGTGTAACTAAACCGCTTCTCAATACTGTACTTTGCTGAGCAGCAGTGTCTGCCAAGATCTCAGAGACAGCCATTTGTGATTAGTGACCTGAGTACATGTGCAAGAACACTAAATCAACAGACTATGGAATATTCCATGCCTGTCCATTTTCTTCCTTCTAGAATAACCTCTATTGACCAGAAATAGTTTTTTTTAAAGTGAAACTCTGCAGAGAGAAATCTATTGTTTACCTTTACTGAAGTATATGTGTATTTGTGTATTTTGAGTCATATGGGGATATATATTTATATTTATATATTGCAATCTGTATATATTAACCAACTCTGCATTTTCTGTCACGAAATACTGGGATGTAATATGCTGAAAATTGTTTCCGACTATTCCCGGAATGGTCATAAATGTGAAAAGATTTAATTAAACCACCCAAAGCCCCAATTTACTTGACTGCCAGTCCCAAGTTATAAAAAAAACACCAGTTTCCTGTACTTCACAAGAAAATTGTTTTTATTGCGAACAAACTGTTTTTCACCAATGGCAGAAAAGGGACATAAATTGGTAACTTATCTCTCTCTGTAGAATAAGCTGACCTCCAACAACCACAGCCATCTTCCTATATGAAATTAATTTCATCAATGACCTACTTTCCGGAGATACCCAGGTCCCACGAATGAATAAATGAATAAATAAAACTCTACCCTTTTTTTTAAAGAGAAGTTCATACACATAAAAGCAGAAACACAAAGACACAACAAGAAACAACTATTATAGGTTTGGAAAATCAAAAAATTATCAATGAAGTGGCACAGGTCCAGTTTAGGAGAGAGGACAGTGAACTGTCTGCACATTTCCACCTCCTTCCCACCACCATAGCCACCACTATGTACTCCACAACCTTACAGCCAATATCTAAGGTCAATGACCTTTCGTCAGAAGTATTTTGCTTTTGCATCTGTCTTTTATCAGCTGGCAATATACCTACCATAAATATGCAATAGTTTTGTAGCAGTAGTTGAAAGAAATTGTGACCTTGACTTTTTCCACTGGAATTCATGGATATTACCACTGTATCTGTTAACTGCACAGCAATACCTTGTGTTAATATTTGGTAACTGTCTGTCTCACAGATGAGTATTGATTCTACGTTTGTTGAATCGAATAAACAGATTTGTGCTATAACATCAATTTGTGGGGTTTCCAAAAAAAAATTTATAAGAATTTAAAAAGTTAGCATGGCAAGATGACATCAGAATGGTATAATGAGCAGTTTATTAAAACTAAATCCGTGGCTAGCTGAATCATTGATTACATCATCATGAATATTCATGTCATGCCAAGAAGTCCATTTGTTCAGTCATTATGAACAATACTGGGACAGTGTGTAACATGATGCTTTCTTGAATTGACTTGTTCAAGCTGGATTTTGAATGCAATTCAAAAAGCCTATTCCAGAATTTGCTGATAAGCCGATAGTACTTCAACCTCAAATTTCATCAATTGCTAAAATCCTTAGGTAAGTTTTCTCATTTTTAAGCTGAGTGCACCAGCTGAAGGACAAAATCACTAATTTCTATTGGTAGCTGGTGTAGTGATTTAATTTGAAACAATCCATAAACCAACAATTTTAGTTCATCCTAGGGATTCTGACAAAGGAGTCTCTTCAAGATGAATGTTACATCGGTTTTAAAACTCGCACCTTGGTTGTAACTTGTATGAATGCGATAATGTTCTGAATTGTAAGAGAATGTGGTCTTGGATTGAAACTAATGTTACTGCATTTAGATTGTCAAGCAGCAGAAAGTAAATGATTTTATATTAATCGCTTTCACTTCCTACATTTCTGTTGCTGGATTATAACAGTTTTTGACATCAACACCGATTTAAATTAACTCAACTTGACAAATCTTTGCAATGCTTTGTTTCATGTCATTACTTTATATTATTACTTTGGTGCCATTATTCAAACATTATTGTGATTTGAAATGCACTGAAAATGAAATTCTGATTAAATCAAACACAAGTGAAATTCAAAGTTAAGCCAAACATTGAGCATTTGTTGGGGCTATCATGAATCTAAACATATACAGGAGGTGACTAATTTCTTATCAACTTGATTCCACCAAAAGAAGATATCCTGAGTAAATCCAATCTAAATTTTAATCAGTGACTTTATTCCTGTTGGAATCCAATCCATTTCCAGGTAGTGACTGGCTTCCTGTCAAATCACATTTAGTCATGTGGTGGCTTAATTGTTGTAAAATTAAATTCAAGCCAAGTTAAAACCACAATTATCATTGTTTGCTCTTTCAATTCACTCTGAAAACCTGAACACGCTTTACAAATTGAAGGAGAACCTACAGGTTTATTTTGGTTTACTTGAAAGGTCTGAAACAGAATCCTAATCTAAATGTTGGATTTTCTCAGTTTCATTATTTATCTGAATCAATATTCTGATAATAAAAATAGAGAATTTGTGCATGTGTCTCTTTTGAAGTGCAAAGTACCTAAAAAAAAACTCACATCATGACAAATGTTAGTTTCACAAAAAAAATCCACTATTAATAGTTTGATCAACTAATATATAAAGAGTACAACATCACAGCAACTACATGAACATAAAAAGCTGCATTCTTCTTATTTCTTTTCAAAAGCATGTTTACTATAAAATTTTATTTGAATGGTTTGCTTTAAATTAGAAAGAAAGCATCTGTGCATTTGCTTTTGAAAGGATACAGTTGTGGAGCAGTGGGGCTTGCAAGCAAGAGACCATTTTTTCCTTCATCGTCCTGCATTTTTCTCCCCTCCTTGCCTAGCTTTCTAATTCCTTGTAAGGGTGTTGACTGCACTTTGGTACCTAGAAAAGTGCAAATAATTCATAAACAAAGCTGATTTATAGCGTTTGCTATCACAAAAAAAATTCAATTCTGTCCTCAACTGGCATACATTCACATGCACTTTCTGGCTAGAGTTATTAGATTGTTGTTGATATGTAAGCTCTGTTTTTTTTAAATTGATTTGGGATGCCATTGTTGTAACAAGTGAATTGTAAACTCATATTCAGTAATCAACTGTGTGTGCTCTTTATCTTAAGTAATACTCCAAACCTGAATTTTCTTTGTTGATTTCGAATTCATATTTTCACAGCCACAATTTGTGATAAAATAAGTATCTCCAATATCTGAAAGATAAAGAATGCCACATAACTACCAGGAACAGCTTACTTGCTTGTGCTATTAGTTAGAGAATACCGCATAAACAGAAATGTGGAGATAACAAAAGAATGTCCAATTTCAAAAGAAAAGCTATTTGCAAGTTAAATAATTTTTCAAGTCCTTAAAACGTTACAAAACATTTTACCTTCCAATAAACAACATTGACAAACAGTTTAAGATAACTTGAAGTAGAAATCTATTTCTATAATTGAACAATTTTCTTTAGTAGTCAGCAATTTGAAATTGTACATTATTTGCTGGAACCGTGGTTAGTCTTAATTTCTGTATTCCCTACAAAACAAAGTATTTTGCATTTCTAATTTTCTGCCTTGTCTTTCTAACCTTAATGACCAGGGCTTTCCATGTTTGTGCCTTGGAGCCTTGCGTTGTGGTCCTTGATAATGGCTTATTTCCATTTGTTTTTAAATTTATTTTAATTGATTTTAAAAATGAAGCAATCAAAAACTTATGTTGTCATACAGCCTCCTGATTTCGATTTGCCCTGCAGAGTGAACCTTGACAGGAAGTGGCAGTCTATTTGATCAATTTATGGCATCAAATAGAGCTTAATACTGAACTTACTCGTCATGCATATGTGCTATGTTAAACAGATGTCACCAGGTAATGATCAGGGGCAATACTTAGGATTAATTTCAATACTTACCTCTAGTAGTCTGACTAATTTTAATAAATTGACAAACATACACACATACAAATAATCATTTTTAAATTTGAACTTTGGCACTTCAACAAGTTGTTATAATCTGACTTCAAAAGTAAAATAGAATTTGTTGCTGTCTGCAATAGCAGAATAATAACTAATGTATTGATTTAATATTCCATTGTCTTTTTTTAGAGGTATTAATCCTTTGAAATCAATGTGGTAACTGCTCTAAGAAGTACAGCTTAGATTGTCAAATGCGCAGAAGTTAAATATTCATCTGCTTTAATTGACAACAGAAATTTCCTGTCTCAGAAGTTCCAGTGAATCTTAATACAAATTCAAGTCGAGATTGAATTTCATTTTTTTTTGTACATGAAAATTGTTGAGGCAGTCTGGTTGGATTAAATCAGTTGTTAGTTTGTCCATATGATATTGTCATTGTGTTTAGGAAATCACGTCTTTCTGAGAATGTCAGGATGTTTAATATAAAATGATAGTCATATTTGATTTATGGTTTTAATTTAGTTGCTTTAGACTTACAAATGGATATTGTTTCCATGTGATCAATTTTCTTGAGTGTTAATTGTGACTGAATACAATGTTACTTACTTTGTCCTACAGTTCCTAAGAAACTGCTGGGTGAAACCAACCCCAAACCAACTCATTACAAAGGGATTCACCACCCCAATTTTCCGCCACACCCTAAACCATACGATCCTAACATTATAGGTGATGGTGTCTTCCCCCACGATGTGCTACCCTTTATAACAGAAGTGTCTTTACCAGGTATGTCGTTTTCCATTATTTTATAAGGAAATATTAATGGTGACCTCTGGAAAACTGCCAATTTAACTTCTTTCAAAAAATGCTCTTTGTTAATGTTTTGTCATCGCAAAAGCTTATTACTACAGAGGCCCATGAGAGGTAAGGGTGCCGGTCTGGTGACAGGGAAGTAGGGGTGCTGAGTTCCAGTAGTGGGGGAGATGAAGTGTTGGATCAGGGTCTGGGAATTGTAAGGGGTCTTGGGAAGGTGTAGTTGAAAGTGGTGAGATTAGATGTGGGGTTGGTTGTTCAGTGGAATGGTTAGCCAGAAGTTAGACTAGGTATTTAATAATGTTTCTAACGCTTCCTGAGTAACTATTTACTTAAAAACCCGAAACCAAAACCCGACCATATACTGTGATTTAAATGGATACCATTTTGTCCATTTAGAACCATATATATTGGAGTCAATTTTCATGAAGGAAACTTGTGCCTACATCACCTGTTGCTACAACTGAATTGAAGCAGATGAATGCAAGGCACTCTATGCACAAACAAATATTGGGCCGGAACTTTCCATGAAATTGCAATCCCGGGCAGATTGCCACTCAGCTCCTTTTTTTAAAAAAGCGCTCCATGTTTCTGACAGGAAGTTCTGATCAGAGCTCCTTCAGAAATGCAGAACCATGCTTTCATTCTGACAGGTCTCTCATTGCATAGAACAGTTGGGGAAAGCAAACCACACCCCATTTTGCAGCAGTCAGTGGCTATGTTCTGTAATTTAAATGTCCAGTATCACAGTCACTTTGACAGCTCCTGTGAAAGGGTAAATACATCAGGTAAGTGTTTAGTGTAAAAGGATGTCAGGTGGGTAGGGGCTGCATGCCAGGTATGTTAGATGTCAACAAAAACAGAATTTGTTGGAAAAGCTCAGCAGGTCTGGCAGCATCTGTGGAGAGAAATCAGAGTTAACATTTTGGGTTAATGACCCTTCCTCAGAACACTCAGAATGTCAGGTGAGTAAAGAGCCAGGGTACAAGGGACATATATGTCTTGAAGTGTTTTGCGCAGGTCACTGCAAGTGGGATATATTGGGTTGGTGGCATGTGATTTGCTGTCTGGTCTAAGGGAGGATGGGGGCTATCAGATCTAAAGGCAGGAGAGATGCTGGGGCGGGGGAGAAGTCTAGTATTGGGAAATGGGGATGTCTGTCAGGATCCTGGGATGGGGTAGGTGTGACAGGTCTGGTGACAGAGAAGGAGGAGCTGCTGAGTCCTGTAGGTGGGGTATGTGTCAGTCCAAGGGGGAGATGAGGTGTTGGGTCAGAGTCTGGGAATTGTAGGGGGGCTTAGGGAGGTGTAGATGCGAGTGTGAGAGATCATATTGGATTTGAGATGTTCGGTTCAATGGTTACTGAGAAGTTAGACTAGATATTTATTGATGTTTCTAACTTCCTGAGTACCTATTACTTAATGCAGCAAAACCCTCCAAAAACTCTGATTTAAATAGATACCATTGGAGAGTTCAAGGTGCAAGGAAAGTGTCCTGCAGAATCCTAAATTTCTTAAGTAGATCCTTCGGAGTTCACGGATTCTGCAGGATCACCGTTTGCAACTTAGAACCTACACAACATAAATGATTTTCTGGGCAATGAAAATCCAATATCTTTATATTTTCAATGATCGAGCAGTTTCGCAGGAAGTGGGCACCTGAGCTGCATTTAGCTAACAGTGTAACTGTTTAGAAAAAAATATCAAACTTAATCCCAGTCATTTCAGAGAGGCTGCAATGTTCAAAGAAAACTTTAATGGAAACATTAAAATGATAATCTCAAGCTAATTCTCTGTATCACACAATCAATGAAATAATTTGTATTTTATTTGAACAAGACAATTTGGGGCGGCACGGTGGCTCAGTGGTTAACACTGCTGCCTCACAGCGTCAGGGACTCGGGTTCGATTCCACCCTCAGGCGACTGTCTGTGTGGAGTTTGCACATTCTCCCCTTGTCTGCATGGGATTCCTCCAGGTGTTCCGGTTTCCTCCCACAGTCCAAAGATGTGCAGGTTAAGTCGATTAGCCATGCTAAATTGCCCATATTGTTCAGGGATGTGTAGTTTAGGTGGGTTACAGGGGGATGGGTCTGGGTGGGATGTTCTGAATGTTGGTGTGGACTTGTTGGGCCAAAGGGCCTGTTTCCACACTGTGGGGATTCTAATACAAATTTCAGCTACTGAGAAAAGAGCAATAGATTGAATATTAAAGAAGAACACATGGGAAAAAAAGAAGGTGGCTCAGAAGACTGGATTCCTCCCACCCATCTCCACGTTTGAATATCAAACACAATGCACTCATAATATGGTTGTGCATGCTCTTCCCACCTGCCTCCTTGTATACCATTTTACAGTGTGGGGGAGAAACCAATTTGCCAACTTGACCATGGGACGCTCAAATTTCTCATTCGGCCTCCATTGCTGTTTCACACACGGCTAAGGGAGGCCTCTGCCACTTGGATAGCCATTAGCGTGTGCACTGCTGTCAGGCATGAAGGGAATCGGGACTTCAATTGTAGTACCTTGTGCACAGGACACTCCAAAACCATACTTCTCCCTTAACTCTTTCCTCTAGCTTCTCAAACCAAATCCTCCCCACCCCCAATCAACTCCTCACAGTAGGCTGTCAGCCAGGCCCACCAATACACTGAACCTACCTTGAAGTCTGGCTCCTTAACCTTCACTTCTTTAGGGACTGCCAAGGACTCCAGTATTGGCCACCACTGGAATCTGACATTGCTGCGAGTACAGAACTGACGCCAATCAGATTGGAATCATAAATATTTACAGTGTGAAAAGTTTTATAGTCAGAACATCTGTAAAGATGTAAGATATCATAATAGATACGTAGTATTGTGTGCACACACACGAGCTCATAATAACTGTACCTTTCGGGTGATGTAGGAATTAGAGGATAATTATAATTATGTAAGATGTAATTGAGATACCACATGAAGTCAAATTCTGTTCCTATTTTTATGTAACGCTGAGTAAATATTAATATTTACGGTTAATAGAATTTTCAGAAGTTTGGGAAGTGGAGTTGGATAGGTCATATGATGGGTGAGCAGCTGACAAATCTGAAGCTGGTATTCTATTGTTATCACTATTATCATGCAATGTATTAAGTTTATAAAGACAACTTCCATTGCAAGGAGTTTATATAGGAATTTATGGTGGAACGGTTGACAGGATATATATGAAGATATTTGATCTCAAATCTATAAATAGATAACCAGAGATCGTTGCAGCTTTCAAAGTATCAATTATTTTTAAAACTTTGAACATTGTTGATAATCCGTTGTTTAATTGTTTCACTGATAATCCTGTGTCTCTATCACATACTGCTCAAACTACATTTTTGAAGATAGTGTATAAATTGGTTTGCAATCTCCAAAATTTAGATTTTGTTTGGCACATACAACTCTAAGCAAGTTACTAACATTTGGGTGTCCACAAACATTACTGTTTGTTATCAAATTTCACCTGAGAATATTGTGTTATCTGTAGTTGGTGGCTTAACTACCTTAGCACAGAGTTTGGCAGTATTCTCTATCTACCATTCTGTGGCTTCTTTGTAACTATCTAGACTCATTATCCAACCCCATCCATAGGGAAGACAGTGATGAAGTGGTAATGTCACTACGCTAACAATCCAGAATCCCAGGCCTGTCAGTGTGACCACTGTCAACTGTCATAAAAACACATTTGGATCAATAATATCCTTTAGGGAAGGAAATCTGCCATCACTACCTGGTCTGGTCTACATATGACTCCAGGCCCACAGCAATGTAGTTGACTCTTAAATGCCTCTGTGCAATTTGATTATTATCCTTGAGAAGGTGACAGTGAGCGACGTTATTGAACTGCTGCAGTCCATATTGAGTAGGTACACCACACTGCTGTTAGGAAGAGAATTCTATGATCTTGCCCCAATGTGAGTGAAGGAGCAGTGATGTAGTTTCAATTCAGGATGGCATGTGGCTTGGTGGGGCTTCCATACATCTGCTGCCCTTGTCTTTCTAGGTAGTAAAGATCATGGGTCTCATAGGTGAACTTGCGGGAGGCTAGGTGAGTTGTTGCAGTGCATCTTGTAGATGGTACACACTGCTGCCACTGTGCATTGGTGCAAGTGGATTTTTAATAGAGTGCTAATCAGTTGGACTACTTTATCTTGGATTGCGTTGAGCTTAGTGAGTATCATTGCAAAAAGACACGTTTTGTCAAAACTTTTTGTTTTGTACTCCAGGATAATTTGCAAGAATACCAATGTAAATGGAGAATAATGTTTATACTGCAGAAGAAAAAATGTGCTGAATAGTTGGCCAATAGACTCTGTGGTAGAGGCAACACCTGATGAGTGCATGAGGAAAAGTTTTGACAAAATGTCATTTTTCAGCAATACTCAAATTCTTGAGTGTTAGTTCTGCACTCATCTAGGCAAGTGGAGAGTATTCCATTATTTATTGATGATTATCATACATTGATGGCTATTATCTTTGCTGTTCCCCTCAAGTGAAAATCCTCTCTCTCAGCTTTATTAAAACCTTTCATAATTTTAAAGAGCTTTATTTAGTCAGACCTCAGCATTCTCATTTGTGCCATTTGACGGCCTGCTGTCTTCAAGCATTCCAGTGCCTGTGATACACTCAAATGTTGGGAAGCTGGACATGTGGGAAATCCCATGTTAGGAATTCTTGATGCCATCCTGACTACCAGTCTGGTGCAGTCTGAATCGATCTCGTGATATCTCTGAGAAACAGCATCAGTGTCCTGGCCTAATGTCCAACCCTTCTGCAAACTCTTGCCGTGTTACAGTAAGAGTAAATTGGAAGGATTAGAGATCATTGCCTCCATTGTACCTAATTTTATTTAAGAACTGAAATGTAGTGAGATTTATTTCAGCTCTTTTGTAACAATCAAGTGAAGTGTTTGTGTTTGAAAACCAATCAGGATTTCTTGGCTAACTTGTTTTAGAACATATTAAAATTTAACTGCTGGAGGCAAAGCCTGGGAAGCAGCAGATAACATCTCAATGCTTCTTTTATAGAAGCATTGGCAACCCTCAGCAAATTTCAATTAAATTATTAACATTCCTTATCTATAACTTGAGAGGAAGTTATATCTTGTCTTGGATAAATATAATAAAAGAGCCTTTGAAGTAGTAATAAAATCCATCAGCTCTGTCTTTTAGTTACAGCAAAATAGTGAACAATGGTTTAATGTGCCTGGTCAAAAGTCTAGAAAAAGTTACTATTACATACATTGGAATCACACATGGTGGATTGTTGCCCAAAAATACACCTGTATATCTATGCTCTTTCACCTATATGACTTTAAGTTATTGTTTGAAGTTTTTTTGTTAAGTACATTGTGACTTTATGATTTTCAAATGAATAAGAATGTTTTGTAGCATTGAACACTATTTACTAGGCAATACTTAACTCGATGTTTTACTGTATTTATGTAGAAGAAAAGAAGAAAGAAAGATCCGCTTCTGATTACCCAATAGATGCCAAACCATTACCAGCCCCAGTGGATAAGATTGACAAGCAACTTGTTGAAACAAGGGGTATTCGGACTGAGATGGCATTATTAAGCAACCTTTTGGAAACCTATACTTATATCATAGGTAGGTCAATAATTCCATTTTGTTTTATAACTTAGTGTAAAAAATAATATGGTGGTGGAAGAAACTTTCTTTAAAGATAAAGAGTATCCTAATGTGCTTCATATATAATTATGAAGAAAATGCATGCAGAATTAAGAAAAAAGAGCCTAGTATTTGAAATCTTGGTCAGAGAATGGGTTCTATGAAGGTTTTTAGTGAGGAGGGAGATGTAGAAAGGCAAAGACTCTATGGAAGGCAATGCAGAGATTAAGCCTTACATCAGTTGAAAGTTTTGCTGTCAGTAGTAACATAAACCAATGAAATTTTAAGAGGCACAATCAGAAAAATCAAAGCTTGGTGGTTGGAGTTGAAATTAGGAGAAATCAGAGCTGGTATGGTCAAGGCTATGCTGTTGCTGAATCTGTATCTTTGGTGTCATGTGTGTGTGTCAGTGATGTTTGATCTGCTATTGACACCAGGTATTTTCTCAAGTGTTAGGGTGGCATGTTGCAATTAGATATCAAACATATGTTTTAGGATCTCTTAGGGAAATTGGGCTGCCCTGAACAGAGAAATTGCTGCATTGCTCCAGTCAGGTTTTCCATGTATCAAAATGGCCTTGCAAGTAGATGCCACTGAAGAGGTGGCCTTTTTAAAAAAAGTTTAATATCGAGTTAGAAGGAACTGAGCGTTCACATTCAGAATCATGCATCTTCAGTAAACAAAAGATATTTGAATCTGATGTATATGTAACAGACTTTATTGATGGACAGTAGTGACCAGCCTAATTGTGCAAAAGGATCAGTTATTTTGATATTTGTGTATTTCCCTCTCTGAAGAAATGTTGAAAATCATGTACCTTATACATCATATTTTGCCAACACTTCATCTAGCCAATATTTCAATCATCGCAATCCTGGAGCTTCCCTCAACGTCCGCTCATCACTGCCACTCACATAGACACAATTGGTGTGGATTTATCATTCACAGCATTGACTCCTGCCAAGTCACTGCCATGCATAGTCCTTGGAGGCCTGTGCAGACCAAAGCAAATTAGCCAGATCATTGCTCGAGTTTCTCCTCAATACTGGCCAAGAGAGAAAGTAAGTTCATTTACCTACGAATATTAACAAGAGCCGTCTTCATTGATGAAAGCAGTGATTTGTCCTGGTTCCAGTGTCGTAAGAGGATGAATAAACTTCTGTGCTCTGCCAGGACATATACTAGTGCCTACTCAATGTGTCATACTCCTGTGGGTGTGAGCTAGCATTGTAAGGTTGCCACTGCACAAGACTGCAGAATAGGAAGCTGAATGCCAGGCATCTCTGTCGCTACTTTGCAGTTAGCAATGAACTTCAACTGGCACCATAATGGATGCTTTCTCTCAAACATCAGCCAGTGTTCACATTTAAAACATAAAACTGCCTTCAGCATTCAGCAGCTCATATTGTATCAGACTACTGATCTTTCATCACAGCTAGGAGAATATACATAGCTTTTCACCAAAGGCTTGCATGGGATAGGACACAATTAAAAAAGATGGCCTTTTGACCTGAGCCCTTCTTGGTCCCCAGCCCGGTTTACTCTCATCAACTAGAATAGCAGTCTCATTAGGCAGGCTTATTGACTGGTCAAGCTTCACCCCTAACACTAGGGGCTGAATCTTATCTATCTTTGGCTATGTGGGAGTTGTATTGATTTCTTTGGAGAAATTCTTTCTGCGAGGCTGAACGATTTCACGTCGTATTTTCCCAAATGCACCTCATTAACAACCTGCTTTGATCCTATGGTGTTTTTTATGACTGATTCTATCCCCATCTTACCACATGCTATTCCCAGGACAATTCACCACTTAATGGATGTCTGCCAAAAGACCTGCACCCCTTGTATCCATGCCATCTTTGAGAGACTGCTGTGCATCCAGCCAAGTGGTAGGAATCCTGCGTTGCCTCTCATAAGCAATGTAATGGTGTAGCAGTTACAAAGTCATGCTGCCCATGGGACATAGCTGACATGACTGACACTCCCTCATACAGCCCATTCTTTCAACCGCCAGACCACAGAGTATCTACCTGATCTTTAATACATCCGTCTGAAGACTCTCTGAGTCCCTGATTCTCTTTCCACACGGGTATTGGTTAGTTCTGTTGACTGGATGGCTGGTTTGTGATGCAGAGTGACGCGAATAGCTTGTGTTCAACTCTGGCACTGGCTGAGGTCACCATGAAGATCATCTATCAACTTCACCCCTCACCTGAGGCATGGTGACCATCAGGTTAAACTCACCACTAGTCATCTCTTTCTAATGAGAGATCAGGCCTATGGCCCACTGGCAATTTTACTTTTACTCTTTCCCCAATACCCATTGCTTGCCTGTACCTTGAATTTGTCCAATAGGGGATCAGCACCTGCAGGCAAGCATTTGGACAAGTCCAAATATGATCATTTGTTGGCAGCCAGAAAAACGGAACACAAAGGAAATAAAAACAAGATATGGTTTGCATCCACAATGAGAAACAAATTACAGTCAAGGTCCATGATTGTCTTCTGCACCCAGCAAGCATCTACTGGATCCCAGTCAGGTCCTGTTTGTCTTGTAGTGTCTGATGCAGCTGAGCTCTGAACTGCTCAGGGAGACCTTCCGCCAGCTCAATGTCCTTATCCTTCTTCTCAGATTGCTGCTCCTATTCCCTGGTCCTCAGCATCTATTATGTTCCTTTTTTGCCTACTCCAATTGTGCACTGCTCAATTGTGCAGAATACAGCAAGCCAAGATGGTGTAGCATATTCTGTGTGGACTATGCTGGATTCCCTCTCAGTCTGCTCCAAGCAGTGGAACTATATCTTCAGCAGTCCTATTGTCTGTTCCACCTTGGCCTTGAATAGAGCATGTGTCCAACTTGGTAAAGATCCCATGCTGGCTAAATAATCAACATCCAAAAAGGAGTGCCTATGCACTCCAATCTCCTTGCCATCCCAGACCCACATCAACCATTTCAATTTCCATCATCATACTTACCTGAATTATGAGGCAGAAATGATCCCCAAGTTCCAGATAGAACCATTAGAACCTCCATAAATGATGGGGCACTTTTGCCCAGCATTCACCTCCTTTAAAGTTATTGTTGCTAATTTTTGCACCATTGAGATGACAATATTAGTTGAATTAGCATCAATTACATGGTTCAATCTTCCTTTTGACAAATATTTGATGCCTAAGCACGTTGACACAGCATACATTGCACTTGCGTGATGAAATGTTTGCAAATGAAATGTAGCTGGAGTTTGCAAACCTATGCTTCATGTACTTGCCACTCTAATTTCCTAATGTCCAACAGATGTGGATTCTGTGCTTTCACCCATCAAAGCCACTGTGACTTTGTTCTCCCAGGGCATTATTCAAGCCATTTGTAAGTTGCATTCCATATTTAGAGAACAGCAAGTGATGGCAGGCACTGCAGTAGTCAGCACTCTGCCTCATTTCCAGGTACCAACACACACAAATACTCACACTTCATACTTCACACACACTTCGCACACGCACTTCACCACTTCACAGTCACACTTCACTCTCGCACTTCACTGTCACACTACACACACACTACACACGCACACTTCACACGCACACACACACAATCACAACCCATTTTCACAATATGGAGATCCACCACACTGAATTTCACTTTTAATTCTCCTCGGTGCCACTTGGTCCCCATCATTACACCTTCATGATGCCCACCCTGCTCCTTCACTGCTCCTCTGAGGCCATGATCAAGGTCACTACCAATAACTCCCCTATCTCCTGTAGCCTATCATGCCATCCATTGCTGTTCTGCACACCCTCATGCATCCTCAGTTTCACTCTGTCACTGTCCTTGGGTTCCCATCTCAACAATGCCTTTGTTTCCCTCCCCACCCTTCATGCTGGACCCACTCCCCAGCACTTTTTGCAGTGATTCCCCCTGCTGCCTGTACAGGACCCCCTTGCACCCTCCTTAATGATCAATGAACACACCCCTGGGATTATGTTTCCCAGACCTCTGACTAACTTTGACAAGCAACCCATAGGCATGACTGAGAAAACCCTGATAGTTGTCCTTCCAGCTCCTCAACAAATCGGATACAATTCCCCTGACTGCTCTGCCTGGATCCAAAAGGACAGACCGTTGCCCACTCCCTGAAGTGCCGCTGGATAGTTTGCCTGATGGTGAACATCCCGAGCTGATGACTGACCATTACAGTCCCTATATTGTGCACGGACTCTTCCCATGACTGACAGTACTAGGACTCCTGAACAACCATTGTCCCTGCCTTGTCTAGACTGAAGACTACCCCATCCCCTTACAGGCAGCAGTGCGTTTCTGCATAAGCAGCTGCCACATGCTGCAGGTGTTAGATTGACATCTGCTTGTGCTGTACAGCAAGACACCCATGCTCCCAGACCAATCATTACAGCCAAGCCTGGCCAGCAGACTATCTGTCTGTTTGAAAGAACACATCAGTGTAGCATACTGATAACCTTTGGCTCTGGCTGAAGTGCCAGCGTTCTAAGGCAGAATTGCAAGCATGCCAGTAGGCAGTCAGTGTGCAAGTGCTTAGAGAGCAAACAAGCAGCCCTGAGATGCAGCCTGATTCAATCCATGAGCTGGGTACCTGTTCCTGTGCAGAAAGTGCCCTGCTGCAGCCTTTCAATGCCAGTTACTGATGCTCTCTGCAATGCAAGACTGTGGTTACTGAATGGCCTGCTGGTGGATCAGAGAAATGCCACAAGGGTCATGAGACAAATGCCAGTTATCAATATCTGGGGTGCCAGTGGATCATGTTCTGAGATGTTGTTTGATTTTACCCCGGTTCAGAGCCAGTGACAAGCTGAAGTCATTGATACATGCATTGGTTTCCATATTGAAATTTTTCGACATCAGGATTATTTGGTGTGTTCAGTAAGAAGAAGTAGAATATTAATGAGCTAACAGCAACAAAGTTGCTGGAAAAGCTCAGCAGGTCTGGCAGCATCTGTGAAGGTAAAAACAGAGTTCACGTTTCGGGTCCGGTGACCCTTCCTCAGGACAAGCCAAGTTGGACTGCTTACAAGGTATTTTTTCAAAAGAATATGAATACATGTTTTCTTCTAAGCAGTTTCCCATATGCTATTGTTGCTGGAGGGTTAATTGATACTGTGCATAGTGTATATTGTATGAATGGGCACAGAAGGGCCATGAGTTGTCGTGGAGAGCATGAAGGGTCATTGGGGTTATGAGGGCATTGATTTGGCATGGGGGAGGTTGCATGAAGGTGGCAAAGGAATTGGTGGGAGGGGGATTGAATAATGGAACATGAGATATGAGGGCTGGAGGTCCTAAAATGTAATTAAGCATATGGGACAGAGGACAGCATTTTAACCAGCCCACCTCAGCATGAAGCTTCCGATCTGCTTTTAGGAGCAGCGGGTCTGACCCTATGCTCTCTGCCCAGAGTCAACATTGTGTGTAAAGGGGTATTTTACACCAAGACGGGTCTGCTGAATAAGTAAACGTCCCAACTTGGACCACCAACATTGTAGTAAAAATACGGCTGTTAACTATGTTTCTCTCATCAAGGATGCTGCCATGCTTATGGAGCATTTCCATAATTTTCTATTTTCACTCTGTATTGTAGGAAAATTGGTTATTGGAGGTTTTTCTAATTAGGAGAACAATAAAAGCTTTGGGAATTCTAGTTCTGGAGACATTGAAGAAAATATAAATGCAGTGTTATTTACCAGTACCTGTGGTTTAAGGTGATGAATGATCAGAAGTCAGGAGGGCTGCTTCTGATGGAAACAGAGCTTTTGGGGCTGGTTTATGGTTATTCTTGTAAAATGTTTTTGATTATTTTGTATATTATATCATAAGTTTAGAAGTTAATATTGGTGTGTGCGGAACTGTCGCAACATTTTTTTTTATTGGTGCTTTTTGCTAAAATATGTTGACAATGGTTTTGTTTAGAAGTATAATGACAGTGAAAAAATAAATTGACAAAATTTTACATGCGACTGTAACATGCTGAAACTGATCCTTGAAAATAAGTGATGGCTATAATACAGGTGCCAAATGCATTAAATGTTTTGAGGACTTTTATTTGCATTTAAAATTATTCTAATATTATCAGTGACGATTAGACTGCTAATGTGCTGAACACACTAATAGTGCAAAAGCTGCAATAACACCAAACTTTTGTTAGCCTAGGGTTCTTCAGGGTGATCTGAGTCAATTTTACATCTGTAGACCTAGTGGAAAAGATACAGACAGGTGGTGAGGATGTTGTACTGCATTCCTGCCTGTCAAAACCCTTCTCCTCCACCCCCATCTCCCTGTTCTATCATTTCAACTCAGATCATGGTTCTTTTGTTCCCTCAGTCAGGTGGAGACCTACTTCACATTCAAAGTCATAATAACTAAAACATTTGAGAGGCCTGCAAGGGGCCAGACATTACAGCAAGACCTGGAGCTTCACATTAGTGAGGCATAAGGCTAGACAATCAACAGTGTGCTCAGTATGTAGTAGTATTTTAACAAGTGGATGTTGGCTACAACAATGCCTGGATTTTTCAGTAATCAGTGGAGACCCTGCTCCCTTGAACAATCAATAAGAAACAAAAGAATGTTGAACACAGCTTGTCTAACTATTTCATATTTGCTAAGATATTCAATATGCAATGTATAATAATTCCTAAATGAACAGAAATTAAGGTGTACTTTGTATTTTAGTGCCGATGTGATACAAGAACCTTAAGACTAAAGTTTATACAAAAGTATTGCTTAATATAGAACAGAAATGTTCATCTGCAAGCAGTAGTTAATAATTAAATATCCTGTTTTGTCAAGCTGCGTACCTTGTTGAATTATAAACTGATTATATCTAACCATATGTTAGTGGATATTTATCAGTATTATAATTATGTTTTTCTCTCTCCAAAGTCAACCTTGTAAATAGAACTTAGAAATAAAAGATAGATAACTGCAGATTGATTTCCCATTTTGAATAGTTGTCTGATGACAGGGTATCCATTTAGAAAAAAACCTCAGATGTGTAACCTCACAAGGAGTTTTGCAGACCTGAAAGTTTGTTGGTAATTCTTTTTATTCCAACAAATTGGTTTTTGAAGCATGTCATTCATTAGTCATGAAAAGAAATGTTGGAGTTTTAATTTAGTTAATTTTCCTGCATAAATAAAGCTGGCAAAAAGATGAAGCCTGAAATATGCACTGAGTCACTTAAAGTTAATGTTTATTTATAGTCTTGTTATTTCATTAGAAGGTGCTGTGCCTTTTACTGCTGCTTGACTTGGACAGCCAACAAGAGTACAGTTAGAAACAGTGGGTGGAAAGCTGTAAATGCCCTCCCACTGGCATCTGACCTCTTCCATGTCTATGCATTAACCAGGCGCTTTAATCAATTTCACATGGTAACTGAATGAAAGTAAATCTGTTGGACAATTTACAAATAGCTGGGCTAAGCACGTCTTTACATCACAAAATTTGCTGGGTTTGATCTGTAGCTTCAGCAAGAAAAACATGTAGTATGAATGAAACAAATTTGAACTTAAAATGACCACTTACAGGAAATACTGGTATGTTTAAATATGTTCAATTATATTTTCTTACATATGAACTTTGTTGTATCTTAAAACAAAAGTAACTGAATATGCTTCCTCAGTTTCAATTTCTATGTCTTGTGGTACTTGAGGATTATGTTGGCTACAGGCAATAGAATAAATTTAGGTTCAAGCAGTTAAAGTTTAACAAGGCAGCATGGCAGGACACTTGGCTACAAAGAGGAGAATTTCATTTTGATTGATGAATTATTATATGTGTTAAACATTAACTACTATAAATAATGAAACTGAAGTTTATCTGTAGAAACCTACCCTATCACTTAGGTTACCATTGATTTAAATGAAAGGATAATTTGAAAATACTCATAACAACAGTGAGTCAATAAATTTGTCAACAAGAGTGACAGCATGGGCTTCAGTGAATGGCCAAATAAGTAAAAGTTTTATCTCACCAACAACTTGAAGGGTACATAAGCCTTTTGGCAAACACGGAAGGGTTGGCGCCAATTGAAGCTCACAATTAAGAAGTATAGACTGACTTTTGAACCGTTAAGAAGTTATTACTTTTTTGTATTAAGCACTGGAATTTATATTATGCTGTTGAAAATGATAGGAATTCCTGGGCTGCTTGAATTAGGTCAGCTTGGATGAGGGCTCAGGAAGAATGGAGAGTGGAATTTTAATGAACATTAAAATTAAAAGAATTTAAAGATACACACTTTAACAGTTATTTTGAAGACTGTTGACAGAAATAGTTGTTATTTCTCAACTATTATCAATCGGAAGACATTTTAACAAAATGTTTAGAAGAGCATTTGGGAGTACTAGAAACATTTCTGTTATTACATTAGCAGAAACAAATACAACTATAGAACATGGAAAACAGGGGGAACGTGATCTAATCATTGCAGATAGCTGGGCTTTTAATCCTCATCAGAGTATTTGTACCTGATGAGATGATATTTATATTGGTTCCCATTGTATAAGAAATGGATGTAGTCCTGAAAGATTCAATTAGCTTTTGATGTAGTTCCTTGTATCTACATATATATTACAATCTCAAGCACTGCCATGTCTGGGATAGTACTGAGCAATTTGGTTACAAACTGTTGCATGTTTCTCTTAGTGTGTAATTCTGCAAGTGACCCCAATATGTTGGAGTGTGAGCCCTTTCTCCCATCAGGTCACAGACCATGTTGCAGTGAAGATATCATGAGCATGTCTATTAAAGTTATTTTGCATACTAGCTGTGATGCTTAACACAAAACAGAATTATATGAATATAAATATATGAATAATGCACTTTCATTGCTGCCTATTGAGAAGTGTGGGGCTGGACTATCATGTCCTTCTGGTGAACTGAAAAAGAAAATTTGTGTGTGGTTCATGATTGATGCAGGAAAGAAGGGTGGGTGCACAAACATTTAAGGAGGTTACAATATGTTTCTAAATGAAACAATTGTATAACACAAATCAATTCTGTTTCCTTTACAGACAATCCTGAGAAAACTGCTTTGTATTTTGTGTCTGGTGTGTGTATTGGACTGATTTTAACACTGTGCGCTCTGGTCGTGCGGATATCCTGCCGGACAGATTTTAAAAAATCAGGGGTAAAAAGTGCAGTTGATGGGGATAGTAATGATGATGATGACAGTGATGATGATAACTCTGATACTACCTCCGATCTATCTGCAAGGCGGCATCGCCGCTTTGAGAGAACTTTAAATATGAACGTTTTTACCTCGGCTGAAGAATTGGAACGGGCGCAGAGATTGGAAGAGAGAGAACGGATAATTCGGGAGATTTGGATGAATGGCCAGCCAGATATTCCTGCCACAAGAAGTTTGAATCGCTATTACTAATATGTTATCTGGATCCAAAATGATGATATGGTAATGATTTGAAAGACATGATGGTGCTTTTAGCATCCAATGGCTGTATGTGACTGGAGCTATAGTTATCCTCAGCTCTGGGTGCACCTCCAGATAATAATGGAATAAAGAACTTTAATTTCACTAAGCATTTGAAAGAACTTCTACAAGTATTAAAATCAATTTGTTCTCCTTAATATCTGAAGAATGAATTGTTACCATATCCACTGAATAATCTCATCCTTAATTCATTAAGGAATTTACCTTTATTTAACAAATTTGTAGATCTATTCTCCAGTGGCAAAACTGAACTGGTGCCTCAGGGATAAAATCCTGCTATTTTATTTGTTAAAGTTTAATTGAGAGTTTTCATATTTTTCAGGATGCATCACTGATTGTACACAACATTTGGGAAAAAGGAAAAGCCTCAAAGAGGTTAAATAGTGATTTTAAGAGAAAAATTCATGAAAGTGCCTTTGCCTTTCCAACTTGTTTAATGTGGTAATTGGAAAGTTCTGCAGCCAACATTTTATTATATTGACAAAACATTATAAATTACAAAATTAGGATGCATGAATGTAATGTGCCAAAGCTTGTTTGACCAAAACCAAAACCATTATCTTTTCTTGGATAATGATTTACAAAGTGAAACAAGTATCAATCTAATTCTGAATGTTGTTATTCTTCTTGGATCTCAGCATTGAGATAGTCAGGACCCTTGACAAGATGCTGAAAAATAATCAAATCAGTTTGCCCAGTTTTCTTAGCATCTGCTTGAGTTTCTTTTTAGTCCCATGTTATCAATGTGGTAATATAAAGAAATATTGCATATGTTAGATGTCTTAAAAAAAGCAAAAATGCTCAAGAAATCAAACTGTTTTTCTACTTCAGATGTTGACTTGCTTTGTATTTCTAGTACTTTCTATTAGTGGTATGAGTCACACTGATACTTCAGTTTACTTAATGAAGTATTGTAAGGCAATTTATGCTCAGCTTTTTTGACATACAGAAGAACTGAGCATATAGTCATGCAGTTTGATTTTATTTGTTACTGCAATAAAACTTGGCTCCAATTTAAAAAAAAATTGAGAAAATCTATTTCATCTAATTGTGACTAGAATCTCTCTTTGACAAATCTCTCTTTGACGTTCCACTAAAGATTTGTGATGGATTAACTAGTTTTATATATTCAGGAACTTAAACCACAAAACCATGACAAAATACTTGATATTTTACTATGTAAAAAAGTTGTAATTTTAAAACACAAAAGAACACTATTAAAGCTATTAAAATACAAATTGTTTTTCAACTTATGTGCATCTGTATGTTTTTGTAATAAATTGGCTGTTGAAACACTTGGTGCTGTTGTTAAATTTAGTTTGTTGCCACAACTCTGGAATATGTTACGGTCTGCTACCTGACACTCAAAACGACTCTTTGGCTCGGTGATCGCTTCCTACTTATGATTCAAGAGGTGAGATATTTAAATTTACCTCAAACATCTATCAATGAATTGAAGAATGCACGTTATATGCACAATGCACTGATCTTCTGTTTGTACTTGAAGTGATAGGACCAGAATCAGGAACTTAATTAGGCAGTCGGTGAATCCTTCAAGGGAGCTATCACAGTATGAGAAATGATGTTAGTTTTATGTCCTGATTCAGGGTCAAACAGACAAATGTCTTAAGGGTCAAATGATTACATCTGTATTTTGGGCCTACGTATAAACAGAGAATGAGACTAAGTTGGAGATGTGTGTTAGGTATAGGCACAGATTTGAGTCTAAATGCAATGTTTCTTGCTTTTTGTCTGCAAGGGAATTACAAATGTTTTAAAGTAATAGATCTGATTGTTTTTTTGGTTCACTTTTTGAAAGTGTATATTTGATTTTGTTTGAGGAACACTGCAACTTAGCTGTTTTTTGTTTTTTCATTCATGCCTCATTTTTCCCATAGAATCATAGAATCCCTACGTTGTGGAAAAAGGCTATTCAGTCCATTGAGTCTGTACTGACCCTCTGAAGAGCATCCCACCCAGACCCAACCATCCCATCCCATATCTATAAACCCTGCATTTACCATGGTTAATCCATCTAAACTGCACATCTTTGGATTGTGGAAGAAACTGGAGCACCCAGTGGAAACCCACGCCCATATGGTGAAAACATGCAAACTCCACACAGACAGTGACCCAAGGCTGGAAAATGTTTCTGAAGGGTCCTGACCCGAAACGTCAACTTTCCTGCTCCTCTGATGCTGCCTGGCCTTCAGCGTTCCTCCAGCTCCACACTGTGTTGTCCATATTTTGATGTTCAATTCTTCTTGTAATAAAGATAGCAGTCCATCTGCCTTCTTGGTTACTTTGATGTACTTGCAAACTAAGATTTTTTGATCCATGTGCGAGAATACATGGTACAGAATTAATCGAAAATGTGCTTGAGCTCACAGAGAGAAACCCTCCAGAAAACTCCCCAAAATTGACATTTAGCCGAACCTTTGAAAATTCAGTCACATATTCTACTCTTCAGTCATTAGGGTTGTCTGGAGTGAGTCTGAAACATTTTATCTTTCAGAAATGAATGCTAACATTATGTCAATGACAAAATTTTTTTTGTAAATTTTTCATTTCTTTTCAAACTCTGCGTAAAAGGGTCTTTGATTGGCATAAAGACCGAAAGAACTGCGGATGCTGTAAATCAGGAACAAAAACAGAAGTTTCTGGAAAATCTCAGCAGGTCTGGCAGCCTCTGTGAAGAAAAAAAATCGTCCTGTCACCAGACCCAAAACGTTAACTCTTATGTTTTTTTCACAGATGTTGCCAGACCTGCTGAGCTTTTCCAGCAACTTCTGTTTTTGTGTCTTTGATTGGCATGATGTGATAAGAGTATCCCTTCAGGAATGTGTTTTGACACCTTATATTTTTATAATTTGCATCAATGACTTGGATAAAGGAAGGAAAGACATGGTAGCTAAATCACAGATAACACCAACATAGCAAAATATGTTGTAAAAAAGGCATAAAGGTGGCTCAGTGGTTAGCACTGCTGCCTCACGGCGCCAGGGACCTGGGTTCGATTTCACCCTCAGGTGACTGTCTGTGTGGAGTCTGCACATTCTCCCTGTGTCTGCATGGGTTTCCCTCCGGTTTCCTCCCACAGTCCAAAGATGTGCAGGCTAGGTGGATTGGCCATGCTAAATTGCCTGTAGTTTTCAGGGATGTGTAGGTTAGGTAGGTTATAGGGGGATGGGTCTGGGTGGGATGCTCTGAGGGTTGGTGTGGACTTGTTGGGCTGAAGGGCCTGTTTCCACACTGTAGGGATTCTATGATCTAATGCCCAAATCCCCTGCATTTCATAATTTTGCAGTTCTCCATTTATGCAATATTCTGATTTTTCATTCTTTCTGCCAAAGTGAACAACTTCACATTTTCCCACATTATATTTTATCTCAAGGTTTTCTGTTGTCTACTTAACCTGTCTGCAACTTCTTTATGCCTTTTTTACAACATATTTTGCTATGTTGGTGTTATCTGTGATTTAGCTACCATGTCTTTCCTTCCTTTATCCAAGTCATTGATGCAAATTATAAAAATATAAGGTGTCAAAACACATTCCTGAAGGGATACTCTTATCACATCATGCCAATCAAAGACACAAAAACAGAAGTTGCTGGAAAAGCTCAGCAGGTCTGGCAACATCTGTGAAGAAAAAATAAGAGTTAACGTTTTGGGTCCGGTGACAGGACGATTTTTTTCTTCACAGATGCTGCCAGACCTGCTGAGATTTTCCAGAAACTTCTGTTTTTGTTCCTGACATAATGTTAGCATTCATTTCTGAAAGATGAAATGTTTCAGACTCACTCCAGACAACCCTAATGACTGAAGAGTAGAATATGTGACTGAATTTTCAAAGGTTCGGCTAAATGTCAATTTTGGGGAGTTTTCTGGAGGGTTTCTCTCTGTGAGCTCAAGCACATTTTCGATTAATTTTGTACCAGTACAAATCTCATTGTCTTGTGCTTACCAGCGGTAAAAGTGCTTGCCACTGCTTTTTCTGGCTTTCCCACTGCCAGCATTATATTTACAGCCTAGCTGTGCCACCCGGCCTCACTCACTCATCTCCAGTGTCCATCACTAAGTTGGTGGCTAAAAGGAATTGACACACTAAAACAGTCTTCAGTTAAGTTGAAAAACACTGGATCAGGCAGCCTGTCCCCAACAATACCAGGGCAGCCATTGCTACCAGGTGGATCTTCAATGGGCCATAAATAATAAGGCACACTGTCACCTTGGAGATATTGGTTTTATTGGATAATTTCTTCACATGCCAGCTGACACTGCCAACATGTGTGAGATAACAGCACATGTGAAGCAGAACCTTCAGTTCGCAATTAAGTGGCTCATCTGGGCTGCCAGTTGGTGGTCAATTCTCCATTTCCATTTATGCTGTTTCCTGCCAGCCAGCCAATCTTCTATCTCTGCTAATGCATTACCCCCTACACCATGAGCTTTTATTTTCTTCAATAATCTTTGAAGTGGTACCTTTATCAAATGCCTTCTGCAATTCGAAGTATAGTACATCTGCAGGCTCCCCTTTATCCAGAGTGCATATTATACATTCTAAGAACTCCAGTAAATCAGTTAAATATGATTTCTCTTTGACACAGCCATGCTGACTTTTTCAATTATCTTCCAGTTTTCTAATGCATAGTTGTAATCTCTCTAATGATCGATTTTAACACCTTCCTCATGACATGTGTCCAGCTAACTGGCCCATAATTTTCCGTCATCCCCTTCACTCCCTTGTTGAATAGAGGGGTTCTTTGGCTTAAAAAATGGCAAGTTAGTGGGTTCAAGAACTTTTCTAGAATAAATTAGGGTAGAGAAGTTGAACACCCTTAAATTTGAAAGCATATGAAAAGGTTACATAATTCTATGATGTAAAATGTTCGCCTCACATTGTCTTAACTGAAAGCATGAAAAAGAACCAATGCCTTCAGAAAACATACTTTCTTTACAAATTAGATTTTATCCCAAATTGCTGTGAGACATTGTAATAAGAATAGGCCGCAGGAATTCACTGACATCTGGCAAGCAATTAGAAAATGACTGTAAAGAAGTCCATAGTAGGGGGTGGCAGCAGCATGACTTGAATTGGTTTTGAAGGACTGCTGCACCCACAGTCATGATCTATATGGTTTTTCCTGCTTCATTCCATTCAATTTACTCGAGCGGTAAGACAATAGCTTCTTAGTTGTGTTCAGCTCTAGCAGCCACGTTTTATACCTCAGGGAATTATGATGAATGAAATGGCACTTGACCAGGTACTCTTAAAAGTAGGACAGGTTTCAAGAGCCAAGTTGACATAGTACCATAACTTCACCATTGCTTTCCTTCGCACTGGTTGCTGTGATACAGATTCCAATAGTTCATCAGTAATTCACCAAAACCTAAACGGTGAGATCATAGGCTAATCATGCGTGTAGATTCCCTGTTGTCATCCAAAATCCATAAACATTTATTATCCACAGGGGACACTGGATTTCAGTTTATTTTATTCCCTTAGCTTGGGGAATCTAAAACATCCATAAGCACTAATCTGGCTGAACATAATTAAGTCTGTAAAGAAACAGCATTGTAATTAAGAATCCCCTGTGTTGCATGACAATGGGAGCTACCCATGGACTGGTAATATTCTTTAAAACCATTTTCCTCCAGCAAATATAATCTTATTAATTTTACAATAACTTCATTTTCATTTGCATTTATCACTTGGGAAGAAGTCATGTTGATGTATCATAATATCATAGAACAAAATTCCTAAATGACAAATTGGTAATAGTGTATCATGCAGAAAAAACACAGTTGGTGAGTAACCTAAAGTATGACCTTAAGTAAGTAATTCAAGCAAGAATTTTTAAATCAACTGTGTAGTCAATTAAGTAGCCACTGTAAGAAAAATTGGATCCAGATGTTTCAAGTTGATTGGCTGCTGCATCAATTTTCTTTATGCTGCAGAGGCATGCAAACTGAAAACAACAGTTATTGCAACTACTGCAGCATTGACCAGGGGAAAAAATGAAGTCTGCCAGTCCTTGGGGGATCAGAGTCCCAGTGGAATAATTCAGTGAGAGTTCAGTCCAATCCAATTCAGTGACTCAGTTGGACTGGAAATCCATTGTTTCTAATTCCCTCTGTTCTGACTTGTATGGGGTAAAACTGCACATGGTTCTGAAGTCAGGAGCAGATACTCCCTACACTTCATTTTCTTTTCTACAGTTTATTCAGGACACAACTTGAGCTTAAATTCTATAAAGCTCAATAAGACATGGCCATTTGGTTTCCCTTTGACAAGAAATGAACCTCACCGTTAAGCTCCAGAGTGCTTTTTTGTTTAACAACAAACCTAGCTGGAATTGTGGGTGTCAGAAAGTGTAGGGAGGGTGGGTGATTGAGAAAAGGCTAAACAGTCCATTTAATTTGTCAGATTTCACCATTGCATGATACAGGTGGACTTCAGGGATGTGTCCACAACATAGTCTCTTCAAACTGACTCTGCTCAATTTGGCAAGGTCCATACAGGAGGGCACAAACATAGAATCCCTATAGTATGACTGTAGGCCATTCAACCCATCAAGTCCACACTGAATCTCTGAAGTGCACCCCAACTAGACCCCATTCTTCCCCTATCCCTGTAACCCTGCATTCCTCATGGCTAACCCACCTAATGTACACATTTCTGGACATTCCAAGCAATTTAGGATGGCCAGTCCACTTAACGTGCACATCTTTGGACTAAGTTGGCATGTTTTTAATGAAGCTTTCAGGAATATATCCTGGGGAGTTTCAGGAGCAATTCTTTTCACAGTGTGATGAGTATCATAATTCTCTTTATTGCTAGTTCTGCTGAACATTAAACATTGTAAAAAATTGTAGAATCCTGCTGTCTTTAATTGTATTGCATCCTGTCAGCATGAGGTGTAATGTTCTTATTACACTGTCAAAACAATCCTCACTTCTAGCTGTGCATGAATAAGAGATGTGATTTAGCAAAAGAATAATGACTGTTAAATGATTCTAAAGAAAGATCATTTCAAAATCCACTGGTTTCAGTTGATAAAATCATAAGCATCTATGTTATCAGTTAATGCAAATCACAGTTGATCCATTGAGTTTGAAGCATGTAGAATCTAGAGGCTGAAATTTACCAGTCATTTGAGATGGGCTGGGATATAAGAAGGCTGTGAAAATAGTGCAGTAAGGTGTCAGTTGACATATATGACTCCTTCCTATTTTGCCCACAGTGGGAAAAGTGGCAGATGACCCTCTTGCCCAGAGTCTAATTTAGTCACTTTAAGTGAACAATTAAAGACCTATTCTGATTTTGCTGGCATTTTACCAGGTCAACCTGGCAACCTCCTCTCAGGCATTGGCAGGGAAAGAGGGGTGGGTTGGGGGAATGTTGGGCACTTCTTTGTCAACCAAGCGCATCCTTCCCTCCACAAACAGCAACAGGAGCATAAGGTGGTGTAATGGATTGGTAATGATTAGTGCTCTGGGGTCAGGAGTTTATGGGGAGGCAGTGGCCTAGTGGTATTATCACTGGACTGTTAATCTGGGGACCTGGGTTCAAATCCCATCATAGCAGATGGTGGAATTTGAATTCAATAAATATCTGTAATTAAGAATCTAATGATAACCATGAATCCATTGCTGATTGTCAGGGGAAAAAATCCATCTGGTTCACTAATGACCTTTAGGGAAGGTCATCCTTACCTGGTCTGGCCTACATATGACTCCAGACCCACAGCAATGTGGTTGACTCTGAACTGCCTTCTGGGCAATTAGGGATGGGCTATAAATACTGCCTAGCCAGTGGCATCTTCATCCCATGAATGAATAAATAAGAAAAAATAAAAATTCCACCACAGCAACTAGTGGTACTTAGCTTTCAACTTCAGGTTTTATTAATTGAATGCTGTCTTATCAACCCATCTGGTTCACTTTTGTACCTTGGGGAGAGAAAGCAGCCATCCTTACCTGGTCTTACCTACATGTGATTCCAGAGTCACAGCAATGTTGTCAAGCCTGAAATGACCTAACTATTCAGTTCATGGGCAATTAAGGATGGGCAACAAATTGCTTGCCTTTTCAGTGGCACCCACATTCAATCAAGGAATAAACTTAAAGAAAACACGAGTGACTAGGTTCTGTAGGTACTATTGCCTGTGGAAATGGGTTTGCTGTTCACTTCTGGCCCTGGTTGTAGCAGCCTTGCTGCTTATGTAAAATTATGTAAAGTTCAGCTCCATATCTAATATTCTTAGCAGTCTGGGTGGAATGCACATCCTTGGAAAGAGTTCTTCCCTTCTACAAAGGGCAGGTCTCATCATTTATGTTTTGGGACCTCAACAACAGTCCATTCCTCCCCAATTTAAGCTGCCATCTTTGGGAGCCCTGTCCAATTAATATTGATGAGGGAGATTTTATTTATTCATTCATAGTCTGTAGCTTTGTTAGCCAAGTCAGCATTTATTGCCCATTCTAATTGCCTTTGAGAAAATGCTCGTGAACTACCTTTTTAAGATGCTGCAGTTCTTGGTGTGTCCCATGTTGCTGTAAGGAAGGGAGTTCCAACAATTTGATCCAGTGACATTGAAAGAATAGCGATATATAATGTGAGACTTGAGGGAGAATGTGCAAGTAGGGATATTCTCATGCATCTGCTGTACTTGTCCTTTGAGATGTTGTGGGTGTTAAGATCACCTCCTCCTGGAATGACAAAATGGCAGAGATT
This sequence comes from Rhincodon typus, assembly GCF_021869965.1. NCBI lineage: Eukaryota > Metazoa > Chordata > Chondrichthyes > Orectolobiformes > Rhincodontidae > Rhincodon > Rhincodon typus. The sequence continues at coordinate 66,170,881 of NC_063336.1, read as the reverse complement.
GAGTGAGATGAAAGTTTCTGGCACAGCTGTTAATGTTGGTGCAGGTGGAGCAAAGTTAGTGAGGAATCCAGAGCGACGGAATGGGAAGTGCAGAAGGTACGAAGGGTTAATACTCAGGTGGGGGATGGGATGGCTGAGAGCTATTGAGGGAAGATGCTGCATGCAACAGTGGGAGTAATAGACCTTAACCCTTGGTAGGAATTGAGTGCAATAGCAGAGTTAGAGTGTGTGTGGAGTGGCCGAGAGGAGATGATGGCACTTATTCTTGCAGAGTTCAGAAGGCCTTTAACCTTCTTCCTGCACTTCTGGATGTTCCTCTGGATTATGAGCACTGATCCAGATGGAAATTTGGGACCAGACTGGCAGAGTCTGATGCCATGCTCTCATTTGGTGGTCCTGACAGAGAGAATGGATCTCCTGTCCAACATGCTATCTGCCAAGACCCCCAGGTCCTTGTCAGCCAAACAGGGCCCCAATTTTCCTTTATAGGACATCTGTTGTGCAATTCTTCACACATATGGTGGGCTATTCCTCTGCCTGGGCCAGCAACTTGTGGAGATGGACCACTGTCCTTGACATTTTTAAAAATTAATTTACAGATGAGGACATCGCTCCCTGGGCTAGCATTGCCAATTCCTAGTTGCCATTGAGAAGGTAGTGTCATCTTGATTGATGCAATCCAATTGACCCAGCAACCTTGAAGGAACTGCGATATATTTCTAGGTTAGGACAAGCGCTTTCAAGTGGTTCCCATGTATTTGCTGCCTTCATTCTTCTAAATGGTAGTGGTTTTGGATTTGGAAATGCCGTCTAAGGAGACTTGGTGAATTTCTGCATTGCATCTTATGCATTCGTACATGTGTTAGTGGAAGGAGTGAATGTAAGTGGATATAGTGCCAATCAAGTAGACTACTTTGGCCTGGATGGTGTTCTTGAGTGTGGCTGGAGCTGCACCCATCTAGGCAAATGGGGAGTGTCCCATCACACTCCCAACCTGTGCTTTGTAGATGATGGACAGGCTTTGGAGAGTCAGAAGGTGAATTACTCGCTTCGGACTCATTGCCTCTGACCTGCTCTTGTAACCGCTGTACTTATATGGCTAGTGCAGCCAATAGTAACCCGCAGGATGTTGATAATGGGGAATTCAGTGATGGTAACACATTGAATGTCAAGGGGTGAGGGTTAGATTCTCTCTTCTTGGAGATGGTTATTTGTGGCCTAAATATTTCTTGTTACTTGTCCACCAACCTGGATTTTGACCAATTCTTGTTTCATTTGAACATGGGCTACTTCAGTATCTGAATGATCAGCAGACATCCCCATATCTGACCTTATATTGGAGGAAAGGTTATTGAAGCACCCAAAGATGATTGGACCTAGGACACTTCCCTGAGAAACTCCTGCAGAGATGTCCTGGAGCTGAGACGACTAATCTCCAACAATCACAACCATCTTTCTTTGTGCTAAATATGACTCCAAACAGTGGAGAGCTTTCCCCATTTTTAATTGACTCTAGAGACCAGTCACTCACCTCCCCTCTGGATTTCAGCTCTTTTGTCCATATTTGATCTGAGGTTGTAATGAGGTCAGGAATTGAATGACCCTGAACTGAATGTCAGTCGACAGATTATTTGAGATGCTAGAGGGAGATTGTAGCAATAGAAGGGATGAGGCAATGGAAGGATCTGAAAGTAACTATGAGAATTTCAAAATCAAGACTTTGCTTGACCAGGAGAATATAGACCATATAGATTAGCAAACAAAGGGGAGTTCGATTGGGATTTGATGTTTGTTGATAGATAAGCAGTACGGATGGTCTCGAGTTTATGGCTCTCAAGAAACTTCAACAAGAAGTGTTGGGAGTCTGCTTTGTCATCCAATGACTACCTTCGCTCAGTTGGTGGCTCCTGCCCTTATTTGGCCATGAGGAATCATAGAATTCCTACAGTGCAGATAGAGGCCATTCAACCCATTCAGTCTGCACTGATCCTCTGACGAGCATTCCGCCCAGACCCAGCCCTGGATATTACAGGGCAATTTAGCATGGCCAATTGACCTAACCTGCATATCTTTGGACTGTATGAGGAAACTAGAGCACTCAGATAAAACCCAAGCAGGCACAGGAGAACATGCAAACTCCACACAGCCACCCAAGGCTGGAATCAAATATGGGACCCTGGTGCTATGAGGCAGCCGTGCTAACTACAAGTCACCCTGCCAAAAATCCTTAATTTAAGGCTGGGACTTTTAACGGCTGAGTTCCAGATTAATTTGTAGCTTTTTCATTGATCTCACATTGGTGATCCTGGAATGATCCAATGGTAACAGCACAGGAGAAAGTCATTTGGCCCATCATTCCTATACTGGCCTTCTGAAGGAGCAGTTCCCTTAAAGCCATCCCTCTGCCATTTTCCAAAAGTCGTGCATTTTGTTCCTTTTCAGATAATGATCCAATTCCCTTTTGAAAGCCTCATTGACCCTGCCTCTACCATACCCTTAGGTAATGTGTTTCAGGTCCTAACCATTCATTTTACTGTCTGGTGCCTAATCCTTCCATCAATGGGACCCACTTCCTCATGAATTTAAATAGCTCTATCAAATCTCCTCTCAAATGTTTCTTTTCCAATGGGTTACAGCACAGGTGCACCAGAAAAATGATTTTTAGCCTAAAAATGTATAGTTTTACTCAGAGCAAACCCTGCAGTGAACAAATGCTCAACTTAAACCTTTGCCCGTAAGTCGTTGTTAATATACCATGCACACTAACACAAGGTCTGGTCCATAAACAACATGTTTTTAAAAGACTTGGAGCAATTAATTTTGGTATTTATTTAACCCGTCAATTCTATAAATGCCCCAAAACAAATTGTCCTAGTTTCTCATTAGGATTGAGGTTTTGAAAAGATTATTTGAAATGTTTGGTATAATTTCCTCCAGTCATTTTATGGCAATTTCCCAGAATACTTTACTGACTTAATTGAGAAAATTTGAGAATAATTGCATTACATACTTCTAAAAACTCATTATTGATTATGGACAATGATCAAATTTACCAATAAGTTTAATAAATTCAGTTCGACTCCAGCACACATTCCGTATTTCTTGCGTTCTTTATTTAACTAATGTTATGATCCCAGCTGATTTTATTCCAAGACAAGTCAGATCCAAGATACAAATGTGGCTTGATAGATCATATTTTATTGGATCTGGTGATCAGAGGATGATCAGGGGATTAGATAGGGTGGACAGTGGGAGCCTTTTTCCTTGGATGGTGATGGCTAGCACGAGGGGACATAGCTTTAAATTGAGGGGTGATAGATATAGGACAGATGTCAGAGGTAGGTTCTTTACTCAGAGAGTAGTAAGGGCGTGGAATGCCCTGCCTGCAAAAATAGTAGACTCGCCCACTTTAAGGGCATTTAAATGGTCATTGGATAAACATATGGATGATAATGGAATAGTTTAGGTCAGCTGGGCTTCAGATTGGTTTCACAGGTCGGCGCAACATCGAGGGCCGAAGGGCCTGTACTGCGCTGTAATGTTCTATGTTCTATGTTCTAATGAAGTGGCCTCTGGCTGAAACCTTTTGATTTAACAGTAAAGCAGAAGTTTACAAACAAAAAAAACTGAAGTAGAATAAAAGAATCCAAGCCATCTACTTAAATTACAAATTCAAAGATTTTTAAACACACAGTGAAAGTATTATCTAATAAATCCAAAAGCACTCCTTCATAAATTGAAAAGAATAAGAAACATTCTTTTGCAGTACCCAAAACACATCCCTGGTGCAGTATCTAAAGCACCACTCATGCATTTCTCACACCAGAGTCACTGTATCTACGACCTCTGGAGGCTTAGGTCACTTACAAATTTAGACCAGAACTGCAGATAGTTTCTTCCTGAGGCTATTATATACCTGAGCTTAAATGTTTTTAGTTTTAAGTAAATTCTTCAGGATTTAATCCTGGTCTGCCACTAACATTAAGTCTTCACTCTGAGGTGGAATTTCTGGGCAGTCCTGGGTGCTTGTGGAGCGAAACTTCTTTGCTTGCAGGTAAGTGAGTCGGGCCTGATTGGGCCAGGCCTCCGTGGGTCTGGTACCCGGGAGATCGGGGATCGGGCCTAGGCCAGTCGGGCCTCCTCGGGGTTGTGCTGATGTTGGTCTCGGGTTGGTCGGAATTCCAGTGGGTCATGTAGCTGTCGGAGCCGATTCCATTCCGGGTCGTGGTCAGGTCGCTGTGGATGTAGCGACCCTGGCAAGCCACTGCTCCCCGGATCTAAAATACCTTACAGTAAAATGCAGTTCCTACTACCTACCCCGATAGTTCACCTTTGCGATCCTGACAGCAGTCTACATACCTCCCCATGCAGATGTGACGATTGCCCTAGATGAGAATTAAACCGCCACAAACACTTGAGAGACAAAATTCCCCAAGGTCCTATTCATTGAGGCTGGCGACTTCAACCAAGCCAACCTCAAGCAGGTGATGCCAAAATACCACCAACACATCTCCTGCCCCAACAGAGAACCGAACATTCTGGACCACTGCTACACAACCATCAAAGACGCCTACCGCTCAATCCCCCGTCCACACTTTGGAAAATCCGATCACAGCGCTGTGTTCCTCCTCCCAGCTTACAAGCTGAAGCTGAAACAGGAGAACCTTCACAAAACGAAGTACAGTGCTGATCTGAGGCAGCAGAAGAATGTCTCTGGGACTGCTTGGACTCGGTGGACTGAACCAGGTTCAAGTGTTTAGCGGAAAAACTGGACGAGTATACCACCGCTGTCATGGACTTCATTAGCAAATGTGTGGAGGACTGTGTAACAAAGAAATCAATCTGAGCATTCCCTAAACGTAAACCTTGGATGAACCAGGAAATCCACTCCCTGCTGAAGACCAAACGTGCAGCATTCAAGTCAGATGACCTGGACCATACAGAAAATCCAGATATGACCTCCGCAAAGCCATCAGGGAGGCCAAGAAGCAGTACCAGACAAAGTTGGAGGCCCAGACCTACAAACAGACTCCCACCGTCTATGGCAAAGCCTAAATGACATTATGGAATACAAAATAAAACAGTGTAAGATAGTGGACAATGACACATCCCTCTCTGACATGCTCAATGCTTTCTACGCTCAGTTTGACAGAGTACCAGTACCACCAGCATGGTGACACCTGCCCCGACAGCCCCAGACACACATTTTCCCTCTGTCACTGTTTCAGACATCAGATCAGTCTTCCTAGGAGTCAACCCAAGGAAAGCTCCTGGCCTGGGCGGTGACCCCAGCCGAGCACTCAGATCCTGTGCAGACCAACTGGGGGAGGTATTCACTGATATCTTCAACTTCTCCCGCTTCAAGAAGACCACCATCATCCCTGTACCCAAGAAAACACATGCAGTGTGCCTTAATGATTACCACCCAATAGCTCTGACTTCAATAATCGTGAAGTGCTTTGAGAGGCTGGTCATGGCCCACACTGACTCCAGTCTCCCAGCCTACCTTGATCCCCTACAGTTTGTCTACTGACATAACAGATCCACAGAGAATGCCATATCCCTAGCCCTGCACTCATCCCTGGAACATCTGGACAACAAAGACACCTACGTCAGATTCCTGCTTGTTGACTACAGCTCCGCCTTCAATACCATTATCCCCTCCAGACTGATCTCAAAACTGCGTGACCTTGGTCTTGGCTTCGCCCTCTGCAACTGGATCCTCAGTTTTCTGACCCATAGACCACAATCAGTGAAGATACCTCCTCCACAATAACACTCAACACTGGAGTCCCCTCCCTACAGTACTCCCTGAACACCTATGACTGTGTTGCCAAATTCTGAATGAATGCCATCTACAAGTTCGCTAACGACACCATTGTAGTGGGACGGATATCTAACAACGACATGTCAAATACAAAAGGGAGATAGAGGGCTTGGCAACATGGTGCAATGAAAACAATCTGTCTCTCAACGTCAGTCAAACTAAAGAACTGATCATTGACTTCAGAAAGAAGGGAGGAGAACACACTCTCATCTACATCAACGGAACTGAGGTTGAGAGGGTGAAGAACATCAAGTTCCTCGAAGTGACGATAACCAACAACCTGTCCTGGACTTCCCATGCAGATGTGACAGTCAAGAAGGCACAACAACACCTCTTCTTCCTCAGGCGGCTCAGGAAATTTGGCACGTCCAGAAGGTCCCTCACTGACTTCTACAGATGCACCATTGAAAGCATACTGTCCGGGTGCATAACGCCCTGGTATGGCAACTGCTCTGCCCAGGACTGTAAGAAACTATAGAAGGTGGTATGCACAGCCCAGACAAAAGTCAATCTTCCATCCATGGACTCTATTTTCATGGCCCGGAAAGACAGCCGACATCAATGATCTCCTACAACTCCTTCTATGAGGCAGAAGATACAGAAGTCTGAACACATGCATGAGCAGATTCAGAAACAGCTTCTTTCCAGCCATTATCAGACTGTTGAATGGATTCTAGCCTCAAATAACGTAACCTGCAATGTAACCTGTATGCCTCTAAGTCTTTTTGATCTGTACATCTTTTGCTTACTGTGATCTGCCTGCATTGCTTGTAAACAAAGCTTTTCATTGTAGTTTGGTACACGTGACAATAAAATCAAAAAAGGTAACCTAATTCATGAAATATCCTTCCCTTCTCAGGCGACCTGGTCTCTACAGCCATCCTATTCCAAAGACTTCGCAGGACTGCTCAAAACTCAAAGTAAAACTGAAATCAAATCTTCCTCTCTAAGGTACAGGTATCTCTCTTAAACTTAAAATAACACAACCTCCAGAAGTCTCTAATAAATTTTGAAGGCTCGTTATTTACTTTGCTGGTTCACAAAATAATCTAAAGTAAACAAAAAAAATCCAATAGTTGTACACAAAAAAAGTTCACTCTGAAGCCAGATCTCAAAAAGTGTTTTAAAATAAATCACCATGGCTACAGAGATACTTACAAGTTCATTATTAACATCTGATATGCAGAAAAGACTTAGGTTACTCACTTGAGATGCAAAACCGAAACTTTTAACAATGAATATCAATCACACAGTTTATATCACACTAATCAAGTCCCCAAAAGTGCTCATTTTGCAACCTCGGTGTCCTTTGTGTTTAAAACCAGGTGTCCACATTATTAATTGCAGAAATTATTTCATTCCCAGGTTAAACTTCTTTTGAACTTTGCAACATTATTGTGGTCTTGGTTTTATGGCATGGAATAGTTTCCCCTTACTTTGTCTCCCTCTATTAACGCTTAACAAGATTAACAATAGTTCTTCTCTTTTACAGATATTATAGTGGTACTACCCCCTTTTTGCGAGAAAATGATTTCGTCTCAGTCTGCTTTCAGGTCCTGATTCCAGGTTAAATGTGTTTTGACTCCTCTCAGTGCATCTAGCCATGTTTCAGCCACAGTATTTATGCTACCTAATAATTTCCGTCTCGAAATATTTTTACATCACTAATACTCAACAGAATTGATATTTCCAGTTTTCCACAGCTCAAGTTTAAAATTGTCCCACAGAATATAAATCCAGCGCAGAGTCAAACATGGCTTATAATGTTCCCAGTGGGTTCTTTGTATTTAGCAGACACTTTATAAATCTAATTGACCTTAATTTAACTGTTTAGGGAATGCAGATTCTCCCTTCTAAACACAATCTAACATTTGAGAAAGGGTCAACCATGTAGCTAATTGTAAATGGGACTCTCTCCTAAACAGGTCAGTTAAAGTTCCAGCCAACCAGGAGCCAAGAAATGTAAATAAGGTCTTACTGTCTGGAACCCAAAACATAATCACTAATCCCAGACCAACTAGTTTGTAAATGTACATCCTAATTTGACATCTCTCAAAGTATCACCCATTAACTCAGATGCTGTGTCACTTCACCTCTGTATTCTAATTCATCTTTCTGCACTGTTGGCTGCATCGACTTTCTGAAGCTAATTTCCTTGATGTTGGCAGTAGTCCTGAAGTGTAGAAAGTGAAAATATAGATGAAAAAGGAGAAAACAATATTCCTAGGTTCTTGTTTTAATTTTTAGAAGTGATTCTGATGGAGAAATTCCCACTCCATTCACATTCTTACAATCATACACTCATGTGGTTTGAAAATCAGACATTAAACAGTCATCTTAATCAGTTTTTGTTGCCTGTAATTGGAGATACTTGCAGTTTTATTTTCTGATTATGCAATGATTATAATCATGGGGCCAAGAAGATGTAGTGCATGATCTGTCAAAGCCATTTATAAATAATGCTGTGCACATTCCAAGGTTTGATCTTCTCTAGGTTAATTTTAAATAACTTCAAGATCAAACATGTTGAAAGCACACTTACTTAATCCTTAGACTTTGTAAAGCAGCTTTGAGTGAGGCGTGGATCAAGCTTTACCAACTGAATTCAGGATACACTATACGATGAAATTCTACCATGCTGCGCTCTGCTGTCAAAAGCAAAGTGTTAGAAGGTATTCTTTTGAAAGTGGTGCACAAAGAGCAATAAATATGTGAGTGAAAATTGAACGATTTTAGCTTTAAGAAGGCTCTTTGTAGGGTAGGTGTTCAATTAAATTTAGCTAGTTGGTTTTCACAGTACAACCAGTTCAGAATCAGCCAAACCAGCATAAAAGATTCGACAGTTTCAAGCCCAATTTTGTTCAGTGCAAACTGAGTTTCCATAAACTTTTATGCTAGTTTTCACAAACATGCTGTCACAGTAGCAGGCCCTGCCGACAAAGTTGGCCACATTTGCAAATTTCCAAAGAGTCTGTTGAAATTAACCAGTTTTTGTGTGAAAGTGGACTAACTTTTTAACATTTTAGTTTTTGAAATGCATCTTTCAGAAAGCAGCTTACTGGTGCACACCAATGAAATTAATGCACGGTTCTATAGAGTTTATCAAAAAGTCATCTTCAATTATTTAAATTGTGTTACAGATGGTAGAATAGACATTCTGAATAAAGTTACTCCTCTTCTGAAAAACCCATTCATGACACTCCAGCAGATTACCACCCTCAAATATATCAAAGCATCATTTACGATGTGAGGGATAAATAAGTGACGAATCACATTCTTAAAATGTTTGTTCATGGAAGAAGTTAACTTTCTGATTAAGTGAACCACACTTCACTTTAGAAAACTAGTGCAACATGGAGCATAATTTGTACCTAGATTTCCAATTGCACCCAAACTGAAAATTCCACCTATATGGTTTAGAGGCTTTAGCAATTAATTGAGTTGTTTGATATCATGAAGCTTATAATTCCAATGGCTTCATTAGAATTATGATGACAAACAGCATTCCTGGCCAACACCATTATACTGACATGTCCCTGGCCCATGTAAAAAGATTGCTGATTTACTTTCAGGATTCTCCAAAGGCTGTAAAGAACACTTTTAATCATAAAACTGAGGGATCATATTGTAGAGGGAAAGGATCTGCTGGGGTTAAAAATAATTGCTCTTGGATCTGTGTGGTTCAAGCAGGCAACATATACATTTGAGCAAATGCAGTGTGGAGCTAGAGGAGCACAGCAGGTCACGCAGCATCAGAGGAGCAGGAAAGTCGACGTTTCAGGTCGGGACCCTTCTTCAGAATTCACAATATCTGCAAGACCTTGCCTGTACATTATAATGTCAGTAAACACAAGCCCTTCCAATGCCTTCTGTACCACCTGCTGTCACTGAGAGTTGACCTTTATTGGTGGCAGTTTGACTGGTGAGTGTTGGGTCCTCAAGTGTACCATGTCCACTAAAACATTTAGAGCTCAATTCTGAAGAAGGATCCTGACCTGAAACATCAGCTTTCCTGTTCTTCTGATGCTGCCTGGCCTGCTGTGTTCCCCCAGCTCCACACTGTGTTATCTCTGACCCCAGCATCTATAGTTCTTGCTATCTCCGATTTACCTTTAAGCAGACATATGGGATATGAGGTTATCTTCATTGCCTAAACAAAAATTCTCAAAAATTCAGTGTTTTTGGCACATACTTACAATTTTCAACCTCAAGCAGGTCCCTCTTCCCTCAATCTGCAGCCTTGGGTCTGTTGGATTCCATGGAGATATAACCCTCTTGTCTGGATTGCAGTTCCTGTCATCTCCTTGCTCCGTATATAGAATCATAGAGTCATACAGCATGGAAAAAGACCCTTTGGCCAAACCTGTTCATGCCGATGAGGTTTCCTAAACTGAACTAGTCCCATTTGCCTGTATTTGGCGCAAATCCCTCTAAACCTTTCCTATCAATGTACCTGTCCAAACGTCATTTAAAATGTACTCACTTCAACCACTGTCTCTGGAAACTGGTTCCATAAATGCATCAGCATCTGAAAAAGTTGCCCCTCAGGTCCGTTTAAAATCTTTCCCTGCTCCCCTTCAACCTATGCCCTTTAGTTTTGGGCTCCCCCTACCCTGGGGAAAAGACCTTGACTATTCACCTTATCATGCCCCTCATGATTTCATAAACATCTATAAGCTTACTTCTCAGCCTCCTATGTTTCAGGGAAAAATGTGAGTGTACAGGCTGTTATTCCCAGCCCTCCACCATGCTACATGTACCCATTCCTATAACCTACACCCTACCAGCAGAAATCAACCTGCCCTGAGGCTGCTGAATCTTCTGACACATTCCTTTCCTGGCAGGGAGCCAAGACTGTTAATCAGGCTGGCTTCTGTTAATGATCCAGTTGGAAAAAGAACACATGCTGTCATGTCCCTGGCCCATGTAAAAAGATTGCTGATTTACTTTCAGCAAATCTCTTCAACACATTTGAAAATTGTATGCCAGCAGAGATGTAGACCACACTGAGGTTATGATATTGAAGGTTTTAACAGTATCTGTGCAGTGGACTTTTTTTTGGCAAGTGAAAAAGCCTGTTAGCTTGTTAATTTTATAAAGTTTCTTGCTACTGGTGGATGGCCCTTTGTTACAGTACAGGATCTACTTTGTCCGTATATAAGAATAATCAGTAACCACTTACAAAAAATAAATGACAGATAAACATTTGCTTATGAATCTTGATTATGGCTCAGCTGTAGAACCTGTCTTTGCTTTGATTCATCTGTATTATTTCTGAAGACATTTACAAAAAAAATTGTGCTTATTTAGTTGTGCCAATTTCACACACCCTCAAGTGTAATGATCTGAACCTGTAGATGGTGGGTGGGGATTAGGTAAACAGGTTCAGGACAGTTCTGGCAGACAAATTCTGGCTAGCAGCTTGCAAGTACATCAGTAAAATAAACATTGAGGATATTTTCTTTGACCATTTCTTCTCCAGAGTGTGCTGGAAGGAACAGAAATTAACCTGGACTGGATATTCTGAGGATGATGCCATAATATCTGCAAGGCCTTGCTTGTACATTATAATGTAATTAAAGTCAAGACCTTCCAATGCCTTCTGTATCACCTGCCGTCACTGAGATTTGACCTTTATTCGCCGCTGTATGTCTGGTGAGGGCTGGGTACTCAAGTGTATCATGTCCATTAAAACATAAGTGAGTCCCAGGTTAGGATAATGACCCCTTGACTAAATGTTTGTCTAAATATTTATGTCTAAATAATTTCTGGAGGTTACTTAGAGCTGTCAAGTTGCACCAGACTTCCGGTCATGTTCGGCATGTGCAAATCCCGCAATAGAACTGGGGGGCAAGTATGTATACTGTAGTTCAAAACAAGTGATCTTTTCCTGACTCTGCAAACTTTGGATGTCAAGGAAAGTGAGGATGCCTTTGGCATTTATTCTAAGATCAACTCTTCCATAGATTTTCTGACACCCAACTGCATTGAGGGTCATCGAAAGGATTATTATAACAACACAATGCATACACTTGGGCCTGGGAAGAGAAAACGTCAGGTCATTTTAGAAAGGTGCACGAGTGAACATCAAGCAATGGGAGTGTTTAACACAGATATGCTGTTTTTTCTGTTTAGACACCGTGAAGTCTATCACTTTTGAGGATCACAGAAGAAGAAATGCTGCTTGGATGAGGAAAGAGAAGGTCGCTGATATTCACTGCAGAATTATATCTCAATAACAGTCAATGCCTTTAAAAATAGAGATGAGGGCACAAAATTAGGAATTAACATGTGAATAACATTAATAAACAAGCAATAAAGGGAAAGTTGGGAGCATGTTTATTTTATGAGGAAAGGTTGTACAGTCTGGGCCTACATCTATTGGAATTTAGATGAATAGGAGGTGATCTTATTGAGAAATATAAGACCCTGAAAGGACTTGTCAAGGTTAATGCTAAAATGGTGCTACTTTGTGAAAGGGACTCTAGAATTAGGGAGATAGTATCAAAGGGTCTCTGGTTTAAGACAGAGCTGAGGGAATGTTTATTCTCTCAGAACATTATGAGTCTTTGAAAATTTCTTCCTCAAAGAATGGTAGAGATAGTCATTTAATATTTTTAAAACAGAGGGAGATAGACTTTTTGACTAACAAGGGAGTCAAAGGTTATTGGGGTAGACAGGAATGTGGAGTTGAAGCCATAATCAGATCAGTTGTGAACTTATTTAATAATGGAGCAGGCTAGAGGGGTTGAATAGCCTACTCCTGCTCCTAATTCATTGCAATGAAGTCTTCTAGTCCTAGAGGCAATAGGCCTGGAGATGGGAAGGCCACGTAATTAGGTGGGGTTGTGATGTACCAGAACTGAGCCAACCTCCTTACCCGACTGGGATGAACTTTTAGTGGGGAAGGTTCATGTTTGACCATCCTGTGCCACTGGGAACCACTTAAGGGCCTACATCAGCTTGGGCTGCAAGTATCTCAGGTGTTTTGTCGCATTTTTTGAAACATTGATTGAGACATCTGATGAAATATATAAGATTCCTCCAAAAGAAAAAAATGGATTGAATTATCTGCATTTGCTGCCCTCTGTCAGAGCTCTTGTAAACTGCCAAAACACATATGTGTTGTTCTGAGAATTTCTTTTGGAAAAGTTCCACTCCACACTCAGTAGCTAGTCTCCATAGGAAACAAAGGAAATATAGAATTAGGTACTGTGAATGTTACTGTGGACGAAAATGAAATCATGTCTCAGTAACTTGATTGAGTTTTTCTTAAGAAGTGACAAAGAAAGTTGATGAAGGCAAAGCAGTATATGTTGCCTACATGGACTTCAGCAAAGCATTTGACAAGGTTCTGCATGGTAGACTGGTTATCAAGGTTAGATCACATGGAATCCGGGGGGGAAGCTAACCAACTAGATACAAAATTGGGTTGAAGGTAAGAGACAGAGGGTGGTGGTGAAGGCTTGTTTTTTGAACTGGAGGCCTGTGACCAGCGGTGTGCCACAAAGATTGATGCCGGGTCCACTGCTTTCCATCATTTATATAAATGATTTGGATCTGAATCTAGGAAGTATGGTTAGTAAGTTTGCAGAAGACACCAAAATTGGTGGTGTAATGGACAATGAAGAAAGTTATCTCAGAATACAACGGGACCTTGATCAGATGGACCAATAGGCAGAGGACTGGCAGATGGAATTTAATTTAGATAAATGTGAGGAGTTATATTTTGGAAAGGAAAATCAGGGCAGGATTTATATATTTAATGGTGGGGCCCAGGCGAATGCTGCTGATCAAGGAGACATAGGGGTGCTGGTGCATTGTTCCTTGAAAGTGGAGTCGCAGGTAGACAGGATAGTGAAGAAGGCATTTGGCATGCTTACCTTAATTGGCCAGTGCATTGAGTATAAGAGTTGGGATGTCATGCTGTGGTGGTACAGGTTATTGGTTAGGCCACGTTTAGAATGCTGTGTTCAATTCTGGTCTCTCTGCTATAGGAAAGATGTTGTTACAAGCGTTCAGAAATGATTTGCAAGAGCATTGCCAGGATTAGAGGGTTTGAGCTATAGGGAGAGGCTGAAAAGGCTGGGGCTTTTATCCATGCAGCATTGGAGGCTGAGGTGTGACCTTATAGGGGTTTATAAAATCATGAGGGGCATGGACATGGTCTTTTTCCCAGGGTAGGTGAGTCCAAAACTAGAGGGCACAGGTTTAAGGTGAGAGCAGAAAGATTTAAAAGGGACCTCAGGACATCTTTTTCATGCAGAGGGTGGTGCATGTATGGAATGAGCTGCCAGAGGAAGTAGTGGAAGTGGTACAATTACAACATTTAGAAGGTATCTGTATAGGCACATGAATAGAAAGGGTTTAGAGGGAAATGGGCAAAATGCTGGCAAATGGGACTAGATTTATTTAGGATATCTGGTCAGCATGGACAAGTTAGACCGAAGGGTCTGTTTCTGTGCTGTACGTCTCTACGACTCTATGACTTGACCTTTCAATTTTTTGAAACAGCTTTGGTGCCTGCATACCTCAGCAATTTTATCAAACCTGATTATTAAAAACGCCTGCTCTGATTTTCAGTAACAGAACCAAAAATAGTGTTAATCAAGTTAATGGAACACCTGAAAATAATTTCAGCAAGTCAATAATTTTTAAATTTATGAAATATCATGTGGTAGACAGTTCTCTAAAACGTTCCTGGAGATCAGGCTGTGGATTTTTCCTTCTTACATTCAAGCTTAATGTAACCAAAAAACCTTGAATATTCATGGTTTATCGAAAGGACAGATTAGCAGAGTGGATGGGATTGCCTTGATGGTAAGAAATTAAATTAAATCGATGGCAAGAAGTGATACAGAATCAGAAGGTGTAGAACCTGTGTGGGTAGAGTTGAGGAACTGCAAAGGAAAATGATCCTGTTGGGAACTGTGTACAGGCCTCCTTGCAGTAGTCAGGATGAGGGGAAGAAAACAAATCAACAGATAGAAAAGTAATGTAAGAAAGGTACTATTACAATAATCATGGGAGACTTCAATATGCAGAATTAGGTTGGTAGCAGATCTCAATAAAAGGAATTTGTAGAATATCTACGAGATAGTTTTATATAGTACATTATGGTAGAGCCCACTAGGGAACAGGCAATTCTGGATGTGATGATGTGTAATGAGGCAGACTTAATTAGGGAGCTTAAGGTGAAGGAACCCCTAGGAGGCAATGACCATATGATAGAATTCATCCTGCAGTATGAGGGGGAGAAGCTGGAATCAGATGTAATGGTATTACAATTGAGTAAAGGTAACTACAAATACACTAGGGAGAAGCTGGCCAGAGATAATTGGACGGGTTGCTAGCAGGGAAGACGATGGAGTTCTTTGGAGCATTTCAGGAGGATTTCAGCAGAAATTCGTTACGAGGAAGAAGAAACATACTAAGGGGAGGATGAGGCAACCATGGCTGACAAGGGAAATCGGGCACAGCATAAAAGCAAAAGAAAAAGCATACAATATGATGAAGATTAATGGAAGCCAGAGGATTCAGCACCCTTTAAAAAACAGCAGAGGATAAGTAAAAAAGCAATAAACATGGAGAGATGAAACAGAGAATGAGAGAGAGAGAAAATAAACCAGATACTGGGAATGGGAGGGAGAATGAATGAGGACAGACAACTCTAGAGAGAAAGTGATCCAAAGGATGAGATAGTGTGAATGAACCAGAGACTGCAAGATCGAGTATTGGAGCTAGAATTCACTGATGTGCTGGTTCCTGGCAGTTGGCCATTTTGAACAAGGTACGTTTAGGGCTGACAGAGCTACCGACACCCACAAGGCAGGCAGCCAGTTAGACACATTAACAGCCTTGTTAAAAAGGCTGGTTTTGGCAACTGCTTAGGATTTTCCAGACAGCCTCCAAATTACTGATGCAGTATGAGGCAATCTAACTGACCTGGAGATGGACAGGCAGCAGCAGACTCAAGTGGCAATGCTGTTAGCAAGTTCACAGGCCCTCTTTGTCTGTCTGGGTAGAATCATAGAATCCCTAGAGTGCAGAAAGAAGCCATTCAGCCCATCAAGTCTGCACTAACCCTCAGAAGGGCATCTGACCCAGATCAAGCCCCAACCCTATCCCTGTAACCCTGCACTTCCCGTGGCTAATCTACCTAACTGCACATCTTTGGGAGGAAACCAGAGCACTGGGCGGAAACCCATGCAGACATGGAGAGATTGTACAAACTCCACACAGACAGTCGCCTGAGGCTGGAATTGAACCCAGGTCTGTGGCGCTGTGAGGCAGCAGCGCTAACCACTGAGTCACCGTGCCACTCATGAAGCGCGACTTGTGAAAAGGGAAAAAGATACTTTTGTTTGCTTTATAAATTATTGTTCATTCTAAATTATATTTATGTGTGCCACATCCAGAGCATTTCTTGGTGATTACTCCCCTCCACCTCTTGATGCCCCCCTCCAGTAGGATTTTTCTGAGGGGCAAAACACATTTTAGTGTTATGTGTGCAAATTAGCCTGAATTCCAACTGGTATAAATTCAGATTTGCTGAAAGTCGGTAAACTCTTTTTCAAATCTAGGCTCTTACAAGCCTGTACTTGTGACTCAATAAAATAGTTCCTTTAATGACCCAAAAAACAAAAATTTAAGTGGCACAGTGGCTCAGTGGTTAGCACTGCTGCCTCACAGCCCCAAAGACCCAGGTTTGATTCCAGTCTTGGGTGACTGTCTGTGTGGAGTTTGCACATTCTCCCCGTGTCTGCATGGGTTTCCTTCGGGTGCTGTGGTTTCCTCCCACAGTCCAAAAATGTGCAGGTTAGGTGGATAGGCTGTGGGAAGTGCAGGGTTAGAGGGATGGGGTAGGTCTGGGTGGGATGCTCTTTGGAGGGTTGGTGTGAACTTGATGGGCTGAATGGCCTGCTTCCACACTGTAGGATTCTTTGGTATTTTTTGAGCTAGGGTTCTGCTGCCTATCTTTCCACTTTTGTTAGTTCCTTGCAGAAAAGACCGTGCTGTTAATTTCCAATTATATTGTAGATGATTGGATTCAGTACTGCATATGGCATGGTTAACAAGTTCCTCCTGTACACCAATATTTATTTGTTCCCTTTTCACTGTGGTCTTAAGAATGTCCTTAAAACATTTACCTTGACCTCCTTGAGATCAGTGCCATCTTCAAGATATGAAAAGAGTTTCTGCTCTGGAAGCTGACTATTTGGCATGGAGGTGCAGCATTCAAACTGCTGAAGGGTCAGCTTTATGTCCATTTTCAATTTGCTGAGATTGAAAATCTTCCTGATGTGCTGAATCTTCATCATAGCCCTCCATGGTAGTTCATCATGGATGAGTTGCATGACCATGCTGAGGTGGTTATTGAAGAGATCACACAGTGCAATCAAACAGGCTTGCTTGATAGCCATCAGGATATGGGGGTGATCTAGTGTTAAGGTAGCACATCAGAGACACACACACACATACACATATATAAGTTATAACTCATAAACTCATAATTCACTTCATAAAGCAAACCTCCTTTTCCTGAACTATTGGGGTTAAGGTCTTCGGGAATAGTTGTCAATGTGAATGATCTTTGCTTCAAAATTATGCTCATTTCACTGCTGTAACATGTAAAGTAGTACAGACATCATTAAAACAGAACAAAATGTTAATACTTTCATTCTGGAGAAAAATTAGAGATCCAGGAATGCCGTATTATATTCAGTGTATTTATGCCATACTTAAATAATGTATCAATGCATTTCAGTGGTATTTATCCTGTGTTTGTAAACTTATGAAAAAAAAATCTGTCAACTGCTTTTTTCATGAATTTGCTGCCTGTTTAAACTTCCTGTAAAGAGTATTAGCTCATAGTTCAGTTCTGAGGAAGGGTCACCGGACCCGAAACATTAACTCTGATTTTCTCTTCACAGATGCTGCCAGACCTGCTGAGCTTTTCCAGCAACTTCTGTTTTTGTTTCACAGCATCCACAGTTCTTTCGGTTTTTATTTAGCTCATAGCGATTTACCCTGCCAGAACAAATTTTAGCAGCCATTTTTTAAGTCTCACTTGTAATTCCAACAGACTTTACCAGTGAAAATGGTTTCTTTCTAAACACCAGCTGGCTGCCAAATGTCATCACCAACTTCTGACTAAAATCTATACATCTGTGCTATGTTAAGTCCCTGCTCCAGATCTTTGTCACATTGCTGACAAACTAAAACTTACTAAGGTGGGAGCTTAATTAGCTGCTGAAAAGTTAATTAATTTTGACAAGTCATCAAAATGATTGTGAGGCCGCCTGAACCAGAAAAATATGTTCATGGGTGCTAATGTGAAATGACATCTGAAAAACAGTTCAAAGAAATTAACACATAAATCTTCATAATGTAATTATGTCTGTTCAAAAAAGTCCTTAGCTAGGCGACCACAATATCATCAATAACGCTCTTTGATCAACCAACAGACCTTAGGAGAAGGCCTTGTTATTGAGCACTTGCCAAATGATAAATAACAGCATCAAATTATGCTTAATTGGGATTTAATTTTGGCTTTGGAAGACACACATTTGAGTAATCCCAGAATTTAAATGAAAGGCAAAAACATATATTTCTACCACACAGATTCTAGGATACATCAACGTATTCCATTGCTATAATACAAAGGAAATTGTTATTTAACTTTAATTCTAGAATTAAATACTGGTTCCTCTATGTCTGACAGGTTCATTAATCAAAGAAATGTATGTATTCCATTATTATGCCACAAGAAAAACACATCAACATTTATTCTAACACCACCTTCCCCCAACCAAACACTTGGATTTGGCATCCTCACTTGAATGGGCATAATCATACAAATTGTTTACGACATTTCTGAGTTTTGTGTCATTTGCAAACTTTGACATTAAGCCCTGGATATTTTTGTCCAGGTTACTAATGTACATAAAATTGTGGTCATAGGAATCATTTAGGAATACTGCAATACGCTTCATTACAATGTGAAAAACAGCAGCTTGACAAGCTTTCTCTGGTTTCAGGTGTTCATTTCTTTGAGTCGTTTTCCAGACGGCATTTCACATTAGCACCCATGAATAGTTTTTTTTACAAGGTTTCTCTGCCTTTGCCAATTTCACAGCAATCTTGTCTCAGTCCCTTTATTCCTATAAAGTTCAATTAAAATGTGTAGAATTCAATATTTTATGAAATAAATGTCTATAGCTTGTCTTGCCATTGTTATCAGAATAAACTTGTAGAATATCCAAATAGCTGACAAATGAAATTCAACACAAACAAATGTGAGGTGGTATGTTTTGCTGGAAAGAATGGGGTTGTTGTGTGTTGCGAAGACGTTGCAAGAGTAAGTAGACTACAGAAACAAAGTAATCTGAACCATAAGTACACTAATCATTAAAAGTTTCACCATAAGTTAGCAATATGCATGTGTTTTTGTACCTATTTATTAGTTTCAGAAATTAAAATCTAACAGCATAAAGTAGGAAGTGAAACTGAATACTTAAAAATTTGTGATCATCTTGCTTTAAGAGTTTAACAGCTAGGAAGCAAAAGTAATTAAAATGCTGGGTTTTAGTGATTACCAGAACAACTGAAAACAATGGCAGTTCAGAAGGTTACCCAAATTTGTTTGATGGAATCAGAATAGAAGAGATGGAGCTGTGAAAAGAACAATGGTACTTACTTAGGTGGAAATGTTGAATCTGCAAATCTCGCAGCAATGATAGTGCAGAGATGTTAGAACTAAAACAGCTTAAAAATATTTAGAAAGTCCAAAAGATCTGCGTACAGACTACTTTCAATGGGTTACATCATCATGGAGATGGGTAGAACTCAAGAAAGTTCTCTAGGTTAAATTTATCATGTGTTTTTGCTGGGAGAAATTACTTGCAGTTTGGAATTAGAAGAGTGCTGAAGTAGAAGAAATAATTCAAGACAGCACAATGTTTATGTTAACTGAATAGATGCAATTAAGGGTCAGGAGAAGTCACAAGAAATGGTGGCTTTGTGTTGTGGAAAATGGTTAGGGCAAGAAAGAAACCCTGGGAACTTTTAATAGTACAGTGCAGTTGAGAGTGTGGTGAAGGAAGCCCCTAAACAGTATTTACTTGATGCAGCTGCAAAGGTTGGAACTTATAGAAGTTCAGCACCATTTGGTGAAGCTGTTTGATAAAAGTTGAATTTGTACTGGCAATTAGAATCTTGGCACCTTTGTGAGTCTTGTGGAAAATGGTTTGGGAGATGATTGAACTACCAAGACATAAACGGTTATTGATGCAGTCCAGATTGAAGAGGCTTTTGACGTGTTCCAAGAATAAATCTTCAGAAGTGAGAATTCAAATTCCTTTCGAAGATGACAAAGCTTGAATATGATGTGGTGCGTGAGTACAATTTGTCTTGACTGGCTATTGACAGGCATTCAAACACAGTATGTTAACTCATATTTACCTCTTGTTAATTCTGAATATTGGAGTATAAGTTGCATATCTATATTACATTCTTTTATATATATATAGGAAAGTTCAATTTGTTTGTTTAAAACCACAGAATCTTTTGGCTCTCTTCACTTCATATGTACCTGGTATCTCAAACTAAAGACTACTTTAAACAAAAGAAACCCACAAACTAGATTCTTAAATAAATTTGGAAGCCTTGGCAAAGATCCTAATAAGGAATACAATTAAAAAGTGGAGAACCTATGCTAGACCTGTATCAATCTTTAGTCTGAGCACACGGAATACTGTTTGTAATTCTGGTCACCTTACTTTGTATTTAAAGAGATATAGAGGCATTGGATTGGATACAAAGAAGAATTATTCAGACTTCATCAGGAATGCATGACTATACATATCAGGAATGGATTGACATGCTGTGCTTCTGTTTTCTTGAAAAAGAAGATTGGAGCAATGATCTGATAGAGATCTATAAAATTATGAATTGTTTTGAATGCTTGCTTACAGAGAATGTTCCATGTTGTGCAGAAATGCATAGCAATAGAGGCCATCAATATAAGATAGTCACTAAGAAATCCATTAGTGGATCAGAAGAAACTTCCTAATTCCAATGTGTGATGGGATGTTAACTTGCTGTGGGAGAAGGCTTTTGAGGGTGACAATAATAGTTTTAGTTGAGCAAAGATGGGAGAAGGATCAAGTTGAACATAAACACTGGCATAGACTCGCTACGCCAAATGGCCTGTTGCAGCGCCATATTTTCAATATAATTCTCCATACCTTTTGCCCTCCAGGCTGTGCTTACAGACAGATCAAATATTCTGACTAAATCAACATCATCAATACTTCTCAGTACATTTTAATTTTTTTTACAAATGGAAAGATAAATTTTAAAGTTCTTTTCTGATTACTCAGAGGCCAATTTTAAATTGTTCATTAGTGTAAGCATCACTGGCCAGGGCAGCATTTATTGCATATCCCTAATTGCTCTTGAGAAGGTGGTGATCTGCCTTCTTGAACTGATGCAGTCCATGAGAGGTAGATACATGTACAGTGTTGCTATGAATGAAGTTCAAGAGTTTTGATACAATAGGACATAACACAATGTACCATGCAGAAATTACATCAGCACCTTCCTCAGCACTATCAGGATCATCAATACTGAATACTGTTCTCCCTGAGTCTGCATGGGTTTCATCTGGGTGCTCTGGTTTCCTCCTACAGTCCAAATATGTACAGGTTAGGTGGATTGGCCGTTTTAAATTGTCCTGTTGTGTCCAGGGTTGTGCAGGCTAGGTGGCCTAGCAATGGTAAAAAGTCGGATTATAGGGTTAGGGAGTGCTGTTTGATGGGCCAAATGACCTCCCTCAGCACTGTAGGGATTCTGTGATTCTTACTAGTTACACACTTAAAAGAAACAATATTACCGATATGTAATACAGTTCGTAAAGTAGTTAGAGCAGTTTTGTTGTAATTGTAACTATATGCATTTGTTCTATTTTGGTTAATAAATAAACCATTCTAAATTGATTGTGAAACTGAGTACAAATGCATGAGTGCAAGAAATGCACATAAAGCCTTTACAGTAAATAATTGGATTTACAATGCTTATTGTGTCCCACTTGAAATGCTAACCTAATTATCTTTCAGATGCTGATTGATTTGCTTTGTACTGGAAACATTTTGGGGTGTATCTGTATTTTACTGAATATAAAATTGTACTGAATGTAGAATACCCCGATATCTGGCCTTAAATATTCAAAAGAATGTTATTGGGTACAAAACCATTCTATCATGATTGACATCTTTAATATCAGCAGCTTGATGTACTCTCAAATAAAAGATTACTCTGACATGACTAATAGGATATTTGATTTAAATAGATAATGATTATTTCATAAGCAGGTATAAATAACAGTTTCTACAGAATATTTCCCCAGTGAATTAGACTGATGCTAGAATCAATCTGTGTTAACCATGGATTCTTAAGAAATTTGCACTCTGGAAATAATTTGGTAAGAGTTAAAAGCTATCAATATTCAACTTTGAAAAGAATTGTAGATATGTGATTACATAGTAAGTTATTCCCGCTACAACACAGTGCAGGAGCTCTGCTTTTGATTCTTTATATTGATTATATATTGATTGATTTATTGTTGTCACATGTACAGTGAAAAGTGTTGTTTTATGTACTATACAGACAGATACCATACAAAGTGCATCAGGGTAGCAGAACAGAATGCAGAATACAGTGTTACAGCTGCACAGAAGGTGCAGAGAGAGAGATCAACATTAACATTTGAAAGGTCTGTTCAAAGGTCTGATAACAGTGGGGAAGAAGCTGTTCTTGAATCTGTTTGTACATGTATTCAAACTTTTGTATCCTCTGCCTGACGGAAGAGGGTAGAAGAGACTATAACTGGGTTGGGAGGGGTTTTTCATCATGTTGGTTGTTTTCCCGAGGCAGTGGGAAATATACATTGAGTCACTGAATGGAAGGCTGGTTTGTGTGATGTACTGTACTGTGTTCATGACTGTCTGTAGTTATTGTGGTCTTGGAAAAAGAAGTTGCAAAACCAAGCTGTGATGCATCTAGACAGGGTGTCTTCTATGGTGCATCTATAAAAAATGGTAACAGTCCTTGTGGAGATGCCAAATTTCCTAAGCCTCCTGAGGAAGTAGAGATATTGTTGTGTTTTCTTAACTGTTGTGATGATATGGGTGGACCAGGACAGGTCGTTGGTGATCATCACTCCCAAGAACTTGACACTCTTGAGCATCTCCAACTCAGCACCATTGATGCAGACAGCAGCGTGCCCTCCACTCTGCTTCCTGAAGTCAATGACCAGCTCCTTTATTTTGCTGACATTGATGGAGTTTGTTGTCTTTACACCATGCCGCCAAGCACTCAATCTCTTTCCTGTATTCTGTCTCATTGTTTGAAATCAGACGTATGATGGTGTTGCTGTCAGCAAACATGTAAATGGAGTTTGGCCACACAGTTGTAAGTGCAAAAGAAGTATAGTAGGAGGCTGAATACCTAGCCTTGTGGAGCACTGGTGTTGGGGATTATGGTGGAGAGGGTGTTGTTGCCTATTCTTTCTGATTGTGGTCTATGGGTCAGGAAGTTGAGGATCCAGTTACAGAAGCAGGAGCTGAGACCTAGGCCTCAGAGTTTAAAGATGAGTTTATGGTGTTCTATGATTCTACTGTAAAAGCAACAATTAAATAGTGGGAGACCCACTGTATGTGACTTAGAGTCATAGAGTCTTATAGCATGAAAACTTGTCCAACTCGTCCATACTGACCAAGTTTCCCAAACTAAACTAGTCCCACTTGCCTGCATTTGGTCCCACATCCCTCCAAACCTTTCCTATTCATGTACTTAGTCAAATGTTGTAACTTTTAAATGTTGTAACTGTACCTGCATCTATCACATCCTCTGGTAGTTTATTCCACATATGAACCACCTTCTGCATGAAAAAATTTGCCCCTCAGGACCGACCCTTTTTAATATTTCTGCTCTCACCTTAAAAATTTGAACTCCCCTGTCGGGGGAAAAGACCTTTGCTATTCACTTTATCTATGCCCTCATGATTTTATTAACCTCTATAAGGTCACCCCACAACCTCCTCTGCTCCAGTGAAAAAGTTCGAGCCAATCCAGTGTCTCCTTGTAAGTCAAACCATCCATTCCTGTCAACATCCTGGTAAATCTTTTTTGAGCCCTCTCCAATTTAATACTATCCTTCCTACAGCAGGGCAACCAGAGTTGTACACAACATGCTAAAAGTGACCTCGGCAATATCCCGTACAATCTCAACATGCCTTCCCAACTCCGATACTCAATGTTCTGAAGCAATGAAGGCAAACACTCTAAACGCCTTCTGAACTACACTATCTACTATGGTGCAGCTTTCAAAGAGCTATGTCCCTGAACACTGAGGTCTCTCTGTTCAACAGCACAATCCAGGGCCCTACCATTAACTGTATAAGTCCTGCCCTTGTTTGCAACACCTTGCATTTATTCAAATTAAACTCCATCTGGCACTGCTCAGCCCATTGGCCCAATTTATCAAGACTCCTTTGTAATCTCAGTTAAGATCCTTCACTGCCAACTATACCACCAATTTTGGTGTCATCTACAAGCTTACTAACCATGCCTCCTAAATTCTCATCCAAATCCTTTATACAAATGAGGGGGCCCAGCAGCACTCTCTGCAGAACACTGCCGGTCACAGGTCTCCAGTCTGAAAAACAATCCTTCACCACCACCCTCTGTCTCCTACTATCAAGCCAATTTTGTATAAATGAAAATTAATTGCACAGGGCTAAGTCAAATATTATTTTAAGAAGCTGTCAAAATCAAATGTCAGAAACTCTAGAATCTGCAGAAATTATTTTTATCTGAGGAGACATGCCCTACTACTTTAATGAGATCACTATGTGTGGGAGTATTGTTTCTGTTGTGCTAAAGTACTTCTCAGATGTCAACTGAAAAGTATAGCTCTTTTGTGGAGCATTTCATCCATTATCAAAGCAGCTTAAGCTTCACATGTTTCTCCCTCATTAACCTTTGATTTGCCAGTTACTTTAAGGAAACAAGTGAGGTATTTTTCAAGTTTTCAGCTCACGAGATGCAGTGATGCAATAAACTCTAATTTTACAGTAATAAAGTTAAAATAAAGTTAATGTTAGGCAGACATTGATGTATTTTTCACCCAAGATTACAAAAACAAGCACTTTAGCTACAATATTAAATAAAAGGGAACACCTTTCCTTTCTGCCCATTCTTTTTTCCCAATTTCCCACTCTTCTATATTGAGTAGTGGATTTTAAATGGTGTTCTCTGTCTAGTTAGGGGCAACTCTTACAACTTTGACTCTTCTTCTTGCCTGTCTTCCAACAACTCTAGGGTTCACCCTCTGTTTAGGTTACAAGCCCATGTGATAAGCATTGGCTTGTGATTTTTCAGTAAGATGCACCTCGAATAAACTGCAAGTATTGTGCTACAACATAAAAATAAAGGAAGAAATTTTATTGATATACCTGTATACACAAAGATCTTGGGTGTCCAGCAATTGCTGCCATAAAGGCAACAGAGTCAGGGTGCTTAAGCTCACTCCAACCATGTGGTTTCCAGAGCTGCCCCATGTTACCTCACTTGTTTTCACTGAGTTCAACTGAACCTGTGCAGGAAGTGGGCAGTGTCTATTCCAGTAGTAGATGATGAGGAGTTTCCCAAAGTGCATTGAGTGGCCAAGAGCACATAATCATGGAAAACATCACATTAGTCTTTCCACTAAGATCTCTTGAATGAGGCACCTCATTTCTCTGGTAGATATTCTAAGACACCTATGAATGGATAGCCAAACTGGCCATCTTGCTATAACATTTTTCTGTCATACAGAAGTAATAATATCACATCTTCAGTGCATTTCTATGTAGTATAAAAGCATTGGATTTAAAATATTGTCTGCTTTAATCCAAACAAATGTGGCAGCCAACAAGACCACATAGACAGTAAATAACCATGAAATCTGTTTTGACAGAGATGTCTGTGACAAGAATGTTGGTCACTGGAAGGTCTGCTGACTCATCATCAATGTGCCAAGGGAGTTTTTGTTATGTCATGACCTAACATGATAAATTGCTAGAAACTTTCTGAAAGTTAATTAGATCAACTATTTCTTTCCATCTGTTTCAGATGTCAGTAGTAGGGAGTAATAATATGTGGTCAAGCCTCTTGCATACAGTTATTTAGAGTCTTCAACATATTTATCGCAACTAGCTCTAGATTTACCATTCTTATTTAGCAGCAATGGCAAATCAGGAAGATTTGTGACAACAAGGTGCAGGGCTGGATGAACACAGCAGGCCAAGCAGCATC
>NC_063336.1:66128811-66129697 GCF_021869965.1 Rhincodon typus | reverse complement strand
GACTGCCCTGGTCAACCCATTGTCTCCGCCTGCTCCTGCCCCACCGATCTTATCTCCTACTATCTTGTCTCCGCCTGCTCCTGCCCCACCGAACTTATCTCCAACTATCTGGACTCCATTTTCTCCCCCTTGGTCCAGGAACTCCCTACCTATGTCCGTGTCACCACCCACGCCCTCCACCTTCTCCAGAACTTCCAATTCCCCGGTCCCCAACACCTCATCTTTACCATGGATGTCCAGTCCCTATACACCTGCATTCCCCATACAGATGACCTAACGGCCCTCCGCTTCTTCCTGTCCCGCAGGCCCGACCAGTCCCCCTCCACTGACATCCTCATCCGCTTAGCCGAACTCGTCCTCACCCTCAACAACTTCTCTTTCAATTCCTCCCACTTCCTACAGACAAAGGGGGTGGCCATGGGTACCCGCATGGGCCCAAGCTACGCCTGCCTCTTTGTAGGTTACGTGGAACAATCCCTCTTCCGTACCTACATTGGCCCTAAACCCCACCTCTTCCTCCGTTACATTGATGACTGTATTGGCGCCACCTCGTGCTCCCATGAGGAGCTCAAACAGTTCATCCACTTCACCAACACCTTCCACCCCAACCTTAAGTTTATCTGGAACATCTCTAATACCTCTCTCTCCTTCCTGCACCTGTCTGATTCCATCTCGGGCAACCACCTAGAAACCGATATCCATTTCAAGCCCACTGACTCCCACAGCTACCTAGAATACACCTCCTCCCACCCACCTTCCTGCAAAAATGCCATCCCCTGTTCCCAATTCCTTCGCCTCTGCCACATCTGCTCCCAGGATGAGGCATTCCACTCCCGTTGTCCTCGTTTTTCAAGGACCGCAACTTCCCCCCCTCAGTGGTCAGGAA
>NC_063336.1:66110168-66128711 GCF_021869965.1 Rhincodon typus | reverse complement strand
CGGAGGCTCGGGGACCACTTTGCAGAACACCTACACTCGGTTCGCAATAAACAACTGCACCTCCCAGTTGCAAACCATTTCAACTCGCCCTCCCGTTCCTCAGATGACATGTCCATCCTGGGCCTCCTGCAGTGCCACAACGATGCCACCCAAAGGTTGCAGGAACAGCAACTCATATTCCGCTTGGGAACCCTGCAGCCCAATGGTATCAATGTGGATTTCACAAGTTTCAAAATCTCCCCTTCCCCTACCGCATCCCAAAACCAGTCCAGCTCGTCCCCGCCTCCCTAACCTGTTCTTCCTCCCACCTATCCCCTCCTCCCACCTCAAGCCGCACCCCCATCTCCTACCTCCTAACCTCATCCCACCCCCTTGACCTGTCTGTCCTCCCTGGACTGACCTATCCCCTCCCTAACTCCCCACCTACACTCACCTTTACTGGCTCCATCCCCGTCTCTTCGACCTGTCTGTTTCCTCTCCACCTATCCTCTCCTCTATCCATCTTCTATCCACCTCTCCCTCTCTCCCTATTTATTTCAGAACCCCCTTCCCCTCCCCCATTTCTGATGAAGGATCTCGGCCCGAAACGTCAGCCTTTCTGCTCCTATGATGCTGCTTGGCCTGCTGTGTTCATCCAGCTCTGCACCTTGTTGTCTCTGATATTGAGCAGGTTTTTTTTGAGTAATTACTACTTGATAGTAATGTGGTGAATCCCTCCTATCAGTTTGCTGACGATTGGAGTGATAATTATCCATGGTAGATTTGTCCTGCTTTTTGTATACAGTACATACCAAACCAATTTCCCACATTCGTGGTTAGATATCAGTGTTCTAGATTTACTGGAACAGCTTGGCTGGAAGGCATGACTGGTGTGGGAGCACAAATTTTCAGTACTATTGCCAAAATGTTGTCAGGTTCATACCCTTTGTAGTATCCAATGGTTCCAGCTGTTTCTTGATATTATGTGGAGAGAATTGAATTGACTGTGATGCTGACGATGTCAGGGGAAGCTGAGGTGAATCGTTTACTCAGCACTTATGACTGAAGATGCATGTAAATGCCAAAGCCTTGGTTTTTAGACTGATGTGCTAGGCTCCACCATTAGTGAGGATGCAGTTATTTATGAAGCTTCCTCCTCCAGTGAGTTGTTTAATTGTCCACCACCACTTGATGTGGCAGGACTGCAGAATGTGGATCTGATTCATTAAAGAATTGCTTCGCTCTGTCTTTCGCATGCTACTTATACTGCTTATCATGCAAGTAGTCTTGTAGCTTCACCAAGTTGAGACCTCACTTTTAGGTTTGCCTCGTGCTTCTCTTAGCATGCCGTCCTGCATTTTTCATTGAACCAGGGCTGAACCCTAGGCTTGGTGGTAATCGTAGAGTGGGTGGGCTGAGCCATGAGGTTACAGATTGTAACTAAATACAATTCTGCTGCTTACAGCCCACTGTGGCTCATGGAAATCCCAGTCTTGAGTTACTATATCTGTTCAAAATCTATCCGATTTAGCACAGTGGTAGTGCTACACAATGGAAAACATTCTCAATGTGTAAGAGTGAATTCGGCTCCATAAAGACTGTGTGATATTGACATGGAAAGAAGGCAGATTGGTGAGGGTGATGATGCATCTGTTTTTTCTCTCTTGTAGGTCCCCTCATCACTTGTCACAGGCCCAGTCTAGCAGCAATGACCTTTAGAACTTGACCAGCCCGGTCAGTGATGGCGGTACCAGGCTATTCTTGGTGATGGACATTGAAAAGCATATTCTGTCGCTTTACCATCCTTATGCTTCCTCTGAGTGGTGTTCAATGAGGAGGAATACTGATTCATCAACTGTATATGGACAGCCTTATTATCTAATATGGTCTGAAGAGATGCCTGAGACCCAATAGATTGACAGAACAAGGGATGGATATATTAATTAAGGGTTGATTGGGTGCAAATTGGTTATATAAAATGGGGATGTAATATTCAGTAGAGTCTGTGTTTTATAGAGAATTGATATTGAAATAAATCTCTGTTTATGGACTCTGTTTAAATGCTGTTATCGTCTGTGTTTAACATTCATTGCAGAGGTCAATCGAGTCAAAATGTAAAACTTCAGGGTATAAATACACACCTTTGTTTTCTGAAAATGAGCCTAATGACCAGTGGGAGTTTGAAGTTACAATGGGGACCTGAGTTACTTCTTTACCAAAGAAATAACAAGGTTTGGCTTTAGTACTTTCATCCCCATACAGAAGCAGGATAAAAAGCAAAGATTTTTCAGATCTTTTGACTGCTAATGAAGTGTGGTCAGATTCTGACTAATTTAGAAAGGCCGGAGACAATACCATAAAAGACACAAATTAGAATTCAGTAGATTGTATGCATCACTGCGTAAAATCCCCATTCTATACTGACATTTAAGTTATTGGACTGTGTCAAAGTATCAAGTTGGATAGATTTCTAGTTTTGACAGGAATTAAATTTGTGGATAAACATAGACTTCCAGAACAACTGTCAGAAACACTAAAAAACGTTTCTAAGACAGCATTCCTTCCCAGCAATGTTTGCTGCACAAAGAGAGTAATTTTTGGTGATTTTATAGAAAATAGAGGACGCAATGTTAACTATGTGAGACTGTGTCAATACAGGTTGCAGACAACAGCATAAAAGGAGAACTGTAACCTCTAACAGAAATGAAGACAGAATGCTCTTGATAATTTTGAAAAATTACAATATACATACTAAGTATATAATAACAGAATGAACTCCAGAAGTGTTCAGTGTGTAGTTAGTTAATATTTCAGACATAATTCAAAGTGAGATCAAATGTGAAGTATTGTGTACAATATTGGCCTCCCTATCTGGGGAAGGATGTAACTGTTTTGGAAGCAGTACCAGACTAATGTGTGGAAAGGGTGGATTACCTTATGAGAAAAGGTTGAACAGCAGTTTGGACTAGTAAGAGGTGATTTATTTGAAACATATAATATCCACGTCTTGACAGGATGCACGTGGAAATCTGAAATGAGGTGTCACTGTCTAAAAAATAAAGTGTTGCTCATCTAAGATACAAATGAGGAGAACATTTCTTCTCACAGGGGGTCATATTTCTTCAGAACACACTTCCTGAAAAGGCAATGGAGAGCTTGAATACTTTTAAGCGAGAAGTAGACAGATTCTTCATGTGAGGAGATGCAAGGCTTTTGGTGAAAGGCAGGAATGTAGAATAATCAGATCAGCTAAGATCTTCTCATACGGTGGAGCAGGCTCAAAGGTCTGAATGGCTACTCCTGCTCCTAACTCATCTGCTGGATGATCCATCCATTTTCATACCTTTCATCAGATTTTGAAACAGTTAGATGCAATTGAGTGGCTTGCGAAGCCATTTCAGTGGGCATTTAATAACCAATCACATTGCTCTGGACTGAAGTCATATGTCAGCCAAAGCAGGTGAGGATGGGAAATTTTCCTTCCCTAAAGGACATTCATGAACCAGTTGGGTTTTTATGACAATTGTTTCATGGTCACCATTGGACTAGCTTTTAATGACAGATTTTTAAAATAATTGAACTCTAATTTTACCATTTGAGAAGGTGCAATCCAAACTCTTGTTCCCAGAATACTACAGCTGTCTCCCAGTGCTGGAGCAATGGGGTTGTGGACAACAACTTTTGACTGCTCTGTGACTTGCTGCCATTTCAGAGTTGACAGCTGAAACAAAGGAGTTCTGCTCCTGCAACTTCTACATTCAGTAATGTTAATTCCTGGGGATTTGTCCAGATTCACTAGTGATTGACCTGGATCCACATTGAAGTCTGTTCACCAAAATGACCTCATTCAATATTGCCTCAGGATATATTTAAATGTTTAGAATTCAGATTGCACATCCTTCAAAGACTCTTCGTCTATACATGGAAAGATGAGGCAGAAAATCAGCCAGAACCCTATTGACTGACAGTGTGGGGAAGCCACATGATCTACACTTGCTTCTATTTGTTAGCTACTTATTTGCTCCATTACACTTTTTGAAGTGTATCTTTTTCTTTTTTTTTTCAGTGCTCATTGTCATTAGTGCACAGTAGATAAAGTGAGGTGTAAATGACCTCTGCTGACACCTTTGCCAATTCTGCTCCTGATGCAGTCACCACGTAGTTACTTAGTTGACTCCTTTGCACTAAAGAAATATTTTGCCTCTTTGCAAAATCACCTGGACGAATGTTTCAGAATAAACTTACATACTGTTTGTGAAAATAATTTATCTGTTGATTAACTGTACGATATGCACAGGAAAGATCTTTGGTTTGCATTGAGATATGATGTTGTCTAGGACCGCTACAACAGGATATAATCTCTCTGCAGTAGAAGATGGTGGGGATGGGGTTGGAGGGAGTTGGAATAAACTAGTTTCTCACTCCTGATCAATATCCAGATACTGATACGTGCATGTATGTGGGCATCTGTTGAGAAGAACAATGTCAACATGACATGGGGAAATGGGAGTGCTGTGGAAATGTCCAAGGACAAATAATCCAGAGACATGGGTTATTATGGCTTTAGTGACATTGTCTTAAATGCCACCAATGAAATTGAAAGGTCATACAGCCTTCAGTGGTTTTTGTACAAGTCCAATCTGGTTCACTCGTGTCCTTCAGAGAAGGAAATCTGCCATCCTTACCTGGTCTGGCCTCTATGTGACTCCAGACCCACAGCCATGTAATTGAGTCTCAACCGTCCCCGAAGTGGCAAGTCACAGTTCAAATGTAATTAAGGTTGGGAAAAAAAACCCTGTCCTTGCCACCAAAATCCTATGAAAAGGGGTTTTAAAAAAATGTGCTTGCGGTGAGACAATTCACTAATATATCAAACAAATTTTTGTCTTTCCTACCCAAGCGGTAGGAAAATCCATAGGAATTAATGGAATAGAAATCAAGCAGATTCCTCAATGGATTGGTGAGCCATTATGCCAGGCTATTTAGCAGTCAGCGAGGATAAATACTTACCTTTGACAGCTTAGCCTTTGAAGGAGGTTTATATCTTTTTAAATTAGAAAATAACCAGTAACATTAGAAAAAGTATGAGCAAGCTTAATTGTAAATAACCAAAAATCACAGTATATGTACATTTGAATTATACTTCACAATTCATATCCAAAATTTTTGAGTAAATCAAGGTCCTCTTTTGAAATATTTCATCAAACTCAGATCTTTGTGATCTTTCACAAGCCTATATTTAACAGATTTGAGCCATATGACAACAAAGTGAAAAATTAAACAGAGGCACTCAGAACTGAAAGATTTATTGTTTGCACGTGATCAGATGTTCATCATCTGACGATTTCAGGGCAGCCATCATGAGAACATTTACTGCTGTATATTTGCAATCCTGTGGACGACCTTCACCCTCTGGTGGTTGATTTCTATAAAACACATATCATTGTATTGAATTTCCTTTCTGTTTTAAAGGTAGAATGCAAACACTTGTTTCACATGATCTGCAAAATAATTTCATTGCATAGCACTAATGCTAAATGTTGCTGCTTCAGTGAAAACTTACAGGCTTACAGCATCTCTGGCTTGACTTACCTTTTTGGCTGAGACAGAAAGTAGGCAGTTTGACATAGTTATCAGCTTTGAGCACAATGTGTGGACATACTGCTTTATGGCACTGTGCTACCTCATTGTCACACCTATAGCATGCGCTAGCAGCTTATGCAACAAACACACTGAATGTGCTTCAACCAAGTATTTATGGCTAAATATCAAAGAGAAATAGTCTTTAGTTTAGCGAAGGGGGACTATAATCAATCAGAGGTTGTTGCAAAACTTAGCAAAGGATATCATCTGATCCGGGTTTGGCCACAGATAGTCAGGAGCTTGGCACAATCAGGGTGTGGAGATTTACTCTGAAATATAGAAGATAGAAGCGGGAGAAGGCGTTTGAACCTGCTCCATCATTCAGTATGATCATGGCTGATCATCCAAGCCAATACCCTGTTCCCCTCACAGTGCACAGATTGGGACACAGTCAGTACAATTGGTCAACTCTAATCAATCAGTTAGTTCTGGGAGCTGTGGAGACATCAGGCTGAGAGCTGGGCCGTCATCAGGCAGGGCTGTTCTCACAATCTGTGGGGTGGGCTGTGCTCAGTCTGAGGGGTTTGGGCAGTAAACATCAAGGGGGCTTGTCAGTCGGCAGTCCATGCAGTATAGTGTTAACTCAGGTCTGGGGAAGAGCTGTATTATGCTATGACACTGAGGGGATAATGACAGTGTAGGGGTCAACTTCAAATATAAGAGTGGGATTTGATACAGTAGATGAGGGCACAGGGTACAGATGTATACAGATTACCAACTTTACCAAACAGCAAGGCATGCTGGGTACATTGGCCAAGTGAAACTCAGAAATCACAAACCCCACACACAAGATACAGTGCAAACACAGCAGCCAGGTGCTAACGATATTAGCATAAGGTAAAAGGAAACACTAATTTTGCACAGACGCTCCGAACAACTTATCCACTAAACTTATCTGCATTCATCAGTCCTCTTTGTCAATTCTTCAAAAATCTCAATTCTGGAACTTTCTATGGTTCTGGTCAATTGGGGAGACTTGCTTAATGGTTTGAAACATTGTCAATCATTTAGATGGCTTGCTAATGTTTGTTCCTTGGTGCAGCAGGGTCTGGGTGCCTGAGGAAGGGTCACCGGTTCTGAAACGTTCACTCTGATTTTTTCTTCACAGATGCTGCCAGACCTGCTGAGCTTTTCCAGCAACTTCTGTTTTTGTTCCTGATTTACAGCATCTACAGTTTTTTCATTCTTTTTTTTCTGGGTGCCTTTCTGTCTGGTTTTGTTTGAAAATATGCATTCCTCCATTGTTTGGTTAAACTGTTGATGAAATGTGTCCTTTTACACTAAGCTAATGTCATTAGCACCTGGCTGCTGTGTATGCACTGTGTCAGTTTAGGGCTTTGCAATTTGCAGAGCTTTTCATGGCCAATGTGTCCCATACCCAGCATCCCTTGCTGTTTGGCCAAGTTGGCAATCTACTTCTATTTTATCAGCCATGTTGCTTCTACAACAATAAGGAACAAATAAAGCAGCATACACTTTCAGAATGGATGGCCAAAGTTTCTATTTTTTTGGTCTGCAGGAGTGGTGTGTACATGTCTATGCTATGAGACCAGGCTTGAATGGTCGAGTATTGGTCATCATCCATTGTCAAGAGTGTGTGCTTCCTTGTTAAGCATTTAAGGAAAGTGAACTTTCACCTCCGTGGAAATGTAGCTGTAAGCATGAAATACAAATTTCCCAGGCTCAATTACAGGCCTGATATTCTTAATCCAAAAACCTTGGGAACAATTGTTTTTTGGATGAAGAATTTTTTTTTAACTTTCAGACTTAAGGCAGTAAATAGATATGTACAATTTTAACCATTTGTTTTAAATCAGCAAATAGGGTGAAAATCAAGGTCACTTTGAATTTCTGACTGTGTTGGGAAATCTTTGTTGCCATGCTTAATGGATCAGTTAAATAATTCAAAATAGTCATTACTTCTTCTGATGGCTGTCCCCAACGATTATCGATCACATTGTGTGGATAAATTTATATAAATAACTTGTCAGAGGAGAAAAAAATCAGGCCCAAAACAATCACTAAAAGACTTGAATTGACCAGGACACACTTAGGTCCACTACATGTCTGTTTGGGTCTGTTTGCATTAATTTGGGCCACGTGAATTTTTTTTATCTAAAGGGCTTGCTCTCACTGTGCCTACATATCTGTTTAGGTCTGTCTGGGTCCGCTTTTGAAAGGCTCCTGCAGTTTTCAGATGTGCAGATAAAGGATATCGGACCTGCACAATGTTTTCACATGACCTTTGGCCCAGTGATCTCCTCATTAAAGTGCTAAGTCTTGGCTTCAGTCATGAACATTAGGGCTGAAGGATCTCCAAAATCTCATGTTTTCTGGGAAGCTTCCTAGAGATGATCAATGCCTCACAATATACTTTCTGTCCTCTTTGAGATGTAAGAAGAGGCTCCTCAATTCTGATAGGGTGGACATGTAATCAGATCCTACAGCCAAGATGACAGTCAATCAGACATGTAATAATTGAAAGAGTATAAATATTTACAGAGATAAAAATGTATATACAATGATGTGCCACCTGTACTACTCATGTGTCCTCAGTGCTCTTTTTCTAGTCTCTCCCACTACTTGAGATATAGTTTTGCGGTTTGCTGTGTTGGCAGATACCTGCTCTCTAGTTGACCCTGTTGGCCTTGAAGATTTGGGTGGATGACACTGGGGGAGCTTTTGACTAAGGGGCCCAGCTATGCTGAGAAGAGTCTTGCTCAGATCCAGGCTTGCCTTCTTTGGCTGCAACCTCTAATTGGTTGAAGATCACAGGCATGGTGGAGATGGACATGCCAGGCATCCCTGGGGTTTTGGAGATGAAACTTCTACTGGCACGGCCTGTGTGTAGGTTCTCTTCCTTCTGGTTGTCTAACAGCACCATACAATCTCCTTGAGAGGAAATGGCACAAGGCGTGAGGTCAGGATCTCTTGTCCCTCTCTTGCTTTGCTGCTGATGTTAAAATGCAGGTGTGTGTCTATTTTAGCAGCCAATGACCAATCTGCTGGACTTAGATTTCCATGGCAGTTGCCAACCTACTCATGAAGACAACCAGATGCACACATGGCATCTTAATCAATAAAGGTGACAGACGCTTCCAACCTCTAATTTGGTTTTCCTACTGTTTCTGACAAACCTTCCTATGACTGTCTATGCATTTGAACAAGGTCATTAATGGCTGACATCATGAGGTTCTTCTCCTGCCCAGGGTTGAGCAGATGCCTTGTCTCTTCCAAGTTCCAGTGACCTGGGGCATTTCTTTCTCAACCAGCTATGGAGACATGCCAGTAATGCATTCACCAGATTTTGCTTGAGTCTAATCTCAAAAGAGAATATGCCAAGGTAAAAGTATCTGAGCTGGTGAAGGGTGCAGGAGACAACCTGTGGCTTCTTCCTTAGAAGTAGCCGCGGAGAGGCTGACCTGTATGGGTCAGTGGCTGTATGGGTGCCAATATTGTCTGCTTAAGAAAAGATAGGCCATTCGCAATGCAATAGGGATGGAAGCTGGAGCACCTTAATAGTACATTAACAGTAGTAGTGATGAGAAAACAGCCTAGAACTGCATATTGAAGTCTACTGGGCTGCCTTGACATCGAGACCTCAGCATCCCATACAAGTGGTCTCTGTACTTTCCTAAGGATCTTCTTTCAAAGCAGGAGCATTTACCAAGTGTCACGTACACTGCCTCTCACACTGCCCTTCTCTACCCGGTTTTGAGACATTTTTTCCTCAGTGAAACAAAAAGGGGGATTTAGTGAGATTAAAGTGGATGGAGTAACGTTAGGAATGGTGCAGAGGTTGTGAGGTGTCTGATTTTCTACAATGGGCTGCCAACTTCCCTTTCAGCACTATGTCATACCAAAAAATGGTGGAGGGGCACACTATGAAGGGCAGCCCCTGACTTTCACCATTTGAAGGTGGTGTGCAATTGGGGTTTAAATTTAGTACCACTATGAAATAACACAGAGCTAAAATATGAAACAATTCAGTCCAGGAACAAGGGCAGAAAACATGAGATGTTGTGTAAAGGAGAATCATGATGGAAAGTTGATGGAAGACAATAGTAGAGAATAAATCAACACCAGATCGCCTCAAATCTGTAAAAAATATTATATTGGAAATTCTAATACAAAGCCTAGATGAGTTGCAGGTTTTCAGACAAACCCTCCCATTTCCTAACGCACGTGGTAAAAGTGGACTGGAATTTAACTTTTATAATTAGAGTTTAATAAGATGCATACATTTGCTTATATGGCTTCCCATAGGCCAAAAGCTTTTGCTAGTTAGATAAATATTACAAATGTTCACTCTGCCCTAGATATTCTCCGATAAGCAGCTCCCACATCTAATTTCACTCACATATTCATTCTGCATAATATGTAAGTATATGACGAATGTGATCAAGGGCTCTAATGACAATCCCTCTGCATGAATTGAACTGACAATCTTCCTGTCACCATTGCAGCACTCATAACTATCCACACTCTCCTCTGCCGCCAACTCTAATAAATTGAAATTATGGCAGATTGATGTCCTAGACTATAAAAAATAGGACATTCCCATTATCCCGACAGGAAGCTTTAGAATGTGCAAACAAGTCTTTAACACGTGGTCTACTAATACATAAATACGTCAAAGGTAACTTTCACCTTGAGAACCTACCAAACCAGTCAATCCTCCTTCCTGCCCCACATTGACTCAATCAAATACGTGAGTTCTATAATTGATTCTCAATTTGGATCAGCCAATTAAAAACCGGCAGAGACATTGAAGACCACCTCTAGCAGGGAGGAATGTGGAGCAGCAATGGCAGGAGTTTCTGGGGGTAATTTGAAATGCACAGCAGAAATTCATTCCAAGGAAGTAGACACATGTTAAGAGGAAGGTGAGGCAACCATGTCTGACAAAGAAAGTTAGGGACAGCATGAAAGCAAAAGAAAATGCATGCAATATGGTGAAGATGAGTGGGAATCCAGAGGAATGGGAAGCCTTTAAAAACCAGAGGAAAACTAAAAAAGCAAAAAGTGGGGAGGAGGTAAAATATGAGGGTAAACTAGCATGTAATGCACAAGAAGATTGCAAAGGTTTGTGTTAGATATATAAAAAGTAAGAGAGAGGCAAACATGGACATTGGACGGCTAGAAAATGATGCTGGAGAAATAGTAATGGGGAACAAAGAAATGGAGAAATTGAATAGGAAGTTTGCATCAGTCTCCATGGTGGAAGACCCTAGTGGCATATAAGAACTTCAAGAGAGTCAGGGGCTAGAGGTTAGTAAAGTGGTCATCACTAAGGATAAGGTGCTGGTGAAGTTGAAGGGTCTGAAGGTGGATAAATCACCTGGCCCTGATTGACCATACCCTAGGGTTCTGAGGAGATGGTGGAAGCATTGGTAGCGATATTTCAAAAATCACTGGAGTCAGGGAGATTCCCAGAGGACTAGAAAATGGGTATTGTAGCATCCCTCTTTAAGAAGGGCAGGAGGCAGAAGACAGGAAATTATAGGCCGATTACCCTGAACTCGGCTGTTGTAAGATTTTAGTGTCCATCATTAAGGTAGAGATTGCTGAGTATTTGGAAGTGCGTGGTAAAATAGTCAGCATGGCTTGCTCAAGGGGAGGTCATGCCTGACAAACCCATTAGAATTATTTGAGGAAGTAATGGGCAAGTTCGATAAAGGAGAGCCAGTGGATATGTTGTATGTGGATTTCCATAAGGCTTTTGACAAGGTGCTGCATAAGACGCTGCTAAATAAGATAAGAGCCCATGGTTTTAGGGGAAAGGCATTGGCATGGATACAGGTTTGGCTGATTGGCAGAAGGTAGAGACTGGGGATATAGGGGTCTTTTTCAGGAAGACAGCCGGTAACGAGTGGAATTCCACAAGCGTCAGTGTTGGGACCACAACTCTTCAAGTTATACGTTAACAGTCTGGCTGAAGGAATTAAGGCATTGTTGCTAAGTTTGCAGATGACACAAACATAGGTGGAGGGACAGGTAGTTTTGAGGAAATGAGGCTGCAGAAGGACTTGGATAGGCTAGGAGTGTGGGCAAGAAGTGGCAAATGGAATACAATATGGAAAAGTGCGAGGTTATGCACTTTTGCAGGAAAAATAGAGGCATAGACTACTTTATAATTGGGGAAAGCCTTTGGAAATCTGAAGCATAGAGTGGCTTAGGAATCCTAGTTCAAGATTCTTTTAAGGTCAATATGCAGGTTTAGTTGGTGATTAGGAAGACAAATGCAATGTTAGCGTTCATTTCAAAAGGGCTAGAATGCAAGAAAGAGAGACATTGCTGAGGCAGTAAAAAACTCTGGTCAGACTGCATTTTTAATATTGTGAGCAGTTTTGGGTCCCGCATTTAAGGAAGGATGTGGAAGGGGTCCAGAAGAGATTCACAGGAATGATCCTGGGAGTACAGAGCTTGTCATGAGGAACAGTTGAGGTCTCTGGGTCGATAGAGTTTAGGTGGATAAGAGAGTATTTAACTGAAACTTACAGATAATGAGAGGCCAGGCTAGAGTGGATGTGGAGAAGACATTTCAACTAGTAGGGGAGATTAGGACTTAAGGGCACAGCCTCAGTGAAAAGATGACCCTTTAGATCTGAAATGAGGAGGAATTTCTTCAGCCAGAGGATGGTGAATCTGTCGAACTCACTGCCTCAGAAGGCTGTGGGGGTCAAGTCATTGAGTGTCTTTAGGACAGAGATAGATAGGTTTTTGATTAGTATAGGGGATCAAGGGTTATAGGGAGAAGGCAGGAGAATGGGATTGAAAAACATATCAGGCATGATCGAGTTGCAGAGCAGACACACTGAGCTGAATGGTCTAATTCTGCTCCTTTACCTTACGGTCTTATGGTCCCCTTTTTCACAGGCAGGAGTATGTGCCTGTAAGGAAAACAAAAACAAAATAGTGCAAACACAATTTCATTTAAAGCACACCACTCAAATATAATTCATATTCAAAAATATTCATTGGAAAAAATAGAAAAACATAAAGCCAGGACAATTCAGGCTGAAGTTATTCAATGAATGATACTCAATTTATTGATTGTTTTCTAGAAGCAGAGAAACTAGCATTACATTACTTAGCATAGATGGTAATAAAGTTAATATATTCTCAAGGTTACATATTGGATGCTTGAGCAAAAGAAACTTACTTAAAGTTGTACTTTGCCTGTTGAAAGAGGGCCCAGCTGTACAAGTTGGGGAAATCTGGTAGTGCTCCAGTTCTGCAGTAAGGATACCAGGAAAGCACACAGTGTTAGTGAGGGACTGCTAAGGGTTTGAAGATACTTGAATAAGACAGAGCTGTGGAAATTGTAGCTGTCACCTGAGACAAAAGACTGCAAAAGTATGTATTGTCGGGAGAAGCAGTCTCAAATATGCAAAATCAAGCTACTATTAAATCCCTCATTGCCGCACTTTTCTGATATTTCTGGTATGATTCTGCCTGATTTCAGCGAGATTACAAAGAAAAATTAACTCTTTAAAGTCAGTGTCATCTAAATCATTTTAGGTACAACGTTGTATACAAGTATATCTCAATATATGTGTTTCACTTAGCAACATTACAACAAAATTACTTTAATTATTCAAAAGATGACAATCCAGTCTTGCAAGTGAAATCCTGTAGTCAATAAATGCAAGCTTAAAACATCACAAAGGGAATCTTAAAATTCTAAAAAAAATTTAAAGTAGCTGTACCTAGGTACCTAAGATGGCACAGAGAGGTGACATTATAAGCTTTTCACTGCACTCATTCGAGTGCATGTTACAATAAAGGCTGTTCTCAAAATTAAGCAATCAAGATGACTTGTGTAAACTCAGAGTTCTCTTAGATGCTATTCAATTGAATTCATCTGTGTGAGTGATAGTAATTGCCAGATTTTAATTAGCTTGACAAAAAAAGACTATCAATTTGATGTTCCTTACCTTTCTCCTTTCCAGAGCTTGAGTCTTGAGGAAGGGCATGCTGTTTGAAATCACCGGGTTTTGAGGTGTTTTCAGCTATCTTGCTCATTAATCAGTCTGTTGTATTGGAACTTTGAGGCTCAGAGTGTTACTTAAGGATAGACATCTGCCTCTACCAGAATCTCTGAATGTATTATCTTTGCTGGAAGGATCTTTCAGAATGTAAGGATTAACATTTTTGTTTAAATTGAGGATATCCCAGAATGTATGCAGTATTCTTAGAATGCCATTGTCAATCATGATGAAAGGGCAGAAGGTCAATGAGTGAAATTGTGCTGTGGTTACAATAATTGGGTAAATTGGGTAGGATGAGACAGTCTTGAAATATAAAGATCTTTCTTGAAAGATGATCCAATTCTTCTGGGAATGCTAATTGGTTTCCATCAAGTTAACCTTTCTGTTGTTCTTGAATATAAACATAAATTAACCTATTCCTCCTAATCACAATTTGTCAACAGATAAACAAACAATGCTCTATTTGAAATACTATTGTTTCAATTGAAACATCAATCTCTAATTACATGAATTGCAAACTGTTTCCATTAGGTTGTCGTGTGAATCAAATGAAATTGCAAAACAGTATATTTCCTGTTGAGGAACCTGCCTGAGACAGTTTGTTGTTTCACACTAAGTGAAATAAAAGGAATAAAAAGAAACTTTAAAACACTAATGGGCATGAAAAATATTAACAATTGATACATTGATTGAGAAAAAGACATCTTGTCAAAGCCTTTCGTCTTCCAAACACTGGAAAATTCAATGCAAATACCAAAGGAAAGGAAAAACATTATTTGTAATGTATGAGAGGAGAGTGCTGATTGGGATAGGAGCAAGAGTAAGCAATTCAGCCCTTCAAAACTGCTTCGCCATTTAAAAAGATCATGGCTGATCTCATCTCAGCCTCAACTCCAGTTTTCTTACCGTTCCGTTCATACCGTTCATAACCCTTTAACATGTTACAAATTAAAAATCTGTCTGTCTCTTCTTTAAGTTTATTCAGTCTCCAACGTCCACTCTGGGGTGGTAAATTCCACACATTCATGACCCTTTGTGAGAAGTAATTCCTCCTCATCTCCATTTTAGATCTGCCACCCCTTAGCCTAAAGCTATGTCCTTTCACTCTAGAGTATGTAGAGGCATTGCCAATCAGACCCCTTGAGGTGTGTCGATGAGAAATCTGGGAGCAGATGGCAAGAATGAAAAATTCAGACTCTTGATGTTGAGGAAAGAAAAATCTGATTTTGTCTTTATGGTTTTAGATCATCATAGAATCCCTACAGTGTGGAAACAGGCCCTTCGGCCTAACAAGTCCACACTGACCTTCAAAGCATCCCACCCAGACCCATCCCCCTATAACTGACCTAATCTACACATCCCTGAACACTACAGGCAATTTAGCATGGCCAATCCACCTAGCCTGCACATCTTTGGACTGTGGGAGGAAACTGGAGCACCCAGAGGAAACCCATGCAGACACAGAGAGAATGTGCAAACTCCACACAGACAGTCACCCGAGTGTGGAATCAAACCCAGGTCCCTGGCGCTGTGAGGCAGCAGTGCTAACCACTGAGCCACCATGCTCAGTGCTTTAACTTGGACAATATTGTTAGTAAGTGGGAAGGATCTGATTTTTATGAATTATCATCCCATTATTAACCAATCTCATCTCATTTCATTGTTCATGATTCGCCCTGGCACTGATGAGAAACTAGAAGGTACTGATTCCCGGTTTGAATGTCAGATAGTACCTAGTGGATGAAGCTTACTGATTAGATCTCCAGGAATTCATGTTTGCCTTCATTCACCAACATCTCATGGCATACTCCATGGGCAGCTCCATCCTTAAACCACAGATGTAAGCAACAATAAAAACACCAGTCTCAACACATCATTGTGGCTGATCTTGGGACTCACTCAAAAGACACCTCAGTGTTTCACCGCTGCACTTTGGAGCTCATCATGTAATACAATGTTCCTGCCAGGTTGCAGTGACAAACACCCATCTCATGCATCTGCACAGGATACAGCTTATGGCCCTTAGATTGCCTTCTTCATGCCCAATGGCTTTGCACTTACTTCGACACTCAAAGCATCTCTGCCTTATTGCGCAGACAACCAGGCAGCCTGTCATATTTGCTGGCACTGAACAGTCAAAGGGGCAGACATGTTGCTGTATGTGCTATATCAATGTCACATCTACAACAGGTGACAGCAACTTAAGTTGCGAACAGATTGAGCTGCTGGAGGGTGCAGGAGAAAGCCTTGCTGATGCCCCCTCTAAAGGATGTGTGGCTTCTTTCTCAGAGGTGGAGGAGGAGCTGATGGGTTGACGTTTAGCCTCTTTCAGGCAGAAACTCTTCTAAGGTGGCATAGTGGCTCAGTGGTGAGCACTGCGGCCTCACAGTGCCACGTGACCTGAGTTCGATTCCACCTCAGATGATTATCTGTGTGGAGTTTGCACATTCTCCCTGTGCCTGTGTGGGCTTGCTCCAGTTTCCTCCCACCATCCAAAGATGAGCAGGTTAGGTGGATTGGCCATGCTAAATTGCCGTTGATGTGCAAGCTAGGTGGGTTAGCAATGAGAAATGCAGGGTTACAGAGATAGGATAGGGAGATGA
Source organism: Rhincodon typus (assembly GCF_021869965.1). Taxonomy (NCBI): domain Eukaryota; kingdom Metazoa; phylum Chordata; class Chondrichthyes; order Orectolobiformes; family Rhincodontidae; genus Rhincodon; species Rhincodon typus. The sequence goes on along the minus strand of NC_063336.1, from coordinate 66,112,492 downwards.
ATTGAGGTGGGGTGCTCTTTAGAGAGTCAGTGTGATCCTAATGGGCTGAATGACCTGCTTCCACACTGTTGAGATCCTATCTCTAAACTACGTTGGTGCCAGAATAAATGGAAAGAGGCTGTTGGTTGCGCAATAGGAGTGGCAAGTTAAGAGTATGCTCACAATGATGGTAATGGGAGAGCAGCACAACACAACGCAGCTTATTGGATTGCCTTAACATGAATGTATGACTATCCTCATATAAGCAGTCTTGATTCTCTCCAGCGAGTTTGAGGATCTTCTCCTTGTAGGAGGTGAGGACATGAAAGTCAATGACCCTGCCACCTGTCATTGCCCTCTTAGTTCTGTTGTGTGACATTTTTATAAAAGAAAAGGAATTGAGGGGGGTGAAACTAACTGGAAGAGCAGTTAGTGCTGGAGTAGGAGAAGCGGTGAGGTCTCCCCAGTGAATGAATAGGAAGTGCTGAGGGCAGGAAGGGAGGATGAAGTAGATTAAGAGCCATTGAATGAAGGTGCTGCATGCAATACTGAGAGCAGTAATTCATTAGCCTGGTGGGAGGTGTGTACAGTGGCAGAGTTAGATGAATGTGCACTTGCTATCATGACTTAACTGGGAAGAGTGCACTAATTGTCATGTCCCACTGTTCTGCAAGTCATTACAAAACATATAAATGTATAAAAATTCAAATAAGACCATCATAGAACAATTTGTCTGACTGACTGCTACCCAATATAAAAGTAAACCACACCCAGTTTTCTTCAGTAACAGTAAAAACTATATTTATTGTAACACAGTAAAAACTATATTTGTTGTAACACAGAGCTTTAGCAAGAGCAGAGCAATAAATTATTTTATTTAAAATGAAATAATTTGTGCAACCTAAACTATGCCTCTTCCACTCCTCCCCCTCACATACATTTGATCACAAACAAAAGACAATGGTTTAACACATATTCTATGGTTGAGAGAATATAAACAGGGTAAATGAAATTTTGAAGATCTAATGTCTAGACTACAAGGTGGAAAGCCCTTTTACTTTTGCACTCTTTTTGATCTTTGCAGCGATGAGGCAGTGTTTTCTGACCTGTGATAGTCATCTTCAATTTGATGACTGAGCAGGTGGTCTTGGGTCTTTGCTTGGCTGATTTCTTTCCTTCAAGTTTGCTGGGATTTTCTATCTTTCTCCCCTCATGGGGAATGAAAGAAAGTGAGTGTGAGCTAACGTCTGTCATCCAGCTCCAGATGTTATCCACTCTCTTGGCACTTAGTGGATTTTTATCACACTGCAGCTGAAGAAATCAGAGGGCTGGCAGCAGAGCACATTTCCTTAGCTCAAAGGATTCTTGCTGCCTTTCTGTCTCAACTTTTTCCTCTTGTTGCTTCTGAAAAGTAATATTGTATTGTATAGCTCAATAAAAATAATCAACACTTAATTTTCAAGTTGCAAACAACTTTGCTGGTATTCCAGTTATATCAGTCCAATTTCCATTTCAATTTATAGTCCAATAAATGAAAAACATGTGGTCTCTTCCATAGCAGAGAGACAATGGTGGTACTTACCCTTGTGGATTGTGAAAGGTCAGTGACCATCTTTCTGTGGATGCTGCTTCTCACTGGAGACACTGCACTTACCCAGTTGTCTGTGTAGATGGCAGTGGGGTAGCAGAGCTGTCTGTGGGCTCCTGAGCCCAGGATTTATCCGCTTCCATCCGCTTTCTTTTTTTCTTCTTTTTACTTTTGCTCTTCTTTTCTTGCTTTCTTTGTCATTTTTTAAAAAAAGTCTTTTACAATGGGTTAGTCAGCAGCTTCGGCACAGTGTTGAGAGTGGGCCATGTGTGGAATGGCAGCAGTGTTAAGAGGCAGCAAGAATGTGGCACCTCCTGGTGATTGATGCGATACAGGATGACCGAGACTTCAGATGGTGGCTAGGCCCGGGTTCCTGCATTGGTGGTTCCAAAAACCTTAATGGAGTTAAGACTTAGACTTTAAGATCTGAACTTATTTCTTATCTTTTGGCTTTCTTTTATTTCTGTTGATTTTTTAAAAATTCTGGTTTTGTACCCAAGATAGCGCCAGAGAAGAGCAACTTTGTATACTTTTCACTGAGAAGGTGTGACAATAAAAATCTAATTCTAATTCTAATTCTAATTCTATCTCTTTCCAGGCTGGCATCTTCTATTGCTGTAGCTTCCTTTAGCAGTCCAAAAGAGACAGGAAGCCTGCCTCTCCACCATGCAGTGTCCACCAGGCCCGAATCTGCAAACTAGGTTGGCAAATCCAACTATCTCGACTCCATTTTCTCCCCCTTGGTCCAGGAACTCCC
>NC_063336.1:66097863-66109768 GCF_021869965.1 Rhincodon typus | reverse complement strand
ATGCTGCTTGGCCTGCTGTGTTCATCCAGCCCTGCACCTTGTTGTCTTGGCAAATTCCTTTTTTTGGTCATCTCCTTGAACAGGTGAAGAGTAGACATTGAATGGCAGGTCCTGGCTTGCAGTAGCTGTTTCCCAGCTGGGGTTTAAAAATGGTGATCACAGAGTGAACACCGGAAGATCCCAGCAACAGGGAACATTCCCATTGTGGAACTACATATCTAAATGATTAGGAACTGTGGGGCCCAGATCCATAATTAATAAGGTGAACAGAGGAAGATTGCATGAGAGCTGTAACAATGGAAATCTTCCAGGAAACTCCCTAAAAATGACAGAGCCAAAATATTTCGGAAATTCAACCCTATATCCCTATCTGTGTAAAGTTTGTTGGCCAGCCCTTGATGTGCACAATTGTAAATCAATAATTGCCACATGGGGAAGAGATTGGAATATTGACAATGCCTTGAATCTGTACCCCAGTACAACTCAAAATCAATGTGAAGGGAAAGAAAGCTGGAAATAAATTAGATGAAAGAGGAAACAGAGATATTCCTACCATTTGCTATATTGATTGATGCTACTGGTTTAAGAAATTAGTTGGACAGCACCTTACTAAGGTTGTATGTTAACTATTATGTCTTATTTTGTTTCATGATCTCAAGACTGCAGTAGGAACTGTTTGTTGCATTCATTGACCTAATCAAAGCATTTGACCCAGTAAACCATGAAGATCTGGAGATTGTGCTCCAAAGATTTGGACATCCAAGAAATGTCATCACAGTCCTGCAACAGTTTCATGATGATATGACTTTGGTGGGAAATCAGAAACATATGCCTTCAAAATCCAGATCTGTGTCAAAGAAGGCTGAATGACAGCTCCATACTGTTTGCAATCTAATTTACAGTAGATATTCAACTCATAAAAGATTAACATCTAGATGTAAAACATTTCAACGCTGATGCTCTTTTGTTAGAACTAACATCACCACTATTGATATAAATGGCCAACAGTTTGTGGATGATTGTAGCATTGTTGTCCACTCTAAACAAGGTGTGGGTACCACTCTCGATCTCGTCAATTCTAGATACAGAAAACATGGCCTGTCCTTTTTGCTTGCTAAAACAATTTCATAAATCACATGAAGATCCATTGGTAGAAACTCTATAAAACAAATTTGATCAATCATCTCATACATACGTTAAAGGAAAGACTCTAGAATATGTTGAGAATATCACATACCTTCTCTCTCTCTCATTAACAAGAAAATCCAACAGTGGATAAGCTGTATCAGCTCAGCCTTCTACAAACTACAAAAATGACTGTTTCACAATAAAGACTTTCACAAGTTAACAATAATTCTAGTGTACAGAACAGTTTCTGTCACTGTAGTCAGCTCTGGACTGTGTATGAGTGAAACCAGTAATACAGAACAGCACTAAATAATTCCAGTCACAATGCTTCAACTACATCCCCAGATTCATTGGTAGGACCATTGAATGAATGCCAGTGTCCTTCTTGAATCAAGCTTCACAAGCTTTCAAGCAAAACTCCTTCAAAATCACCCTCAATATATTGGACCCTGTGATCAGTTGACTGATGTGTGCCTTCCCATGACAAGTCTTGTTTTATCATCTCTCAAATGGCCTGAGTTCCAGGAGACAAAAAAGAAAAATTTCAGTGACATTCTAAAGCTCCCCTTGAAGTGCAGCAGTATTGGCATTAAAGACTGGGAGGACTCTCCGGTAAATTGCTCAAATTGACATCAACTTCTCCATCAGACTTGATGGATTGTTTGGCCTACATCTGTTTCTACATAGAGTCGTAGAGTCATACTGCATGGAAACAGACCCTTTGGTCCAATTACTCCATGCTGACCATGCTCCCAAAGTAAACTAGTCCCACTTTCCTGCATTTGGCCCATATCCTTCCAAACCTTTCCTATTCATGTACTTAGCCAAACATCTTTTAAATGTTGTAACTGCACCTGTATCCACCACTTCCTCTGGCAATCATTCTGCACACTAACTATTCTCTGCGTAAAAGCATTGTCACTCATGTCCTTTCTAAAACTTTCTCCTCTCACCTTAAAAATATGCCCGCTAGTTTTGAACTCCCCCACCCTATGGAAAATATTTTTGCTTTATCTATGCCCTCATAATTTTATAAACATCTCCTACCCTCCAGTGAAAGAAGGCCCAGCCTAGCCAGCCTATTTTTTTTTATAACTCATCTTAAGGTTTTATGCTGCATCATGCTTTGGGTCACAACATCTTATTGATGAGGCAGAGTGTTACCAGTGGATGACAGAAAAGGACACTAGACTTGTACTCTAGGACCCACTGCTTAATGAAATATCCTGCCCAATCTGCTCAAAGATCTGTTGGTCAAGATTCTGCTGTTCAGTCACATGAAGATCCAATGGTAAAAACTCTAACTCTTGAGCAGGAATCATTCTCAAATCAAAAGACAACCAATGAGCCTGATTTTGTCGGAACTAATAACTGAAGAATTACTGTAATGCACTCCTAAAACTGAAAGACAACAAAACTGAATGGGGCTGTTTCATTTGAGACATAGATGGGTGGATGCTCATGTAAGCTGGCAATGGGTGGAAGTTTTTATGAGCACATCTGTTTCTCTTTTCCATCAACAAGTAAAAGCTTAAAACAAAACCTAGCTATTTTCTCAATAACTTTCAGAAAACCCTTTAAAGTGACTGGAACCTGAAAATTGCAAACTGATTCCTATGTACACTAGAGGATCTCAATTTACACTAAAATAAATATTCCATTCAATAGGAAAAAATGCTATATAACCTTTTGTCTGATGCATAAAATACCAGTAGCTTGGATTTATTCTCCTCGAGCATTCAATTATCTATCAAACACATGCACGTATCAGGACAAAGTTTCAAAGACAGATTTACAACCTCAGAACATTGTCGTGCTGCTCATAAACCAAAGTGTAATTGCTTATTTTGTGACCTTTCATTTTACCTACAATGGAACAATTTAGCAATTTATTATTCCTACTTGCTGGTTTTTGGATTGCATGGTAACAGCTGGATAATCAAAGAACACGCTATTGTTGCAGATTCTTATTTATTTCAAAGACTAATTCGATGTATTTCCCTCATTGCCTTGCCGATGGTGCTAAAATTCCTGTGGCCAGGAATTATGCCTGTTGACATTTTGCACAATTGACAAGTTTGGTGCCTTTTGAAAATAGCATCAAAATAATTTTTGACAAGCTATTTTGGCAATTAGAACAAGAGTAAATGAAGCCAAAGTAAATGAAGCCCTAACTCCCAACAGTTGGGAAGACACCTTGGCCTGGATCATTATTTTAAAGTAGCCCATTTAAAGAAGAATTTGATTGGATTAAAAGAAGTCATATAAAATATGATTTATGCTTTTCTGATGAAGGGTCTAGGCCCGAAACATCAGCCTTTCTGCTCCTATGATGCTGCTTGGCCTGCTGTGTTCATCCAGTCCTGCACCTTGTTGTCTTGGATTCTCCAGCATCTGCAGTTCCTACTATCTCTCATATAAAATACTGTAAAGACGTGTGCTATTAAGCCTCTGGAGATATAACTGTTTCCTAAAAGGTGGTAAACATTCTTTAACTGTTATTAGAAAACTAGAAATATTTTTCACTTTCAATAAAACACTTGGCCATCTGTACAGTGGTTTCTTTATTTCAATTTATCTATTTTGATCTCTATGTTATTAGAGGCAGATTTTCCCATCTCCATATCAATTTACATGGTAGTTGGAACTAGCCAAATAGAGGAGGTGGTGGCTTAGAGTTAATATCACCAGGGTAATAATCTAAAACATTAGGTGAGTGTCAACTTTCCAGATGGCAAACTTTGGGAAGCTCTTTTCCATACATTTTCATGTCTTGCATCCTCATTGAAAGACCAGCCCATCAGAATTGAGTTCCCCATTCCAATTAGGCCCTATATGTGCCTTTCGATTCAGGGCAGCTTAGCAGTGGTGTGTAGCAGGTGAGCTAGTCCTCTTCATTGAATTTGGAGTAACCACTGCTTTATCCTCTTTGGGGTGCGTATGTCTATGCAATACCATGGGTAAGATTTGGATGGCAGTTGTTTAAGTAGCTTGGATGGAAAGAAGAGACGCTGCAATGTAATGCACACAGATCAAAGAGGTTTGCCAAGAGTAAATGGCTGTCTGTTTGTCTAAGTGTAGAAGTCTGCCTGGCCTAAGGAGGAAGTTTTTCTGGGGAAGGCAGGTGTTATGAGCAGGGGAGTGGAGGGGCCAGAAGGTTTAGTTGCAGGTTATCCTGAATTGAAAGGCACATATAGGACTTAATTGAAATTGGGAACTCAATTCTTTTGAACTGATCTTTTATTGAGGAAACAAGACATGAAAATGCATGCAACAGCCCCAGTGATGCTCCTAGCTTGTAGGGTGTTGCCTGTCTGGTACCCTGTGCATATGACGCCTGGACCTTCGATCCAGTGAGGGAATGAGGAACGTGTTGACTTCCTGCTAACCCTGCTTCAAGGGTTGCCATGCTGCTTGCACCTAGACCTGTCTCTATGAGAAAAGCCAACACACGCCTGAGCAGAAGTGATGCCCACTTCTACTTCCATTGCCAGACTTGTACTGCAAATGAAAGACTTCACCCATGAGATCCAATTTTCTCCCAGCTGAGATCTTAATTTGAAACTTAAAATTAATTGTATCAGCCCAAGGGAAATTAAAATCACCTTTTTAGAAGATAATCCTGAACTGTTGGGTAAGAGACAGATTTTGATTTGCCTGTTATAAATGTTAACTATTCTCAGCCAAAATTAAAACCATGGGAGAATTCAGGCTAAAAACATCAGAATTATTAATTGTTAGTTTTCTGTGTTATAGACACAAATAATGTTACGAACAAATGAGTAGATGCTCGTATATTGTTTGGTTTAGGAGTTTTTTTACTCATTGTATGTAAGTGTTGGCTTATATAAGGCTGTATTTATTATGGAATTCCCCACAGTGTGGAAACAGGCCCTTCGGCCTAACAAGTCCACACCGACCCCAGATCCATCCCCCTATAACCCACCTAATCTACACATCCCTGAACACTATGGGCAATTTAGCATGGCTAACCCACCTAGCCTACACTTTTGGACTGTGGGAGGAAACCCACACAGACACAAGGAGAATATGCAAACTCCACACAGACCGAGGGTGGAATCAAACCCAGGTTGCTGGCGCTATGAGGCAGCAGTGCTGACCACTGAACCACCATGCCACTGAGAAGATGGTGATGAATCAGCTTCTTGAACCACTATAGTCCATGTGGTGTGGGTAGACGTGCAACATTGTTAGGGAAAGAGTTTCAGGCATTTGACTGATAATTCTGTTACAAAAGAACTTGTCCTAACACCTAGAACAAAATGTCATAAACAGGCTAACATCCAGATCAATCACCTGGCTTGGTCCTGTGGACAAAGTCCATTAATTTCTTGAGCCTAGTTGGCATTACAAATATGGGGTAAAGCCTGGTTCCACCTGATCTTTGACTTTATGTTCCAATGTTAGAAAATTCTGCCACACGTGAGCAAAAGTGTTGATTCTGCAAGATCATCAGAAGATGTAAAACGAGAGAGGTTGAGATATTCTTTCCTTCAGCAATTTCATCTGAAATTCAAATTCAACTTGTCCTTCCCTTTCCCACCAGCTTCATGTAAGACTACAAATCCACTATTTACCTTCTTTATAGCAAACTTTGGCTTTTACTTGTGTAGCATGATTCTGTGATTCATTCAAGCCATGGTGCTCCTGTGAAATCTTTGAAAGACCTAGTCAATTAATCTCAGTCCACTGCATTTGCTCCCTGGCAACCCAAATTCTTCCTTTTGAGTGTTGAAATTTATCAATTTCCTTTTGATAATCATCATTGATTCAGTTTTTATCACCCTTACAGGCAATATATTTGAGATCAGTGTTATGCAAATTTCCAAAAGCTTTTTACATATCAAACCCTAGTTTCCTGACAAGACATGTTTCTTCCCTGATTTATGAGCTCTGGAAAACAGATAATGTATTTTAATATGTTTATATCTGTAAGTAATTTAAAAATACAATTTACGAGAACTCATCTTTGATTGCTACTGCAAAGAAAATCTTGGCTTTATTGAGGTTTGTGGCAATCTCTTCAATGGTTGGTCATATTTTAACTGGGGTCATTGAAGAAATATCTCATGTTCTACATAATGTTATCATTAATCATGACTAGTCTGTAGATTCATGCAAAGACATGTTCAAAAACCTACATTGCAACTGATGCACCAACTGCTTAGGTCAGCATTGACTTTAACAAAATAAGGTGTTCACAAGTGTGCTCTAGCGTTTTCATACTTTACATGTTGTATTTTCCTTGTAGGCTGACCAGACTTTTTAGTACATTGCCATATAGATCAAAATGTTTCTAACAAGCCTACCACTTGTTAGTTATCGTCCTGTTCCAACAGCTTCAGAAAGCCTGATTCCAGATGCATTTCAAAATTCAAAAAATGATGCACACAGCTTGGATGTTTATGTGTGTGTATGTGTGTGAGGGTGACATATTTTTTGTGTTTAATTTACATTTACAAACTGGATGTATCATAAATCTATTACACATTTCATCGCTACTGTTGTTTAAATAAATTAGACTATTCTTTTTCTCCCCCTCATTTCAGCGATATAGGAATATTCATTACCTTTTACCTCTCCAAGGCAGTTCTTTTTCTCCTGACATTTTGGTTTACACTTTGGAGCAAAGTAATTGTATTATAAACTGGTTATATTGATTCCTATCCTCAAAACATTTTTTTCCATAAACTGACAATTTCAGCAGTCTCTTTCTCTCTCTGTCTTGATGGTTATTTCTGTCACAAACCAATAACTCCTTAATTTAATCAAAATCGCACAATAATTCAACACCATGCTACGGTAATTAATTAACAAGGAGACAGGGACTGGGGTAGATCTGTCCCTCATGAGGGTTGCACCTTGCATTGAAATCCGTGCATAATCCAAGATTATGTGAAATGCACTTCACCTGAGCACAGATTCCCAGGGGGTAGTCAATACACCTGGATGGTGAAAGTGACCATTTTTCTGAGACTTGGTGTGTGTGGTGATTGTAATGAGGTCAGCCAGGTGAATCTCATAAAATATGAGTTCCCTGACTGGGGCTGTTAATCAGGTCCAATCAGGGAGTCCTGGCTGATGGATATAAACATGAGTGTCAAAGGTTCTGTTCACTCTGACAGCTGGATCTGAGGAAGCTGGACAAGTGGCAAGTATGATGCACATGTAAATAAATGGTGACTTGGTGATGGGATGCCGGCCTCTGTGCAGTTACTTCAGTGTGAGATTACTGTCCATCTGAGTGACTGTAAATTCTTTTTTGGAATCCTGATAGTGCTGACAATGGATAGAACTTTCTGATAGGACATCTTACTTCTCGTGTCAAATTAAACTGTAACACAGAAACTTACGATCTTGACATTGACAATATCAGATGCTTCAAAGAGCTAAATCCACATTTGCAGCTTGTAGAGCACTTCTCTACTTGGACAGCTTTAGGTGTCTCTGGAACAGGTATAAAACAGGTTTTCTGTTGAAAGTCAAACTTTAGGATTCAAGGAGAAGCAAATACTTCTCTAATTTTTACAAAATTAATATATTGTGACATGTAAAGGGAATTTTACCCTAACGCATTTATGATTTTACATCACATTAACCACAGAAATATATTCTTCCTTACTGTGACACTCACTACAGTTTGTGTTGAGTTCCTTTTATTCATTCAGCAGTTGTGGGTATTGTTGCTGAGCAAGCATTTATTGGCTATCCCAAAGTTTCCCTTCAAGGTGATGGTGAGCTGCTGACTCAACTGATGCATTGGTTTGGTGTAAGTACATTCACAATGCCATTAAGAAGGGAATTCCAGGTGTTAGCATGTTCCCATGGATTTGCTGCTCTTGTCCTTCCGTAAAGTAGTCATCATGCATTTGGGAGGTGCTGTGTATTTCTGAGGTGTATCTTGGAGATGGTACACACTACCCCTACTGTGCGTTGGTGGTGAAAGGAGTGAATGTCTGGGAATGCCAATCAAATGCACTGATTTATCCTGGATGGTGTCATATTTCTTGAGTGTTGTTGGAGTTGCACCCATCCAGGCAAGTGGAGACTACTCCATCACATTCCTAACTTAACCCTTGTAGGTGATGGACAGACTTTGGGGAGTCAGGTGGTGAATTACTCACTGCTGGATTCCTGACATCTCACCTGCATTTTTTTTGTCACAGGAGTGAATGTCTGGAGATGGATTTTTTTTTGACTCATCAGACTGGTTATTTCTACTGGAATTAAATAATGGGAGTGGGAATCTTCAAGGTTGTGAGAGATGCAGAGCGGCAGAAAGGCAAGAGAGAGAGAAAAGCACAAAGCCCCTACAGATCTCCTACCTCCACTACTACAATGAGTGAACATTATCCTGAGTCAGCCTGGTCTGGCAAAATGGCAACAGTGGCAGAGTCAGCATCTGAGGAGGAAATGGCAGAGGAGGCAGGGCTGAGGCAGTGGAGGAGGTTGTGGAGGTGAGCAGGTGGGGAGTAAGAGGAGGTGGTTGAGGTAACTGAGGAGTTGCAGGAGGAGCTTGCGTTGGCAGAGGAAGAGGTTGAGGTGGCAGGCAAAGAGGAAGATGAGTTGTCAGTCATGGAGGTGGAGGAGGAGCGGGTTGAGGCTGAGGAGAGGCTTGGGGGTTTGGGGGGTAGTGGGTACAGGAGGAGGTAGAGAAAATGAAATGATCAAAAGGGTACATGTTCCATTTGCAGGGTTCATGAGACAGCACCACAAAATGATTGAGTGCTAGTGAAGAATTACTCAGAGCCTGGCAAACCATCAAGATATTTCTCAGCATTGTTACTATGCACCTCTGGGGCAGCTGGGACTTGAACTCTTCCCTCCAAGCTCAGAGGTGCTTCACTACCACTGTGCCACAAGAGGGCCCTCTTTAAGCTATTGGTTGAAATCCAGCATCAGGAATGAACTTATGGCTGTAGTTTTACTAACAGTGTTCATTAATGATATGAGATAACAGCTCACCTCTGTGCCATCACATTTAAAAAAAAATTATTAACCTATTCTTCTAATCAACCTGTTCAGTGATGTTATTACATACCTCTGGAGCAGGGGGGACCTGAACCTAGGCCTCCTGGTCCAGGTATAGGGGGTGCTACCTCTGCACAACAAGATAGCCCCCAGCATGCAATCAACCTATTTTCCCCCTAATCAACCTGTTCTGGGATGTAATTACACACCTCTGGAGAAGGTAGGATGTGAACCTGGGTCTTCCAGTCCAGAGGCAGTGGCATTACCACTGCACCACAGGAGGGTGCCTTTTCTGTGCTATTAACCTATTAATTCCCATTGTAACAGAGACACCAGCAGTTAGCTCCATTTTTAAAAATTTATCCTACTTTTCCTAATCACCTTGTTCAGAGATGTTATTACACGCCTCTGGAGCAGGTGGGACTTAGTCCAGTGGTAGGGACACTACCTCTGCACCACAAGAGGGCCCATAAAATAAACAAAGGAAACAGACACCAGTTATTGAGATTCAGTGTGAGATCACCAGTTATACATCTGTCCTTCTTACCATGGTCTGGCCAACAGTGTAACTCCAGAGGGGGCTCTTAACTGTCATCTGAAAAGTCTCATTTGGAATCCAGCATGTTGACTAACATGGGAAATGAGCCTATGATCTTGGCATTACTAGTACTACGTTCCCAGCATCTGAGATCGCCAGCGAGTGGGCCCAATGTGCCATCAACAAGTATTGTACAAATGCAAGGTAGCTGTCCAGGATCCAACATGATCAGGGCCAATTATGCAGTTAATTAAGAAGCACTGAGGAACTGGATTCAGTATTTTCTTTACAGCGCTTGCCATTTTTAGAATCTTCTTTGATTTTGTGGTCATCTTCAGTTTTATGGCTCTCATCATTCAAGTTCTCAAGTTTATTGTTGTCATTGGTTTTATCATTTTATGGGCCTCATCACTTTTTATGGTTCTCATGGTTTTTATAGTTAATTGCATTTATTGTTTTATGGCTTTATAAGTCGTATGCCAAGTATAGTGGAATGAATTTTTGAACGAATAGAAAAGATTAATAAATTCAGACCCTACCTGGCTTTGGTTTCCTTACTTTGCATTTTTAATTGTTTTTTTTCAATGTGCAGTTTGCTGATTGCATTTGATGTCAATTGATGTCTTTGACAGCTTCAGCAATGCCGTTAAGGGCTTTATTTCAATAACTTTCAGAGCTTTTGATGCCTTAACTGAAACCTTCTGGATATCTTTGAGAACTTTGAAAGCTTATTCAATGTTTAAATGCCGAACCAGCATTTAAATACCTCTGAGATATCCAAATGAGAGCATTTGATAACTGTGTTGCTTTTAAGGCATTGAAAGCAAAATGATATCAAAACTTTCTGATAGGGCTGCTTATCTTTCACTCTGAATGATCAAAAAGATGGTTGAAAATTAAACAAGTTTAAAAACATTTTCAAATAACACAAAGTTTACATAAACTTTCACAGTTCTAAAAATAAGTTGGTTTAACCATCATTTTTATTGCAACAGCTTTTCAACACAAAAGGAATTCCGGATGCTGGAAATTGGAAACGAAAACAAGAGTTGCTGGAAAAATTCAGCAGGTCAGGCAGATTCTTTGTTGATGTTAATGCTTTGAGTCCAGTGACCCTTCTGCAGAACTGATTGTAGCTGGGACAAGGTGGGTATATATATTAAAGATCAGATCGGGGAGGAGGAGAGGAGCAAACGGTAGATGGAGATGGAGCCCGGAGAGAGACAAGAACTGTTGGACAGACAAAGGAGTGGGTAAAGGTCAGCCACTAATGCTGTTAGTGGGGAGCTATTAGTGGCTGACAATGGGTTGCTTGTGGTAGCAACTCATGTGATGACAAGGCCTGGTATGTGGGGTTTGGGGTAAGGACATAGGAGAAGGTGCTCAGGCCCTAAAATCATTGAACTCGATATTGAGTCCAGAAGGCTGCAAGGTCCCCAAATGCAAAATCAGGTGCCGTTCTTCCAGCTTGCACTGAGCTTCACTGAAACACTGTAGAAACCTGAGCCAAGAGATGTTGGCTCGGGAACACAGTGGTGTGTTGAAGTGGCAGGCAACTGGAAGCTGGTTGCTGTTCACCTGGTCCCTTCACTTCCTCGACATCTCTGTTTCCATTTCTGGGGTAGGCTGGCCTCCAATATCCATCATAAACCCACCGACTCCCACAGTTACCTTGACTGTATATCCTCACACTCTGCTTCCGGTAAAGACTCTATTCCATTCTCAGTTTCACCATCTCCATTGCCACTGTTCTGCTGATGCCAACTTCAAAAAGAGGGCCTCCGAAATGCCCACCTTCTCCCTCTACCAAGGATTCCCCATCACTGAGGTTGACAGGGCCCTCAGCTGGGTCCAACCCATCTCCTGCACTTTGGCCCTCAGCCCCTCTCTTCTCTCCCAAACAGTGATAGGGTCCGCCTCGTCCTCATCTACCATCCCAACAATCTCCACATCCAAAGGATCATTAGCCGCCATTTTCATCACCACCAGACAGATATTACCCTCCCCTCCCTTGTCAACCTTCTGCAGGGACTGTTCCCTTCAGAACACCTTGGTCCATTCCTCTTCCTCTTCCAAACATCCTCACAGCCTCATGGCACCTTCTCATGCAATTGCAGAAGGTGTAAAACCTGCCTTACACAAACCTGAATGCCCTGGTCGACCCATTGTCTCCGCCTGCTCCTGCCCCACCGAACTGATCTCCAACTATCTCGACTCCATTTTCTCCCCCTTGGTCCAGGAACTCCC
>NC_063336.1:66022130-66087863 GCF_021869965.1 Rhincodon typus | reverse complement strand
CTGCTTGGCCTGCTGTGTTCATCCAGCCTTGCACCTTGTTGTCTTGGGTTTATAGGGGAATGGGTTTGGGTGGGATGCTTTGTGGGTTGTTGTGGGCTTGTTGGGCTGAAGGGCCTGTTTCCACACTGCAGGGATTCTATGAAACTGTAGGGATTCTATGAAACTTTAAACTTCCTGGAAAATTTCCATATAGTCAGTGTGTCGGGACTTCTGCAAGGTCCTAATGCACATCTATCAAGGTCAGTCTGGTCCTCGATTATCCAAAGTTAGACAACAAAGATTGAGGTTTTCAGGAGTAACCTACACAGCAGGTAGAGGTAGTGATGCAAAGATTCTTAGCAAGGGAATACCAGCGCTTAGGGCTTATGTAGACAGCTAAAGGTGTCATCAATTAGATTGGAGCAATGAAAGTTGCAGAATGCAGACATCTTGGTTGGACATAGGATTGGTGAAAGTTACAGACCAAATGGAAGTTCAAAGCTATGAAAGGATTTGAGCATGAGGATGGAAATGTTAAAATTGAGGCAACAGTGGCTCCAAAATCAAGCAAATTAGGATATGGGCAGCAGAGATTTGGTAGTTCTTAGGTTTACAGTGAACCCAGTCAAGACAGCAGGAAGAGAATCAGGACTGAACAGTATCAGCAGCAGATGGGCTGAAGCAAGGATGAAAGTGTGTGATATCATTGAGGTGGAAATTGGCATTATTTGAAATGGAATAGATGTGAATTTGGAAACACAGCTCAGCTTCACATAGGACACTGATGGTGAAGACACTCTGCTTCAACCTCACAGTGGCCAGGGAGAGGGCTAGAGTGAATGATGAGAGAATAGAGTTAGCAGCCAGGACTGAAGGCAATAGCTTCAGCCCTCCCAATACTTAGGATATTGATCATGATGCGAGATTGTTCATCAGAGTTAATTTCATGTAATTTATAATTTGGTGAAGGCCAGTTCAGAGCTGTGTCAGGGGTGGAAACTGATTGAAGTTGAGAGAAAGATGGACACAGATTTCATAGTTAATAACATGCTCAAGGGCTTTGGAGAAGAATGAAATTATAAATGTGAATGCTTTGTAAAGACAGAGTATTCATGGTAGACTTTCCAGGGAGGTAGGCGATAATGATAACTTTGAATGGGAGAGAGATGATGCCTGTTATAAGGCAATTCTTAATCTCAACTAATGAAGGGACCAGGAAGGGAAATTTGATGGTTTACAATTTGCTGGCATTAGGATTAAGGCTCATCACATGATAAGATACATTTTGTGAGGGCACGAGGGGAGATAAGCCAGAATCCAGAGTACAACATGATAAAACTTCACAGTCAAAATCTGACACTGAGCCAAGAAAACATTAGGACAAGTAGCCAAAGTTTAGTTAAAAAGTGTGCCTAAAAAATATGTCTTAAAAGCAGAGAAGAAGTTAGCCAATGGTGGAGAGAAAATTCAAGGTAATGTGAGAGATCCTTCTGAGGAGATCGGATCTTTTGTGTTATGGCTGTATCCTTAGAACAGTAAACTTGTTGAAAAATATTGTCTAAATATATTTTTGATGATATGCAGAACTTGACTGGTTAAATGACATCGAAATAATCATGTTCTGACTATACGTAAGACATCTGAAGATATTGATTCATAAGAATCAATTTGATTCTTTCAAAGAATTTCATTGGATAATGCTAAAATGAATAATTTTATGTTGACATTTAACATGATAGAATTCTAGCTTTAGAATTAGCTTTCCTAATTATTTGTTGTATCTGCATATTAAATACTTGCAATTTGTGCAGGAAGACACTTGAATCACTCTACATCTCAGAACTCTGCAATTTTTCACAATTTAGGAAAGGCCATGCAGACATTTAACACTCCAAGGAGGGTTACTTGGCTGGAAATGTGGGTCCACGCTTCACTCGGGTGGAAGTCCTGTCTCAGAGAGCTGCTGCATGGTAAATCTTATTGTCTAGCAGCTCTGCATTCCCAGCAGTGGCAGCATCAGTAGTGTAGAGGGCTGGAGTCCAGAACCATATCAATGTGCTGGTTTCAAGGTGGGGGAGGGTAGTGAGGCTTGGAGAGATGATGTAAAACAGTTGGGGAGTTTTGAAGGAGATGCCAGGGAGTACCCAGGGGACACAAACTTTGTAGTGGTGGCGGGAACATGGATTTGTGTAGGGGATTGTTGAGGAAGATATTCACCTTCCCGCTTCCTGCTTGAGGCTTGAAAAGAGTGACTTTCTGGCTTTCTCCCATTGCTCCTGAACTCATCCAGGAAATTTTAGAATTAGGCTGTGTGGGAACAGGCCCTTTTTATGCTATTACTCACTTAACTGTCTCAACTGGGACAAGGGTGAGCAGGCCGTCGTAAGTGTCACCCATTCTAATGACAAATAGTGGACGGTTCAGGACAAGTCCTGAAGGAGGGTAATACCCAAAATGTTGACTGCGCCTTTCCTCCAGATGCTGCCTGGCCTGCTGTGTTCTTCCAGCCTTCTGTTTGTCTGCCTTGGATTCCAGCATCTGCAGTTTTGTTGTCTCTCAAAAATATGCCCAACTCATATACTCTTTGTCAAGGAAACATGGGAAGACAAATCAGAGGTTGTGCCACCTAAGGCCATTCTTAAGAATAGAGGATGCAATGAAGATATGACGGTGGATTGGGAGCAGCTCTGAGAGATTCCTGGACATTGGTCAACGAGTCTATCACTTTACATCTGGTTCATATTTTGGAGCTGAAGCTATTTCCTTTCCCTCAGCACCAGTATAATATATAGAACATAGCACAGTACAGTAGAGGAACAGGCCCTTCAGCCCACAAGGTCAATGCTGACCATGATGCTATTCTGAACTAATCCCATCTATTTGCACATGGACCATATCCCCTCTATTCTCTGCCTGTTCGTGTATTTGTCTGAGTGGTCCTTGAAGTTTGCGATCATATCTGATCCTACCACCTCTCCAGGTGACGTGTTCCAGGTACCTACTAATCTCTGTGTCAAAAACTTTCCCCTTTCTCACCTTAAACCTATTTCTGAGCTTGAGCAGCATTGGCATAACAACTTATTATGATGATCCTGCACATGCTGTTGCTAACTATGCTGCCAAAGAATCAAAAAGAGTGCAGTTTAATAGTGATTATTCAACTGCATAAATACTTATTAGAATACTTAAATCAGCATGGCACCAGTTCAAAAGTCTTTTACTGGAGCTCTACTTCAGTACATCAATCAATTTTTGTGGAATAAAGAGGCGAATGTTGCAATCAACTGTAAAGGAAAAGGAGCTTGAGAGCATTTTCTGAATTTCTCGAGGCCTGCTGTGTGACGTCATGTATCACTGTGATGTCACATTTGCTTCAGGTTGAATATTGTTTTCCCCACTCAGACTGTCCCCAGTTTGAAAAGTAATGGAGTGAGGACTATTCATCCACGCAAGTACTTTCTCTTCAAAGAACACAGTCTTTCTAACATAATCACTTTAACCTGGAGATATATTTAGAGAAGAGTTAGGCCAGAAATTCTGTTTTGAGCATGTTTTTGTGTAATAAGAGTGGCTGGTGTGAAGAGGGAGGGGTCTGTTGTGGGGAAAAGGGAAGAAATTTGGGGGAGAATTAACTTCTGTGGGTTTCTGCCACTGTCTAATATTGATGGCAGTCAATTTAAAACACAGCAGGAAAGGAAATTTTCTTTAAAATGGATTTGGGGTTTTCATGAAAGCAATTCCAGAATGCTTATTCTTATTGCACATTCTGAACTGTTCAATGGTTTGTGGTTTGCTACATATTTCTTTATGATGATATTTCTAGCAATTTCACTTTGCCGTATGGGTAGGCTTTGTAGCAGGACAAAGGAACAAGCAGTGCTGAATCAATAGGAAAGGCAAATAGAAGAAGATGTGTTCAGAGAAATCCTTTAACTTATAACAAAGTTTACAGACTCAGGGAAATATACGCAGCTTGCTGAAGAGATTTGTTCCACTGGAAAGGATGTGACAGATTGAGCACTTCAGTTAGTAAAGCATTGCCTTTTGTAGTCAAGGTTATTGCAGTCCTGAACTTCTTTGTCTGTGGCTCCTTTTAGGAACTCATAGGTGATATCAATGTTAGTTGCAAAGGTTTAAGAAATAGTTAAACCCAGAGGCTGAATGGCTTCAGTAACAATATTTTAGAGGGATGCCACTAGTGGTGTCACAGACTCATTGGACGTGTCCAGTTGCAGCATTCCATAAAGCATGACTAAATTATGGATGTTAATGCCAGAGACTGACCTCATTGTTGACTCCTCTAACCTCTCTGCTATGACTTGGAAACTCATTGACAGGAAGTCTAATTCATTCTAGATATGCTGATGAATGACATTGTTTTTCTTTAAAAGGATAACTGAAATTCTTAGTAGTGCTTAGTGATTTACTCTGTAGAGATTCATTAGCTTACTATTTATTCTGGTGGTTGGAATGGTGAAGGTGAGCGATGTTTATTTTCTGTGGTGCTCTCCTCCTCTGACTGTCTGACCATACCTCTGTTGCTAGGCACAGAAGAAAGAGAAAGTGTTGACAGTTAAAATGTACTATCAGGCGTATGCTGTAACAGATAAGTAAGTGGCAGTGATAAGTTTGTGTGTGTGTGTGTGTGTGTGTGTGTGAAAGACTAAGCAGAAGTAGATAAGAAAGATAAGATCACCAAAAATCAGTGCTGCTTTTTCTTCAGGAACATAATTTCCAAAGCTACATTTCCATTGTCTGCCAGTAATGCCAATGATCACCTCTGCCATTTGTGGCAGGTTTTTGACAATGGCATTCTGAAGTGAATAAATCTGTTTTTCTGTGTCCCTTCCCGTTCAAGCTTCTGTAGATTTTTATGCTGCTGATCCTTAGAGATGTTGAGGGCTCACACAAAAGAAGAGGTGAGGCATGGGGCAGACCAGCTATGATCTTATAGAATCTTGAGGCAGACTTAAACATATCAATGTCCTGTTCCTTGTTCTATTTCTTATATTCAGACCAGTCAAACAACAATCATTGGGTTGTACCCTACAGATAATGTTCCAGACACTAGTATCACTGTTCCTGGGTATAATCTGCCCACTTGCAAGACAAATTCAGCAAAGATGGCAGAATAGTGGCATGTGGAAGGGAGAGAGCTGGCATCGGAGTCTTCAATATTGACTTCAAGTCTCATGAAGTGTGATGGCATCAGCTCAAATATGGGCAATCTCCCGCTGATTACCATATAATGATCTCTCTCTCAGATAATGAATTAGTGCTCCTACATGTTGAACACCACTTGGAAGATGGCTCTGGTACAGAATGCACTCAGACTTCAACATCTATTACTGATGGTGCCCCAACAGCATCATTTACTCACTGGGCTAGTTGAGTCTTTAAGGACATAGCTGCTAAACCAGGACTGTGCAGGTTTGAGAGAACCAACAGGATGAATAAACATATTTGACTTCATCCTCATGATCTAATTGCTACAAATGCATTGTTCATGTCTGTATCGATAAGAGTAATCACCGCACAGTCCTTTTGGAGACCAAGGTTTGTTTTCACATTGAGGATACTATCCATTGTGTTGTGTGCCACCATCACTGTGCTAAATTGAACAGAATATGAACCAATCTAGCAACTCAAGGCTGGGAATTCATGAGGGACTGTGGGCCACAAGTCATAGTGGAATTGAAATCAAAATAACCTGCAACCTCATGGTCCCACTTTACCATTACCATCAAGCCAGGGGATCAACCCTAATTTAGTGGAGAGTGCAGGAGGGCATGCCAAAAGCAGCACCAGGCATAATAAAAATAATATATCAATGGGTGAAACTAAGAGTCTAGGCCTGAAACGTCAGCCTTCCTGCTCCTCTGATGCTGCTTGGCCTGCTGTGTTCATCTAGCTCTACACCTTGTTATCTCGAGTGAAACTATTTCACAGGATTACTTGCACGCTGAGCACCAAATGATAGACGGGGCTAAGAGATTCTACAATCCAATGGATCAGATCTAAGCCCTGTAGTCCTGCTACACCCAGTCTTGAATGGTGGCAAAGAATTAAATAACTCACTCTGCAAAATGTGACTATTCTCAATGATGGGGGAGCCCAGCACATCAATACAAAAGATAAGACTGAAGCATTTTCAAGGAAGAAATGCCTCCTCTGGAGGCATAAGACCATAAGATATATGAGTCAAAGCAGGTCAATTATTCATCAGGTCTACACTGACATTCAATGAGATATAAAAATAGACAGTAAGATCTTTAATTACATAAAAAGGAAGAGAGAGGTCAAAGTAAACATAGGCACCTTCGAAAATGAGACTGGGGAATTATAATGGGGAACCAGGAAATGGCAAAGGATTTGAATACTTTGCATCAAAAAATATGAAATAATCAAGGGGCTAAAGGAGATGGGGGAGAAAATAAGTATAATAACTACCATTAGAAATAAAGGCAATCTATTAGGTCCGAAAAGTAATAACTGATGGCTTGCATTGTAGAATTTTATACAAAATAGCTACAGTGATAATAGATTCACTGATGGACATCTTTCAAGAATTCTTAGATTGTGGAAAAGCCCTGGAGGACTGGAAAAACACCAATGCAAACCTTCATTCAAAAAGTGAGGGAGACAAAAATAGATCAAAATATTGTCTATTTAGATTTCCAAAAGGCGTTTGATAAGCTGCACAATAAGAATACTTAATAAGATGAGTCAATGTGTAGGAGGTAGTATATGAGCATGAATAGAGGATTGGCTAACTAATAGAAGACAGATAGATGGGATAAAGGGACGTTTCCACTCTTGGAATGCCACAAGGATCAGTGTTGGGGCATAATTATTCACAATATATATTAATGACTTGGATGACGGAAGTGAATGGACTGTTGCAAAGTTTGGAAATGACAAAAAATTTTCGGAAGTCAGGTAGTGTGGATGACACAAAGAGACTGCAGAGGGATGTGGACAGATTATGTGAATGGGCAAAAAAACTTGGCAGTTAGAATGTGATATAAAATGTGAGGTAACATACTTTGGCAGGAAAAATAGGAAAGTGCAATATAATTTAAATAGAGAAATGACTTCAGAAAACAACAGCAAAGAGAGATGCGGGGGCCCCATGCAGAAATCACAAAAAGCTAGCATCCAACTTCAGTAGGTAACAGGGAAGGCAAATGGACTGCTGGCCTTTATTTCAAAAGAGTTTAAAAGTAAGGAAGCCTTGCTAAAACTATACAAGTCACTAGTCAGAGCATAGCTGGAAAACTGTGAACAGCTTTGGGTCCCTTATCTAAGGATAGGTATACTGGTATTGGAGGTAGCCCAGATAATGTCCACTCAGTTGATCCTGGGTTTGGATTTTTTAATAATTTGGAGTTTGAGTAGGCTGGTCTTTGTACTCATTGGAGTTTAGAAAAACGCAAGGCGACCTTTTAAAAATGCATATAATTTTTAAGGGGCTTGACAGGGCAGATGTGGAGAGTTTGTTTGCCCTTGTGCGAGAGTCTATTTGATTTATTTGGTTTATTTATTGTCACATGTGTCTTGTTACAAAATACAGTGAAAAGTGTTGTAGAGTGTTGCCAATCTCCGGCACCATCTTAAAACACAGTAAAATAAATCAAAACATTCAATGTAAAGGCAGAGAAATGAAGAAATAAAGAAAGTGTACAACTTTACAGTCCTTTTTGTTAAGAGCTCCATCATGAGCTATGGGCCTGGTGGCCACGCACAAATCCTCTTCACTGCGCTACTGCTGCTGCAACGGAAGTCGATCCGCTCTTTGGCGCCACCTTGGTTACACACTTGATTACAAATAAAAAGAATAAAAAGAACAGAAGAAATAAAAGAAACAAAGCCAAAAGGAATGGGAAATGTCCAGATATTAAAGACTTATTTAAGTCTTATCTCCATGCAGGCACCTGTGCCACGCCACAGCCTGAATTTTCAGGAGGAGCTGAGTGCTCGCTGCTGCTGACACTACTGCCTCCGATCTCCTCCTGCTGCAGCCGTTGCCACCTCCAATTCTATAAGTACTGGTACCACAACCGGGTCCTGGAACATGCTCAGGCAGGGCCCACTACTAATGCCTCACTGAAGCAAAAGGCTGTAAACAAAAAGGAAGAGAAAAGAAAAAGCTAAAGCAAAAAGAAAGTATAAAAAAAAAGCAGATAGAAGCGAATGAGCTGAGGAACTCGAACGCAGCGCTGCCACTCCACTGCCATCTTGATCTGAGTCTGACGATCAGAAGCATAATCACAGAATAAGGGATTGCCCACTTAAGACAGAAATAGGAGGAATTTTCTTTTCTCTCAGAGGGTGGTGAACCTGTGGAATTTTTGTTACCTCAGAGGGCTGTTGAAGCTGAGTTATTAAGTATATTCAAGACTGAGGTAGTCAGACTTTTAATCAGTAAGGGAATCATGGTCCATGGGGAAAAGGCTGGAAAGTGGAGTTGAGGATTACCAAAGCAGCCAAAATTTCATTTAATGACAGAGCAGACTTGATGGGCTGAATGGCCTAATACTGCTCCAATATCTTGTGGTCTAAGCCACTCATCATCCTCACTTGAAAATATAGTGCCATTCCATTGCTGTCACTGCATCAAAATCCTTGGAATTCCCTTCTACACAGCATGGAGAGGGTAACTTCACCAAATTGACTGCAGTCATTCAAGAAGGCAGCACACCACCATCTTAACAAGAGAAATTAGAAGTGGGCAACAAATACTGATTCATTCAGCGAAGCGACATCCCTGAATGAATAAAAAGAAACAATGTCCAGGCCTACCTCAACTACCCCAACCTACTCCAGGTCCTCACCGCTTCCCTTGCACCTTGCCTATTTGACACCTTAGCCCCTTACCACTCTACCCACACGCCACAATACCTGTTTATCTCTCCACCCATTCCTAACTCATTTAGCCCACCCCTACCCCTTACCGGCTTGCTTGACTCACTACGTTCATTTTCTAGAAAACTTCCAACAACATTGCATGTTGAAAGTGATAAGAAAAACTAATTACACTGAGCATTATTGAATTGAATTGAATTGAATTAGATTTATTGTCATGTACTCACATGAGTACGGTGAAAAGCTTACAAGTCGCCACTTGCAGTGCAATCTTAGGTACAAAGGTACCTAGGTACAGATTCTTGTGTGCAAATACTTAGGAAAAAGAAATAGGAAAATAGAGAAATGAAAAGTCCAGCATTACAGGCCATCAAAAGTACAAAATCATAGCAACAATGATAATAATTCTTTTAAAGCCAGAAAGTCACTGAGAATTAGTCAATAAAGACAGCACTAAATGTTTAAAATGAACAGAAAAATGTTATGTAATGCCTAGAGAAAATACATTACATTAGGCTTTTGGTGTTAAACTCCATTCTAGTTCTTGCTGCCCTTAAAGGATCTGCCCACATCCTCTGGTGTCAGTGGGTTCAGTGGTGTGGTTTCACCTCTCCTGCACTGTGATGGAGGCATCTGGGAGAAGCCATACTCAGATATCTGGGTGCAAAAACATGGAAAGATAAATGAGCTTTTATCTTGATATGATTATCATTCAGCTGGATCAGTTCTGACAGTAATTGGAAGTTCTGGACAATTAAACACACCCAGACTATGAAGCTCTTTCCAATTTGGACAAAGAAATAGGTAACATGATGGAAGCTTTGTAATCCACAAATCAGAAACAACTCTTTGTGCTCTGGTATTCAAACAGCTTAGCAAGAAATTAAAAATGATTGGTTGTTGAAAAGCATGCATTTTTCTACTCATGTTGTTATGGCTAGTGAGGAGGGGTGAAATGAATTCCCAATTCAGCCATTCATGCTTTGACTGGAACAGAATTTTAGAAATAATTTACAGGAGATGAACTTTTCCAATTTTGTAAATCGCCCACTGTTTACATGAGGAAGTTGTAAAGAATTACCCAGACAGGTTTTCTTAAGTTAAACAATGAAAGAGGTAACTATTTCCAGGTTGAACAAAAATAAAATGCAACATCATTTATAAGGCCACACACATTAATCTGGGCCCACGCACATGGCAGTAGAGATGACAGAATGAGAGAACAGGCTTATAAGGATTTTATATTCCATGAAAAATAAATGGAGTATGGCTAGCTGGTTGTTCATTCGTCTTAGAGGGGTGATAATTCTTCAGTTTAGCTTTTCACCTGGATGCAGTTGTACAGAGCAAATTTCCACATTGTCCATGTTTCCGCATTTCAATTTTGCTTTTATTTTCTTAGAATCATAGAATTTTATAGTACTGAAGGAGACCATTCAACCTGTCACGTCAGTGCTGGCTCCTGAAAGAGCTACTCAGCTAGTCCCATTCTATCTCCTTAGCCCTCTAAATTCATCACTTTCAAATATGTATCCAGCTGTCTTTTGAAAATTCCTACAGAATTTGCCTCCACCATTCACCCAGGCAGCTCATTCCAAATCCTAAAAACTCTCGGCGTAAAGCCAAGTTTATCTTAATCTTGCTCCAAGCTCTCTTGATGACAATATTGAAATTGTGATCTCAGATTACTGACATACCAACTAATGGAAACAGAATATCCTTCTTTATCCTGTCAAAATTGTTCATAAATTTGAATAGCTCAGTACGATCACTTCTTAATCTTCTCTGCTATAAAGAGGATAAACCCAATTTCTTTAATCTTTCTTTGGATGCAAAATCCCTCATTCCAGGTACCATTTTCATAAATCTCCTTTGAACTCTCTTCAGGGCTTTAACATCCCTTAACATTAAATAAAATGTCCAGAGCTGAACACTGAATCCTCCAAATGTGGTCTGACCAATGATTTGTAAAGGTGTAGGATCACTTTCTTGACACCTTCAGAGAATTATTCACGTCAGCCCCAAGGTCCCTGTGCTCCTGTACTCCCCTCAAAGTTGTACCATTGAGCCTGTACTATCTCTCTGCTTTCCTTTGACAAAATCCATTCTCTCACCTTTCTCTGCATTATGATTCATCTGCCCAGGTGTTTGCCCATTTGGCCAACTTGTCAATGACCATCTGAAGTCACTCAGCATCAGCCTCACATTTCACTATTCTCCCTTGCTTAGTATCATCTGCAAATTTAAAGGTTTTGCCCTTAACACCCGTCTTCAAATTGTTTAAATAAATCAGAAAAAACAGAATCCGAACCGATCCCTGGGGAATATCACTTTCATCTCATCTCCAGAGTGAGAAATGCCCACCTAGCTAGACTTACCTCTGTTTCCTATCTTTTAGCCAACATCTAATCCATGCTGCCAAAGGCCAATCAATCAATCCCAAGCATTTCTAATTTGCTAACCAACCTGCCACATGGCACCACATCAAAGACTTCTGAAAGTCCAAATTTACAACATCCACAGCAGTACCATTATCCACTCACTGGGTCACCTCCTCAAAACACTTAATTAAATTTTCTCAGATATGATTTGCCCTTGACAAATCCCCAATGATTGTCTAGTGTTAACTTATTTCTTTCCAAGTGCATATTTACTTACCCCATATCATGCCTTCTCTTGGTTTTCCCACTATTGATGTCAAACTGACAGGTCTGTAGCTTCTGTGGTTATCCACTGCCCCTTTCTTAAACAATGGTGTCATATTTGCAGGCTTCCAGTCACCTGGAAGATTTCTGTCAATGGCCCTGTGATTTGCTCCCTCATCTCTCTCAGCAATCTCTGCCTGGTGTGCTGCCTTTTATCTATTACCGTGCTGCTCAGTTGCTCAACGTTCACAATTTCAACTTCAAGAGCCTGTTTCAGTACAGAATTGTCTTTTCATTGCAAACAACAAATGCTGGAGATCACAGCGGGTCAAGCTGCTTCAATGGAGCGAGAGCAAGCTAACATTTTGAGTCTGGATGGCTCTCCATCAAAGCTGATTTCTTCCTGATTCATTCCTTCCCCTCCTACTTGATAGCACTTCCCCTGTAATACCTTGCTTGCTGATTCTATATTTCAGAAAGACTTGATCAGTTCAAGCCTGCTGCATTTGTTGTTTAAGAACAAGTAATTGAATGTTGATGCTTCATCTCACAAACATTTGAAAAGTCTCATTGTGGTGTGAAAAATCAGGAGATAGGATCTTTCATGGTCCCCAGGGGTTGATTGTCTATCTTTGCCTCAGATTTGTGAAATGCTAAGTTGTATTTTATAGCAGCATGACAAATCTGGGTAGCTACTTTAAAGAACACATAATTATCTGCATGGACATCCAATGTAAAACCAAGCCAGTTAAAAATTTAAAAATTATGTGTGGTACCTTGTCGGGGGTCTCAGCCATGTGAGCTATTTGTAAGGTTTGTGACAGAATCAGGTAAGAAGTCCAGTGAGGCCTGTTTTGATGTTAGGTGCAGCTCACTGCATCTTTCATGTATTTGACAAGAAGCATGTCAAGTTTCTAGCTAGGCAGTGCTGAGTTGCCAATTAAGGGGAATTAAAGCTGTTAAACACTTTACTAATGGTGCAATTAATATTCAGCTTCCTATTTTACCAAACAAGCTTGATCTTGGAAATCGGAGCAGGTACCTGGCTCAGCACTAGCACCGAACAATGTCTCTAGGCACAATTCATGGCCATCAGCTGTATGCACCTCACATCCACACACATTTAGCATTGGACATTTGCTAGTTGCTCATGACCATCATGGCACTGCTCTCATCCATGTGCAGGCTGCTTAGGAAGCGCAGACCTGTTGTGCAGTGTGCATCGGCAATGCAAGAAAGCTTAGTGGGGCAGTTTACGTACAGGAACAGGCAGGTAGCTAATGAAATAGACCAGGTGGCATCTCAGGGCTGCTTGCTTGCAATGCATCCTCTAAAGTTTTTTCAAAGCATGGACTTTGAGGTCAGGGCGTGGAATGCCATGTGGTTGCACACAGAGTGTTGTGAGCAGAACCTTGGAGGTTCACTTGCTGAGCACTCACTCATTTAATGGCTACTTGCATGCACACAGCATCCCTGCCTTGTCTTGCTTGTTAGTGTGTTCGCACGTCAGTTAGTTGTATTAATGTTCTTTTTTGTGCAGAAACACAGATAGGCTGCTTGTAAAGTTTGTTTGTAGGGATCTGTCTGGGTTGGGAATGGGTGTGTGGGTGCAGGGGGAAGGTAATATGTTACTGTACAGAACACTCAGACACCAGGCTAACACCTATAGCATGTGCTAGGTACCTGTGTGGCAAACACCCTGCACATTTATTCAATCAAGTAGCCATGTTGGAAAGTAAGTGGGAGGCTATACCTCAATCCATTCAAGAGGGAGGTGGGCATTGTCACTGAGGGCATGCCAGTGTCATCAATCAGGGCCGCAATCTTAGACAGTCCAGGAGTTTATCAATGGCCAATTATCCGCTTGGGATGCTCGTGGTCAAGGAATATGGCCCAGGGCCAGCAGTCAGGGGAATTGCGTGTTGTTGTCAGAAAGTTGCGAGATAGTGGTTGAGGGTGGAGTGTAGGGGCAGGGGTGGAGGTTTCTGGTCAGACATCCTAGGGACTGCTCATTGAAGGCAGTCTGGGGTCTGGAGTGAACACAATCCCAGGGGTCTCTGCTGAAGGAAGGTGAAAGGAAGGCCTGTCAGGGCCATCGGTGATAATTGCCTGAAGTAGTTGAGATGTTGAGAATTTCAGGGAAAGTAGAGGGATTTGAGGAGCTGGGAACAAGGACGGTGATAGAGGAGAGTCTCAAAATGTATGCGGGTGTATGCAGAATAACATGAGAGGGGTTGGTAGGCCACATTAGCAGTGACCACTCCTGCAGGAGGAGCATAGAGGAGCAGGGAGGGCATCAATATTGTATATTCTGGTGGGAGGAATGTCAGTTGGAGAGAAAACCCAATGTGGCCAGCCTCGACATGGGGAGAATGGGTGGAAATGGGCTGTTGGTCTAGAGGGGGATAAAAGGAGATGTAGAGGCTCTGACAGATACCTGAACACTGAGCAGAGGTCCATGCCGACTGTATCCACCATAAGCTGCATTCCCTGCCATCACTTACCAGTCTCTAGATGTGAAATGCACCTGGACAATGGTGGGGCAATGCCCAGGGTGGTTACAGTCAGTGTTAGTTTGATGGGTGAAAGTAAGGGATCCATGTCTGCAGGATGCTAGGACATTGCAGGGTCAAATATATGAAGCATGCCAACTCCAGCAGCATTTCTTTTACAATCATTTCTTCACCCATATGCAATGTTGCGTAGTGAACATATTTAGGCAATATTGCAGCTCAAAGGCAGATTGCACTGTGCCATCAGTCCTGGCAAACCCAACATTGTCATCTCAGCGATGCAGAAGTTAATAGCAATGACTTAAAAGGAATTGAATGCTGGCCCAAACTGTCCCATCACTTGTAGCACTTCCAAGGGTGCTAAGGATTGAGGGGTACATTGCTGCATCATATCTCATGTAAGTATGAGGATGGGCTGTACTGAATTTAGTGACAAGTTTCATAGTTGAGTTGGTCTGGAATGGGAAAGGGGTCACAGTGCAGCAAGTACTCATTTTTTAATGTAATGTGTTGACCACTCAGTCAGTGCAGGACCTTTACCAAATTGGTACACATCCTGTGGTCAGAGCCATAGTGGAGCAGATGACCGGGCTGATGGAGATATGGTTTTGCAGCTTGAAACAGTCTGTGGGGTGAGGGAGGAGGGCACCACTATAAACCGGACAGAGTGTACTACACCATCCTGGTGTGCTGCTCTCTGCACAATTGGAGTAGGCAATGAGCCAATATGACAGCTGCTGAGGAACTGGGGAAGAGGGACAGTTGTCTGAGAAGAAGGATGAGGACATTGAGGCTCGAGGAGGCTGTCCTTGAGGATGCTGGAGCTCAGCTGTATTGGGTCCTACACGGCAGACAGGACCTGACTAATTCCTGGTAGATTCTGGCTGGATGCAGTAGACCAACATGGACTGCCAAAAAGCTATGCATCTATGTTCACTTTTGCTGGCTATCAGTAAAAGCTCATGTCTGGAATTGTCTGATTGCTTGCCTATATGTAATGTTTCTCTGTTGGACAATGACAAGACACAGCTGTCCAGTAGACAGTGGAAAAAGAATAGTGGTGACTTAGAGAGGGTGTTTAAATGGAATGTAGCTAAGGATAGGCAAATGTAGTGGCTGAACAGTGACTAGGGTGAGAGATTGGAATTGTACGTGACAGGGAGTGCCAACTAAGTGCCACAATCAGCGTGGCTTCGTGCCTGCAGTGCCACTATATTGCTGATAGCAAAGCGGGGAGAAGTGAGGGGAGGTGATGCTGGAATATCACAATTGTTTAGCTGCACAGTGGCTATTTAAATATGGTGCAGACACAGGGCATGTTAATAGTTTAGCAGATATCTGCAAATGGCAAGTTGTTTCAGGAAGGGCACAAGGTAAGATAGGACTAGAATCAGATGTGAGAGTCAGAGTAGGTGTGGCATAGGTAGTTAATGGGGCATGTTTGGTAAGATATGGAGAGAAATCTGATTGGGCCCCAAAGCGAGGATCCCTCCCATAAAAACTCAATAGAACTTGTACTTAGCCAGAATATTGCCTCAGATCTTTGCAAAGTGTATGCTCTTGATGATACATAATAGAAAGGTTGGGTTTGTCAGGATTTTTAATTTAGATTTGTATGGCCCCCAAATGTGTAGGCCATGAATACTGAACTATGATGACTGAAGGAGATAAATGAGAATAACGGGGTTAAATTGTAAACAAAACAACAAACAAAAAAATTACAAACTGGATACTGATATAAGTAATGTTTTGACATGACTTGTTAAATCTGACAACTACAGCTGTCTCTAAGACTAGGTAGCATGAAAGCAATTTAAGTCAGAACGCCTACGGATATCTGTACCATTAGACAAGATTACCCAGGAGTTCAAAATTCTTTCTGTACTCGCAAGGATGATCTAGTTATTCACAGATGAAACAGAATCTTGATGAAAAATGGTGCAAAACTGTTAAAATTCCTTAGCCGTTGTTTTAGTGTCAAAACAATAGATGGTTGAAAATAGAAAAAATTGTCTGCAAGGATGCATATTACGTTGCAGTTATATTATGGTTAATGAATGGCCTGACACTGGTATCTGTCAGCTTTAAAACAGAGTTGGCAATTTCCTGTTAATTGTTCTGACCTGAGTGTGACTGGCACTTAGGTGTGACAATAGCACAGGTCACAGGTAATGAATTAATGATAATGATAGTACGAATGTTCACTTTCGTCTCACTTTAATGTAGTCACGTAGATCAAAGAATTGAAGCAATTCTAGCACGGAATGTGTCCATTTAGCCCATTGTACTAGTGGTGATGGTGACTCTTCAACTGTACTCCATTCACGTTTCTCACCTCTGTCGCTTACATGAAGCTAAATCAAAGTCACCACAGTAATTAATAAATACAGCAAGCACCTATTTATAAGAATAATTTTATATGACATATTTGAGACAGAAAAGATGTATTAATGGCACTATTTTAGTAGTCAGTTGTGTACTGTGACTGGTAAAACATATGGTTATATTGTGCCAATCAAAAATTGACCTGTCAGTGTAGTTGTCATCACTCATTGGCTACTGGTATCCTCTACGGTGGTGTT
This sequence comes from Rhincodon typus, assembly GCF_021869965.1. Lineage (NCBI taxonomy): Eukaryota > Metazoa > Chordata > Chondrichthyes > Orectolobiformes > Rhincodontidae > Rhincodon > Rhincodon typus. The sequence goes on along the minus strand of NC_063336.1, from coordinate 66,071,279 downwards.
CCAAAGAATGGCTTAAAAAATCTTTCAGCCAAGTTTTATTTCATTTTACTCTTGTTTTTAAGTATGCTTTTCTGTAAAACTAATGCAGTGACAACTGAGCATGTAAGTGTTGGCATTAGGTCATTTAAGCGCCTTTATAACAGATAAGGACTGAAGCATTTGCTTTTAAACTTCTGCTTTTGTGTCATGTTATATTTTTCACTTGGTTATATTGGCAGTAGCTGCTTGTGAAAACCACAAAAATGATGATTAAGTTTGAGCCAAAAAATAATTTCTCACATCTACTGCCACTCAGGCACTTAATAAGCCAGCACCAGGACAACTCCCTGGGATCAAGGAGGGACCCCAGGTGGTGGATTGTGAAAGTCCTGCCCACTGAGAACTGCCAGGTTTTTTGCACTCACCAGTGCGACTGAGGAGATGCTGGAGGTTGTTTTGGTGACACGCACCCAATGTCTTGGATTGAGGCAGAACGCAGACATTAGTGACTGATTGTGGGGGGGATGTTGGTGGGGGAAGAATGTCAGTAGTAAGGTTATGTAGGTTAATCTCAGCAGACCTCATGTCCTTCCCAATGTTAGGCTTCCTGATCAAACACTGAGTGATTTGGACCTAGTAACTCCCATGGGAGGCATATACAAGTAAACCAATGTTTTTTATTCATGCTTCGCCACATGGCGAGTCCTCCACACACCACTGAGTTATTACAAGTAGTGGGACGAAGAGAACCTTAAGTAGAGATTAATTGTTCATGTAAGGGTCTCAACTGGTGGCAGGATAGGAAGTTTATTCATGGGCCACCACTACACACTGGACACAATTGGAGTAGAGGTAAGAACAAGGTGGGCTGCCCACATGCCAACATCTTGATTGATTAAATGGTTTGCAACACCAATCTCACCACGAGGGAGGCCACAACATGTACTTAACAAGGCATTTTAACTATCAATTCAAATTTGTCTTTCAAATGGCTACAAGCCACCATTACTGATTTCAGGAATGGACTCAAAGCCATCTCGTCATGGAACAAGACCTATCAAGAACACAGGTCCAAATTCCACAACTGGTTCAACTGGACATCTACTTAACTTCAGGTTTGCTACTGCTTTTTCGAGAATTTTACTATCTTGATGTCAGCTACGATTTTTATACATCAAAAATTATATTACATCAACAAAATGCATATTGGGAAAGTTACAATGGAGATGGAAATCACAGGGTTCTGTTGATTGTCAGTGGCATTCACTTGGCAGTCAATCAAAACATTTTGGGCCTGAAATTACTCTTGTGGTAAAGGTCTATAAAATATTGTTATCATTTGGGAATTTGCAATTTAAACAGGAAGTACTTGGGTTTTTGGTTTTAGTTTTATGAAGGTTGCTGATTTGTTCTTTTAAAGGTCAGAAAATCACTTCTGTACAGTGAGTTCAATCACAATTTCCAAAAAGAAAAACAGGTGACAACAGTTAAACCACTAGATGAACTATCAGGAAAGTGAATTGATGAAATATTTATGAAGTTGAAATTTATTGCACACAGAAAAGCAGGCCAGGGGTCACAATCAGGTTGAAGTTAAAGAGAACAGTTTCCTACAAACAGATATTTGTGGGAGTCCAGGGTTTTGGAGCTGGAAGGAAGCCTTAAAGCTATATTACGGTATAGTAAACAGGGCTTTTCTTAAAATTCAATTAGAAAATGTCAGTGAAGTAGCCAGTGCCTTTGTATCTCAGGAACTGATAGCAATGGTGAGAATCACATCTGGTGAATTGATGGAAAGTTGTTGAAAGAAAATGTTTGCAACATTGTCAGTTAAAGAGTTAAGTAGAGTGATACCACATTGGGATTGGGATAAAGGACATTTCTGGGAAAAGGCTAAATCTTTCTTTTTGGTGTTTATGCTAAGATATTTCTAAATCATCCAATAAATGTATTTTTTATAATTTTGTGTAATAAACTTGTTTTCTTTTGCTAAAAGCACATTGGTAGCCTCATGTGAGTGACAATGTTCAGTTACTGACACGGTGGTATCCAAACTACAAAATAGAACTTATGATCCTTTAACAGAGACAACAAGGTGCAGGGCTGGATGAACACAGCAGGCCAAGCAGCATCATAGGAGCAGAAAGGCTGACGTTTCGGGCCTAGACCCTTCATCAGAAAAGGGGGAGGGGAAGGGGGTTCTGAAATAAATAGGGAGAGAGTGGGAGGCGGATAGAAGATGGATAGAGGAGAGGATAGGTGGAGAGGAAACAAACAGGTCGAAGAGGCGGAGATGGGGCCAGTAAAGGTGAGTGTAGATGGGGAGTTAGGGAGGGGATAGGTCAGTCCAGGGAGGACGGACATGTCAAGGGGGCGGGATGAGGTTAGTCGGTTAGGAGATGGGGGTGCGGCTTGAGGTGGGAGGAGGCGATGGGTAGGAGGAAAAACAGGTTAGGGAGGCGGGGTCGAGCTGGACTGGTTTTGGGATGCGGTAGGGGGAAGGGAGATTTTGAAGCTTGTGAAATCCACATTGATACCATTGAGCTGCAGGGTTCCCAAGCGGAATATGAGTTGCTGTTCCTGCAACCTTCAGGTAGCATCGTTGTGGCACTGCAGGAGGCCCAGGATGGACATGTCGTCTGAGGAATGGGAGGGGGAGTTGAAATGGTTCGCGACTGGGAGGTGCAGTTGTTTGTTGCGAACTGAGCGTAGGTGTTCTGCAAAGCGGTCCCCGAGCCTCCGCTTGGTTTCCCCGATGTAGAGGAAGCCACACCGGGTACAGCAGATGCAGTATACCACATTGGCAGATGTGCAGGTGAACATCTGCTTGATGTGGAAAGTCTTCTTGGGACCTGGGATGGGGGTGAGGGAGGAGGTATGGGGGCAGGTGTAGCACTTCCTGCGGTTGCAGGGAAAAGTGCCGGGTGTGGTGGAGCTGGAGGGGAGTGTGGAGCGGACAAGGGAGTCACGGAGAGAGTTGTCCCTCCGGAAAGCAGATAAGAGTGGGGAGGGAAAGATGTCTTTGGTGGTGGGGTCGGATTGCAGATGGCGGAAGTGTCGGAGGATGATACGTTGGATCCGGAGGTTGGTGGGGTGGTACGTGAGGACGAGGGGGATTCTTTTTTGGTTCTTATTGCGTGGACGGGGTGTGAGGGATGAGTTGCGGGAGATGTGGGAGACACGGTTGAGGGCGTTCTCGACCACCGAGGAGGGGAAGTTACGGTCCTTGAAAAACGAGGACAACTGAGATGTACGGGAGTGGAATGCCTCATCCTGGGAGCAGATGCGGCGGAGGCGAAGAAATTGGGAATAGGGGATAGTCAGCCTTTCTGCTCCTATGATGCTGCTTGGCCCTCTGTGTTCATCCAGCACTGCACCTTGTTGTCTTGGAATCTCAGCATCTGCAGTTCCTACTATATCTTATGATCCTTTAAGCCTGGTTTCATTCCAGTATCACCATCAGGTGGGATCATAACATGCTAATAGTTTATCAACTGGAAGGTTACTTGAATTGATAAAATGTCAGGGCAAAGAATTTCAGTAGCTTTAACTCATTTAATTTTAACAGGTTAACAATTTTGCTGAAATTGTGAAGAAACGAGACCTTGTGATACAATTTCAACCATTTTATTTTTATATACAGTGGACTATATCTGGATTGAGAATTGCCAGTTGTAGCTAGAGGCTGACATGTGATGATAGTCCCTTCCAAAGCTGGCACAGATGAATAATTGGTACTTTTTCTGTAAGTCAGGCTCTTTTCTTCACCTTCTGGTTGTTTCATTTGTCCCCTGCTATTTTCAGACTCTTTCCTGACTGCTTGTCTCCAGGCACACCAGTCAGCAGAGCAGATCTCACATGTATCGACGCTGATCTAACATGGACCAACAGCAAACTATTTGAAAATATAAAGCTTGTGTTCTCAAAACTTCATTTTGCGTGGACAACTTATGGCAATTAAGAAAAGCAACTGAGCAGCTTCTACCTCCACTCCTTCAGAAGAATTATTTTAACTCTTGCAGAAAGTAGGCTCGCCACCTGGACTCCTGGGTGTCATTTCTGCTTTCCATGAGAACATGCACAATTTGTCCATTGCAATGGAGCAGCATCAGATACTTCTAAATCAGCAACAGGGCAATGCAGGACGATCTATCAGCACCACCTTTCTTTGCCTTACTTTTCTCTGTGCTTTCATTGGACAAGTTTGGCAACTCAGAAGGGGATGCCTTTGCATGCCAGTGTTGATAGCAAACTGTTCAACTTCGCAAGACTGCACACAAGACCAAAGCTAGCAAAGTCACAGCCCATAAGTTGCTTTTTGCTAGAGTTGTTGGAGATACTGCTGCACTCAGTTTTCCATCTATTTGCTAGGTTCAGTGATAATCATCCCTGTCCCATTCAACAAAGCTAATTTAATTGCTACTGGATGCATTGCTTTTATAATTCCTTTATTCATCCCTCAGGCATCACCAGATTCACAGCAGATTGAATCCTGTTGTAGAATTTCAAGCAGTACAAATTGGCACAGTGTCAAGATGTCTATGGAGAATAATTTCTAGTAGCTCTGAGAACACATAAGGTTTTATTCACTGGAGACTCGCATGTAGTTCATGAAGACTTTCATCTCACTTGCAAGTAGCTGGCTCCTTTTAAACCACAAACCAGTTGGTATTTCTCTGAGATAACAAGGTGTAGAGCTGGATGAACACAGCAGGCCAAGCAGCATCAGAGGAGCAGGAAAGCTGATGTTTCGGGTCCATACACAGTGAGTGCAGTGTTACAGATGCTGATGTGGAGATGATTTCATTTTGACACTGTACTTTGGCCTTGGGCACCATTGTCTGAAGAACCTGATTGACAATGCTGAGGCACTATTGGATCCTTCCGGGTCAGTGATATGGCAAGTATTGTTCCAAAAACAACGTATCAGTTTGGAGTGGTTTCGCCTCCATGGCTGAAGACTGACCTAACCTTATTATGTAACAGGGAGCAATCAGTGTCAGAGTCAGCACAATGATAGCTACTAATAAGGAGGCCAGTGTTGAGCATGCTATGTCTGGTGATGTAACGGCCTGGCTAGTGGCAATGACATGATCGTGGATGGATCCAGGTCACCTTGTGGCACAGCTTGGTTTGAAAGTAACTGTTCATCCCATAGCGTCCATGGTAACAGCATAGCTCCAGCAGCCAATGTATCAAGGCGTGATGTGGTCTAGTGGCGTTATCACCGGACTATTAATCCAGAGATGTAGGTAATGTTCTGGGGACCTGAGTTCAAATCCCACCGTGGTAGGGTGTAATTTGAATTTTCAATTTAAAAATCTGGAATCTCAAGTCTAATAATGACCATGAAACCATTGTCAATTGCTGGAAAAACCCATGTGGTTCACTAATGCCCTTTAGGGAAGGAAACTGCCACCTTTGCCTGACCTGACCTATATGTGATTCCAGACCCCAGGTATGTGATTGACTCTTAACTGCTCTCTGGGAAATTAAGAATGGGCAATAAATGCTATCCTAACCAGTGACACCCTCATCCTGTGAATGAATAAAAAAATTCATCTTGCCAATCCCCTGTGTTCATTGGCCATCCTATGTAGACAATAACCATCCTTGCTTTGAAATTCCCTTGAAGCTACAATCCCCTCAGTCCTGGGAATTATGCTGATGGCAGCAACAACCATTTCGGAGAACTCATCCTTGACACAAGAACAGAAATTACTTCAGAAGAAAGTTCACTGAAGTCAAAATGTTAACTCTGCTTTCTGTCCACAGATGCTGCCAGATGCTATTGAGTTTCTTCTGCAATTTCTACCTTTGGTTCATATTTCCAGTTTCTGCAGTTCTTTCCTTTCATTTAGTGACCTTTGACATTTGGGGAAGAGATGTGAGTGGGGGCATGTAGGTGTACATGAGATAAACTGAACCCACACTTGTTGACAAGTGAAGAGTAAAGTGACTCTCTGAAATTCTGTCACAGGAGTTTTGTCATTGCAAGTAGGGTGATTTCACTGGGAAACCCTTTCCACACTCATGTGTTGCAAGTGGAATTCTAGAGATGTCCTCACTTAACATTACTTGTTTTTGTTGTGTGTGTGTATATATTATACAGAAAATGAAGAAGGGTCTAGGCCCGAAACGTCAGCCTTCCTGCTCCTCTGATGCTGCTTGGCCTGCTGTGTTCATCCAGCTCTACACCTTGTTATCTCTGATGACTATTTTTGACGGGTTGAAGTCTAGAAGCTCAAATCAACTCGCCTCAGAGGTTGTTACAATCTCTTTGAAAAGGATATTTCGTATGCATGAAATCCCAGATATAGTCATGTCTGAAATTCGGCTGCAACTGGACGACAAATGTTTCAATCCTTTGCAGCTTCAAATGGATTTGTTCATGTTGCGGTCCATGTTGTCAGAGAGGAACCTCAAGAAAATGATAAAGGTCCAGAGAGGGGAACATGCCATAAAAATAACCTTTCAAGAAAGAATGATATTTTTGTGTAGCTGTACATAACTATAACTCTACCTCATTATAAAACACTTCTATCCATTAACAGCTTTCAATGGGCTGCAAGCTGAAAACACAATTTCTCTCCCTTTCCAATGTAATATTACCAAGTGTTGCACTTTAAGACCATGAATAAGCATGACCAGACCAATAATAAACTAAGCTTGCATCTTCAACCAGAAACACAGGGTTCACAACTTACTCACATTGGAAAAGAGAGCCTACATTTGGTTCAGGGACCAGCAGCACAAGAGCACAGTAATTGTGAGGTAGCATCAACAAGACCTCACATTGTCCAAACACCAAATGGCATTGTTTGAAGAAACAGAAGTGCTTTGAATTTCCTCAAAAAAGAAGCCAATTGCCAAAATGGTTGGAAACCTGAATCTCAAGAGAAAAACTATGACAATACTGCTGATGAGATAGAAAATGGATGAAGAAACTTAGTGCAAGTTTTTAGCATGAAAGACCCTCCAACACCTCAAAATGAAGTCCATACATCTGAAACTGCCCTGCAGACTTTGAGGGTGGGATATGTAGTGGGAAGTTGTGTAATAAAGGGATAAATATACCATACTTGAATAATAGCTGCTGAGCACGTGCAGAAGGAATTATGTCATGACGATACCAGATCACATAGAACTGGAACTAGAGTCTGAAAATTCCAGAGATGTTGTCTTTTAACCAACCCTTGAAAATAGTTATGCTTAATAAAGTCTGTTAGTGTTCACTTATGTGAGTGCAGACCTGAACTTAGAGCAAAAGCCAGGTCTCCTTTAAGATTCTTGTAGTTTAGTTTGAGAGCAGATGGTATCTAGTTTATGTATATCGCCAATTGGAGGTACTATTAATGGAGAGGCTATGAACTGACAGGAGAACCTTGTGTACTCGGCACTCTTTCTCACAATACTTATGATAGGCAGTAGTAAGACCTGAAAATGAGAGGTGATAAGCAGACCCCTAACCACAATGAGCCACTCACTGCACCAGCACATTTGGCACATTGCATCAATCAGACACATACAGCACTAAATTGTAAATCTTTACATGATTTTATAGGGCCTTCAAGAACAGGAAATGTGACACGTAGGGTGGCTAAATTTGGTAGGGTGGTAAATTCAAATTTAGGGATTAACTCATCAACATGTTTGTGGCATGTCAGCTCTCAGGCAGTTCTGCAATGGGTTCCTTTCTCCTTATAATGTATTTGCATGCCATGAAGATTCATTGCAGTAAACTTCTTATATTTAGGCCTGATCTTCTTGATAAAGTCAGCAGCACATAAGAATCTCTTGGCAACCAGTTTATGTTGTTTAATGCAATAGTCCACTTTGTGCATGGCCTCCAGATCATCAGCTTTCCTTGTTGAACTCCTTGGCACAAGGCAGAGGAGCTGAAGACTGGAAACCTGCATTCAGGATCAGAATCACAAGCACTAGTCAGTGTATGGGGGTTGTGCGGAGTGCGTTTATGAGCATGAAGAATTGGAATAGGATGTCCAAGGTAAGATATAAGTTTGAGTTGGTGACATGGAGGCATCAAGCATGTGGAGTCCTGGGTGTGGTGGCATTGGGGAGGTTGGTGTCTGTCAAGGTCAGTAAATGTGGGGATGTGTCTAAAGGATAATGTCACAACTGCCCACATGTCAGTCCATATGTAGGGTCACCTCAGGGTATTGGTTGACAGACTCCTTGAGGGTGTGCCTTCAACATTTCAATTATCTCCATCCAGAGTGATCTTGGACAATCTTCTTCATAATGCATAAAAAGGAGGGCCAGCTGAGCCTGTGAGTTCAATGATGTTGTATTGACTGATTAGTACAACACTGGACACTAACATGAACAATTCAATAAAGAGTGCATGCAAAACCTAAAGCCAAATTTTCCATAATATAGGAATTGTGTCTAATATCCCTGTAGCCATCATTGCATTCCAAATCTAAGATCTCTGATTCAGCTAGACTCAACAGATATCAATGATGCTCAGATGAATAAACTGAATCCAATGTAACGTGACATGTTTAGAACAGCAATTTAAATTTGTAAAATGCCCATGTCATCTTTCTGGTCTCAATATGTCCCATGTTAATAGCAATGGAGTTGATAGGAATGTTGGGTCCATGGTGTATAGCCTCCCTGTTTAACCAAGAAGCTCTTTTAAAGGCTGACGGTCTCTGCTGTATTGTCAGCTAACAGTGGGTTCTCCACTGAAAATCTTCCCTTACTGTGTGATTGCCTATGACTTCTGAGTAAACCACCACTTTAAATTTGAATGATAATTACAAGGTAATCAGCAAAAAGCAAGAAGGTGAAATGGTGCCACTTCCTGTTGCACTTCCTGGAAATATGTAACATGGTTAAAATTCCATCCCTCATTAATTTTAATAGGCATCACTGTGGGGAATCAAATTTAAATAAACTCAAACCATTGCTGATATGAATTTTAACGTTGCTTTTATTCTAGCAGCAGTATAAACAAACTAATTTTTGGCCTTACAATATTAATTTTAGCAGTTCAAATTGAATCCAGCATTAATGTTAAGTTGTGGTGTAGAAAAGGGCCGCCCTTCAGTCTATGTAAGTCAAAGTAGGGTGGCACGGTGGCTCAGTGGTTAACACTTGCTACTTCACAGTGCCAGGGATGCATGTTCAATTTCACCCTCGGGTGACTGTCTGTGTGGAATTTGCACATTCTCCCTGTGTCTCTGTGGATTTCCTCCCAAGGTCGAAGGATCTGCAGGTTAGATGGATTTTCCATCGTGTCCAGGGATGTGTGGATTAGCCATGGGAAATACACAGTTATAGGGTAGGAGCCTGAGTCTGGGTGGGATGCTCTTCAGAGAGTTGGTATAGACTTGTTTGGATGAATGGCCTGTTTCCACTCTGTAAGGATTCTATTTTAAAAAAAAGCAAAGCTTTTATTTAAGCTAGCTTTGCTACAACATTTTACTGCAGCCGTTAATAATTCACCGCAATACTTTGGCACTTACATCACATGTCAAGTTTTGCATAAAGGCAAAATACTGCAGATATGAAACACAGAGAATGCTAGAGAAAATCAGTAGGTCTGGCAGCATCTGTAGGGAGAGAAACAGTGTTAACATTTTGAGTTTGGTAAGACTTTTCTTTGGAAGTTAACTTTTACAACCTGATGAGTAAACTAAATTATGTAGGCTCAGCAGATGTTCCTTTTCATCTCTTCTTTTGGCCTTGCCTCTACTAGTTCCCATGGCTCAAATGTCTCATCTGGCTTTCAGTTCCACTTATTCCCTTCCTGTGTGTAATAATGAACAATTGTTTATATTGGCTGTTAAGGCTATTATTTCTAAAACTGCTGAACATCCTCAAAGATACATTTAGTCAAGTATCCCATCATGCCAGAAAGAAATGGTGCATAGCTACTGCACTTATTTTAAGACTATCATGCACTTTGATTTTAAGCCAAGCAATAGAGTTAATTACCCAGTTGATGAATTATTTGCTCCAGTTAAAATTTGGCTGCGAGTATCCGTATTTCCCCAGTCAGCCTCCGGTATGTTGGATCTTCCACCTTTCTGTTGCGGGAACCTGAGAAGCTTGGGTCTAAATTAATAGGCATATACTAAAAGGTAATAATCTGTGGAATTGAATTTCCAGAACCTATTTGATAAAGTGGCACATGAAAAGTTGCTGTAAAGGATAAGTAGATACCAAATTGGTGCTATGTCTCTCTTTTCTTCACCTCATGCCAGTGGATACTTGCCTTATGATAACATTTCTTCAGACTTATAATGTGCATTGATTCCTATCTATGTCCTCCTTGAACTAGTGATGAGGGAAGAGCATGGTATCCTCATGCTCTTCAGAGTATTTACAGATCAGACAGCAGGCATTTGGGTAAAAAGATCTATGCCAATGTTTATGCTCCATGCGAGCCTCTCCATCACTCTTCATCTAACCCTATCAACATGAAATGTTATTTTTTCTACCTCATGTCATTTTCGTTGCACTTATTTATGACCATGTCTCAAGACATTTCACATTTTAAACATTCTCTGGTTAAATTTATTTCTTCTGAACTGCCTTTTGGATTTGTTAATGACTATCTTGTACTTATGGCCTCTAGTTCTGGTCTCTCCCTACAAATGGAAGTCCTGTAATTTTACTTTTTCACAATATTAAGACCTCTATCAGACTACATCTTTGCTTTCTATAGAACAAAGAACCTCAGCCTGTTCAATCTTTCCTGATAGGTTGAACCTCCCAGTTCTGGTGTCATTCCAGTCATTTTTTCCCTTCATCTCCTCCATGTTTTCACAGTAATCCCCGCTGTCATCTGATTAAGGCTGCTTTTCAGGTTGAGGTTGAGAGATTATGCTCATGTAGTTACTACATGGTGTTTCTTGGTCTGATTTCACTGTTCTGATGATCTATAAAACACTTCTAATTTCCTTTTCTTCGATCAACTAAAGATGTTTCTCATTCTGTCATGAGAACATCTGCCAGAGAAATGGAAAGCATACAATTGTATTTATATCAAAATTTTCCTAATGTAACAATGTCTGCAGCAAATTGAACATATTTCTTCATACACTAAATGTTGACAATCATTTGTCCACAAATATAATGAACTAGAAGGTATATCTATGCTTCGTAAATTAATGATAAATTTGTGGTTTAGTAACATTACGTGGAAAATGCTATTTCATCTGATAAAGATAACTTGTTGTGTTTCTACTGCAAATTCATCATATCTAAGGTGGGATTAATAAAACCTTATTTGCAGTGACCTAAAAATGCTCAATATCACACACAATTTATGACCCAGAAAAACTCATTTTTAGACTATAAATTGTGTGCAACATTTTAGCAGTATGAATCCTTTTAAGCCCCCGCCTCTATCAATTACCCAACCAATTTGGACTTTATTTTTGGCATTAGGTCAAATTTTAGCACTAGTGTTTCTTTGCTTTATCACAAAAATGAAGCTGGGTGCTTCTTCTGGCCAGTACGGTGGCTCAGTGATTAGCACTGCTGCCTCACAGCACCAGGGGCCTGGGTTTGATCCCAGCCTCAGGCAACTATCTATATGGAGTTTGCACATTCTCCCTGTGTCTGCGTGGATTTCCTCTGGGTGCTCTGGTTTCATCCTGCAGTCCAAAGATGTGCAGGTTAGGTGGATTGGCCATGCTAAATTGCTGATAATGTCTAGGGTGGGAAAAGCAGGGATTGGGTAGGGGGTGGGATGCTGTTTGGAGGGTTGGTGTGGACTTGATGGGCCAAATGGCCTGCTTCCATGCTGTAGGGATTCTATGATTTCTGAACTTCATTCACAGCCATTAGTTCTCAATCTTCCAGCCAAACCTCTATCCTTCTCTACTGCAACCAGAAATGTAATTCTGCCTTTCTTATTTCACTTTTATTGCTGCTTGTTTTTGTTAATTTGCAATCATAGCAATCTCAACACTGTTTCACTTGCGCACTTTAGGCAATTTCTCAGTTTTTTATTGATCATGATCTCAGCAGTGCCTCTCTTGTTTGTAAGAACTCAATTTAAAATTCATTTAGGCTTGTTCATAGGCGATTCAGGTTAGCATTGCAATATACATTGTAAACCAATCTCTTACTTGTCTTCTAATCTTTGTCTACTTTATTAACTCGTCTGCAATTCCTAAAGCTTATTATGCATGGTAGGGATTCATCAAAACTGATGCTTCTCCGGTTAATTTTGCATCTCTAGAATATTTACTAGGTTCTTGAGCTTTAGTCTGTGAAATGCATTTCCTCAATTAGTGAATCATAGATATAGTTTTCATATGCACAAATAATTGCCAAACTAAGTATTATTTTGTGTATTCCTGTCCCTCTAAACCCAAATTCTCCTACACTGAATAACTAGTGCAATTTTAGCAAGACTTTCAAGTGTAACTTATGAGACTGACTCTGTTGCTTATAACTTATTTTGGAATTGCATTAAATATAGGTCTGGATGAATTCATGGGTACTATTGCTAATCTGCAGATCACACCACTCCAACAGATCCAGCAAAGGTGGTGGCACAGTGACATACTGTCGGGAGATCGTTGCTCTGGGCATCCTCAACACTGACTCTGAACCGCATGAAGTCTTGTGGCTTCATGTTAAATATGGGCAAAGAAATCTCCTGCCAATTACTGTGTGCCATCCTCCATCATGATGAGTCAGTAGTCCTCCATGTTGAGCAACAACACTTGGAGGAAGCACTGAGGGTGGCAAAGGCCAAAATGTATTCTGGGTGGGAGATTTCAATGTCCACCACCAAGATTGGCTCGGCAGCTCTACTACTGATTGAGCTGGTTGGATCCTAAAGGAGAAAATCTGCTAAACTTGGTCTGTGGCAGGTGGTAAGCCAACCAGCAAGAGGGCTGGCTGCAGACACATCTGTCCATGACAACATTGGTAAGAGTAACCACTGCTCAGCCCTTGTGGAGACAAAGTCCCAACTTCACATTGAGAATCATGTTACGTGGCACTATTGCTGTGCTAAATGGGACAGACCGAACAGATCTAGCAACTCAAGACTGGGTATCCAGGAGGTGCTGTGGGCCATCAACAGCAACAGAAGTGTACTCCAGCACAATCTGTAACCTCATGATCTGCCATATACCCCACTAAACCAGAACCATCAGGCCAGGGGATCAACCCAAGTTAAATGCAGAGTGCAGGAGAGCATGCGAGGAGCAGCATCAGGCGTACCTGAAAATGAAGTGTCAATCAGGGTGAAGCTATAACAGAGGACTACTTGCATGTCTAACAAAATTAGCAGCAAGTGATAGACAGAGCTAAGCAATCCCACACCAACAGATCGGATCTAAGCTCTACAGGCCAGCCACATCCAGTCAGGAATGGTGAAGGTCAACTAAACAACTCACTGAAAGAGGAGGCTCCACAAATATCCCCATCCACAATTATGGAAGAGTGCAACACATCAGTGCAAAAGATAAGATTGAAGCATTCGCAACAATCTTCAGCTAGAAATACAAGGTGGATGATCCAAGTGGATGGTCCCTAGCATCAGCACAGTTACCAGTCTTCAACCAATTCGATTCACTCCATGTGATAACAAGAAATGGTTGGAGGCTCTGGATATTGTAAAGGCTTTTGGCAATTGGCAACATTATGGCAATAGTACTGAAGGCTTGTTCTCCAGACTTGCTGCTCCTCTAGCCAAGCTGCTTCAGTTTAGTAACAACATTGGCATCTACCAAACAATGTGGAGCATTACCCAGGTACGTCCTGTACACGAAAAGCAGGACAAATGCAGCCCGGCTAATTACCACTGCATAGTCCACTCTATTTGATGAAAGATGTCTTAAATAGTGCTCTCAAGCAGTACCTGCTCAGCAATAACCTGCTCAGTAATGCCCAGTTTGGGGGATCTGCCAGAGCCACTCAGCTCCTGACCTCATTACAGCTTTGATTCAAGCATGGACAAAAGCACTGAATTCCAGAGGTGAGGTGACAGTGACAGCCCTTGAAATCAAGGCTGCATTCAATTGAGTGTTGCATCAAGGAACCCGAGCAAAACTGGAATTAATGGGTATTGTGGGCAAACTCTCCAGTGGTTGAAGTCATAGCTGACACATAGGAAGATAGTTGTGGTTGCTGGAGATCAGTCATCCCAGCCCCAGGACAGCTCAGGGTAGTGTTCTAGACCCAACCATCTTCAGTTGTTTCATCAATGATCTTCCCTCCACCAAGTGAGGATGTTCGCCAGTGATTACACAATATTCAGCACCATTCATGACTCATCAGGTACTGAAGCAGCCCATATTCAAATGCAACATGATCTGGACAATTTCTAGTTTTGGGTTGGCAAATGGCAAGTAACATTTGGGTCACACAATTGCCAGGCAATGACCATTTCCAATTTGACACAATCTAGCCACCTCCTCTAGACATTTGCTGGTGTTACCATACCCCACTATCAACATCCTTGGCATTACAATTGACCAGAAATGCAGCTGGACTCACCACATAAACAATGTAGCTACAAGAGCAGGTCAGAGCCTAGGAATACTGCGGCAAGTAACTCACCTTCTGACTCCCCAGAAACTGTCTATCATCTACAAGACACAACTCAGGAGTATGATGGAATGCTCCCTAGTTTTCAAGATGGATGCAGCTCCAACAACACTCAAGAAGCTTGACACCATTCAGGCTAAAGCAGCCTGCTTGACTGGCACTACATCCATAAGCATCCACTTCCTCCACTACCGAAGCTCAGTAGCAGCAGTGTGTCCTACCTGCAACACGTACTGCAGAAATTAATCAAAGATTCTTAGACAACACCTTCCAAGCCCATAACCACTTCCATCCAGAAGTACAAGAGCAGCAGATACATGGGAACTCCAACACCTGCAAGCCATTCACCATCCTGACTTGGAAATATATTGCCATTCCTTCACTGTTGCTGGGTCAAAGTCCTGGAATTCCCACCCTCAGGGCATTGGGGTCAACCTACTGCATGTAGACTACCGTAGTTCAAGAAGGCAGCTCACCGCCACCTTTTTAAGGGCACGCAGGAATGGACAATAAATACTGACCAGGCAACATTACCCAAATCTCATGAATGAAGAAAAGAAACCCACGGACTTAAACCGGCAACATACTCAAAGCACTCGTCTACTTACCTGACGCCATATGGCCTCACCCACTGGGAACCTAATCCCTCATCTACTTGGCATCCTAAACCTTCACTTGCCTGGCACCCTACCTCCTCACCCACCTGACACTCAACACTATCGTAAACCTGGCACCCTTTATCCACAACATGGGAACATAAGAACATATGATTTAGGAGTATGAGTAAACAATTGTGCCCTTCAAGCTCACTCCGCTATTTAACATGATCATGGCTGCTCTTATCCCAGTCTCAATTCCACTTTCCTGCATGCTCCTCATAGCTCTTTGTCCCCATTTCATCAGAAACATATCTATTTCTTTCTTGAATCTGTAGATTGATTCTGCCTCTACTGCACTTTGGGTCAGTGAGTTCCACAGATTTACAACCCTCTGGGGGAAATAGTTCCTTCTCATATCAGTTTTGAACCTACCTCCTCTCACTCTATATCTATGCCCTCTTGTTCGAGATTGTCGGGGAATATCTGTTCAACGTCCACACATCAATCCCCTTTAACATCTTATATACCTCAATCAGATCCACCCTCATCCTTCTGAACTCCAGCAAGTACAAACCTAAGCTATTCAATCACTCCTCATACAATAACCCTTTCATCTCTGGAATCAACCTAGTGAACCTCCTCTGACCTGCCTCCAGTGCCACCACATCCTTCTTCAAGTAAGGAGACCAAAACTGGATGCAATATTCAAGGTATGGTCTCACCAGTGCCTTATATAATTACACTTCTTTTCTTTCATAGTCCAGACCTTTTGCAATAAATGCCAAGATTGCATTTGCCTTTTTTATTTTATGCTGCACCTGCACGCTCGCTTTCTATGAATCATGCACAGGGACATCTAGATCCTTCTGCACTGATGCACTTTTCTTGACAGTTCTTCATAGGTCTTGACAAATTAGACAAGGATTTATGCATCTTTTACACACAATCTTCTCGAAACTCAATAGTCCTGAAGGACGCCTGACCCAGCCCTGCCTCAGATCTTCATCTCCACCCCCAACGTTCCACAGACTATATCCATGCACTGAGTAATCTGAGTGATCTGTTCTCCACACTATGGGTTCAGCCCCCAGGGTCTCCTATATCTGATTTCAATCGGGTTATTTAAATGGCCAGTTGCCTCCAGGAACTGCACGTGTGCAAACTCCACTTGTGCCGATTCTAACCACTCAAAAATGAGACATGTTAGCATCAGGGCTGAGATTCCAGATTTCTGGGGTTTTCACTCTGGATGGGAGCTTCTTCTGGATTACTGATTTGCTTGAAAAAATGTCATTAGATGCAAAAATTGAGAAGAATTAGTATATAAGATAATACTTGGATGGCTAAATCTGCAGTTACATGAGTTAGCTGAGATCATTTGTAATTTTAATTAGTTTTATTAAGTAAGAAACAATCAATTTGTCGCTAAAACATATCAAACTGGTTACTTTTGTATAACAGTCTTACACGGTCTGGAAGAACATTCAAACTGCTTGACATAGTTGAGTATCTGAGTCACTTATCAAGATAAATGATCAAAGTATTTGTTTTTGCACCAGTCTATTTAAACATTTCATTTATATTTATGCAAATGACTGTAATGCTAATTGTGAGCTTGGACAGTGGGTTGTTTGGTGAATTTCCACTATTACAAGTAAATGATTCACTGTAAATTAGCAGAAAATACCTGGTGCTCTTCTCAATACATTACATCCTGTGTTTACTTCCTGTATGATGAACACAGTGGGATATCATGCACATGGAATTAAAAGCACTTATAGATTATAAAACGATTCTGCTCTCAAGAATAGTAAATTTGCAATTTTTGGCACAAAAAGGACAGCACTGTTTGTAATCAGTTACATCTAAATTTACAGGTTGTCAAACAAAAGTATCTAAGGCAGCTGCAGATTTTACATGCCAACACTGAATTTTATACAATTAATTTTATATATTTATACAATGCCACAATGCTATTGTGTGTGCATTATTTTCAATTAGGAATAAATTCCTTATTGAATTCCTTATAGGAGGTTGGGACCACTCAAGGACAAAGGAGGTAGAGGGTGTGGATGAGATCCTAAATGAATACTTTGTGTCGGTATTCACCCAGGAGAAAGCCATGGCGATTAGAGTGGAGCATGCTAATATGATAGGGCATTTTGAGATCAAGAAAGAAGTAGTGCTGGGTCTCTTGAAGAGTATTAAGATGGATAAGTCCCCAGGGCCTGATGGTTTCTACACCACGTTATTGAGAGAGGCAAGAGAGCAGATTGCTGGGGCCTTGACCAAGATCTTTGTATCCTTGCTAGCCACTGGAGAGGTCCTGGAGGACTGGCAAGTAGGAAATGTTGTTCCTCTGTTCAAGAAAGTAGGTCTTTCCCCAAAGTGCCAAAACAGTACAACATCTTATAATACAGTAATTAGAGCACAATGGGATCTTGATCAGATATGTCAATGGGCCGAGGAGTGGCAGATGGAGTTTAATTTAGATAGATGAGAGGTACTGCATTTTGGAAAGGCAAATCAGGGCAGGACTTATACACTTAATGCTAAGGTCCTAGGGAGTTTGGCCAAACAAAGAGACTTTGGTGTGCAGGGTTCATAATTCCTTGAAAGTAGAGTCGCAGGCAGATAGGATAGTGAAGAAGGTGTTTGGTATGCTTGTCTTTATTGGTCAGTGCATTGAGTATAGGAGTTGCAAGGTCATGTTAGGGCTGTACAAGACATTGGTTAGGCCACTATTGGAATGATGTGTGCAATTCTGTTCTCCCTGCTGTAGGAAGGATGTTGTGAAACTTGAAAGAGTTTAGAACGGACTAACAAGGATGTTGCCAGGGTTGAGGGGTTTGCACTGTTGGGAGAGGTTGAATAGACTAGAACTATTTTCTTAGAGTGTTGGAGGCTGAGAGGTGACTTTATAGAGGCTTATGAAATTATGAGGGTCATGGATAGGGTAAATAGACAAGGTCTTTATCCTGGGGTGGGTGAGACCAAAACCAGAGGTCATAGGTTTAGAGTGAGAGGGGAAAGATTTAAAAAGAACCTAAGGGGCAACATTTTCACGTAGAGGGTGGTGCGTGTATGGAATAAGCTGCCAGAAGAAGTGGTAGAGGCTGCTACAACAACAACATTTAAAAGACATCTGGATGGGTATATGAATAGGAAGAGTTTCGAGGGATATGGGCCAAATGCTGGCAAATGGGATTAGATTAATTTAGCCTATCTGGTCGGCATAGACAAGCTGGAGTGAAGGGTCTGTTTCTGTGCTGTATATCTCAATAATTGTAAGGGAAATGGGGATAATCCAGGAAACTATAGACCAATGGTTGAGAAGCTATTGGAGAGAATTATTAGGGATAAAATTTACACGCATTTGGAAAAGCATGGTCTAATTAGAGACAGTCAACAGGCCTTTGTGGTGCAGTCATGTATTCATAATTTGATTAAATTTTTGAGGAGGTGATGAAGGTGATTGATAGGGGTAGAGCAGTGGATGTTGTCTACATGGATTTTAGAAAGGCTTTTGATAAGGTAGGCTCATTCGGAGAATTAAGATACACAAGATCTACAGTGATTTGACAGCTTGGATTCAGAATTGGTTTGCCAATAGAAGGTAGAGGGTAGTAGTGGAAGGGTGCTTTCCTGGCTGGTAGTCCGTGACTAGTGGTGTTCCACAAAGTTGAGTACTGGGACCTCTGCTGTTTGTAATACATATAAATAACTTGGATGAAAATGTAGATGGATTGGGTTAGTAAGTTTGCAGACAACACAAAGATCTGTGGAGTTGTGAATAGTGTAGTAGGTTGTCAAAGGATACAGTGGGATATAGATCAGTTGCAGATATGAGTGGAGAAATGACAGATGGATTTAAATCCGGGCAAATGCGAGGTGCTGCGCTTTGGGAGATCAAATGTTAAGGAAAGTATACAGTTAATGTCAGGAACAAAAACAGAAGTTGCTGGAAAAGCTCAGCAGGTCTGGCAGCATCTGTGAGGAAAAAAATCAGAGTTAACATTTCGGATCCGATGACCCTCTTTCGGAACTGATTGCAGCTGGGAAAACGTTGGTTAAATGCAGAAAATAGGGAGGGGGATGGGATAGGGAGTAAATGATGGGATAGAGCCCAAAGAGAGAGAAGTGCAGTTGGATAGACAAAGGAGTCGATAATGATCTGGCTGGGATGGGGTTGAATAAGTTGTTAATGGGGACTGTTAGTGACTAACAACAGGTGGTATGTAATGGCAGGCTGTGTGATAACAAGGCCTGGTGTGTGGGGTAGGGGCTAGGATATGGGAGAGTTTAGGCCCTAAAATTATTAAACTCGGTATTGAGACTGGAGGGCTGCAGGGTCTCCAAGCGGAAAATGAGGTCTTGTTCTTCCAGCTTGTGCTGAGCTTTGCTGGAACACTGCAGCAAGCCAGAGACAGAGATGTTGGCCAGGGAGCAGGGTGGTGTGTTAAAGTGGCAGGCAACAGGTAGTTCAGGGTCTTTTTTGCGAGCAGAATGTAGATGTTCTGTGAAACGGTCACCCAGTCTACGCTTCGTTTCACCAATGTATAGGAGACCACATTATGAGCAGCGAATGCAGTAGACTAGCTTCTGGGAAGTGTAGGTGGAGTGTTGCTTCACCTGGAAGGTATTTTTGGGCCCTTGGATACTGAGAGGGAGGAGGTAAATGGGCAGGTGTGGCACCTTCGCCGGTTGCAGGGGAAGATGCCGTAAGGCTGTTGGGGTGAAAGAAGAGTGGACTGGGGTGTCCTGGAGGGAATGGTCCCTGTGGAAAGTGGGGAAGGGAGGGGAGGGGAATATGTGTCTGGTGGTGGCATCTCGCTGGAGGTGGCAGAAATGGCATCTGATGATCTTCAGGATGTTGTTGCTTGTGGGATGGTAGGTAAGGACAGGGGGAACTCTATCGCTGATGTGGGAAGAAAGGGAAGGGGTGAGGGTGGAAGTGCGGGAGATGGGTCGGACCTGGTTGAGGACCCTGTCGACAACGTTGCTGGACAGCATTAATGTACAGAGAGATCTTGGAGTTCAAGTCCATAGCTCCCTGAAAGTGGCCACACAAGTAGATAGGGTGGTAAAGAAGGCAAATGGCATGCTTGCCTTTATTGGTCAGGGCATTGAGTGCAAGAGTCAGGATGACATGTTACAGCTTTATAAAACTTTAGTTCGGCCGCACTTAGAGTATTGCGTTCAATAATGGACGCCAAATTACATGAACGATGTGGAGGCTGTGGAGAGTCTGCAGAAGACGTTCACCAGGATGCTGCCTGGATTAGAGGGTATGAGCTATAAGGAGAGCTAGAAAAACTCCCATTCTTTTCTCTGGAGCGATGGAGGCTGAGGGGAGAATTGATGAAAGACTATAAAATTATGAAATTCATGGGTAGGGTTGACAGTCAGAATCTTTTTTCCCAGAGTTGAAATGTCAAATACCAGGGGGCTTGCATTTAACTTATGAGGGGGAAAGTTCAAAGGTGATGCAAGGGTTAAGTTTTTTACACAGAGAATGGCTGAGGGTGAATTCTCTGCCAGGGGTAATGGTGGAGGCAGATATGATAGGGGTGTTTAAGGGGCTTTTAGATAAGCACATGAAATGCAAAGAAAGGAGGGATATGGACCAAGGACAAGCAGAAGGGATTGGTTTAATTTGGCATCATGTTTAGCACAACATTTTGGGCTGAATGGCCCATTCCTGTGCTGTACTGTTCTATGTTCTGTGAATAAATTCATGTAGCAACATTTTGCTGTTTTTTTACCCTCAGAGGAAAAGACCAGTTGAGTAATGGTACCATCAATCCTTACCAGGATAAAACAGTGTAAGTAGAAAATTCAATTATGAATAACACGTGGTTACAAGGTTTACATATTTCCCTCAAATTCTCATGACTACTCAACTGGTTAAAACAACAAGAAACTGAATGCAGAAAAATTGAGACAATTGATATTAAAGGGGAGGTGGAAAATTATAGAGACTGTAATGTTATGCGACACAGTTCAATAGAATATACTTGCTGCATGATACTGTCATTATGTCACTGCGTGTAAAACTTAGAAAGCTGCTATTCTCTTTAAGAATTGAGACTACCATTTACGTGGATCATGATTTCTGCTCCTCAAAGCACATTTACGTGGATATCAGATGTGATAGGACAGCATTTCTTTGCAATGGTACACACAGTGAACAAACTCCCAATTCAATTTAGATTTTCCAGCTGACCAAGTCTAATGAGTGTTTAAAAGTGGAGATATTTGTAAACAATGCTGGTTCCTTTATGTGTTTTTTCTGCTTTATTGTGCTTAATAAGAGACACATAGGAGTAGAACTTTTGTTTTGATATGACATTGTGAAGTTCTGCTTCATTGCTATCATGTATGGAACACTGGTCTCCAGGAAAAAAACCCTCATTTTTGATGTCAGCTGAATTTGTCAATGTTACATCGGGATAGTTCTATATAAAGGTTATTCCTGTAATTCTCTAAATAAGCAATAATTAGGACAAGAAAGATTGCAAGAAGATTAATAACACTATAAATCACAATAGTTCAATAGAATACACTTTATATATGATGGTTCTCATTATTTAAAATCATTTTTACCTTTTCAAACCCCTCAGGTGATTTGATATTATTCAATGCCCTGAGAAAATTTAAGTGAATAGAAAGAAGCTTTTCAGAAAATAGAACAAAGATGTCTCCCTTATCCATTCTAATAGACAAAAAAATCCTTCAGGATATTTAATTAACCTTGCACTCTATGTTACTTTTTCTCCTCCTATTTTTCTACAACTTTCTCCTGAAACTACTGACTCACTTTGCGCTATACTTTCATTGATGCCAATGAATTTAAAACTTGCCCAAGAGGCTAGTTTTAATATGAGAATGTTGAAGGCTATTTTCTGTACATTTTTAGTATCACATAGATAGTTTTGTCTAAAATAACAAAAAACAGAAAGTATTGAAGAAACTCAATGGGTCTGGAAGCAGCTGAGGAGAGAGAAACAGAGTTAACTTTTAAAGTCTGATGTAACATTTCTTCGGAATTCTCTTCCCACCTGCCAATGTCATGAGGAAGAAGACCCCACCCACCCGATCTAAGACTTACCCACTTTCGACGGAATTTAATCCAGTACTTCACAGCAGACGATATGGCAACAGTGACCATTAAATTACAAGGGAGGCTGTGCTTCGATGTGTCAGCAACGAGCAAGCCATGCACAATAAGGTCAGAGGGGGGAAGAGGGTGACCTGCTCAACTTGCTTACCCATTGTGGGATGTCAGTTGGATTCATTGGCTATTTCCACAACACCAATTTTC
This sequence comes from Rhincodon typus, assembly GCF_021869965.1. NCBI lineage: Eukaryota > Metazoa > Chordata > Chondrichthyes > Orectolobiformes > Rhincodontidae > Rhincodon > Rhincodon typus. The sequence goes on along the minus strand of NC_063336.1, from coordinate 66,048,830 downwards.
CTGGGCCCACCTGAAATGATTGGTTGCTGTGTGATCAAATAGAAGTTGCTGTGAAGGAGATGATACCTACTGACTGTCTCCCACTTTTCTGCAGCTATGTTTGTGCTTAGATGTCATTGGAGAGGGAGCATGTAGTGTCCAACTATATTCTTGATGCCTTTAGAGACAGGTGGGCACCACAATGGGGTGGGGGGAGGTGGTACAGTGCTTTATTTCCTGTTCAATTTCCCGTCACCCTCCTCTCTTCCTACCACCTCCCCATTCACTTTTTATTGTTAACATTGCCCTTAACAGGATTTGCTTGTAAATAATAGTTTCCTGGTGTTAAAAAATATATGATAAACACCATTCACAACGCTAACTTTGTTTTCTGTCTCAGTATAAAAAAAAGCAAGCAGATCCAGAGGGCTCTTGTGGTGCTATGGTAGCGTCCCTATCCCTGGGGCAGGAGGCCTGGGGTTAAGTCCCAGCTGCTCCAGAAGTTTTTAGTAACATCCCTGATCAGGAAAAAAATATAGCAGCTGCTTTGGTGAAGGGGTGTCATATCACCGACTGCCCCTCTTCCGCAGTTATGTTTGTGTCCGAGTGTCACTGGAGAGGGAGCTTGTTGTCCATCAATACTCCTGATGCCTTTAGAGAGAGCTGGGCACAGCAGGGGACAGAGTGTTCTTTCCCCCACCAACTCCATTTTGATTTAAGCCCCGCCACCTTCCCCTCTGCCTACCTCTCCTTAACCTTTGATGGTTTGCATCGCCTTGGTGGACTTTGTATGCAAATGATTCAATTGGAAACACGAGTGATTTACTGGTGGTGGTTTTTTGATTAGAAAGACACCAAGGACGATTTGGCGATGGGAAATGTAAGAATACTTCTGGATTTAAAAATAGAAGGAGTTGAACAGCTCTCTGCACCTCCTGTAAGCTAAATTTTGCCTGCAGTCTCGTAGGGATGGGAGGGGATTGTCGCTCACAACACCCAATTAGGAGGTGGGAGGTGGCTGGAAGCCAAAGCCCCCTACCCATGTCGACAAACTGCTGCCTCCCTTCTCCATAATCCGCCCTCACTTATCTGTGTCCAAGATCCAGCAACATTGCTGGTAATGGAGAGCTGCCAGAATTTTATACACTGGCAGCTCGCTGCATGAGAATTTTCTTCCCTGAGGCCCTAAATCTCAAGCAAGGCCTGGTGTTATGTGCCTGACATTTATTTCATTTCCCTGGTATCCCCTCAGAAGTGATGTGGGGTTCCCACTGGTTCAGCAATCAATGGATGACACCCCGTTTGCCCACAGTAAATCCCACCCTTATGTCAATCCTGGTTGTAGGACGTAGAATCTGGGGACTACTTGGAGTCTCAGCAGCAAAACCACTGCTCCCACATTTCTGAATTAACTCAACTGACTCTGGTCACCATGAAGAATGAGGAAAGCGTTGTCATTCTAGAGTGGGGCTGGTGATCTAGCATTGAAAAAGGGGTAAGCTTAAGTTATAGGGACAGAAGCCTCTGAAATAACATGCAGTTATATTTGGATGAGGCTTAGAGAAACACAGATGTGACCTTTTGGGATATGCTCGATGCTGAATGCAGAATGATAAACCTCCCACCTTCCATTGCCATTGTCTCTTCCACCTTCATTTTGTAAGTTTTTCACTGAGCTGCCATGGAGCCATGCAGCATAAGAAAGGTGCACAGATATCTACCATCTAATCTCACTTCTCAATCTACACAACCCAAATTTTCTGCCCCATTTCCGTGAGTACAAATGTCAACTACATGCCCTTTTTACTTTCCAATAAATGAAATTACATTAAAAATAAACAAAATTGAGCTTCTTTTCTTTAGGAATGGAAAACATAACTATCTTTAAGAAAATTTTTTGTATTTATTAACAAAAATGTCAAAATTCATCAAAATAATTTATCAGCACAATGAATAGTGAAGATCAGAGAATAAAATTTCTATCTTTCATGGAGTCATAGAGTCTTTCAGCTATCAAATCTGTGCCGGTCATCAAACATCCACCTATTCTAAGATAGTAGGAACTGGTCATCGCGGTTGGGGCCAGAGCCACAATGGTGCCACCTGAAGGTTGCAGGAACAGCACCTCATATTTCGCTTGGGAACGCTGCAGCCCAATGGTATCAATGTGGACTTCACAAGCTTCAAAATCTCCCTGCCCCCGACCGCATCCCAAAACCAGCCTAGCTCATCCCCGCCTCCCTAACCTGTCCTCCTTTCTCCCACCTATCCACTCTTCCCACCTCAACCCCCACCCCCACCTCCTACCTACCAGCCTCATCCCGCCTCCTTGACCTGTCCATCTTCCCTTGACTGACCAACCCCTACCCTAACTCCCCACCTACACTCACCTTTACTGGCTCCATCCCTGCCTCCTTGACCTGTCTGTCTCCTCTCCACCTATCTGCTCCTTTATCCATCTTCCATCCGCCTACCCCTCTCTCTCTATTTATTTCAGAATCCCCTTCCCCTCCCCCATTTCTGAAGGAGGGTCCAGACCCGAAATGTCAACTTTCCTGCTCCTCTGATGCTGCTTGGCCTGCTGTGTTCATCCAGCTCTACACCTTGTTACCTCCACCTATTCTAATCCCATTTTCTGGCACTTGAGTGTTAATATGTCCTGGTTATGCAAATGCATCTAAATAGTTCTTAAATATCTTGAGGACTCTCACTTTTACCACCCTTTCACGTAGTGAGTCCCAGAAACCCACAATCATCTGTGTGAATATTTCCCCTCAAATCTCCTCTAAACCATTTGCTCTTTACCTAAAACTGTGGCCCTAGGTTTGACCCCTCTACTAAGGGAAAAATTTCTCCCTATCTACTCTGCCTATGCTCCTCGGAACCTTGAACACCTCAATCAGATCACTCATCTCAGCTTTTAGGAAAACAATCAACGTCTCTTCAAAAATGAATCCCTCCAGCCCTGAAAACATCCTGGGGTATCTTTTCTGTATCGCCTCTAGTACAATCATAACCTTAGCATGGTGTGGAGACCAGAAATGCACACAGTATGCCTGCTGTGGCCTAACAGACATTATATACAGCACCCTCATAACCTCCTTGCTTTTGTATTCAATGCTTTGACTAATAAAGGCCATATGCCTTCTTAACCATCTTGTCTATCTGTCCTACTGCCTTCAGGAATCTATATATGTGTACATCAAGGCCTCTCAGAATCTCTACACTTACTTGGATCCTACTATTCAACATGTAATACCTTGTTTTGTTAGTCCTCCCAAAAAGCATGACCTCACAATTCTCTGCCATTTAATACGATTGTCACTGACTTTAGCTCAGCCTCTGCTCCACTTTCCTACCTGCTCCCATATCCTTTAACCCATTAGTAGTTAAAGATCTGTCTATCTCCTTATAATTATTCAGTGTCCAGGTGTTCACTGCATTCTGAGGTAGTGAATTCCACAGACTCATGACCCTTTGAGAGAAGTAATTCCTCCTTGTCTCTGTTTAAAATTTCCCACACCATAGTCTAAAACCATGATCTTTCATTCTAGATTGATCCACAATGGAAATATTGGCTCTCCGTCTACTTTGTCAATCCCCTTATCATCTAATGTACCTCAAATACATCTCCTCTCATCATTTTAAACTCTAATGAGTATAAACTGATTAATCTCTCTGCACAAGATAAGCCTTTCATTTCTGGAATTAATCAAGTAACCCTTCTCTGAACAGCCTCCAATGCAATTACATCCTTTCTTAAGTGAGGGGATCAAAATTGCATGCAATATTCCAGATGTAGCCTCACCGATGCAACAGCACTTGTCTACTTTTATATTTTATTTCTTCAGTGCAAAACACAAAAATTCCACTTGTCCTCCTTATTATCTGCACTTGCATATTTATTGTCTGTGATTCATGCACAAAGACACCCAGGTTCCTCTGTATGGAAGCATTTTGAAGTTTCTTTCCATTTAGGTAATAAGTTGTCTTATTATTCTTCTGACCAAAACTGATTGCCTCACACTTAACCACATTAAACTTTATCTGACAAATTTTGGCCCATTTACCAAACCTTTCCATATTCAATTGTAAATTTCTTATTTCTTAATATCAATTTACTTTCCCACCTGTTTTAGTGCCATTTGAAAATTTGCCTATAATGTACATTCTATTACTACATCCAAGTCATTAATATAGATTGGAGCCTGAAGATGAACCCCTCTGGCACCCCACGAGTTACATCTTGTCAAACAGTAAAGCAGCCATTTCTCCCAAATCTCTCCTTCTGTTGGTTAGCAATCTTCTATCCAAGCTAATATTTTACTCCTAACCTTGTATGATCTTATCATGTGTATTAACCTTTAATGTAGCACCTTATCAATAGCCTTCTGGAAGTCTGAGATACTACATCTACAGGACACCCATTATCCACTTTTCTTGTTACATATTCAAAGAACTGTAACAAATTAATCAAACATGATTTACCCTTCATGAAACCTTGTTGACTCTGATGGATTGGGTTTTGATTTTTTAATGATATGATGGGTTGATGACGGTGTGAATAAGTTTATTGAGCCAATATCTTGTAACTTTATCAAGTTGGTGATAAATACCTAGCTGAGCTTATTTATAGAATTGTTTCACTGACGTTTTTCTTGGTCTCTATTGCCAGTGTACCATTTGCAGTCAAACTCAAGATGCAGGAGTTGGAAGAGGAAAAGCGTGCAGTTGGAATGTTAAATGTGTGGGAGCCAGCATCACCCCTGACAAATTCTGTCATTGGCAATGATGTGAAAAAAAAAATAGGTTAATAAATGCATCTTGCATGTTGCATATTTCTTGATTCTTGTTTCATTTTCTAAACCTTTGCTTTCCAGATGTTTGTCAGACTGAAATCTCTCTAACCTACAAGTAAATCATAAATTGTAGGTGGTAACTGAGTGGAAAATTGTTTGGTTCATGTTTTAGGTAGCCTGACTGAGGGTAAGGGGGTGTATGTGCTGGGGAAAGCAATTAATCAGATTGTAAGATGAAACGCAAGCACCCAACTGCCTTCCTGCCTCCAACAAAATTTGATCAAGGGCAGGAAAGCTTGTGTTCAGACTTCCATTTGCTGGCTGAGACTCTTAATGCGAGCAATCAAAGGGTCTCAAGCCACCTCTATTCTTAGTAACACAATGGTGGCAGACTGTCACCACCTAGGGAGCATGACAAGCAAACTGCACAGGATACATGTGGTATCCTCTGGATAGGGTGGGTATCCCTGGAGCAAAATGGCCAGGAATAGGATAATGGCACTGACAGCACTGAAGACTGACAGGTGGAGGAGAAGGTAAAGGTAAACTGGAGCCAGTGAGAAATAGGAGGTTTCATAAACACCCAGTATACACTGCCATGCCTGAATTAGATACACCTGGTTCTGTGTTTCCAGCATACAGGAAAACAGTTGCCATCCTCAGGCGGTGAAAGTCCTCGGTTACCACCGCTATCGTTATTGGGGGCAATATTCCATGAGAGGCATGCATAACCACCATCTTTATGAGGGGCAATGTGCATTAGGGTGCACGCACAACATTCCATTGACCAGAGTCAGAATGAATGGATTGATATACACACGCAGCAAATTCAAATCACATTTGTATTTTCTGAATGTCTATTTGGGTCTGACAGTGGGGGCTTTTGGAAACTCCTTTGGCATGAGGTTAGGAGATGAGGAGTTATGCAGGAACTGAAATTATAAGAAAGATTTGTTTGTTCTGAATTTCTATCCCAGGCTGACATTGTCACAAGCTGTAAACAACTTTTACGGAACAATAGAACAGGATTCATAGACGGGAGGCACAAAACAAACATCACAACGAGACATGTCACTCAACTCACAGGGACCTGAACAAGATCAGCCTTTGACCATGGAATGACAAAGATTTGTCTGTTTTCTTTGTCGGAAAGGATTGCACACAAGATGGCAGCAAAGTAAGATGCTCCAGCCGGAGCTCCTCTGCTCCACCCGTTCTTTTTCTTATTTTCTCTCTTTTTTTTCTCTGTTTCTGCAGTTTTGTTTCAAACTTTAACTTAAACTGGAGGAGAATGGAGGAGTGAAGGTCATCATTGGTTAACCCTGAAGGTGAGTCCCAGACCAGGCCAGCGCAGGGGATGTGAGTCCCAGAGTGAGGCCGGTGCAGGGGGCAGCGAGTCCCGGAGTAAGGTCAGTGGGGGGGAAGTGAGTCCCAGAGTGAGGCTGGTGGGGGGCGCAGTGAGTCCCGAAGTAAGGCCGGTGCAGGGTTAGTGAGTCCCGGAACGGAGGCCGGTGCGGGGGACAGTGAGTCCTGGAGTGAGGCCGGTGTGGGGCGAGGTGAGTCCTGGAGTGAGGCTGGTGTGGGGTGAGTGAGTCCTGGAGTGAGGCCGGTGTGGGGGGAAGTGAGTCCCAGAGTGAGGCCGGTGTGGGGGGCAGTGAGTCCCGGAGCGAGGCCGGTGTGGGGGATGTGAGTCCCGGAGTGAGGCCAATGTGGGGGAAGTGAGTCCTGGAGTGAGGCTGGTGTGGGGGAAGTGAGTTCCAGAGCGGAGGCAAGGCCCCTGTGGACTGGAAACAAGGCCTTGAGGCTTGAAGCCCAGCGTGGTCTGGAGGCTCGGTTCTGGAACGGGCTTGGTAAAAATTGAGTACTTAAAAAGAAACTTCATTATTCTTATGCTGAACTTTTATTTATTATTCTTTCAAGTCTGTAACACATACTTAAGTTTCTGTGCCGAGGTGCCCTGTACCTGAAATGGCACCAAAGCAGTGACATTGCAAATTTTTCACTGCATCATTTCAGTGCACATGACAATAAAGCTAATTCAATTCAATTCAATTTAATTCAATTTGAACAAAGAAGAGCCACCTCATTGCCTTTGTTGCTGACCCCTATGCTCCCTTCTCCACAACCCCAATCGCACAACACCCCTGTCATCATGGTGGGAGGCAAACCTTGGTTTCTTCTTCATCCTAGGTGTCCAGTGGCTGTTGTTCTATCTTCCTGGTGTCACTGATGAGTAAATGAGCTGCCAGCCTTGGAATGAGCAACTGCTTTCAATAGATGGGATTTTCACTCCTGGGATCTTTGATTACAGCAAAGTGCATTTAAACTAATGGGTCTTTTTAGAGGCAATATAGGTCTCTAGCTAGCTCTGCAGCAGATGAAATCACTGCTGCCTCCATAAAGTTAATGGTACAGTTTGCCATATATCTCAACTTTCAATTTCCTGTTAGCTAATTTTTTATTCAAACTAAAATGCCTTGTTGAAACAAAATGCATTGCATCTGCTTTATCCACCGCTCTTTTGACATACTCAAAGACTAAAATAAATATAATTTCTCTTTCACAAAACAACATTAGCTCTTCCCGATAGTTTTATGATTTTCTAAATATCCTGCTAATAACTCTTTATGAGGCTTCTGGCATTATAGACTGGCCTACAGTTTCTTGCTTTCTGTCTCTCTATGAATGCGGTGCTAATCATGGTTTTCTAAGCCGCTGAGACTGTTTTTGGTTCTAGGGAATTTTGAAAAATTGCTGCCAATGTTACCATTGTTTCTGCAGCCATTTTTTAAGACCCAAGGGGATGGATCTTCAGGTCCAGGGGATTTGTCAGCTTTAGTCCCATTTGTATCCCTTGTATTTCATTTCTCCTATAATCTGTTCTGCTGGTGTTGATTGAAGACTAACTGTTGCCTACGTACTCTTCTGCTCTTTACATAATGCAAAGAAAGATATTATTTCTAACTGAGACAGTAGAGACTCAATTTCTCGTGTAAGACAAGGTAACACTGGCAATGCATTGGTCTCACACTACTGAACCAAAATAACATCATGGAATGTGAGTACAAGGTCTTTGTGTTCAGTTGGATGATAAACACTTCTGACAGAGCTTACAGGGTTTTAGATGCGCAATTAATCTTTGTTTCGATTAGAAAATGTTTTGCACACCTACAAAATGAGAAACACAGAGACTTTGGCCCTTTCTTTTATGTAAGTGATTTCATTAATCAAATTAGAATATCTTCTGTTTCAGGTGAGATTTCACATAATACTGACATGATTAGAACCAGCAGTAACAATATGCATTCGGGAATTCCAAAATGATTAGCTTCAAAATGAGCTACTTAATTGTTGACATACTATTTTTCCTGTAGGTGATTAGTTTAGATATGCATTCAGCAAGTGATCTAAATATATCTCAACGTGAATAAATTAATTGAAGATAGTTAATGGTTCTGTACAGGAGTCTATCCTTCAATCATTGCATTCCAGCCACAAAACGCACCTGCAAATTTATAAGAATTCTGTAATTCTGTTGGTGTCAAATCACTTAGCTTTATGGGTTTACCTTCTTTTGCCCCAGTTGAACAGGAAAAGCAAGTTATTTTGCTGGCTTTGCTGGAGACTGCTTGGTGAAACTACTTCCTGTGTATTTTTTTCTGGTTCTGTGTCAGGGGAAAATTATCCCTATGTCTGAGCTAACTAAAGTCCTTCTCATTGACTTCTCTATATCCTTATCGCTCAGCAGCTCAGTAAGCTTGCCTTACTGGTAGCTGATCAGAACATTTTATAGTCTGCTCCACTACGAACAACATGGAACATTTCCAGGGATCAGAGCCTTCATTTTCTGCTTGACTTGACCCTTATAATGATTGTTTCTGATATCAAATGATTGACCATGGGGCTAAACATGTAGACTGATAGCTACACAGATAACATTACAAATCTGTTGAAACTGTCTTAATGATTGACAATGTGCATGTTGAATCTATTTGAATGTCAAATATTCAAGTTTTAGTGAAATAAAAGAGGTCAAAGAGAGTAATGCCTGGTAAATATGAAAGGAATTTTTCAGAGTATGTCTTTGATAATTTGAGATGGAGACATTTAAGGAGATTAATTTTGAATTGCTGCCTGCCCACTGTATAAATGATGAACAGACGGCTAGAGAAGGAAATCGTGGAGAGGTTTTCACATTTCGTCCCCTTTTAATGCTAGAGTGCGGGATGGTAGGGTAAGCTATCATAGATTCACAGAATTGTTACAGTGCCGATGGAGGTCATTTGGCCCATCATAGCTGCACCAGTTCTACTACTTAGCACCCATTTTTTTCCCCACATTCCTGCTCACTATTTCTATCCAAATAGTCACCGAATACCCTTGTGAATGTTTTACTTGAACTTTCCTTCACCACACTTCCAGGAAGCACAATCTGTACCCTAATCACTCTTTGTCACATCACCATTGCTTCATTTATAAATCACTATAAATATATGTCCTTTTATTCATTCCTCTTTTACAAACAGCTACAGCTTCCCCTAACTACTGTGTCCAACCTCATTTTAATTCTCTATCAAATCTTCACCTAAATCTCTATCAAAGCCTTTATTAAATCTCCTGGTATCCTCCTTCTCTCCAAGGAGAACATCTGCAGCTTCTTCAATCGATCCTCATAACTGAGATATCTCATTCATGGAGCTGTTCTTGTAAATTGCTTCTCCAATGCATTCACATCTTTCTTATAATGTGGCACACAGATCTGTACATGATGCTGCAGGTGAGGTCTAACAAGTGTCTTATACAAATTGAAAAATCACCTCCTTGTTCTGGTACTCTATGCCCCTATTCATAAAGCTGACATCACTGTATGCTTTAGTAAGTGCTCTCTCTACCTGTCCTTCCATTTTAAAAGCACATTTACAGCCTTGTTCCTCTGTTATGAATGGTTAAACAACATGTCAGTCTGTTCAGATGGGAGTCTCTTTAAATGAACGACTTAATGTCCTGTGTCCTTGGCACTTTAATAGTAAATTTTATGCACAAAATACATCATCGAAGGATGTGCCAGGAAAGAGTCTTTTAATTTTGGGTTGTCAGGAATGCTGTTGCTAATTTCATGGAAAGCAATACAATCCTTGAGGGCCGATTTATGAGCTGGATTGAGACAGGAGTTGAATGATATCCCACAATCAGTCTTTTACCAGCTGCAGTAACATATCCACTTGATACTAGCAGCCTGTCTGCTATACTCCAACAAGATGAAAATCTGAATCTGGTTCAAACATCCTGATGCTGATTTCAGGCAGGTGGCATGGGCACTCTGCCAATATCCATTTTTTGGTTCTCTGTAAAATCTATACGTAGTATTCAGACACAGCTGATGGAGAGAAGAGAGATCAGTTAAGCTACAGTGATCTGTGAAGAAGAAAATGACAGAAAAAAGTATGAAGATAAAAGATATGGACTTTGAAATGATTAATTTAACTCAGCCATGATTTTTCTGAACTGTGCCTCTGCTGTATCTCTGTCTGGTCTATTAAACGATAAAAGTAGGATTTTCTCATTTCTAGAAATGACAAGGAAGGTGGTGGGAAAGGCAAATAATTGTGTGGGTTGACAATAGAGACATACTTAGCCCCTTCCCACCACTTCAGAAATTAGGTTGTGGGTGGGAAGGTTGACCACCAATTCAGCTCCTCATTTCATGGATCCAACTGACCTGTGGAGGATGTGAGAGTGCCAAGAGTTATATTCTGTTACATCCTGTGTAAGAATCAACTGGGGAAAATGTTCCACTCCCTGCCAGAGGAAGTCTGGTCTTTCACCTGGAGCACCACTTTCCTTCTCAACTTATGAGTCTGCCTTAGTCCTATTGAGGAATCCTGGCTGGCAAACTGACAAGAGTTGGACCAAAGTTACCACCCAGCTAGGGCACGGAACAGGACTGCTCCAGGGACTGTCTTATGGGAGATAAGTGCTAGTAATAAACCAACTGATCACCACCTCAGTACAGCACTGCTTTGTCACTTTGATCCCTCTCCGGAATTTCTCATGAAAGTACAGATGACCACAAACTTCTTCTGGTACAAAATGCTGCACCGTGTTGCTATTGAGGTACTGAGTTGCCTGATTAGGGACAGCAGTCAGACACTGGTGTGCTTTCACACCCAGATGGTGGCTTTCCACTACACACCCTCAAGCAATGCCCTTAAATCAAGCAGCCTCCTCAGACAGGTGGCATATTCCTTCTGCCAGGTTCAGAGACTCATTTACGATGTGCAGCTCCTGTTGATAAATTTTTTCTGGTCTTCATAACCTTTTGTAGCCATTGTCTGTCTTTTACCAGGATCTGACCAAGATCTGGGACGCGATCAGTACATGCTGGATTTCGCTCCCTATGGAGTAGCCATTGTCATTAGGGATCCTCTGCTGAAGAATATACACCTCCACCAGTCTGGTTTTTGGTGACTGGTGAAGGAGAGGGGTCAGGTGACTGGGGTGATCACACTCTGGGTCATTCTGAATGGTGGACAATGGACTGAATGATGCCACAAGAACTTGCCATGGTAAATGCCAAAACTATCTAGATCTTCAAAACAGTGGCACTCAGCCTTAATAATTCATGTGCTATTGAGATGGTTCAAGTATGTGGTGGGTTTCAGTCTGAATTGACCTTGCATGTGATGGAATTTCACATTGGCTCCAGACCCTAAACACTCCCTTGGAGACCCATACCCCGCAATTTGAGCCGGTTGTGAAGGCTTTCCTATACAGGTAGCTGTTACGCACTGTTCACTTCTTTAACTTCATCTGTTAACTGGACATTCTCTGCTGTAGTGCTCCATCTTGCCATTTATTTGTGGCAGAGACTCCCAGTGGATGGGTGTTACATGGGAGATCTTTCCCCTTTCCATTGGGAACCTGGAAGGAAGATGTTGCACAAGGCAGTTGCAGACAATCATAGGTCAAGTAGGTTCACAGACACCCAGACTGCCTGTAATTTTTGTGGCCTTGAGGAGTCCATGTTTATGTAGACTGTTTGGACTTTAGCACCTTTCTTGTGTTTTTAAAGGAGGGCTTGGGACTTTACAAAATCTTTGTTTGCACTTCAGTCTCACGCTCCTGATCTTTGGGCATGAGAAACAAAGAGGGCCAACAGATTGAAGGATCTCCTTGTGGATCAACCATGATCATACTGAATAGTGAAGCAGACTTGAAGGTCTGAAAGGTCTAATCCTACTCCCATTTCCAATGTAAGTGGCTGATTTAACAGGCTTTCTCGCTGGAAGTGAGTGGTGTTGATCACTCTTAACAACACCCGCTTGTTGAACATCAGTGGAAGGTGTGGAAACCATCATACAGCGAGACTGGCAAGCAAATGTTTTTGCATTTTCTTGTGGCCTAGTAAGTGGGCATTGAGTACATGATTGATGGGCTCAACATTGATAGCCACCTTGTCCCTATCCATTTCTCTGATCATCCCTCACCGCCGCTTTTCACCAACATCACCCCGAACTCCATCTACTGTCAATTGCCTTTCTCCAGTGATTGCATGGTGATCTCTGATGAAGGCCCAAGTGTACTACTGGCTGCAGCCAGGAACCTCAGAGGCAGGGCTTCTGCTGTGCATTGGGAATTCATTCCCTTTGGATTTCCAGAGATTGGTTGGCTGGTGTATTACCAGTTTTGGTGGCAGGCATCAGTCCCCCTTATTAAATATTGTCCCTGGTTTGCCTTCCTATGCATTTTCAGAGCAAAAGCATTTGAAATACTTTTTAGCAGAAAGACCATAAGGAGGAAAGATTAAAAAGGGACTGGAGGGGCAACGTTTTCATCAGAGGGTGGTTCATGTATGGAATGAACTACCAGAGGAAGTGATAGATGCAGGTACAGTTACAACATTTAAAAGGCATTTGAAAAGGAAAAGTTTAGAGGGATATGGGCCAAACACAGGTAAGTGGGACTAGTTTGGTTTGAGAACCTTGGTCAGTTGGACTGAAGGGTCAGTTTCCGTGCTGTATGACTTGATGGCTCTACGACAGAATAAAGCTTCTTCCAGCCACCTCAATCAGATATTTGTAACTTTTTTCACAAATACTATAAACAATTCAAACAAAAATCAACATTGCAAAAAAGAAATGTCGCACAAAGTTTGAAACATTTTAGGAATTCATTGTGTAGGTTAGGTGCGTTAGCCATGGGAAATGCAGGGTTACAGGGCAAGGGTAGGGGGATGGGGATGGGTCTGGGTGGGCTGCTCTTCGGAGGGTCAGTGTGGACTTGTTGGGCTGAATGATCTGTTTCTACGCCATAGGGCTTTTATGATTCATGTCTGAGGCATTATTTATCCTGCACTATAAAATAAAAGTTATAGGTTATCGTGGCATGATCACATTGTTGTTTGTGGGATCTTGCTGTGCATATATTTGCTGTCACATTTTCCACATTACAATAACAACTACACTTTAGAAGTACTTCATTGGGTTTTATTCACTTCGGGCATCAGGAGGTGTGAAATGCACGCTATAACTATGTCTTTTTCCTCCAAATAGACATTTAAGGAGAAAGAGCAAAGCTACAGGAAATCCCATACACTATTCCAGATGCTTGCTTAAGGAGTTAAAGGATAACTGATGTTGAAGGTTAAAAAAGAGATGATTTGGGATTCCTCTCAACCTACTGGCTATCATGACAGATGTTACTGCACTGCACTGAAATGCTGACTGAAGCCTTAAGATCTACCAACTTTTGCACAAGATATTGTGAGTGCATTGTCACACTGATAGCTGCTTTTCCCCTAATAGTTACTGATACATGAAATGTGTAGACATTTAAGAGTAGGATCACTCAAAGATATCAAGCACTTAATCAGAATTATAACCAGACATTTATTAAGCGATAGGAAAGTCAAGGATTGCAACAATAACAAAGTCTACATGTCCTTTGTATCAAGCACAAGCTGCATCCCATATTAACAACAGAACTTACAACAATTAAGTAATGTTCCAACTGAGCTCATTTATTGTGGTAGTGGGTTTCAGTGAGATTCTCTCTGGCTTCTTGGCTTGATGATGAATTTCTTTGACATGCTATCTTGTATGGGCCTCCAGGTCAATGTCCTGATCCTCATCTTCACCTTCATCCTCAGAAGATTGTTGATTCGCCAATTTCTTCTGCATCTGGACATTCCCTCCTTCGTTGGTCATCAAAACTTCATCTAAATGAAGTCTGTGGTTTGGTTTGCTATGGCCCTTGTTTATATCTTTGTTCTCCATCAGTTTGAGGGTTTCAAAAAGGTGTCATGAACTCTGTTTGGAGATGATAGACCTTGTCTCTCACTAGCTATGCTTGTATAACCCAAGGACCTTGGAAGGTGATAGAAACCTATGATTTCTCCAGTGTGTAGCAGGTCTGGCAGCTCCTAGGGTGTGTGGTGCAGACATCTAAGATTTGGCATTAATGATCACATATAAATGAACATTGATGGAGTGGAAGCCTTTTCTACTGACAAATGTTGCAGGTTGTTGATAGGGTGCTCTCAAAGCATTATAGGCACTGTTGCTTGTGCCCTACACACTGGAAAAGCTAGCAACAGTCGAGAACTTCGCTGCCCAAGCTATTTGACTCCCCTCATTATGGGGGGATAACTCTTCCCTCCTGGAGTTCCCTATTCCCTCTTTTGCTTTATAAGGTCACACCCATCTATCTTGAATTGTCCCCTTTCACTGTAATCCTTCCCTCAACCCAGTTCAATGAAATTTATCTTCAGGCATGAGTTGCCTGCTTTCTCGAAGAGTCCAAGAACTGCCCCCTGAGACACCTCCTGAACATTATAGCCCATAACTCCAGGACTGACTCCAGTTCACCTTCTGGGCAGACCTGGCAGCACAACCCTGACTGAGCACTGCCCAGCAGTGGATGAATATCTTCACAACACCCTGACTGATCTACTTGAAATCCCCAGACTTGTGCATGGGACCTGCAGGATTGATTGTGGTCTAATCCCCAGACTGCAATGATACAGATCCCCAGACTCTGGTGGGACCAACTGCTTGACTGACTATGGACAGGAATCGGAGGAACTCCTTTACTAAGTATGGCATTACTGTCAGACAGACGATAGTCCTGTTAATTTGACTAAGGACTGCTCCCCTTTGACTTTCGCACATGGCTATTTGTTTGAAGTACATGCAGTACATTGACCATAAATGCTGTTGGCTCATGCCATGCTTCAGGTGTGACATTAATATCTATCACTGCTTTATGGTGACATGCCCAACCAGTACCTAATTCAGTGCTGCCCATTATGACAAGTAGCCTGCCACAGAGGCTGGCAGCCTACAAGTAAGGGTAACAAATCAAACTAATCATCGTGTGGAGATGCTGAGATTCAAATATGTGCCTGCACACAAAGTGACCTGGCAGAGGCATGCAAACCATAGATGTCCTTGAGCTCCAAAGTCAAGTGTTGTCAAGGCTGAAGAGAGATGGTCCAAGAGCAGACATGATGATGTGGTGAGGCTAATGGTTTGCCGATGCCCACTTGTGTGCATGAAGAGTGGAGGAGGATGATGCCCATGGAACACAGGAACCTTGTGATGAAGACAGAGTTGAATGACAGCCCAGAGAAGCAAGTGGGGAGATGCTGCCACCAAATAACTGCTCTGACTTTCATGATGGGACATGGCAACACTTGATTTCTCAGTGAAGGAGTGGCGAATGGCAAGAAACATAAGAATGAGGTGAGCTGGGCTAGGAATGAAATACAAATGCATGGAAATAAAGTAATTGCCATTCAACAGAAAGATTCTGAACTCACCATTTAATGCTTAAGGGAAAGACTTGAAAATATGTTCTTAAATTTGAGGTTCTGATTCGAAGTTTTTAGTTTTAGTTTTCCTGTACTTTCCCAACATTTTCTCCATTGCCCATGCCACTCCAGGGAGGAGAAAATTCCACTCTAGTTTCCTAGACTTGATGTTGGGTTACTGATTTTTTTAATAACACTACTGCTGGGCCATTCTTGCAGCTGAACACATATTCTTTGGTGAGTTGAATGGGCCTGTAAAGTCCAAGATTGTAAGTGGTGCATCAAGGCATCTTTGTAGAGCAAATTGGAAGGTTTCAGTGTTTGTTGAAGGTGACAAAGTGAGCACCATTCCATTATGGAGAGCTGAATGGGCCATGCCAGAAGTGGTTGCTGATGCTGTGTCCAGGGGATCTTGTGCTTAAAGAATGTTAATTTTTTTAAAAATGAAAGCCCCAAATTTAAGCTCAGCAGGAACATGTGGAAACCTGGACTTGAGTTTTCCCATTCACTAACAATTCCCTTTACTGCTATCCTCCTGTCTATCTGTTGTTGAGCCATTGTATAAACAGGTTAACAATATACAGATGCATTTTATTGGAAATTACCTCTTTTGTGTATACTGTTCCACAAGTTCAGAAGTGGAGATGTTCTCTGATGATTGCACAGTGTTCAGCATCATTCATAACTCCTCATACTGAAGTAGTCAGTCTCCTTATGCAGCACGACATAAAAATTATCCAAGCTAGGGCTGATAAGTGACAAGTAAAACATTTGCAGCACACAAATGCCAAGAAATGACTATTTCCAATAATCCAGTGTCTAATTATTGCTCCTTGATGTTCAATTACATTACTTGTAACCTCCAACACCCAGAAGGAGAAAGGCGATAGATGCATGACAACGCCACAAGCCAAATGTTTCACTCCAAGCCACACACCATTCTGACTTGGAACTATATTGCTGTTCCTTCATTGTCACTTGGTCAAAATACTGTAATTCCCTCCCAGTCAACCTATGGTTGTTCTAACCCAAGAACTGCATTTGTTCAAAAGGCAACTTAACCCCACTTTCTCAAGGGCAATTAGGGATGGGTAATAAATGCAGGCCCAGCCAGAAATACCCACATTCTGTAAAAGAATTAAAAAAAGAAAATCTGTATCTATGTTTGACTACAGCCTTGTGTTTACATTGCATTGTTGCATACAGTAAATCATTTGGCCCTCTGCAAAGTTCGGCCTGATTTTAAGTTCCATCCTACATTTTTATACACTTCATTATTCTTTGTTTTGAACTTGGTGGGAACCAATTGCAAGTCACTGGGCATTATTATGAACAGAAAAGAAGTGGATGACTTATCCCTTTCTTTTTCCACTCCTCATTGGGGTTTTGAAGGGAATAAATGAATGTTTAACTATGTACATGCTGTAATCATAAATGTGCAATCAGAGAAGTTTTCTTGAGTTTTAAAAGCAAGAAGAAATGTTCTATTGCATTTTATTGATTGACAGAACAATCCCCCACCTCCACACACACACACACACACACACACACACACACACACACACACACACACACACACAAACTCTCTCTCTTGATTAAGCAATCTGACAGGGCAAAATGAAAGGGATATGTGGCTTTTGAAGGTGGCTGACTTGGTTGACTTCAGGCTGAATTTGGTGTTTCAGCTGCTTTCAGCATCAAAATGGTTTAAACAGTTAGGTGGACAACTTAACTGTCCTCCTAGAGACAGAAAGTGTTGGGTTGACCTCTTCTTAAAATCTCTGTCTGTAGCACTTGAATAATCAAAGTCAGCGGAAGGAAAGAGAAAAAAAATGGAAACAGAGAAAGTCCCCACTTAGGGTCTGACATCTTCAGCGTGTTGGATGCCTCAAAGACACAAGAAGTACTGGGTCAATACAAGACCAGTGTACTATGGAATTTGGTGCTGGCACAAGTAGCACCAATCATTGTACCTTCTATACTGGCCATTGCACCAGTAACACTGGTTATGGCGTAAGTCTGCTGTAGAAAATACTGTAGTCTCTGATGCTACATTGCAGTCATTGCCCTGAGATTCTCCATAGCTTCCTGGGGTGTTATGAAAAGTCTGTTCGAGTGGGGTTTTATATTGGTGGTGGAGGATGTATTTGGTGATATCAATTGTCTCACATTTAAGAATCCATAAATAATTTATATTTTATTTATAATACATTATAATACATTATCAACAAAGTTCACAGGATAAAAATACAATTAATGTAATAAACAAGGAAAACTACTACTACCACTCTCCGCACCCCACCCACCCTAAAAACAGCTTGCATGCTTGAGTTCCCCTTTCTGGGCTTGTTCAAATCAATTATATTTTTAGAACTATAACTGTAGACCCAAGCTTGTTCCTTGCAGACCCCTTCGTCAAACATCCCCTTGGAGGGTAGGTAGCAGCTTAAGCAAGCTGTGGGGAGAAAAGAGGGAGAAATTCTTAGCAGAGGTGGGCATAACAAAATCACAAGGCAGGTGGAACATTCAAAGTTGAGATATTAGTCAAAAGTGGTATAACAAGTTTCGAGGACCTGTGAGTGCATTATTGCAAATGGTCATCTGTGATCAACTCACATTTGACAGCTCTTAGCTTAAGAGGAGAAAGTGCAGGCTTTGGCTTGTTGGGATTTATTGTGCTGGCAAAGTGGGTGCATAGCGTTTTGTGGATGGTTCAATTCCATAGAATCTCAGATCTCCAAAGAGCAGCAGCCAGGTTCTGTACCAACATTGAGTTTGTCTTCAAAACAAGAATGGTCTCCCATTGCTGCTCCATTATGTGCATGCCACCCTGAAGTTGTTGGAGAAAAAGACATATCTGTTTTCTGCTTGGAAAGAGACATACACTGAATTTGTGTACAATACTTGCGTGCAGATGATACTCTGGAACAGGAGGACCACTGACAGAAGTCCAGCTACTCAGCACTTGCACGTGTTTTATGAACCATGATTTAGTGCAATGAGAGAATAGTTACCATCCCATCCATGAGAGGATGGTCTCTGCCCAGCTTGACATGGTCTGCAGTCAAAATATTTGCTTAAACATGCAGAGGTCTAGCTGGCTTGTCATATGACCTTCTGTCTCACACAAACAGAAATTTCTGGAAAAACTTAGGAGGACTGACAGCATCTGTAAGGAGAAGGGTCACTTTTTCAGAACAAGACCATCTCTCTCTACCTGACAAGTCACCCAAATACTAATATATTCCAGTTGCCTTGGCTTACATGATAAGATTATGTCTAAATACATTCCTTTTATAATCTGAGTCTCATTATCCAAATGATTATGTTTAATAGTTTGTCTCCACCCAGTTGAGTTTCTGGGCGATTGTCATCATTCAATGCTATTGATGTAGAATCTGAATAATTGTGGTCCCAGCTCTGACCCCTACTGAAATTCACTGGTCATCCTGAAAAAGACCCCTTTTAGCTCACTGTCTGCCTTATGCCAGTCAGCCAATCTATGCTCATCCATGATGACCTTCCAAAAAACACCTTCTAGCTAGTCACCTTGTCCACTCTTAGGAGGCAATCCATGTAGGTCACTCCCACTTAAAATCTCATTCATGCTGTTATGAAATGATACTTTATATTTAAAAAAAACTGGTTAGAAACGCCTAATTGATATTTGTTTAAAAGTGTAACAGCCACATTTCAATGATTTGAGATTACAGTCAAAGGTAACTGCAGGTATGCATTATGATGCTTTCTATATTCCGATACCACTCAAATGGGGACAGCATGTCTATAAAGCCACATCACAGCAAATTCTTTGCAGGTGTATGAATGGAAAATATGTTCTATAATGATCTGGACGAAGGAACTGAGGCATCATTAATAAGTTTTCAGATGACACAAAGATAGATGGAAGGACAGGTAGTGTTGAGGAAGTGGCAAGGCTGCAGAAGGATTTGGATGGGCTGGGTGAACAGACAAAAGCTTGGCAGATGGCATTTAATATGGGCAAGTGTGAAGTTATGTAATTTGGTAGGAAAAATGGAGGCATAAACTATTTTCTTAAAAGGGGAAAGTCTTCAGAAATCTGAAGCACAAAGGGACTTAAGGAGTTCTAGTTTAGGATTCTCTTAAAGTTAACATGCAGGTTAAGTTGGCAGGTAGGAAGGCAAATGCAATGTTAGCGTTCATTTTGAGAGGTCAGAGATGTTCTGCTGAGACTGTTTAAGATCCTGGTCAGACCACATTTGGAATATTGTGAGCTGTTTTAGGCCCTTCTAAGGAAGGATATGCTGGCCTTGGAGGGCGTCCAAAGGAAGGTTACAACAATGAACTCGGGGATGAAGGCTTGTCACATGAAGAGCAGTTGAGAACTCTGGGTCTGTACTCAATGGAGTTTAGAAGGATTTGATTTGATTTGTTGTTGTTACATGTACCTAAGCACAGTGAAAAGTTTTGTCTTGCGAGCAGTACCGGCACATCATAGCAAACAAGGACATACAGATTCGATACAGTGTGGAGCTGGAGTAACACACCAGGTCGGGCAGCATCAGTGGAGCAGGAGAATTGACGTTTCGGGCCTAGATCCTTCATCAGGACTGGGAAGGGAGCAGGGATGGGGCTGGGGAAGTGTGGGTGGGATGGCAATATGTGGATGCAGGTAGGAGATGGACAGGTAGTGTCAGGTCTAGGAGGGGGTGATGAGAGGAAGGGTTGGACATAGGATGAGGCCAAGGGTGGGGAGATTTTGAAACTAGTGAATTCCATGTTTAGGCCATCAGGCTATAGGCTCCCAAGGTGGAATATGAGATGTTATTCCTCCAGTTTGTGTGTGGCATCACTGTGGTACTGGAGGAGGCCCAGGATGGACATGCCAACCAGGGAGTGGGAGGGGGAGTTAAAATGGTTGGTGACTGTAAGGTGTTGCGGAGCACTCTGTCACTGAGTCTACGTTTGGTCTCACCGATGTAGAGAAGGCCACAATGGGAGCAACAGATAGACCAGGTTGGAGGATGTACAGGTGAACCCCTGTCGAATATGGAAAGTTTGTCTTGGGCCTCGGATGGAGGTGAGAGGGGAGGTGTAGGGGCATGTGTAGCACCTCCAGCGGTTGCAGGGAAAGGTGCTGGATGTGGTGGGATTGGTAGGAAGTGTGGAGCGGTCGGGAGAGTTGCAGAGTGAATGGTCCCTACAAAAGGCAGATAGAGGTGGGGAGGGAAATATCTCTTTGGTGGTGGGGCTGAAATGTAGGTGGCAAAAGTGGCAGAGGATGATATGTTGGATGTGGATGTTGGTGGGGTGGTATGTGAGGACCAGGGGCCTGTGTCTTTCTTTTTGGTGGGGGGAGAGGGTTTGAGGGCAGCAGTGCAGGAAATGCAAGAAATGTGGTCGAGGGCATTTTCGATCACTGGAGGGGGGAAGTTGCGGTCCTTGAAATAAGAGGACAACTGGGATGTCTGTGAGTGGAACACTTCATCTTGGGAACAGATGTGGCGGAGGCAGAGGAATTGGGAGTAAGGGATCACATTCTTGCAGGAGAGTGGGTGACAGGAGGTGTAGTTAAGGTAGCTGTGGGAGTCGGTGGATTTGAAATTGATGTTAGTGCAGACAGTTACTGGATATGGAGACAGTGAGGTCAGGCAGGGGAGGGAGATATTGGAGATGTTGCAGATGCTGGATTTCATTTCTGAAGAAGGGTCCCGATCTGAAATGTCAGCTTTCCTGTTCCTCTGATGATGCCTGGCCTGCTGTGTTCCTCCAGCTCCACACTGTTATCTCTTATTACTGCAAATTGATCAAGGTTAGTCAGGGTACATTTATCCACCTTTTACTTTACAACATGCCTTTATAAAAGATCATATTGAAATGATAGAAAAGTAGTGGGATTGAAGCAGATAAAGCAGTGTGGAAAATTTAACCAAATCTAGTTGGTTTCTACCAGATAGGTAGATTGCCTCTTAAACGTCTGTTAATAAAAATTCACACAAAATGACATGCTTTACTGTCATATCCACTTTTACATTTTTGGCCTTCAAAAGTCACACCTTGCCCCTTATTCCTGCCCTCGTTTGATCCTAGTGTAAGACAAATTGAGTCATTGCCCAAGCTGGCGTGCAGGTCACCCTGGTGTTCCAGCAGGAAAGTGGACTTTAAATGAAGGAAGCTACATTTTGCAGCCTATTATCTGCACTCAACTATTACCCAGTTAGGGCTTCTGCATTTGCTATTTGAATAAAAATATTTCCTCTACATTTTCTTCATTATTAAGGATTCTTGAGTCAAGCAGAGTACACCTGGCTTTTTAACATAAGAATAAAAAACTAGGATTGCATAAATGAGAGCCTTTCAAGCATTTAATGAACTCAGTTGGGAAAGCCTGTGCATTTACTGCAAGATGTGGTGCACTGCAACTGGATAAATTGACCATTCTCCTTTCTAGCTGGTATTTAAGCAATTTTCTGAATTGTCTTTCTCTGTGCTTTCTAATCAGCTAATCAGTACCGTGTCAAGGGTTTAGCTTCAGGGGAAATAATGAATGCTGTTCATGTAGTTTTTTGTCAAGGCATTTTCATTAACATTTTTTTAATGACGGAAAAATGCCTAACCTCAATTAGCTGGCACTCTAAATATATGTACATAAATCTGCTCAATGCCCATAGAAATGCATTAAAAAGTTAATGAAGCATTAATAACATTATTTTGCTCTGTTTTAAGTGTCAAATTGGAATACTGTTTCTTTCACTTTGGTCTTCATGTTAAGCATTGAATCATGTATAAATATAGAGCATTTTATTTTGCTATTACTCCTTTATTTTATAATTTTCTTTTATAATAGCTCCACTTCAAAATAATTTAATAAGTCATCAGTCTGTAAATGTGAAAAAGTATCCAACAAGGCCACATGTGAAAATATTTTAATATAAAACTTTTTAAAAATATTATTTAGGATGGGTTTACTGTTGTTAGCACAGAACTAAAATTGCAACTAATGATGGCTGCTTGTCTGTATTGCAAAACTTGTGCAGAATCCCAGTCTTTTATGATAAATTTTAAAATTAGAAATCAGTTATAGAAGGAAAAGCTAAAAATCATAGATAGGGTCATAACAATGGTATTGATAGAATGGGGATATGTTGAGGCATGAGGTTGCAGAACATGTTGGAGTATAACCCTGCTGCTGCTACAGGCCCAAAACAACTCATGGATGCCCAGTCTTGACTTGCTAGATCTGTTTGAAATGTGTCCCATTTAACATTGTGGTAGTGCCATACAACATGATGTATGATATTATCAATGTCAACGTGTGACTTTGTCTGCACAAGGACTGTGCAGTTGTCGCTCTTATCAATACTGTCATAGACAGATGAATCTGCAGCCAGCAGATTGGTGAGGATGAGATTAAGTATGTTTTTCCTTGTTGGTTCCCTCACCAGCTGCCCCAGACTCAGTATAGCATCTATGACCTTTAGCACCCAACCTGCTGGATCAGAAGTGCTGCTGCTAAGCCATTCTTGATGGTGAACATTGAAATCTCCCAACCAGAGTACGTTTTGCATCCTTGCCACCCTCAGTGCATCTTCCAACTATTTTTCAATATGAAGGAGCCCTGATTCATTAGCTGAGGGAGAAAGGTACCTGGCACCAGGAGGATCCCTTGCCAATGTTTGACCTGGTGCTATGATACTTCTTGATGACTGGAGTTAATATTGAGGTTCTCCCTGTTTAATGTGCACTCTGACGTCATCTCTGCTGGATCTATCCTGCCAGTGAGACAGGACATATCCAGGGTTGGTCATGAAGGTGTCTGTGACGCTATTTGCAAGGTATGGATTCCATAAGTATGACATTTTCAGGCTTAACCAGTCTGTGAGACAGTTGTCCTAAAGTTGGCATTAGCCCCCATATGGAGGCCTTTACAGGGTTGACTGGGTTGCTTTTTCCCTTTGTCATTTCTAGTGGCTACATCACTGTCAAGTCATCTGTCTGGTTCCATTTCTTTTCTTCTAGGCCATTTCAGAGGCCAATTAAGAATCAATCATTTTGCTGTGGATCTAAAGTCACATGTAGGTTAGATCAGATAAGGAGAACAGTTTCCTTCCCACATTAGTGAGTCAGATGGTATTAACGGTTGTCATTAGATTCTTAATTCCAGATTTTTTTTTAATCCAAATTTGACAATCTGCCATGGTGGGATTCAAATCTGGGTCCCCAGAACATTGCCTGGGTTAATAGTTTAGCCTTAAAAGCTAAGAAGCTTGTTATTATAACTTTATCATGGGCCACTATTGCATTTATAATTCAGTGGTGAGAACATTTCCAGCCATAGGTTCACTGCCACCATCTTGAGAAAAGTGGATAAACTGGCAGCGTAGTCAGTAGTACATAATTTTGGTGGGGAAAAAAACACGTTGCTAGCCTGGGATAGTGTATAAGGTGCTATCTTTCATGGAGCTAAGGCAGCACTCACGCTTTCATGGGGTTCTGCTTGAGAACACCTCCCAAGAGTGATCAAATTAACTGGAATTCCCTTTCAGCAGTCACCTTCAAGCCAAACTGGCAGTTATCTGAGCTTTCCTGTCAGCGGTGTGAGTCACCATATTAGTCATCTGATTTAGTGCCTCATGTACATCACAGTTGCATGCAAAGTATTGAGACTTTTTTAATGCTTTCACCTCTTATGCCTTACTATTGCTAAAAGACTTATATTTTTTAGGCTATTCTGCCAGGGCCCATAATGCAAGCATTATGATCTTTGTTCATTAAAGGAAATGGATCTTAAATGAAATGCTGAAAAAAAAAAATTCTTTTACTTCCAAAATAGAGATTGGAGTATAGTTCTTTCAAGTAATTGTATATGACTTTAAGCCACATTGGTCAGTCAACACATCTTGACATTGATTACTAGAAAATCCAATCCATCTGAAAGACACCATAATCTGCACAGCGGTAGACTCTTATCTATACCAGAGATGTATAATGACAGAATAAAGATGCATTGCTGTAAAGTGGGAAGAATTAATGCTAAATTGCACAATGTTTCACATACAAAGTGGTTATATGCAAGAAATTTCTTGGCCTCAAAGCATTAGCAAATGTCATCTTCAGGAGAAATTGCTACAGCTAGCTGTGAATGGGTAAGAAATTCTTCAATTTATTAGTGCAGGTATTTCCTCAATATTGCAAAGTTTTATTTGTACACATCACTTAACTTCCCTCCAATTTTCAAAAGATGACTATTTGACAGATACATATTAGAGAAGGATTTATTAATTAATCAAACTAAACAATTGATAATATTTACTTGCATAGTTGAAAAAGATGCTTTAAAAATATTTTTCATTGACACTTCAAAGCTTCCTACCTTACTTAGATAGTAACTAATGCAATAGGACATGCTTTAGAATATTTATTTAAAACAGTTTTTTACTCTAGAGTTGGTAGCTCAATACAGATTTCCCCAACTACTTGGTATGTACTCCAGCTAAATGAAGGGATTGTGAGGAATGATGCAAAAGTTCACTACCTGATCTGATACATATGCTCAACAGTCTTTATTTACTAGTTAAAATGTATCCACTCTCGTGACGGTGATTGATGTATTTGAAGAAGAGTGAGGAGGGATATCTGAAATGTAAATTTGCCAGGCAATAAAATGTCTCTTTTAACTATTCAAATCTGCTTTGTCATCTCATTAGAAATATTTTAATGTTCAAGTTTAGTATAGACATTTGGATCTTAAGAAAATGCCATCAATGTTTATTTTAATGACAGTCATGTTACTTTTAAATGACAAAAATTAGGAAAAATGTTAAAATCTGTCAGTAATGCACGTTGTTAAGAGCAGTCACATTAGTTTGGTGATGAAGTAAGAGTTAATGCATGAAAAACGATGGCAGAAGAATGAAGGGTCTCTGGAATATTGTATTTTTGAATCTATATATAGGGATTGTGAAATGATTAGAGATCATTTGCTCTTTATCCAAATTAACACTAGGAATTTAAGTTAGAAATTGTTCTCTTTTATTCATTCATGGATGTGGGTATTGCTAGCTGGGACAACATTTATTGTCCATTCATAATTGCCCTAGAGAAGGTGGTGGTGACCTGTCTTCTTGAGTCACTGCAGTCCATTTGATGTAGGTACCCCCACAAATAGAACAGAATCCCTACAGTGTGGAAGCAGGCCATTTTGCCCATCAAGTCCACACCAACCCTCTGAAAAGCATCCCACCCAGACCTATCCCTGTATTTCCCATAGCTAATCCACTCATGGGGCAATTTAGCATGGCCAATCCACTTACTGCACATCTTTGGACTGTGGGAGGAAACCGACACAGACACGGGGAGAATGTCCAAAGTCCGTATAGACAGTCACCTGAGGATGGAATTGAACCTGGGTCCTTGGTGCTGTGAGACAGCAGTGCTAACCACTGAGACACTGTGCCACCCTGTTAGAGGGAGTTCCAGAATTTTAACCCAGTGACACCGGAGGAACAGCAGTATATTTTAAAGTCTAGATGGTGAATTGCTTGGAGGGCAACTTCCATCTGGTGCTGTTTCAACATATCTGCTTCCATTGTCCTTCCAGCTGTGGGTTCATTCTAGGCAGAGTCAGGTGTATTTTAATGGGTAATGAACAAATGGCAGAGATGCTAAATGATTACTTTTGTTGCTTTCACTGAAGAAGATATCGGGAATCTCCCAGAAATAGAGATCCAAGTGGCTAGGGAGAATGGGAAATCATGTTTGATGAACTTATTAAAGTATTTCAAAGATATTATTAACATAATTGATGAAGGACAGTCATTGGACAAGATAAATGATTTAATCAATCTGTTCAGAGATGTGAAATAAAAACTGAAAGAAATGCAGAGGCTGTAAATCGGGAACAAAAACAGAAATTGCTGGAAAAGCTCAGCAGGTCTGGAGCATCTATTAAGAAAAAATCAGAGTTAGCAGTCACTGGACCCGAAACATTAACTCTAATTCTTTCTTCACAGATGCTGCCAGACCTGTTGAGTCTGGAGCATCTATTAAGAAAAAATCAGAGTTAGCAGTCACTGGACCCGAAACATTAACTCTAATTCTTTCTTCACAGATGCTGCCAGACCTGCTGAG
>NC_063336.1:65990357-66022120 GCF_021869965.1 Rhincodon typus | reverse complement strand
ACATTAACTCTAATTCTTTCTTCACAGATGCTGCCAGACCTGCTGAGCTTTTTCAGCAACTTCTGTTTTTGTTCAGAGATGTTATTGCACTCTTCTGAATCAGGTGGGCCTCAAACACATATCTCCTACCCCAGAAGTAAGGACACTGCAACTGCATCGCAAGAGCCCTTTCAATAGATATAGTATGTTTGGATTTTCAGGACGCTTTTTATAAAGTCTCCCACATGATGATGATCAGAAAAAAGATATTAGGGAACTAGATGGCTTTTTACAAAAGTATCACAATGGTTACTTTTTCACCAATATTCTTCTATTTCCAGATTTTATTTGAATTCAAATTTCACAATCTGCCACAGTGGAATTCAAACTAGTCCCCAGAGCATTAGTTGGGTCTCTAAGTTGGGTCCAATGGCAGAACCACTACACCACTAACCTGTACTAAATTAACAGTCATCACTCACAGACTTTTATAGAATTTTCTCAATAATCACAAAGTATTTTGTTTTCCTCATCAGAACAGTGATTCTTTCATTATGGATCAATCATCAACTCTTCAGTACAATATGTGTGTTGTCAACCTTCATTTGTGATCAAGCACAATGAATACGCACATTCCAATTGAACATTGACGTGTCAAGAGATGAGTCCTTTCTAAATCATACACAAATCAGCACTGCATATTTTATAGGAGGGATCCCAACATTGGAAATGGGAGAGATCATCTCAACTCTTTTTTAACCACTCTAAAAGTATAATGGGGATACTAGGCCAACGTTCCAATTATAAATGAAACCAGTTAATCCAAAATAGAGCAGGAACTAAACCTTTTTCTTTCTGCGCTTCACTGCTCAGCACTATGTTACACAATGTACTCTTTCACTAAGCCAGTGGGAAATCTCATAGCTGGGTTCTACATCTTGCATGTTGTTGTGTTATACAGAAAAAATGGCAGAATTTCTTTAAATTATACATATAAGCCTCTAAAGTAAATCGCTAATTATTTTTTCCCAGGTTTAATTTCATTTTACTTTAAACAATATTGTATTACTAATATGGATCAGTCATGGATAACTCTTTGATTTGTCCAGACTCAGCGCTCACAAGTACACCACAGGGAGGCAGCCTCTGTCCATTACTTTAATAAAAGTTCATGAAACTTTTAAAAATTTCATTCTCTGCATCTTTGCTGAATCAGAAATATTCCTCTTGACCAAGATGTGGACTAGTATACCTCAGGAAAATGAAAATTTAACCCAAGTGTCTTAAGCCCTTGGATGAATACAAAACCACATTATTTATCAAAAAACAATCTTTAGATGTCTCACTTAATGAAAGTCAGAGGACTTAAAGAACCAAAAATTACCAGCAGAAGGCTGTGCCATTAATGAATTCCAACAGCTTGATTCTGAATAACTTATGTCAAATTTGAAAATATAATAAAAATAATTTGTAAACAATGCACTTAGAAAAATTAAAAAAACCCTCAAATTTGCCTTTCTAACATCTTATAAACCAGCATCACTGTCATAGAACATAGAACATAGAACATTACAGCGCAGTACAGGCCCTTCGGCCCTCGATGTTGTGCCGACCTGTGAAACCAATCTGAAGCCCATCTAACCTAAACTATTCCATTATCATCCATATGTTTATCCAATGACCATTTAAATGCCCTTAAAGTGGGCGAGTCTACTATTTTTGCAGGCAGGGCATTCCACGCCCTTACTACTCTCTGAGTAAAGAACCTACCTCTGACATCTGTCTTATATCTATCACCCCTCAATTTAAAGCTATGTCCCCTCGTGCTAGCCATCACCATCCGAGGAAAAAGGCTCCCACTGTCCACCCTATCTAATCCTCTGATCATCTTGTATGTCTCTATCAAGTCACCTCTTAACCTTCTTCTCTCGAACGAAAACAGCCTCAAAACCCTCAGCCTTTCCTCATAAGACCTTCCCTCCATACCAGGCAACATCCTGGTAAATCTCCTCTGCACCCTTTCCAATGCTTCCACATCCTTCCTATAATGCGGTGACCAGAACTGTACGCAATACTCCAAGTGCGGCCGCACCAGAGTTTTGTACAGCTGCAACATAACCTCATGGCTCCGAAACTCAATCCCTCTACCAATAAAACCTAACATACTGTACGCCTTCTTAACAACGCTATCAACCTGGGTGGCAACTTTCAGTGATCGATGCACATGGACACCGAGATCTTTCTGCTCATCCACACTACCAAGAATCTTACCATTAGCTCAGTAATCTGTATTCCTGTTACTCTTTCCAAAGTGAATCACCTCACACTTTTCCGCATTAAACTCCATTTGCCACCTCTCAGCCCAGCTCTGCAGCTTATCTATGTCCCTCTGTAACCTGCAACATCCTTCCGCACTATCCACAACTCCACCGACTTTGGTGTCATCCGCAAATTTACTAACCCATCCTTCTACGCCCTCATCCAGGTCATTTATAAAAATGACAAACAGCAGTGGCCCCAAAACAGGTCCTTGAGGTACACCACTAGTGACTGAACTCCAGGATGAACATTTCCCATCAACCACCACCCTCTGTCTTCTTACAGTTAGCCAATTTCTGATCCAAACCGCTAAATCACCCTCAATCCCATGCCTCCGTATTTTCTGCAATAGCCTACCATGGGGAACCTTATCAAACGCTTTACTGAAATCCAAATACACCACATCAACCGCTTTACCCTCATCCACCTGTTTGGTCACCTTCTCGAAGAACTCAATAAGGTTTGTGAGGCACGATCTACCCTTCACAAAACCGTGTTGACTATCCCTAATCAAATTATTCCTTTCTCGATGATTATAAATCCTATCTCTTATAATCCTTTCCAACACTTTACCCACAACCGAAGTAAGGCTCACTGGTCTATAATTACCAGGGTTGTCTCTACTCCCCTTCTTGAACAAGGGGACAACATTTGCTAGTCTCCAGTCTTCTGGCACTATTCCTGAAGACAATGACGACATAAAGATCAAAGCCAAAGGCTCTGCAATCTCCTCTCTAGCTTCCCAGAGAATCCTAGGATAAATCCCATCCGGCCCAGGGGACTTATCTATTTTCACACCTTCCAGAATTGCTAACACCTCCTCCTTATGAACCTCAATCCCGTCTCGTCTGATAGACTGTATCTCAGTATTCTCCTCGACTACATTGTCTTTTTCCTGCGTGAATACTGACGAAAAATATTCATTTAGCACCTCTCCTATCTCTTCGGACTCCACGCACAACTTCCCACTACTGTCCTTGACCGGCCCCAATCTTACTCTAGTCATTCTTTTATTCCTGACATACCTATAGAAAGCTTTAGGGTTTTCCTTGATCCTACCTGCTAAAGACTTCTCATGTCCCCTCCTGGCTCTTCTTAGCTCTCTCTTTAGGTCCTTCCTGGCTAACTTGTAACTCTCAAGCGCCCTAACTGAGCCTTCATGCCTCATCTCTATATAAGCCTCCTTCTTCCTCTTGACAAGAGATTCAACTTCTTTAGTAAACCACGGTTCCCTCGCTCGACCACTTCCTCCCTGCCTGACAGGTACATACTTCTCAAGGACACGCAGTAGCTGTTCCTTGAACAAGCTCCACATTTCAATTGTGCCCAGCCCCTGCAGTTTCCTTCTCCATCCTATGCATCCTAAATCTTGCCTCATCGCCTCATAGTTGCCTTTCCCCCAGCTATAACTCTTGCCCTGCTTTATATACCGATCCCTTTCCATCGCTAAAGTAAACGTAACCGAATTGTGGTCACTATCACCAAAGTGCTCTCCTACCTCCAAATCTAACACCTGGCCTGGTTCATTACCCAATACCAAATCCAATGTGGCCTCGCCTCTTGTTGGCCTATCTACATACTGTGTCAGGAAACCCTCCTGCACACATTGGACAAAAACTGACCCATCTGAAGTACTCGAACTATAGCGTTTCCAGTCAATATTTGGAAAGTTAAAGTCCCCCATAACAACTACCCTGTTACTTTCACTCCTATCCAGAATCATCTTTGCAATCTTTTCCTCTACATCTCTGGAACTTTTCGGAGGCCTATAGAAAACTCCCAACAGGGTGACCTCTCCTTTCCTGGTTCTAACCTCAGCCCATACTACCTCAGTAGACGAGTTGTCATCAAACGTTCTTTCTGCCACTGTAATACTGTCCTTGACTAACAATGCCACACCTCCCCCTCTTTTACCACCTTCCCTGATCTTACTGAAACATCTAAATATAATGCTTAATTTCACTTTGAAAATACTACTTAATCATTTGATTAGACTTCCTTATCACTGCTTATAACATACAAAACAATTTCTTGTTGTCGTCAGTGTCATAATTTAAAGTTGTGATTAAATTCTTCCATTGAAGTGATGCCAGTGTATTCCTTAAGGCCAAATGTTACATATCTGAGTTGAGGATAAACAAATGTTTTCAGCCAAAGAAGATAAATTGAAATTTTAACTCAATTCAATCAGGAAGCATATGGATATTTCATTATAAGTGCTGTAGAAATGCAGGATTCTGATACAAGATTATTCAAGGGAAATAATCAAAACCACAGTAGTTTCAAAGGTGCGGAGAATTATAAAGTAAGTAGTGAATGTTAAACAGGTAGTAACATGCATTACGTTTGAAAGAACTAAAGATTCTGCCAATGAACGAGGAGCATGTAGTGATTGTGACGAGGTCAGCCAAGTGGAACTCATGGAAAATGAATTCCCTGATTGGGGCTATTAACCCGATTCAATCAGGCAGCTCCTGGCTGACAGATAAGAGCAGGAGTGTCAGAGTTTCTGCTCTCTCTGGGAGCTGGTTCTGAGGGAGTGGACCAGTGTCAAGTACTATGCATGTATAAATAAAGGGTGATTTGGTGAGAGGATACTGGACCTTGTGGAGTTATTTCAGTGGCAATGAGAGTGTGATTAATGATATAAACATGTAAAAGTGCCTACTAGCCAAAGCCCAATAGCTTGTGAACCTGCAGCTTTTTCGGTTATTAGGAGCATAGCTTTCCCTGAGGCACCAGATACTAAAAACTTTCAGGCGTTGATAAATTTAGTTAGGGAATATTAGGACCTCAAGCCTCCTCCAATTCTGAGTTGCTATTGTTTTTACTCGGCAATTCGAGAACTGGGGAGCCCATATTTGGATTTTTGATGAGGTTCAGATGACTGGCAAGGGCATGTGATTTTGGTTTAACCCTTAACGAGATGCTGAGAGACTGTTTGATCTGTGGGATTAATGATGTAACCATGCAAAAGCACCAACTAGCTGAATTCCAATTGGGCTTCAAACAGGCACTACTGGCTTTGTCATTAGAAAATGTATATGAGTTGCAGGGTATGCCGATGGAAATGGATAATCTCACCAGGCCAACTGAGCTTCAGAGACATCACTTGAGTGAAGGCAATTGCATTACCTCATTCAGGACATATCCTGAACAGAGGGACTCTAGGTCAGCCCGCAGAAAAATCTCAATCAAAGACAAACCTCGGCCAAATGGTTAACATTTTCTTCAGGATCCAGGCTGGCAAGCCATTGTAGTTGCTGCCAGTATGTGGACTCGAGAGAGAAAGATTGTCCCAATAAGCCTGATTTGAATTAGAGAACACATTGGCCAGTATCCAGGAGAGTGCACACCGTTGAAAGCTCACCTACCTCTGGTTTGGAACAGTTAAATTTTTAGCAATGTCCAAATCAAAACCAATGAAAGGTCTGGTTAAATGGTCTCCTGTCTAATGGAGGTTGATACAAGCACAGCCGTTTCAGTGATCGCAGAACCAGCCTTTATCAAAAGTCACTCTGGATTCCAACCTCTATGATTCTGTAAGACCTTGGCTAGACTGAGAACCTATACCAAAGAACCTTTACAGATTGAGGGTACAATTTTGGTTCTGGTTTTGTATGACAAACAGCTGATTCAGTTACTATTGATTGTCGTAAAAGGTTTGGGCCCAAGTTTGATGGGGCAAAATTGGTTGAGAAAGATTCACCTTGATTGTCTCAATAACCTTTGATTAGAAAATGGCTACCTGAAAGAAGTCCTAATTAAATAAGGAGAAGTTTATCAGAAAGGTCTAGGAACCATCAAAGGGGCCAAGGCCACCTTGCATGTTGACCAGGAAATGATTTCACGATACTGCAAGGCCTGCCCAGTGCCATTTGCCTAATGGGCAAAAGTAGAGGCAGAAATCAAGAGGCTGGAAAGTGAAGGAATCATCAGACTTGTCCAGTTTGTGGAATGGGCAGTACTAGTTGAACCAATTGTGAAGTCCAATGGGTTGGTTCGCCTTTGTGAGGATTTTAAACAAATGGTAAACTGTTTTTTGCAGCTGGATAAATATCCAATCATCGCTTGGTGGCTGTCCTTCATGAAGTTGGACAAGAGCCATGTGCTCTTGTAACTGCGGTTGGATGAGGATTCCCAAAAGTATGTTACAATTAATACACATAAAAGTTCGTAGCAATATACGAGACTGCCATTTGGGTATTGTCAGCCTGTGCCATATTCCAACGGACAATAGAGAACATTTTACAAAGACTAGCCCAGGTCGCCATCATTTAGACAATTGCACATAGTCCTTAGAAATTTCTCCAAAATTGGTGTACACCTTAGAAAAGAGAAATGTGTGTTCCAGGCACCCCCAATGACCTGTTTGGGCTACAGAGTTGACGAGACTGGGTTATACCTGGTGGAAGATAAAGTGAGGGAGATCAAAGGTGTCCTGGCTCCTATTTCTGTACTGGAGCTTAGCTCTCTCCTTGGATTAGTAAATTATGACAGAAGGTTCATACATAACCTGGCCTTGATCCTGGCACCTTTGCATCAACTCTTAAAAAAGGGTCCGCCTTGGAAATGGTCATGTATCCAAGCCATAGCTTTCAGGGAAGTGAAAAACAGCCTTCATCCTCTAAGGTCTTGGCACATTATGATCCCCAGTGAGATCTGGTGCTGACATATGCCTCCCCATGTGACATTGGGGCATTATTAGCTCACAGGTGGCCCAATGGAGAGGAACACCCAATAGCATATGCATCCAGGACTTCGAACAAAAGGGCATCACAACCAGAAATGGGAACTTTTTTAGACTTGGAGAGACCAGATCACAGTTGAGGACAGCATGGGCAGCAAGAGTGGCTGTCCTGACCAAATGTCGCCGCCAGATACTGGCTGAACTCCACCAGGGTCATCCAAAGGTTTCCAACATGGAGATGTTGGCGAAAAGTTCTGTCTGCTAGCCAGGATTGAATACAGAAATAGCCACGTTGGTGGAGCAGTGCCCAGGGTGCTAACAAGGGTAAAAATTATTGCCAGTAACCCCTTAACATTTGTGGGAATGGCCGGGTAAGCCCTGGACTCTGTTACATGAGGACTATGTAGGCCCTTTCGTAGGCTCAATGAAAGGTTATTGTGGTCACTATTGTGGACGTCCACTCAAAGTGGCTGAGCATGCATAGGGTTCATTCATCAAAGATGGTGTTGTTGATAGAAAAACTGTGTGCATCTTTTTCAATACACAGACTCCCAGAAATTTTGGTCACAGATAATGGACCATTGTTTACCAGCAGGGAATTTGAGTATTTTCTAATGTCAAGTGGGTATCCAACTACATAAGTACAGCTTCATGTCTTCCATCACGCAATGGAAAGAACAGTCCAAACTTTGAAGGCAGGCTTAAAGAAACAGCCTACAACTTCACTCATTAATAAATTGTCCCAGTTTCTATTTGATTATAGGACCACCCCTCATGTAACTACAGGGTTAGAGCAATCAGAGTTGCTAATGGGGAGAAGACTCCGTGCCAGGTTAATTCTGATCTTCTCGGACCTTTTGTAGGAGGGTGAAAATGCATCAGCAACATCAGTGTCAGACACAAAACACAGCTAAGTAAGACAAACAGTTTACTTCAGGGATGATGTTTGATGTAGGAACCCATTGACATATAAAGTTCAGTAGGTGTGATGGTCCTAAACAAGCACACGGACCATATGCAAGCTGTAAACTTGCAAACAGTGAAGGAGCAAAATGCGCCCAGCTCCTCAACAGCCTTTCTGACTGTTCCAGAACTCAGGGGTTCTCCCTCTCCGTCATGGTTTGAAGATACCTTGGAGTCTGAGATGGACACAGAAGATGTCACTGAATCAACACCTTTGCTGCCTGAGGAAGAGAATGAATATCTTCCGAGATGCTCTGGGTGTAAGAGGTGAGTGACTGTGTGTTGCACATTGCTTGTATCAGAGGCAGAATTGGAGGAACCTGACCCAGTGTTAAAACATCCCAGGGGGAGCTACAACACAAAGAACTCGCCTATGTCCTCGGACTCGGAGAGGAAGGGATATAATGATTGTAACAAGGTCAACCAGGTGGACTGCATAGAATATGAGTTCCCTGATTGGGGCTGTTAATCTGGTCCAATCAGGGAGCCCTGGCTGACAAATAAGAACAGAAGTGTCAGAAATCCTGTTCACTCTGAGACCTGGCTCTGAAAGAGTTGGATCAATATCAAGGACTCTCCTCGTGTAAATAGAGGGTGACTTGTTGATGGAATACCAGCCGCTATGGATTTATTCCACCTCCAATGCCAAGATAGTTTTCCTTAGATAAGATGACTAAAACTATTCACCATATTCCAGATGTAGTCTGACTAGTGCTTTGTATCATTTTAGCAAAATCTGCCTACTTATGCAAATATTCCATTTGCCTTTTCTACTAACTGTTGAACTTGAATGTTAACTTTTGTGATTTATATGTGATAACTCTCAAATCCCTCTGTCTTATAGCTTTCTGCAGTGTTTCCCCAATTAAATAATATTGAGTTTCTCTGTTTTTCTTGCCAAAGTGCATAATCTGTGTAGTGAGGATAGTTTTCTTTGGGCAGAATCTTACAGAGGTTTGAACAACCTGGACTATGGTGAAATTTGTGTCAGAATGGTGTAAGAAATCCAGTGAGGCCAATCTCAATGTTGGCAGCAACTCATTGTGCCTTTATGCATCTACTGGGCATTGCAATGAGTTTCTCACTCGGCAGCAGTGTGTTTCTAATTAAAGGGGATTATTTCTTGTTAAATACCATATTAACAGCACATCTCACTTCATTAATGAGCAGTTTCCTATTGCACCAAACATGCCAAATGCACTTGATGTCAAGAATTCTTGACCTGAGAGACAGGGCATCTACCTGCTGCATATGAAGAGCGTTCATCTTGCTCAGCATTAATTAAAATCTCAGGGCACCAACCAGACAGGCTCCTCATCTTTGGACATTAGCATCTGAGATTTACTCGTCCCTCAGGATCCTCATGTCACCACTCCAATCCATTTGAAGTCTCCTCAGGAAGAATCGAAAGTCAGCAGCAATGAGCACCTTGTGCACAGGGACAGGTATACAGCTGAAGGAATGCACTAGGCTGCATCTGAGGGTTGCACACTTGCTGTCTTAGCTCTCACTCACTTAGTTTCACTTACTTTCATGTTTGAGGCACCTATACCTTGCTGTGACTTAGCGTGCTAATTAGCGTAGTCAAACAGAGGCCAGAACGAAATGAACATTACCTCAACTTGCTAAGGTTGCCGGAATGTAGGAGGGGGAGCAGGTAGAATGGAAGTGGAGGACCCAGATATCTCTGGAGCATCTTGAATGGAGACCCCTGAGGTGCTCTGTGTGTGTGTGTGTGTGTGTCTGCGTGTGTGTGTTGGGGGGGACTTCCTACTTCAGCTGGGTGCCTCCTGGCTGCCCTGTCTCCATGTGAGGAATTGCTAGCTGATTCCCTGTCACCCTGTTGCCTCTGGTCCTATCCTCTGGACCAAAGACTGGGGCGATGAAGTGCAAGTACATGCATCTCTGCAGCAAACTCTGAGGGGGCTGGACCCATCTCTCCAACACAGCAACCAAACTGTCCATGGAGGCAGACAGAAGATCATGTGTTTGAGGGAGCTGAGTCCCTGTAGCATAACTGCATTCCTGCAGCCGTTGGGATATGAGGGTCATTGCCTCCCACATACCTGTTCCTCCCCGTGCATATGGACAAAGGTCTCATTGTTGTCTCTAATGGGTCCTCTCCTGCCTGGGGCTCAGCAGGTACCTGGTCTCTGGCAGTCCTCTGAGTGCCAGTGGCCTGGGGTGTTTCTTCCTCGATCAACTGCAGAGGAGTCATGACCTCAGTGATGCTTCCTTTGAGGCCTCGGAACTGTTTTCTTCAGAAGTTTTCAAAAGTTTGCTTTTCAGACTAGAAGCCTATGACCAATGATATGCCACTAAGATTGATGCTGGATCCACTGCTGTTTGTCATTTATATAAAAGATTTGGATGCGAATAGAGGAGGAATGGTTAGCAAGTACGCAGATGACACAAAATTGGAGGTGCAGTGGACAGTGAAGAAGGTTACCTCAGGGTACAACGGGACCTTGATCGTTTCACCAAAAATCCTCAGACAGCTCCTTCCAAACCCCACAATCACTTCTATCTAGAAGGACAAGGGCCTTCGGGAACATCACCTCCTTCAAATTCCTCTCCAAATCACTCATCATCCTGACTTGGAAATATATCGCCTCTCCTTCACTGTCGCTGATTCAAAATCCTGGAATTCCCTACCAAATGGCGTCAAGAAGGCAGTTCACCACCACCTTCTCAAGGGCAACCAGGGACAGGCAATAAATGCTGGCCAGCCAGCGGCACCCACATCCTACGAAATGAATAAAAGCCGGCCAATGGGCTGAGGAGTGGCAGATGGAGTTTTAATTTAGATTATTGTGAGGTACTGCATTTTGGAAAGGCAAATCAGGCCAATGGTAAGGTCCTGGAGAGTGTTGCTGAACAAACAACAGGTTCATAGTTCCTTGAGGGAGTTTGGAATGCTTGCCTTTATTGGTCAGTACATTGAGTATGGGAGTTAGGAGGTCATGTTGCAGCTGTACAGGACACTGGTTAGGCCACTTTTGGAACACTGTGAGCAATTCTGGTCTCCTTGCTATAGGAAGGATGTTGAAAGGGTTCAGAAAAGATTTACAAGAATGTTGCCAGGGTTTGAGCTATAGGGAGAGGCTGAATAGGCTGGGGCTATTTTCCCTGGAGTGTTGGAGGCTGAGGGGTGACCTTATAGAGGTTTATGAAATCATGAGGGGTATGGATAAGGTAAATAGGCAAGGTCTTTTTCTTGGGGTGCGGGAGTCCAAAACTAGAGGGCATAGGTTTAAGGTGAGAGAAGGAAGATTTAAAAGGGAACTAAAGAGCAAATTTTTCACACCGAGTGTAGTGCATGTATGGAATGAGGCGGGTACAATTAAAATATTTAAAAGGCATTTGGATGGGTATATGAATAGGAAGGATTTAGAGTGATACGGGCCAAATGCTTCCAAATGGGACTAGATTAATTTTGGATATTTGGTCGGCATGGATGAGTTGGACCGAAGGGTCTGTTTCCATGCTGTACAGTTCTATGACTCCATGATTGTAAGTTGATTAGGTGGCTTCTTGCAAACCAGATAGTTTCTCTGCTGAGGACAAGAATGTTCTGCTGATATCTGCAAGACACAAGGGAGAGAAGGTGTGGCAACCAATAATTACAAGGGCTGTACAATGAAAGAAATTGATATTGGAGTTGGACTGAGAATTGTTATGGAATGAAGGGTAGTACTTCGTCAGGTAGTGGGATGTGGACGTCCCAGCATTCGGTGTTGGGGTTAGGGGGTTGGGGAATAACAAGAGTGAGTGGAGCAGACAGAAGTGAGAGTGGTAGATCATGACCCTTAGTCGGGGGTGGATACTGTAGCAGAGATAGTGTGAGGTAGTAGAGAGAAAGGTGTAGCATTTACCCTGGTAGAACAGATAAGTTCATTGACTTTCTTGCAGTATTATTGGCCATTCCACTGCACTGTGGAGACTGACTGACGTGAGCAGTCACCTTGAACCTGGCTACCAGAGACTAGTGACATGCCTCCTCTGCCAGTCCTCAGGGAAGAGGACCCCTGCCTCCCCACACTACCTTGTCCACCAGGACCTCCAAGTCCCTTTTAGAGGATCATGGCACAATCTTCCTCTTCTCCCACGTCTTCAGACTGAATGGCTTGTCTGGGTGTACAGTGATCTTTGTAAATTGTGCATGTGCCAGGGATGCTGGTCTTTTGATGGATATCCACTGAGTGGTGAGTTGTCTCATGCATAGCATATGGTAAGATGGGGCTAGAATTGGATAAGAATGATTCTATAGGGGTGGGGTAGGTAGTTAATGAGGCAAGTTTTGTAAGATAGGGCAAGAAATCATATTAGGCTTCATGCCAAAAACCCCTCCAAAAAACACTCAATGGAACTGGCAGTTAGTTAGAAAAACCTTAAGATTCAGCTTAATAAATGTACTTGATCAAAGATCCAATTGTTTCTTAAAATGGATGTACAAATTTTGTACAATTTTGAGGTAGAATAAACATGTTATAACTATATTTAGTAGGGTAAAATACAAATACTCATTATTATACTCAAAAATACTCATTATTATAATCTAAATTAGAATTGATTCTTACAAAAAATATTTATAAGCAGGTATAAAAACTTATTGACTCATATCCTCGCAAGGCTACGTCCAGACAACACTATCCTATATTTCTTAAGTTAAGAATCGAAAGGCTAATATTGGTAGACTTAACAAAATGTTGTTTCTTTTATAAAATACCTCAGGGCACAAATATTGAGAACATTTTGCTGTTTTGAAAATTCCTGCAGAAAGGATAATTAATTACAGGACTCAGTCTATGGCTGGTAATGTTAGGTTTCCTTAAAGATCTGAAACTTCTTTCAGTTGAGGTTTTAAGCTGACAAAGTATTTGACTGGGTATGTTTATGCTGTCAGGGATAAAGGTCAAAGAGCCATTAAGAGGCAACAGATGCATTGGGATATTTGGGAGGGGTTGGTGCTGTTTCTGAAGCTGAGCATTGAGTGGTGTATTGAAGTTGTAGACAATGCTGTACTATGTAGCTAGGCAAGTAAATTAATGACATGGAATTGTTAACAGTTGCCGATTTAGATGTTTTTAATTGTTTTGATGAGCTATTGTTTCATAAAGAACTGCTCAAGGTGATGGGCAAAGAAATAAAACATTAAACGTTGGAAATGACCGTACGGAAAATTCTAACCTAACCTGCCTGTTGGGAAACTGATGGGATATTTTCAGTTGTCTTTCCTTTGCTTTCATGGAAAGTAAAACTGAATAAATTGCTTCATGTGGATAAATAAGTTCTAAAGGCAATGCAAATGACCATTAATGTGTCTGTTGCAATCCTAGATTGGAGTCAGAATAGTGAACTTGAAGATGTCCTTTCATAAGTGAGGACCAAAGGCAATAAGATGTGGGAGCAGATTTAGTCCATTTAGTCTACTCTGCTAATTAGTGAGATAACGG
Organism: Rhincodon typus; assembly: GCF_021869965.1. Classification (NCBI taxonomy): domain Eukaryota; kingdom Metazoa; phylum Chordata; class Chondrichthyes; order Orectolobiformes; family Rhincodontidae; genus Rhincodon; species Rhincodon typus. The sequence continues at coordinate 66,008,713 of NC_063336.1, read as the reverse complement.
CTGATAATGCTCAACTCCACTTCCCTGCCTTTTCATGTGATTCCCTTATGGATTAAAAATATGTCTATCTCAGCCTTGACAACCATCTGTAGTAAAAATTTCCCCCCACTGATTCACTGCCCTCCGAGAGAAGAAATTTCTGCTCGTCCCTGTCTTAAATGCATGACCACTTATTCTGAGATTATGCCTTATTCTGAGACTATGCCTTCTGGTCCTAGACTGCCCCACATCTCCATATCTATTCTTCAAGTACCCTAAGAACCTTGTATGTTTCAGTAAGGGTGCCTCTCATTCGCCTATATTCTATATTCCCACAAGGACAAGCCCAATTCTAAGCAAGGTCTTCTCATAAAACAATCCCTCCATACCCAGTATCAACTGAGTGAACGTTCTCTAGAATGCCTTTAATGCTTGAATATCTTTCTTTAGACAAAGGGTCCAAAAATATTCTGAGTGTTCCAGCTGTGATCTGACTACTTCCTTGTACTGTTTTAGCAAGACATTGTTACCTTTATATTCCATTCTCTTTAAAATAATGGCCAGTGTATGGACACAAAAGAATAGGAAATTGAAAAAGCATAAGGAGCAAAAATACTCAGATATGCTAATTAATTTCACAAAGAGCCAGTTAATATTTTTAACAACCCAAGAATAAGTTTTGAAATGTTTGAGTGAAGAAATGCCTTTGTACTAAAAAAAAGGTCAACACAGTCAGATGTTTTATGTTTAACATTTGAAAGGGCACTGAAAGGATTTAAGTTACATTTATCTCGAGGTTGAATGAAAATATGTGGAGTATGGATATGAAGAGCTAGCTAAAGTCTGCAGTCATTGACGTCAATGTTCAAGGTGGTGTTTAAGACTGCTCAGGAATAAGGTGAAAAACTGTTCATGAAGTTTTTGTCGTGTTTGGCTGGTTAAATTTAGATGACTGAATAAGAATTGGAGGGAAAAGGATGAGTCAGACAGAATTATACTTATGGGCAGAGTCAATGCCTGGCAAAGTAATGACCCTGTTTATAACTCATTTTATTCCAAAGTGGCTGCATGATGTGCTGTAATACAGTATATGAGACTGAGGAGTGCTTTGTAAGGTCAATGATTCATCTATATTTTAGCTTAATTTGGATTTGAGCTAGTGGCATGTGGATTTTAGTCTATGTTCAGAATGGTGTTAATGATTAATGTGTAGGTATTGTTACAGTCATGGAGATTTAAAAATAGAGAGAGTGAAATTTCTTGGTGTCTGTTGGGGTTATGTTTTCATTGGGAGAGTGTTATTAAGGAATCAAAGTAGACAGTTGTGCATCAGGCATTTAGTTTAGACGGTCAGAGATTGTTTCTTCCCCTATTGATTTTAGGAAACATCCATAGCTTGAAAAAAGCTCTTGAATTTCAGTTTGGCAGTTTTTGCAGAAGTCTTGTCTGTGTAAAACAGTTGCTCATGACAAAAGGAGATGGAGCAGTTAAGTAATAGGTTCAGCTTAAAAATCCAGACCAGAAGTATCTGGTTAAAACCTTGAAGGGATTATTCAAAGCTGTGATAGTCTATACTCAGTTGTATGAAAAATCGAGGAAGTGGTTATTAGGTTGTCAAGACTGGGAATTGAAACTACTGTTAAATTAAGCAGTGCAGTTATGAAAGAGAAGGGAATTCTCTCTGGTGTGAGTACTATAAAGGAATGCTGTTGGGATTAATGGGATTGTATTTTACCATGTGTTTCAAAATCTTTACATTTATGTTGTATGTCAATACTTTGATTTGTTCTATTTTATTGTTTTGTTTTGTATAATAGAATTCTACTTTAATGTTAAAACTCAATCAGAAGCAGTGCATGCATTAATTTCAGTGAAAGACCACCTCATTAAAATCAAAACAAAAACAATTTGCGACCTATCAAACCAAATTTCAGTCTGGGATCTGACTTGCCAAGTAATTGCATAGCTAGGATCATAATAGGAGTCATTCGTGAATTCTTGAATCATATGGAAAGATTGTATGATGTCCTCCGGTTAATTTAGCAAGAGATATTTATTTTGCTTGCTGTGGGTGCAGGGCAAAACACTTGAACAAGAACATCAGATAATGGGAGTAACAGAAATAAATTAACAACGTTACTGCAGATCCTAAAGAGGAGTGGAAAGCAGAATGAGTGCATAGATTATTTTCAATTGGTAGAATCAAAGGAATATAACTCGCAGGTTAGTGAGTAAGTGTGGTCAATAGGGAATTATTAATTAATGAACAACATGAGAAAGGACTGAGAATCACAGCATGGGAAGTGAGGAGGGTATGATTAAAGATCTCAACTGCAGATAAGTGAAATCATCAGTAGAAGTGAAAGAATATAATTTCAGAAACGGTTCTTCAGAAAATAGATCATAAAAGCAGATCTAACAGAAACAAAACAAGAAAAGAAATTAACTTGTCATTTCAACAGAAAGAGTAGGCTAAAAATCAGAATTCACATAGCTATGAAAAGTGGGAGCTTGTTTTTTTCCCCTTTTTTTTCTTTTTTATGTCTGTGAGCTTGTAGTAGATATGTGGTAGATATCTGTGTAAAAGATCCATATATTATCACAAATGCAAGACTGAAATATCTCTTACAATAAATACGTAGGCATATGTGAGATCATTTTCTAACTTATCTGTTTTATGTGATGCAAGTCACGACTTTTTTCTTTGTGGAAGGGGGTGTTTGTTGGACATAAATAAAGAAAATGAAGGCTTTTTAATGAAATAGTCATTTGGCAGTACAGAACTTGAGTATTGCGCGAAGAGACACATTTATCAAGGTGTTTTGTCTTGCACTCATCAGGGCAGTTCATGAGAATAATAATTAGGGGGGAAACCAGTGCATATACCATATAGGAGTGATGTATTGATTGTTTGGCCAGTGGATTCTGATTGATAGGAGTTTTGCCATGAAGAATGCAGCAGTTAATGATGATTAACAATTAGCTGCAGGCTTTGTTTAGATTTTAAACCAGCCAAGTTTACTTTGATTAGTCAGTGCATTGCTGTTATATTTTTTTTTATATCCAGAAGTGCTCTTACATACAACTAACAGGAATTTTCTCATCACCAAATCACTTATGTGATATGTTTTAGCTATTGAGCACCACCAGTAAATTATCCATGTTTTCCAATTGATTAATTTACGTGTAAAACCCGTTATGGGCAATGCAAACAATCAAAAGTGAGGGCGTGGTAGGAAGTTGTTGGGGGGGTGGGGAGCATTGGCTCTATTTAAGAATGAAGACAATTCAAAAGAAATGTTTGACATGTCTTCATTAATTAGGCTCAGAAAGCTGCCCTGCAGTTAAATAAGTTAGCAGAGACAGCTCACACCTCACAGGCCCAAAATTAGGCATTTTAAATTGACCTCCAGCTGGAGAAATCAGGCCTGATAGAAAATTGGCCAAACCAAATTAAACAGCAGTCAGCAACTATTGGCTTTAGAGACAGTAGAAACCAAACTCAAAGAGGTCACAAAAGCTCAGGGGGAACTGGTTACAGCCAGTCTGAAGTTTGTGTTTTGGAGAAGTATCAATCAGATTTTCTGGCACTTTGACTTCCAGCAGACCCTGAGAATGTGCCCTTTACACCTCCCCAGCATGGCAACAGTGAAGGGAGTTGGCGCGATCTGCCTATGAGCTAATAGAACATTCTGGAAGGTCCAGGGTAAGGACTGGGGGCACTGAATTCCCTTGTCAGATGGAACCCCCTTTGACACTCCCAGGATCTTACCCCATTCTGATAAACCTACTGAGCACAACCTGTCAGGATGGCTGGAGCAAAAATCTGTTAATTAACACAACTTAATTAATGGTGGCGCAATTGGCAGAGATAGCAAAACAGATCCCAGTATCTGATCCCACAGCTCACCCCCATATACTTTTCAACAGCAACCACCAATAAAGGGTTCTCCACAGACTCGACGAGGTCGAAGAGGTAAATTTAATGTTAATGTGTCTGAACCCAGTGATCCGTTCCGACTTTCCCAATCCTCAGATGAAGGAAGAAGAAGCCGCAGGCCATAAAAACACATTCCTAACCACAGTAGGATCCAGTAGGAGAGACCCTGTGGAGGGATTAAGTCAGTTTAAGTCATACAGGGCTACAGCACCATACAGTATGATAGATAGCCATCATCATCATTTTCATCTTTTGGGCCTCCTGCATCCTTTAGCCATTTCTTGTCGTCTCATTTTTGTCTTATTCAAATCAAAGGCCATTTCACCTTTTTGGCCATTTTTCATCTTGTTGTCTAAGTTTTAATCATCTGGACCACTGACGGTGTCATCGCACTGACCCACTTCCAATCCTCCATTTTGGAATAACAAATGTCTGGCCTGAAGTGAGGGCTGAAACAGGCAATTGATCGACAAGAGGGGAATTGGGAGAATTTGAAACAGGCAAATTTTGGGAGACGTTGGCCGAGCGTAGGCCAAGACCAGACAGAGTTAAAAAAAATCTCCAAAGGTGGAAAAGAATGTGGAAGGATCTAAAACTTGGTCAGATATTATTTAAGGAAAATAACAGATATGGTAGTGATTGTAATGAGGTCAGCTAGGTGGACTTCATAGAATATGAGTCCCTGATTGAACGAGATTAACAGCCCCAATCAGGGAACCCTGACTGACAGATAAGAACAGGAGTGTCAGACATCCTGTTCACTCTGAGGGCTGTCTTTGAGGGAGCTGGATCAGTGCCAAGCACTCTCCCCGTGTAATTAAAGGGTGACTTGGTGACGGGATACTGGCCTCTGGGGAGATATTTCAATGGCAATGAGAAAAATGCACGCTCCTGAAGAAAGAGATAACAAGGTGTAGAGCTGGATGAACACAGCAGGCCAAGCAGCATCAGAGGAGCAGGAAGGCTGACGTTTTGGGCCTAGACCCTTCTTCAGAAATGGGGGAGGGGAAGGGGGTTCTGAAATAAATAGGGAGAGAGGGGGAGGTGGATAGAAGATGGATAGAGGAGAAGATAGATGGAGAGGAGACAGACAGGTTAAAGAGGCGGGGATGGAGCCAGTAAAGGTGAGTGTAGGTGGGGAGTTAGGGAGGAGATAGGTCGGTCCAGGGAGGACGGACAGGTCAAGGGGGAGGGATGAGGTTAGTAGGTAGGAGATGGGAGTGTGGCTTGAGGTGGGAGGAGGGGATAGGTGGGAGGAAGGACAGGTTAGGGAGGTGGGAACGAGCTGGGCTGGTTTTGGGATGCGGTAGGGGGAGGGGCGATTTTGAAGCTTGTGAAGTCCAATGCCTTCCACCCCAACCTTAAGTTCACCTGGACCATCTCTAATACCTCTCTCTCCTTCCTGGACCCCTCTGTTTCCATCTCTGGCAACCACCTAGAAACCAATATCCATTTCAAGTCCACCGACTCCTACAGCTACCCAGAATACACCTCCTCCCACTCACCTTCCTGTAAAAATGCCATCACCTATTCCCAATTCCTTTGCCTCCGCCGCATCTGCTCCCAGGATGAGGCATTCCACTCCCGTACATCTCAGATGTCCTCGTTTTTCAAGGACCGCAACATCCCCCCCTCAGTGGTCGAGAACGCCCTCGACCATGTCTCCCGCATTTCCCGCAACTCATCCCTCACACCGCCTCCCCGCAATAACAACCTAAACAGAATCCCCCTCGTCCTCACATACCACCCCACCAACCTCCGGATCCAACGCATCATCCTCCGACACTTCCGCCATCTGCAATCCGATCCCACCACCAAAGACATTTTTCCCTCCCCACCCTTATCTGCTTTCCGGAGGGACCACTCTCTCCCTGACTCCCTTGTCCGCTCCACACTCCCCTCCAGCCCCACCACACCCGGCACTTTTCCCTGCAACCGCAGGAAGTGCTACACCTACCCCTACACCTACCCCCTCACCCCCATCCCAGGCCCCAAGAAGACTTTCCACGTCAAGCAGATGTTCACCTGCACATCTACTAATGTGGTATACTGCATCTGTTGTTCCCGTTGTGGCCTCCTCTACATTGGGGAAACCAAGCGGAGGCTCGGGGACCGCTTTGCAGAACACCTACGCTCAGTTTGCACTAAACAACTGCACCTCCCAGTCACGAACCATTTCAACTCCCCCTCCCATTCCTCAGATGACATGTCCATCCTGGGCCTCCTGCAGTGCCACAACGATGCCACCCGAAGGTTGCAGGAACAGCAACTCATATTCCGCTTGGGAACCCTGCAACTCAATGTTATCAATGTGGACTTCACACGCTTCAAAATCTCCCCTCCCCCTACCGCATCCCAAAACCAGTCCAGCTCGTCCCCGCCTCCCTAACCTGTCCTTCCTCCCACCTATCCCCTCCTCCCACCTCAAGCCACACCCGCATCTCCTACCTACTAACCTCATCCCACCCCCTTGACCTGTACATCCTCCCTGGACCAACCTATCTCCTCCCTAACTCCCCACCTACACTCACCTTTACTGGCTCCATCCCCGCCTCTTTAACCTGTCTGTCTCCTCTCCACCTATCTTCTCCTCTATCCATCTTCTATCCACCTCCCCCTCTCTCCCTATTTATTTCAGAACCCCCTTCCCCTCCCCCATTTCTGAAGAAGGGTCTAGGCCCAAAACGTCAGCCTTCCTGCTCTTCTGATGCTGCTTGGCCTGCTGTGTTCATCCAGCTCTACACCTTGTTATCTCAGATTCTCCAGCATCTGCAGTTCTTATCCTCCTGAAGAAATTCGCTTGCAACAGCTATCTTTGAGTTGGGTTAAACATTTCGGGCATCATGCTGTTATTTGGGCAGCTTGACTTGTTTGATCGTGTCATCGAAGAATGGGCCCAGTATATGGAAAGAATGCATTATTGTTTTATGAGCAAATGACATTGGAGCAGATGAAATACAAGTAATTCTCCTGACAGCATATAGACCCGCAGCTCTATCGGTTATTAGGACACTAACTTTCCCTGAGGCTCCAGATACTAAAGCCTTTGAAGAGCTGACGGATTTAGTTAAGAAATATTACGACTGCAAGCCTCCTTTAATTCCAAGATGCTATCAGTTTTACTCTGCAATTTGAAAACCAGGGGAATCCGTATCAAGATTTTTGACTAGGTTAGGACAAATGGCAGAGGCATGTGGCTTTGGTTTAACCCTTAATGATATGCTGAGACACCATTTGGTATGTGGGATTAATGACGTAACCATGAGAAACACCTGATGTAATCCCACCCTTCGAGAGGTTGGTAATGGCACACATCAACCCCAGTCTTCTAGATTGCCTTGATCCGTGACAATTTGCCTACTGTCACAATAGGTCCACGGCAGACACGATCTGCTTGGCCCTACATTCATTCCTGGAATACTGGGATAACAAGGACACCTACGTCAGACTCCTAATTATTGACTTTAGCTCCACCTTCAACACCATAATTCAAACAAAACTCATCTCCAAACTCTAAGACTTAGGAATCTGCAAACCCCTTTGCAACAGAATCCTTGACCTCCCGACCGGCAGACCACAGTCAGTAAGGATAGTTGACTATACCTTCTCCACAATGATTCTCAACACCGGTGAGTACTCAGCCACTTACTACACTCCTTATACACTCACAACTGCGCAATCAAATTCAGCTTTAACTCCATTTACAAATTAACTATTGTCACTATCATAGTGGATCGGATCTCAAACAAAGACGAGACAGAGTAAAGGAGAGAGATAGACAGCTTAGTGGCATGGTGTAAAGACAACAATCTCTCCCTCAATGCCATCAAAACAAAGGAGCTGGTCATTAACTTCAGGAAGTAGAGTGGAATACACACCCCTGTCTGTACCAATGGTGCTGAGGTGGAGGTGGTCAAGAGCTTCAAGTTCCTAGGAGTAAATATCACCAACGATCTAACCTGGTCCATCCATGTAACGCTACAGCCAAGAAAGCACATCAACACCTCTACTTCCTCAGAAGACTATGGAACTTTGACATGTCCACAATGACTCTTACCAAAAAATGGACCATTGAAAGTATCTTGCTTGGATGCATCACAGCTTGGTATGGCGACTGCTCTGTCCAAGACTGCAAGAAATTACAGAAAGCTGTGAACACAACCCAGTCCATCATGAAAACCAGCCTTCCTTCCATTGTGCCCATCTACACTTCTCGTTGCCTTGGGAAAGCAGCCAACATAATCAAGGAACCCTCCCACCCCAGTCATACTCTATTCCACCCTCTTCCATCAGGTAGTAGACGCAAAAGTTTGAAAATACAAGAACAGCTTCGTCCCTGCTGTTACCAGAATCATGAAAGGACCTCTAATTTATTAGAGTTGATCTTTCTCTGTTCTTTCCCATAACTGTAACACTATATTCTGCATTCTGTTCCATTACCCTGAGGTAATTATGTATTATATGATTTGTCTGGTTAACACACAATAAAATACTTTTCATTGTATCTCAGTACGTGACAATAATAAATCAAATCAAATCAAATCAAATCGGACACTGTGCAGCTAATGTCCTTTAGGGAAGGAAACTGCCATCCTTACCTATTCTGGCCTACATGTGACTCCAGACCCACAGCAATGTGGTTGACTCTCAACTGCCTCTGGGCAATTAGGGATGGGCAATAAATGCTGCCTAGCCAGCGACTCCCTCATCCCGTTAATGAATAAAGAAACAAAAATCATCTCTGGTCAGTGGATGATCGAACAGTTGAGGGAGAACTTTGAGCAGGCTAAGGAAGAACAGTCTTTGATCAGTGTTGTGCAGACAGAACAATTGTTCCATGGGAAGAGACACCTCAATTTCACTTAAGGCAACTGACCAAAGTCTGGATTAATGACAATTGTGAGGGGACCCCAGGAAAGACCTTGACATGACACTGGGGATCTGGATCAGAATGCCAAATTAAAATGGCTTACAAGTCTTTGAGGTTAAAAATATCAACATTATCTGAGACGGCACCCTTCCATACGCTGTTGAAAATGCGGGAAGGCTCATAGGTACCGTTCTGGATAAATGTCAGCAGACAAAAGAAGTAATGGTGTGCCTCTACCCTGAATGTTCAATTGAACATGCCTTGTGTGGTTTTTAGACAAATACCATTCTAAATTGTACTATAGAGATCCAGAGCTTGAACACAGGCATCACCAAGGTCAAGTTACCATGGTCCTACAAGACCTTAGGCCTGCTCTCTCATTAGAGAGACACGACTGCTGGTGATTAAACTGAGGGCCACCATACCTCACGTGAGATTGCGAAGGAGAGTCCTTCATGGGAACCTCAGGTGGTGTGGGAATTGAACCCATGCTGTAGGGATCACAGTGTTTCACTATCCAGCCAGCTGAGCTAAACCAGCCAGGTATAGGGGCAATGTTGCATTACAACTTCCCTAAAATACTACCAGTACAGGGCCTTTACATGTAACATCCAAAACACCATCTTTTGTATTAGACCATACGTACCATCCAGGGTAGGCCTAATCAAGCTCACAGACATTCACAGCAGGAGTGAGATCTTTGTCAATGTCAGTGACAAAGGCAGACAAACTTTAGGCATTACTGGGAGAAGATTGACACTGACATTGAACTCCTACCAGAAAAGATTGCAGCAGGTCTGGACACAACTGGCAGGCGTGGGTTTGATACCACCCTCAGGCAACTGTCTGTATAGATTTTGTGCATTCTCCCTGTGTCTGCGTGGGTTTCCTCCCAGTGCTCCGGTTTCCTCCCATAGTCCAAAGATGTACAGGCTAGGTGGAATTGGCCTTGCTAAATTGCCCATAGTGTTCAGGGATGTGTAGATTAGGTGGGTTATGCGGGTGGGATGCTGTGAGGATCAGTGTGGACTTGTTGGGCTGAAGGGCCTGCTTCCACACTGTGGGGATTCTATGATTCTAATATTTTGTTAATAAAATTGAGTTGAATTGCAAACTGATTTCTGTGTCCCTTAGTCCACCTCTTCGACAGGAGCATTTGGGTAAAGAGTTTTTAGTATGTAAACTGTTTGAAACATCTGAAGCACGGACAACACACTTATCCATCAGCTGAAATAGCTCAATTGGGAAAGTGTTAGACTGAATACCTAAAGGCCACTTGATTCAGCCCTGGGTCTTGGCACAATGCATAACTCCTTTCTCTAAGGGGTCTTGTTGTAGAGTGGTAATGTCCCTACCTCTGAACCAGGAGCCAGGTGTTACCTGCTCCAGAGATGTGTAATAACATCACTGACTGAACAGGTTGATTAGAAAGTACCCAGACAGCTCACATTCAATTTCAGGCTGAAGGAGTTCCAGAATGCTATTGTATCGAAAGGAGAGTTCTCATTAAGGAAGTGGGAGCATCCTCACAGAGCTGTGGATGAAGAATGAATAGTTGTTTATCAAATAGTGCTACTACCCTGATATTGTAAAGAGATATTGTGAATTGTACATGAAATTCCTATAGCAGAGTGTATAGAAATACCTAAAACGTAGGCATTGATTGTCAGGTATTTGATATAACTGAGACTTTGCTATGACGCACTGCAGTTCTGTTTTTGTGTCGTACCTGTCAGTCAAGAGGTTCTCCTCCAAGCTACTCACCACCCTGACTTGGAAATATATTACCATTCCTTCACTGTCGCTGAGTCAAAATTCTGGAATTCCCTCCCTTAAGGGCATTGTGGGTCTACTACACCACATAGACTGCAGCTGTTCAAAAAGGCAGCTCAACTAGATTCTGTTTAGATTATAGAAAGGTAAATGGAGTCACAAAGACAGATTTGCACCAAATTCCATGGTTGGAAGATTGTACAGTCAGAATTGGCAGTGCCTCATTACTTCGAAGATTGTTCTGTTGAAGGGGTACTGGCAGAACACATTAACATAAAGGACTAAAGAATTGTCTGTTTTTGTAACACTAAGTGGGTTATACCAGTGTAATTTGGTTTAATGCTACCTTTAGAGACTTATAAATCAAGATGTATCTGAGGTCCATATCTGTGTAATTTATTAGATCATGTTGTAATATTTAGCAAAGGATATGTAGCATGGGAAAAGTATGTGAGATAAGTAGAAGACCTATGTAAGCAATTACAGTTGGCTGTCTTAGTAATAAATTTAGTCAAAAGGGAATTTACAAAAGCAAGAGTAACTTACCTAGCATATATTGTAGGACAAGGACAAATGTTGCCAAGCGCAGCAAAAGTGAATGCTTTAATAGAAGTTCCTGTTCCTAAAACTAAATGAGAAATCATGTGATATTTAGAACTGTGCGGGTTTTACTGGAAATTTGTACATATTTACAGCACAATAGCAGTACCTATAACAAATTTATTAAAACAAACAAAGTGATATTGCCAGCCAGCCTTTGAGGAGCAATCCTAAGAATTCTAAGAAACTATACGAGTATCAGAAGAAGTACCCTATTATAGAGAAAAAACAGATGGGATTTTTCATGGCTCTTCAACACTTTGAAGTGTATGTCCAAAATGGCAATAAGGAGACAGTAATTTACATTGGTCATAATCCACTGCTCTTTATTGAAAAGTTTAAAACTCGAAATATGAGACTAGTCAGATGAGGTCTTTAATCATCCATTTAATATAGAGATTATTCATATTGATGGAAATGATAATGAAATTGTAGGTGTATTGTCCCAAGTGTAAAATAGTGGAATAAGTTAAAGTTTTAAGAAATGTACTGTATGCTTATTACATTGCGAGTGCCATATCATAATGCAATGGAGTTCATCAAAAGAAAATGATCCTATTCATCAGTGGGCAAGTCATCTGTGATCATTGGTACCACATCTTTGAAATCTGTGCCTTGTACCCTAGGAGTTGTCGTGATCCTGTTGATGAGGTTTTGATGTTCAGATCAGTCTGCAGGGGCTTTGCAGTACACTCAAGACAGAATGTGCTATACTGTCCCGGCATGCTGCATTCTGCATAACTGGACCAAGCAAAGAGAGGATGTGATGGATATTAAAGAGCTGGAAGAGTGTTAACAGCCTGTCGAGGGAGAAGACAAGGACATCAAGCACATTATCTTCATTTTGATAGTGTGTTGTAGTGTCAGATGCAACAACTCAAACAGGCCTCACTTGACTTTGGTTCCGATAGATGTGAGCTGGAATTTGTGATCAATCATTGACTGTAAATTTGTTGGTGCTCAAAATGCAAGCAGTCTATGGCTATTCACAGAGGTAAATGCTATTTCTATATGTTTATTAGAGATAAAAATAGAAATTGCTGGAAAATCTCAGCAGGTCTGGCAGCATCTGTAGAGAGGAATCAGAGTTAATGTTTAGCGTCGAGTTTCCATTTCTACTTATTTATTGTTTGTTTCTAATTTTGATAAATAATATTGAATACCATTTGAAGGCTTCCTTGTAAGTGATGGTCCTCATTGAACAATGATAATTGGGCTAAGCTGAACATTGTGGAAAGACTAAACTACTGTCCACTTGTGCATGCAGTGAAGCTTCAGTCATGCCACCAAAGTGGAAAGAATTGATTTATTGTTTCTCTACACACGTAGTGAAGGGCACCTCCAGACTGCCAATGCTCAACTGGTTGTATGGCTAGGCTCCAAAGATGGTGGTAGTGTCAGTGATCTCAGGACATCCGAGCAATGACGAGTACTTCTGTCTACAGCAAATGGGAGAATATGACAAGGGGTGTGGCAGAGGGACATAAGTAATGAGGCAAGTTTGTGACAATAGCTCAAGAAAACTCACTAGGCCCTGTGGAGAGTAACACTTCATAAATTTCTCCAAAATTGACATTTAGCTAATTTTAATACACAAAATTCAGTCTGTTGAGCCATGCACTCAGGAGTCTGCTAATATCCTTCCTTGCCTAAGTAAATTGTCTATATTTGAAGTTTCAATGCATGGTCTATATCAAGTTCTGGGGAACTCTTTAGAGCTTTAATTTTAGACTGTTTAGCTGTAAATAAAGTTTTAAATTAATGAATAAACTTACCGCATTTGGAAATAAAATGAATTGTGAAATGCCTTCAAACAGAAGGGAAATGTGAGATTGTTTAGGCTAAAAGTTCATTCATGAATTATGAGATGGCAAAATATTAAATATGTTGAAAGCAGGATTGTATTGAAAAATTAGTAGAGTTCAGGTTCTTAGATATACAGTGCTGTGGTTAGATTGCTTCTGGAGACTGAGTAATGTTCCAGTCAACCCAACATTACAGAGCCATCAGTCCTCTGAGATGCTGCAAATATAAGCACTGATAGTGATCCCTGGTGTTAAATCTATGACTTATGAGGAGAAACTGTATAAACCAGTGTTCTTCAGCCTGGAGAAGAGAGATCTCAGAAAGGACAAGCACATACAGAATACAGTACAAAGTTGAAAAAATAAATTGGAACAATAATTTCAGATATGTGAAGGAAAATAGTTTTGTCAAATAAAACATTTGGCCAGACATTAGGAATCATTTCTTAAGCACAGGATGATCAACAGTTGGAATATTTAACAAGAGTTATAAAGAAAGGCTGGATAGGCTGGGACTTTTTCCACTGGAGCATAGGAGGTTGAGAGGTAACCCTGTAGAAGTTTATAAAATCATGAGGGATATAGATGGGGTTAATGATAAGAGTCTTTTCCCTAGGATGGGGGATTTCAAGACTGGAGGCACATTTTTAACGTGAGAGGAGAGAGAGTTAAAAAAGACATGAGGAGCACATTTTTTACACAGAGGGCGGTTTACGTGTGGAATAAACTTCCTGAAGAAGTGGTGGAGTACAATTACAACATTGAAAAGACATTTGGATAAATACATGAACAGGAAAGGTTTGGAGGTATATAGGCCAGGAGCAGGCAGGTGGGATTAGTTTGGTTTGAGATTATGTTCAGAATGGACTGGTTGGACTGAAGATTCTGTTTCTGTGTTGAATGACTCTAATGACTCTAAGAAGCATGCTTGAAACCACGAAACTAGACTCGCTTATGAACATACTGCAATGAGAAAGAAAAGTAATGTTGTTATTCTGTGATTATTTGAGAACAAATAGGAAGAAAAAGCTTCTTCCATTGAATCCACTTAGAAATTTTGTAATTATGGTGCTTTGCAGTTGTAGATTTGACAACTTGGATTAAAATTCATGATAGATCGTATACATTTCTCTAATTTCCACAGCCAAATTTCTTCCTATTTTGCAAAACTCTGCATTGGGATCACGAATACATACAACTTCGTAATGAATCAAAATTATGTTCAATCTCTTAATATTAGAAACTAAACATATTTCAATAAACATAGTTTAATATTTTTGCTGAAGCAGTATAAGTCCCTCATGTGTATAGCAAAGATGCCTATCTTGAAAGCTAGAAACAAACATTGGCACTTAAGTGCTTAGGTACTGACTTTACTTGAATACAATATAATAATTCATGAAACAAGAAGGAATTTATAAGAAAAATAAATGTAGTAGTCAAGGCACCCTGAGCAAGCTTGGCATGCCTGCAGTGCCATTTAATTTCCTGAAAGCTGAAATACAAGTCTAGTAGTGAATTAGAGTAGGCATAACACAGTTCAAGGTCATTATATGCATGAACATATTTCTTAGAAAAATTCAGCTAATCTGTCTCCTCTAGGACAGTGACAGAACTACAAAATGTCAACTGTGACCTGCAGGTCTCCTTTGTATTATAGCAACTCAGTTAGATAACCCAAGTTCCAACAATTCTTTTTAAAATCTAATTTTAGAGCTGCTGCAGTTACATAATGCTTTTTTAAGCTGCATTTATCTTTGTACAGCAACCAGAAATAATACAGATTTTAGAATTCATATAACCAGCTAAAGATGTAAATCACAACATCTTGGAAGAAAAATTGCAAGTCTATGACAGAAGTTTTCTTTGGGCTGTTGCCATTTCACTGCCTTTACTTTATCAGAATTGCAGGAGAAACTCTGTGCATAAAAGAAAAGTTTCTGTCACACTGCAAGAAAGTAATGGCAGTGGAATAGGAGTAGCTGGAAGGAAATAACCAGACCGTATTTGACTTAGCAAATGGATATAATTTATCTTCCAAAATATCAAGAACCCTCAAATTTTGTATTTAAAATGTTTACAAGCATATGTTTCTATTCTCCTGTGCACAAATAACACCTCCTGTTATCATAATTGTTTTGCCCACTCAATATTTATAAACACATAATATTTTTTGGTGGGTAAACTGAATGTACACCTCCATCTTCACAGTCTATCATTATAGAGCTCGAACTCCTTATACAACCCTTTGATTTTCCTTTTAATGGGAGGATAATAATGAACAATAAGCTAGTGACAAAACATCAAGAGACTTGTGAGTTCTGTCCATACGACAGGAGTTAGAATCTGTTCCCCAGAAGTTGATTCATACCTTGACGATATTCTCAAGCAGATGCTGGATCTTTTTTAGCATTCACATAAAGAACTGATGCATTTATTCTGTGAACCAGCTCCTTTGTGAAAGTAAGTCAAATTTGATCAAATCCCCTGTTGAGATTATTTATGGCTTGACCTGTAAAGTAAAGCTGCATATGCTGCTTAAATAGCTGTAGATCAGTGAAGATATCACTTGCTGCCAAATCCATGGTCAAATAATTGCCTTCCATTTTCTTGTTGCAGACTGTAACATTTTACTGAAGGAGAATGCAATGCTTGTTTGTTTCTTTCTTTCACCTGGTTCGCTGTTCTATTATTTTATTTTTATTCTTCCAACTTTTTGTTTCTTATTTAGTTTATTTTTCATGGTAGTGGTCTCTTTAAAGTGTTTCACAGAGTTTGTGTTTGTTTCTATAAGGGGCAATGGACAGTAGTGGTAGGCGTCAGCCACTAGAGAGAGTTTGCATTAAATAAAGAGTGATGACATTATGTCAACTTTAGTGCCAAACTGAAGGAAATAAAATGGTGGAATCAATCTGTTGACACAGAGGTGATGACATCATGAAAATGTCTCTTAAAAATATATCACACATCTGCTGAGAGACACAACATAATAAATATCTTTCCCTTGTCCTGTCATATTGTACTTCCATCTTTCAGAGCATGACATCCCACTGTTATGTTCAACACCAATCTTCCAAACCAGAAGTCACCTGTATTAGACAGAAAAGTTCCAAACACCTCGTATATGTATGGTGCAAATTACTTTTAAAATAATCTGTCAAAGTCACTCCCAAAAATTAAAAAATCCTACTGTAGTATCGGGCCTTGGAGTTTAATTTAACTCATACCCCCGTCCACTCAATTTTAACTGGTTCTAGTAGCCAGTCTTTTATTTTGGAATGTCTGTTCAAATAGGACACCAAAGCCAAGTGCCTTTCTCACTTAGTTCTTTCCCACGCTCTCTGATTATTTTTTGCCGATTCAGATCACCATATTCCTTCAGTTTATACACTTTTCTTCAATAATAAATTACTCCCAAAAACCATTGTTATTTAAAAAAGCATTTTTTCAAGCAACCCATTTAGACATGTTACAACATATTTCTGAGGGAAGTAGAACTTAATCCTGGAACTTTTGCCTGAGAGGGAGGGACACTACCATGTTGCCACAAGACCCTGAACAATTTTCTTATACTTGTATAAATATTGATACCCTGTTTATCTGTATCTGCTTGCTTAGCACTGTACACTGATAAGAAATATATATGGACTTTGAATTCTCAGATATTGCTGAAGTTCCATGTTCCACATTCAGCGTTGCACATACCATACAGATGCCTGGCTATAGACAGCCAACAGTATGTGCTTCACCTTATCAAATTTTCATGAATTATCAACTCCCCCAAATGCAACAAATGTCACAATTCAATGAAAAGCTTGTCCTAAGGAATGATATGAAGTGTTTCTGGCAGAAACTGCTCTGCAGTATCAGAATGAAGCTGAGAACACTGATTTCAATTTAGAAAAATAAGTGCAATTGAAGCCGATTAGTCTTTCCTATCTCTATTTATGTTATTATATCGAAAGGAATACACAACCATGTTGGATTTCCATGTTCTCTGGTTCTCCTCAATGAATAGTGACTTCTTCTTGTTAAGTGAGACTTTCTCTTGACATTGGGGGCGTTGGGCAGGAAAGAACGATATCAGAGAATCTCACCATTTGTGTGGTGTGCTGTGCGAATATGGTAAAAACTATTGTGAATAAAATGATTACATTTACCTTTAATTATAAAGGTTCAAATAGATTTGCAGGTTCTTGTGGAAGTTTTGCAAGAGTGGATTTTGTTAATGATTGGTAGTGGTATTGATGAGAGGTATGCTGGTGTTCTATTGGGAAATTTGAATAAGGGAGATTACTCAGCCCAGTTCCATTCCAAAAGTAGAATGCCTGTTAAATGCCTGCAACACTCCCCCAAAGAAAATTTCACTTGTATCAATATTTATTATTGATCCAGGGAGAACTAGCCAATTGGATACAGAATTGGCTTGACAGTAAGAGACAAAGGATGGTGGTAGACGATTGTTTTTCAGGTTGGAGGCCTGTGACCAGTGGTGTGCTGCAGGGAATGGTGCTGGGTCCACAGTTGTTCATCATTTATACAAATGATTTGGACGAGAATATAGGAAGCATGATCAGTAATTTTGTATATGACACCAAAATTGGTGGCGTAGCAGACAGTGAAGAAGTTTACCTAAGAGTATAACAGGATCTTGATCAACTGGGCCAGTGGGTGAGGAATGGCAGATGGATTTTAATTCGGATAAATGCAAGGTGTTGCATTTTGGTAAGACAAACTAGGCCAGGACTTACACAGGTAATGGTGCGGTCCTGGGAAGTGTTGTCAAATAGAGAGACCCAGGGGTGCAGATACATAGTTTTTGAAAGTGGCATAACAGATCAACAGGGTGATGAAGAAAGCCTTTGTTTGCCCAACAGTTTTTCTGTCTCTCTGGTTTCTATCTCCATGTGTAGTTTGCTCTTTCCCCCTGCCCCCACCCTTTTCTAGCATATACCAAACTTTTCCCAGCTCCAATCAATTCTGACGAAGGGTCACTGGACCCGAAATATTAACTCTGCTTTCTCTTCACAGATGCTGTCAGTCTTACTGAGTTTGCCAACAATATCTGATTTGCAGTGAAGAAGGCATTTGGCACATTTGCCTTCATTGGTCAGAGCATTGAATATAGAACTTGGGACATCACGTTACAGCTGTACAAGACATTGGTAAAGCCACATTTGGAGTACTGCATGCTGTTCTGGTTGGTCTGCTACAGGAAGGATGTCTTTCGAAATGGAAAGGGTGCAAAGAATATTTAGAGATTTTACTGAGAATGGAAGGTTTGAGCTATAAAGAGAGGCTGGATAAACTGGAGAGATAGTAGGAACTGCAGATGCTGGAAAATCTGAGATAGCAAGGTGTAGAGCTGGATGAACACAGCAGGCCAAGC
>NC_063336.1:65904717-65989957 GCF_021869965.1 Rhincodon typus | reverse complement strand
CTGAAGAAGCATCCAGACCCGAAACGTCAGCTTTCCTGCTCCTCTGATGCTGCCTGGCCTGCTGTGTTCATCCAGCTCTACACCTTGTTATCTCAGACTCCAGCATCGGCAGTTCCTACTGTCTCAGACACAGGGGAGAATGTACAAACTCCACACAGTCACCTGAGGGTGGAATTGAACCCAGGTCCCTGGTGCTGTGAGGTAGCAGTGCTAACCACTGAACCACTGTACCACCCCCTTTGCCCAGATTAATTTGCATTTAGGTTAATTGCATTCAAAAATCACATTCCTTGAGAAAATCAGCTTGGGTACAGTGTAGGGACCTAGAATTCATTTTAGTGCTGTGTTGTCAGAACCGCATTGAAAATTTGGCCCACAGTTTCAGTCTAATGGCCTTGATGATGTGCTTGTAAAAACATTGGAACTGTCAGCATTCATCATCATTACACTTCTTAAAATGACCCAACCTCTGGAGCATGTTAAAAGTACAGCAGTTAAATATGGAAATCTGCAAGCTTCCCTCAGGAACTTGACAATTATCCAGGGCATGTGCTGTTGAGGTTGAGACTGCAATCAATGTAAGATTACTGAACTGACAGGAATACCCACTTCTTTGCACTTAGGCTCAGTTTAAGTTGAATTTTCAATATAAAAGATGGTTACTTTAGGTAGTTTCATGAAGTGCTTCATGGAGTGCAAAGGGTCGTGAATCTGCAGAATTCACTACCCTCGAGTGCGGTGGACACCAGGCACTGAATAAATGTAAGGAGAAGATAGATAGATTTTTATTTAGTAATGGGCTGAAGGGTAATGGGAAGCAGGCAGGAAAATGGAGTTGAGGGATCATCATGACTGTATTAAATGATGGAGCAGGCAGGAGGGGCTGAATTGCCTGCTCCTGTTCCTAGTTATTGTAGTCTTATCTTTCTCTTTGTGAGCTCCCATAAGTTTACTTGTGCAATTTTGTGATGCTTACCTCAGGAACAAGGCAGCATACCTCCACTGTCCCCTATCTGCGCTCTCTTGCGGTCACTAGTGGAGATGTGTTCACTGTTGCTAGGACCTCCAAGATTTCTCACTGCTGGTCCCAAATTTAAAGCCAAGATATTCAACAGTTCAAATGCTGTCAGCCAGGAATTGAACTTCACAGGTCCAGTGTGTGAAGAATTATACCAGCGATGGCCATCGGCACCCTGCTTTGCTGAGAGGGACCTGCATGTCCTGGTGCACGGAGGGTCATCCTCTTTTCTTTCCTCAGGATTGTGGAGGAAACCATGGCAGTAGACCCTGTCAGCCTGGTGTGAAGTTGGCACCTAAGCCAAGTGTGGAGAGGAATGTCTAACAATGCAGGAAATTAGTGAACTCAGAGGTCTGCTTTAGTTAGCGCAACCATCTTCTCCCTTCTATCTCACCTTCACTCTAACTCTGTCATTGCATCCACCTCCCACGAAGATTCATACTTTACAATTCTCACTGTTACATGCAAAGGCTTCCCTAAAACTCACTCATTGGGTGCAGTGGTTTAGTGGTTAGCATTGCTGCCTCATAATGGCAGAGACCCAGGTTTGATTCCAGCCTCAGTTGACTGTCTGTGTGTGGAGTTTGTACATTCTCCCTGTTTCTACTTGGGTTTTCTCCAGATGCTCCGGTTTCCTCATACAACCAAAAGATGTGCAGTTTAGCTGGATTGGCCATGCTAAATTGCCCGTAGTGTTCAGGGATGGGGTAAGGGGTGGATTAGCCATGGGAAATGCAGGGTTACAGGGATAGGGTAAGGGGTGGCCTGAGTGGGATGCTCTTTGAAGGGTCAGTGTGGACTCGATGGGCTGAACAACCTGAAGTGAGAGCCAAGACAAGTAGTGGGGTGCCTAGCATTTGTCTGTTCACCACCCCACCCCGACAATGAGTAGACAATCCTTGCATTAGCTGAAGACATTTCTGATCACTCATGTTGATACTGAGAATTCCATGTCCCGGTAACCAAATAAGATTCTGCATCAAGTATTAATAATATGCAAATGCATGCAGCTCTCACTACTCACTAGCAAGATTCTTGTCTCACTGTTCAAACCTTGGTTGCAGAATTGAACTTTTCTTTCTCGACATCAAGAATCTTATATCTTCAATTTCACCACACATTCCCCAAGTGATTTGCCAATGGTCACATCATTCAGGAACTGGGAAGGTTCCGCTCATTGCTCTAAAGCTTACTTGGAGCCATAATTCGAACCCAGATTATTTCTGATACATTTCCTCAGGGAATCTGGGTATTTTGGGTGATCCTGGATCATTCTGATAGAAATGGGTGGGTTGGCCTCCTCAAGGAGCTTATTCCAAAAAACTGGCTCAACAACTTTTCTCAAAGTCCTCAATGATTTCCCCCTTCCTACACCTTCATGTGTAAAAGTGGTATGTTTGATTGTGGAGGTAGGGTGGGGCAGTATATGTGAATTTCTGCAGTGTTGTATTTCTTGTGCAGATCACTTCTAATATTTTATGTTGTATTTTCCTGTACAACCACTTGTGATGTAACACATGTTTTAATAACCCTTTATATGAATTAGAGCGTCACAGTTTATTTTGAAAAACTTTCCATTACTTCAGAAAATTGCTTGATCTGCTCATAATTTTCTTTCATTCATTGAATTAAAACAATACTTCAAGCTTTCCTTTATAACATAATCTCTCATTTTTAATAAAAATTAAAGTGAATCTTCACTGCTTCATTCTTACATCACAAATGTGTTTCTTTTAATGCTGTATACATAACTGTATCAAAGTTAACATTTCGGTTCTGGTGACCCTTCCTCAGAAGGGCTGGGAAAGGGTCACCAGACCTGAAACATTAACTCTGATTTTTAATTCACAGATGCTGCCAGACCTGCTGAGCTTTTCCAGCAACTTCTGTTTTTGTTCATGATTTACAGCATCTTTTGGTTTTTAACTGTATCAAATACTCTATCTGCCCTTCTCTGATGCCTGGCATATCCAGTCAAATCCACTTGTTAAATCAGATCTTTCTGTTTGAGCTCCTCCTTGCAAAGATCTATAGATTTCAATGGAACTGATAATTAGGTGCTGCACATGATAGCAACCTATCCACTACTGCCCATTTTGTGCCAATATCCAAGGCAGATTTCTAACCTCATATTTCCATTCCCTGATTTTATGAAGGAGTTTCTATTGAAGATATAATTTCCTCAACCAGCTGATTCTCTGAAATGCACCATTGTTTTTCTAAATCTTTTGTGTAGAAGAGTTCTGAGTTGGAATAGATAGCTCTCCTATGATAATATTCGAAGCATAATTTTATGCTTGAGTTTGTTTTATTCATAAGTTCTATTAAGGTTATTTTGAAGTGATTAGTGAATCATTTGAACGATCAGTGTTAGAGCTAACAGAAACTGACAATGCTAATCAACCTTTAGAGACCAAGGATTTCTTTGATGTTTGTACTGTTGTTGTAATTAGATGCAGATTGCCAGTAATGACACAAGTGTTGAAATGCACAGAAGCTTTCTCTCATGAGAGAAATGCAGAGATATGTCAATAGAGTAGAGGAAGATCTGAAATTTAAAACCCCTGATATGTGTTGAGTGAACTTGTCTTAATGGGGCAATGGTAAGTGCGCAGCAGTTAATCTCCATAGCCCAACGTATGTAGTTAGAGCCTCGCTATCTCCAAAATAGAGACCACATTCAGCGGAAGAATTTCATCTTGTAAGCTAGAAGACCCTGTGTTCAACTACTGTTGCAGATAGTCCTGAGGTAAGTGAAGATTGCAGCTCTGACTTGATATTCTGGGCTCTCATGTCATGGGCCACTCCTCATTCAATGGCTGGAAATAGAATTCATGTCGTAATTTACGAAGTTGATATTTAGCCTGCAAATCCTTTTACTATTCAACCCTATTCAATAAAGAATGTGAGGATTTGTTAAAGGATTGTTGTGCCTGATTAATGATTAGATATGTTGTGGAGGTAGCAAGTAACGTGATGGGTTGAAAGGGTATACATAGGACATATGAATATAGGATTTGTGAGCAGGAGTAGCCATTGGGGACTTTAAGCTTGATCCACTGTTCAATAAGAACATAGTTGATCTGGTTGTGGTCTCATCTCCACCTTTCCATCTCTTTCCTAGTCCCATCTATGTTCTTGATGCTCATGTAAACCATGATGACTGAATCCCCTCATTGTCACTGCAACTTCTTTTCCAACCCAGATGTACTAAACATATTCCCTATTCCCCTCCCCCTCAAAAATGTACTCTTTCTTACTCTAGCTATTTATTTTAGAGAGAACATAAGAATAAGACAGTAGAAATAGGGTAGGCCAATTGACTGCTTGAGCCTGCTCTCCCATTTAATAGGATCACGGCTGATCCAAAATTCCTCATGTCCACTTTCCTGCATTTTCCACTAACCCCTTGATTCTCCCACTGATGAAGAATCTATCCAACTCTGGCTTAAATATACACAAGGACTCTGGCCCTATGGATCTCTGTGGCAAAGAGTTCCAAAGATTCACAACCCTCTGACAAAAGAAATTCCTCCTCATCTCAGTCTTAAATTGGTGCTCCTTTGTTCTGAGAATATGCCCTCTGGTCCTAGACTCTCCCATGATGGGAAACATCCTCTCAGCACTTCACTTACCCTGTTAAGAATTGTATATGTTTAATGAGATCACCCCTCATTTTTCTAAACTCCAAAGAGTAGATTCCCAAGCTGTTTACCCTTTGCTCATAAGACAATCCCTCCACACCAGGGATCATCCTAGTGAACATTCTCTGAACTGCCTTCAATGAAATGATTTCTTTCCTTAAATAAGGCGATCAAAACTGCTCACAGCACTCCAGATGTGGCTTCACCAGCACCTTGTACATTTATAGTAGGACTTCCACTATTATATTCCCAAGCCCCCTGAAATAAGGGCCAACTTTTCTCCAATGTCCTGTGTGATGCAGATTTCTGTAGTTTTTCTCCATTTGAATAATAATTCTCTAGCTCTCCCTTGCAAAATGAATGATTTTACATTTTCCCACATTATACACTTTTTGCCAACTTTTTGCCCACTTGCTTAACCTATCAATATCCCTCTGTATACCATTTGCATCCCTCCTGCAACCTACATTTACAACTATTTTTATGTCATCGGCAATTTGGCTACAATGCATGCACTTCTTTCCTCCAAGTTACTAATGTATATATTGCAAACAATTGTGGTCCCAGCACTGATCCCTGTGGAATCCCATTGGTTACAAATCACCAATGTGAAAAAGAACCACTTATCCTCACTTGCTGTTTCCTGCCATTAGCCAATTCTGTATTCATGCCAATATAATACCTCCAACTCCCTGTGCTTTTATCTTAATGACTTCATCTTTTGTGAAGTATTTCTGTGAGATACCTTGCAGAAAGTACCTACTGAACACCTTCTGGAAGTTCAAATACAACCATCTACTGGTTCCTCTCTATCCACAGTGGTTGAGCCTTCCACCTAAAACTCTAATAAATTTGACAGATAAGATTTCCCTTTCATGAAGCCATCTTGACCCTGCTTGATTAGATTATGATTTTCCTAAAGTGCTGCTATTATTTCATTAATAATTGATTCCAATGTTTTTCCAACAATGGATGTTAGGCTAAATGGGCCATACTTACCAACTTTTGCCTCCTTCCTTTTTTGAATGGGGAGTGTCACTTTGGCAGTTTTCCAATTCTTTGGTACTTCTCCATAATTGGAAAATTACAATCAATTCATCTGCTGTCTCTGTAGCTACTTCTTTTAGGATCCTAGGATACAAGCTATAATGGCTAGGGGATGCACCTGCCTTAAACCCCATTAGTTTCTCAAATATTTACTTGTTTAGTGATGGTGATGGTGATGGTATTTAATTCTTACCTTATGTTCTTTAGTATTAATTGTATGTTTGAAACATCTTCCACTGTAAGATATTTGTTTAACTCTTCTGCCATTTTCTTGTTCCCCAGAACTGTCTCCCTGGATTCATTTTCCAAGGGGCCTATGTTCACTTTGGCCTTTCTCTTCATTTTTACAGATTTAAAGAATGTCAGTTTTTTACTTTCCGCGCTAGTTTGCCCTGTTGTTTATTTTCTGTGTCCTTATTAACTTTTTAGTCCTCCTTTGCTGGATTCTGAATTTATCCCAGTCTTCAGGGCTATTACTGATTTGACCTTCTTATACGCTTTTTATTTCAACTTAATACTCTACTTAACTTCCTTGGTTAGCCATGGTTGGTTTATCCTTCTCTTAGAATCTTTCCTCCTTACTGGGATGGATTTTTGCAAAGAGTCATGAATTAGCTTTTTAAATGCCTGTCACTGGTTGCTTAGTGTCATTCCTGCTAATCTATTTGCCCAGTTCACTTTAGCTAACTCTATCCTTATTTCATTGTAATTCCCTTTATTTAAGTTAAACACATTTGGTTCCAACCCAAGTTTCTCACTCTCGAACTGAATATTAAATTCTGTCATGTGATGATCACTACTTCCTGAGGCATCTTTTACTCTGAGATCATTTATTAAACCTGTCTCATTGCCCATTATCAGATCCAGGGTAACCTGTTCCCTGTTGACTCCATGACATATTGATGTAGGAAACTATCTGTAATATACTCTATGAATATTTCTCTCTAAAATCCTTGAACATGTTGTGACTCCCCACATATATCTGCATAATTCTGAGAACTCCATGTATGAATCCCTGCAATCAGTTTGTCCCCTATCCCTCTCTATTTCTGTCATGTTCTCCAACCCCGTAATCCTCTGAGATATCTTTAATACTGACTTCTTACCCATTTCCAATTTTAGGCACTCCAACAATGGAGACTGTATCTTCATTTTTCTAGGGCCCGAGCTCTGGCATACTCTCCCAGTTCTCCCTTAAGATGGACACCCATGCTCCCTTAAGCTGGAGTAAAACAGGGTCCATAGTTTTATCCCATTTCTTTACAGTAATAAGCAGCAGCAGTTCATATTCTAGATGACATGTTCTGCTTGAATTTTCTTTTCTTTAAGGAATCTTATCTCTTGGGTGACTGACTTAGTATTTTATGATCTGAAACCTCAGACACTCCATTCTTTTACTTAACCAATTAAACGTATTCAAGAAACATCACGTTTGATTCCCATACTTTATACAGCAGCGACACTATCTACACTGTAAGAATAAACAATCACATTTTCACTCTGGTCAGCATACCGTTCTCACATCAACAGCCTGGACGAATGTATGAACTTGCCGATTTGCACCGTCAGGGCTTTAAAGAAAAACTTACTAACACTCATAAAGAAATCATTTTCATAGTATTTGGCTTTCTCCTGAGTTCTCTGTCTGAAGGCAAATCTGACCACAGTGCTATAATCTCTGCCAAATGTGAGATAAGGAGGTAGATTCTCTCCACCAAGAGTGGCTCAGCAGCAGAACTACTGATGGAGCTGGTCGGATCCTAAAGGACATAGCCGCTAGACTGGGTCTGCGGCAGGTGATGAGGGAACCAACAAGAGGGAAAAACATACTTGACCTCATCCTTACTAATCTGCCAGCTGCAGTTGCATCTGTCTATGACAGTATCGGTAAGAGTGACCATTGCACAGTCCTTGTGGAGACAAAGTCTCGCCTTCACATTGAGAACAACCTCCATTGTGTTGAGTGGCACTATCACCGTGCTAAATGGGGCAGAATTCACACAGATCTAGCAACTCAAGACTGGGCATCCATGAGGCTCTGTGGGCCATCAACAGCAGCAGAATTGTACTCCTGCACAATCTGTAACCTCATGGCCTGGCATATCCCCCTCTCAACCATTACCATCAAGCCAGGGGATCAACCCTGGTTCAATGAAGAGTGCAGGAGGGCATCCCATGAGCAGCACCAGGCACACCTGGAGAGGAGGTATCAACCTGGTGAAGCCACCAAACTGGACTACTTGCATGCCAACCAGCGAAAGCAGCAAGTGATGGACAGAGCTAAGCGATCTCACAACCAACATATCAGATCTAAGCTCTGCAGTCTTGCCACATCCAGTCATGAATGGTGGTGGACAATTGAACAACTCACTGGGGGAGGAGACTCCACAAACATCCCCATCCTCAATGATGGAAGAGCCCAGCGCATCAGTGCAAAAGATAAGGCTAAAACATTTGCAGCAATCTTCAGCCAGAAGTGCCGAGTGGATGATCCATCTTGGCCTCCTCCAGTGGTCCCCAGCATTACAGATACCAGTTTTCAGCCAATTCGATTCACTTAATGTGATATCAAGAAACAGTTGGAGACACTGGTTACTGCAAAGGCTGCAGGCACTGACAACATCCCGGCAATAGTACTGAAGAATTGTGCTCCAGAACGTGCCGCTCCCCTAGCCAAGCTGTTCCAGTACAGTTACAACACTGGTATCTACCCGACAACGTGGAAAATTGCCCAAGTATGTTCTGTACACAAAAAGCAGGACAAATCCAACCCAGCCAATTACTGCCCCATCAGTTTCCTCTCAATCATCAGTAAAGTGATGGAAGGTGTCATCAACAGTGCTATCAAGCAGCACCTGCTCAGAAATAATCTGCTCAGTGACGCCAAGTTTGGGTTCCATTAGGGCCACTCAGCTCATTACAGCCTTGGTTCAAACATGGACAAAAGAACTGAATTCCAGAGGTGAGGTGAGAGTGACAGCCCTTGATATCAAGGCTGTAATCGACCAAGTGTGGCACCAAGGAGCCTGGTAAAACTGGAATCAAGGGCAAATGCTCCGATGGTTGGTGTCATATCTGACACATAGGAAGATGGTCATGGTTGCGGAAGGTCTATCATCTCAGCTCCAAGACATTTCTGCAGGAGTTCCTCAGGGTAGTGTCCTAGGCCCATCCATCTTCAATTGCTTCATCAATGACCTTCCCTCCATCATAAGGTCAGAAGTGGGGATGTTTGCTGATGATTGCACAATGTTCAGCACCATTCACAATGCCTTAGATACTGAAGCAGTCTATGTTCACGTGCAACAAGATCTGGACAATATCCAGGCTTGGGCTGACAAGTGGCAAGTGACATTCGTGCCACACAAATGCCAGGCTATGACCATCACCAATAAGAGACAATATAACCACCGCCCCTTGACATTCAATGGTGTTACCATCACTGAATCCCCCACTATCAACATCCTGGGGGTTACCATTGACCAGAAACTCAACTGGGCTCACCGCATTAACAGAGTGGCTATAAGAGCAGGCCAGAAGCTGGGAATAATGCAATGAGTAACTCACCTCCTGACTCCTCAAAGCCTGTCCACCATCTAAAAGAGATAAGTCAGGAGTGTGATGGAATACTCCCCACTTGCCTGGATGGGTGCAGCCCCAACAACAGTCAAGAAGCTTGACACCATCCAGGACAAAGCAGCCCACTTGATTGGCACCACATCCACAAGCATTCACTCCCTCCACCACAAACGCTCAGTAGCAGCAATGTGTACTATCTACAAGATGCACTGCAGAAATTCACCAAAGATCCTCAGACAGCACCTTCCAAACCCACGACCACTTCCATCTAGAAGGACAAGGACATCAGATATATGGGAACACCACCACCTCCATGTTCCCCTCCCAGTCACTCACCATCCTGACGTGGAAATATGTCACCATTCCCTTCACTGTCGCTGGGTCAAAATCCTGAAATTCCCTCCCTAATAGCATTATGGCTCAACCCACAGCAGGAGGACTGTCGCGGTTCAAGAAAGCAGCTCAACACCAACTTCTCAAGGGCAACTAGGGATGGGCAAGAAATGTTGGCCAGCCAGCAACACCCACATTACACAAAATGAATAGGAAAAAAAATTTCAGATCAATCCCATTTACAATGACGCTAAAACCTTGTGGTGTTGCCATCAATCTGTTCCATACAAGATATCCAACAACCTGAACTAATTGGTCCCCAAGGAGTTTGAGTTTATGTGCCACACACACTTTCACACCTATGAAAAGAAGTGGCTAGTAAGATAGCTGATGCATTGGTTTTAATTTTCCAAAATTTCTTTAATTTTGGGAAGGTCCTATAAGAACGAAATATAGCAAATGTGAATCCCTTTATCAAAAAAGAGAGGAGGCTGAAAGCGGGGAATTATAGGCCAATTAACTTAACATCTGTCGTAGGGAAAATGTTAGAAGGTATTGTTAAAGGAGTTATAGCAGGGTGCTTAGATAAGATAAGCAGGTAAAGTCAATATCATTTAGGGAAGAGAAAATCATGTTTGACCAATCTATCATCAAACAGATTAAACTAGAGGAGACACACCAACAATCTCACTGGCTTCAAATTCATCAGGGAAGAAGAAAAGAACAAAGAGGTCCCATCCCTAGACGTCATGGTAGAACGCAGGACCAATGGGGAATTTCTGACCAAAGTATACAGAAAGGCCACAGACAAGGATCAAGTCCTAAATTTCAACAGTAACCACCCCAACACCCACAAACAAAGTTGCGTGAAAACACTACTTAAATGAGTGACAACACACTGCAGCAACCTGAAACTACACCTAAAAGAAGAAGAATACCTCTACCGAGTATTTAAGGACAAAGGATACCCAAATAGCTGGGTCCAACGATGCCTATCACACAAACAACAACAGGAAGGCACAGTACGCCCTGACACACTTGTCACGTTACCGTACATCAAGAACATATCCGAACTAACCACAAGGCTCCTATGACCATTGGGCATCAGAGTGGCACACAAACCTACGTCAACTCTACACCAACTGCTAACTCGAGCCAAAGACCCCTTACCCACTATGGACAAAACCAACTTGATATACAAGATTCCATGCAAGGACTGCAAGAAACATTACATTGGACAGACAGGAAGGAAACTGGCCACAAGAATACATGAACACCAAGTAGCAACAAAAAGTCATGACCAATACTCACTCGTCTCCATTCACACGGATAAGGAGAACCACCAGTTCAATTGGGACAACACCAGGATCCTAGGACAGGCCAAACAGAGACAAGCATGGGAATTTCTAGAGGCCTGGCTGTCCACCAAGAAGGCCATCAATAAACACGTAGAATTAGACCCATATACACACCATTGCAAAGAAAAACCGGAAAAGAGGTAATCAACTCCAACAGACCCCAGAGTTTAAATACCAGGCAGGAAAACACAACAGTGCTTCATCGGAGGCTGCACTGATGATGTTACCCAAAAGGGTAATGAAACGTCTGCGAACTAACGAACCAGCTCGGCGAGCGAACCAACCACAGCATATGGGTATAATTTCCCTGTTGTGAAGGTTGTAAGACAGATAGTGAGAATCCCACCCCCTTCTCACAGTTTTACAATTAAGTGTTTGATGAGAAGGTGCATGGGCAAATTCCTCAACTTGCAAGAAATTAATGCCCTTAGATAGTCAATTACCAGTCACTTAAGAGCTCCAATCCATCACCTTGCCAATTGACAGTCTCCCTGGTAAATCAGGAGGGATGACTACTTTCCCAATGGAAACATGGCAATCTGCCTGCTGACTGGAGGAGGCGTCCAACCAGGCTGGGGGCAATCTCAGTCTGGAGGCAAACAGAAACAGAGATGGAGGATAAGGAATTGGTTCTGCAGACCACACCCGTTGTCTCTGACTCTAACCTTCCTGTCCACATAAAGCCCCTCCATGCAAAAGAAGTTAAAAACTTATCTTCTCACCACTAGATCCACTGAGCAGTCAAATTTATGAATTTTGAAAAGGGAATTGGGCTTATGTTCATGATTAATTCTGGCAAGGGGTTTGGAAAAATGATAGTAGATTACTTAGATGAGACCTTCAGGCCAACAATTTTAGGTCAACTCCAAATCTCTTGGTTGGCTCAGCAAATCATCTAGGTCTAGGCCTAGCTGTCCCAGAGCATGTGACTCACTGTCATTACAAATGCTTACGAACATTGAAACTAATTATTTACCTCTGAATTTTACGTGCAGTTTTTCTCTCATACTTCTCGATTTCAAATAACCTTTTCGAACCAAACAGAATATATTCTGTTTATTAGTTTAGGAACCTCAATAAACAGTACCACAAAGCCAGCATTCACTCAATGAAGGTAGCTCCAGCTCCTCTAACCTAACTTGATAATTGAAAGACTCAAGAATGTGTATCATGTTGGTGTTCGTCCTTTATACTATTGCATAATTCTCAGTAACACTCACAATATGTGAGTATCGAAACAGAACACAATGCTGGATTTGTAGTAATGCCAATCTCTTTGAAAAGCTCAATATTTGTAAGTTTACATTTCATTTCTTTCCAAAGACAGTATCATACTTGTCAGTTATTGGTTATGACCCCAGATCTCTGTTTTGTTGCATAATATTCACAAGCCATTTCTGGAATACGATGGATTGAATTGGGAGGAAGAGAAAGGTCAGGGCAATAATGGAAAAAGGAAGGGAAAAAAATGGATGGAACAGGAAATGAAAGGAGAAGAGAAAGTAAGGAATGCAAATGAATAAGAAATGAGGAAGCTTAAAGAGGAAATAAGAAAGCAGGCTTAGAGGAGAATCAAGAAAGGGAAGCATTTTAAGGAGAAATCAATGAAGTGTAGAGTAGTGGAAGGCAGGATGAGAGCTCAGTCAATAAAGATGATGAAAGGCAGGAAAACAAAAAGAAAGACAGCAAGGTAAGAAAAGGAAAGGATGGGAAGAAGATTGAAAAGGAGAGATATGGCCAGGAGAGGAACTAAAGATAGTGATAGGATGAGCGGAAAGGATATGTTGATTGATGAATTTGGTTTGGCAAATGATAAGTATTATGACATAGGATTGGCAGAGATGGGGAGAGAATACAGAGGCTGCACCTAAATGGTGAGGTTTCAGATGTGTCATGACAATGGATCGTAACCTTGGTTTACTTACAAATAATTGCAAGTGTTTTTAAAAGATGACAGCACTTGTGAATTCAGTGGCTGTCTCTCAAAGCCCTATGTGAACCCATGGTTAGTCACACTTACAGAGTGTCATGGAAACTTCAAACTGAGAAATTTAAAAGCCAGAAATGATAAGGGGCTACTTATCCCTTTCAGCAGAAAGCAGCTCTTGTGGATTATGTCCGAAACTGTCGATATAATTGTGTTTTACCTTTCCAGGAATATTCCAGAAAAGGGTTAACAATCAACTGCAACTCCTGGTCTATGCGTGTTAATAGGCGGATGTCCTAGATTGGAGTAGTGCACTCTGAAGGTCACAGATTAAGGATAACCTCTAAGTCCACCTCTAGGTAGAAGAAAGACTCACTCTAGCTCTGAGTGCTGAAGGACAGGCAAACCGCCTAAGTTATCATCAAGAAGGAAACAGGACAAAGGCATATCAGCTAACTATAGAGCCAAGGACCTTAAAATCAACTGCTTTACTACCAATATTAATGTTACCTGTAACAACATTCCATCATCTACTCTTCACAGAAGTCAGAGAGTGATTCATAGATTAATTTAACTGTTACCTTTTTGTTCAATTCACATTTCAAGTCAATGGATTATAGTTGCATTTTATTGTCTTTTCTGAAGTTTCATAGCAAATAAATTCACTCTTCCTTTAACTCTAGAAAGGTTGATTAGTTTAGCACCTTTCAAAACATGGGGCTGAATCTTACCACTTTTTGGATAAGTATTGTTTTTATCATGTTTCGTGGAGATTTCTCTATGTGAGGTCTATTTAGCTTCTTGCATGAATGGTTCAAATGTACCTCATTAACTATCTACATCACCTCAATGGCATCCCTCTCTTCCGCCGCTAGCCAGATTCTTCCACTTGCTATAGCCGGGCTATCTTGGATATACTGACATGTCTGTCACCAGTTCCACATTTAAAAGCCCACGATTTATAACAATTGGAATCTGTCAATTAATTGCAATTTTGAGCTCTGACGATTAATTAATCTCTCTTCCAGCCATATCTTGCTTTTTGCATCAGATTTGTACGTGCAATACATTTCTTTTGCACTATGAAAAGAATGGCATCTGGTCCTTCTTGATATTCAGACTTCTGAATAACTTCACATAATTTCTGTGTCTATATTTTATGCTTGGACACAATACAGTTTTGATTTATTTTGTGTGATTCAGCCATTTGTAGGATGGAATAAGTTTTAGTATAATACCACTGAACTCAGCAAAATTTCTGCAAGCATGAGTTAAACATCAGCTTTATAAAACTGCACCAAGTGCCAAAGTCACAATAAATTGTTCAAGGGACTGGTCTGTTTTCATTGTGTCATTGTACAGTTTTCTTTGGTTTACTTAAGAAGCAAGAGTGCAATGATTCAAATTGATATTTCCTGAATGATTGTGACCAATGATTTATTTCAAGTTTGCTTTCTAAATGTTGTTTTTTTGTGTTGCAAGTTCAAGTAGTCATGCATTGAAGTATCATTTTGAAAGGCGCATGTCACTTTCATGAATAAATTAACATACTTCTTTATTTTGCATTGTGCCTCCAACTCAATGCATTTTCTTGATCTTAACTGCAATCAATCAGTTTTCAAAAATAAAATGACAAATTATTTTGACGTGCACCATTGCCCATTGTAAAATGTAGAATTTTCTCAGATAGAATGAATTCTTGGAAAGTTCCACATATCAATGTCATGATGGGACAAAATGGCAAAACTGGCTCAACCAATGGATCAATAGGTACAAAGCACTCAAGATGTATGGCTAGAAATGAACACAGCTCCTGTCATCCATTGAGAAAACATAAGAAATCCCCTACTGTCTCGGGCTAAAAGATGAAGGACGTGTTATTTAACCACTGGAATTCTGTTAGCCTGAGAAATTTTATTTAAGTGTCTGTACACTTACTATGAATCACATACGTGTTTTCATAGCTTTGTAATATCAGAGAATGAATAAATTGCTAAACCAATATGTAGAATATATTCCTGAAAATATGGTGAAATTATGAGAACAGAAGATGCTGTATAGAACTCCAAGGCCTGGATTTTCACTCTGAAATCCATTGTGTAGAGAACGCGGGAAATCCCAGTTCCACAAACCTGCTTAGATGTTGATTTTTCAATCCAGGGTGGGTGGGTTGGATGAGAGGTCATGTGGGGAATGCCTGAAGAACTGAGGAGGCTGCTTGAAATTAAAGCTAGCTGGAAGGAAGGCCTGCCCAGGGATTTGGCACTTGTCAAATTGGTGCCAAATGATGTATTATCTATCCCAAAGTTGTCCTGGGACCAGACCCAAAAGGATACTTCACCTCTCCAGAGCGGCAGCCTGGCAATCCAAATGAATGTACAATGTCCAAACCTATTCTTATCATCTCTAATTTGAACACTTCAGAATTCACAGTCCAAGGCAACCAAAATCCCGTTTAGTGGAGCCAGCTGCCTTCATTGAATGTGAACGTGGGAAATGCATCTCATCTCCATTCCTACCCATGCAAAAAAATGAAAGTGTCATTTGGGGCAGGGTTTATGATTTTTGGGCAGCTCTGCTATTTCTGCTGTAGTGGAGAGGCTCTCATTTATGGTGAAAGTGTTAATGGTGATCTCTCTCTATCTCTTCTCAGCAGCTGTAACATTGTATCCTGCACTCTGTTCTGTTACCCTGATACATTGTATAGTACATTCTGCCTGTAATGCATGTAAGATAACACTTTTCAGTGTACCTTGGTATAATGTGACAATAATAAATCAAAACAAATCAAAAATGTTTGCATCATCGTTTATGATTAGAAAGAATAACTTACCTTATTTATCTTGGCATGATTTGTGAGTAAGATGATTAATGAACTTAACTTTGTCAAATAGTTCAGCTACTTAATCATAGTTAATGTTCAGAAACAATACATTTTTGTTCACATTGGCAGTCACCCATATTGGTCAAAGTAAACTGGGAGGCAGGCATAAAATTGTTGAATTATTTGAATTAGAAATGTTCTATAGGGAAATCTTTTGGGGTAAGACTTCAGGTACCCACACCAAATTTCTGTTAGAGTTATTTTACGATAGCCATTTGATGCATATTGAAACTTGGTGCCAGTGTCTTAGCTATGACTTTGCTAGCTTATATTTCAGTACAGCATTGATTAGGTGCTTACCTGCTGTCTTCCCCTCACAGCAATGGGCCCTCCTGTTGCAGGAAGAATTAATTGTTATGGTAATTGGCTCTTAATTAGGCCCTTAGATGTTTTAATTCTCCACCCAGCACATGCTTCTATGGTCTCCACTGCTGTCGATATCTTAACCTGCCATAAAGGCACCTTTCCCAGGCTGTGTCCAAATCGTTGGGAAAAGTCCAGCACCAAAGACCTAATTTTAACTCTGTACACGTGGATGGGTTTTGAATGGGTTAAAATTTCTTCCATGCTTCAGTCACAATTTCCATCGTTGTCATCAGAGCATTGATGTGTAGAAAGGATATGTTCACCATTGCAAGCATTTCATTTCTAAATGGTGTCACCTGTGTCTGCAAGTGATTGTGGAATGCAAGAGTCATCGAGCCCCACATCAATGTGGTTGACTCCTAGCTATTCCCTGAACAGACATCGTAAGTCACGTAGATATTTTCTCAGTGCGGCTAGATAAACAAACAAAAATATAAGCCTGGTCTGTGACATGTGCATCCTTAGAACAAATAAATAAACTCCAGTACATTTCTGTGCAGAGAAGGCTGAGGGGGGAACCTGATTGAGGGTACAAAGTTATGAGGGACATAAATAGGGAAGATAGGGGGAATTTTTTTTTCCATCAGTTGAGGGGTCAATTGCAGAGGGCACAGTTTCAAGATAAGTAGAACATGGCTTAGAGGGGACTTGAGTATATTTCTCTCCAACCAGTGGATATCTGAAACTCACTTTCTAAAAGAACGATAGAGGCAGGAATCTTCGAGATATATAAGAAGTATCTAGATGAGCACTTGAAATATCATAGCATACAACTATTGGGAATGGGATTAGTATGGATGGACGCTTGATGACTGACATGTACACTCTGGGCCGAAGTGCCTCTTTCTGTTTTGTTATTCTCTGTGACTATGATTATTAAAATTGTGTAACAAGGAGCTGGAAAAATCTGGCCATTAATCAGTTCTAAGGATCTGAATTTATATTCATTTCATTTTACATAATTAATGCATTTTCTTCTGATTGTGCAGAATTATTTAAATCAAATTGGGGTGGCATGGTGGCTCAGTTAGCACTGCTGCCTCATGGTGCCAGGGACTTGCATTCAATTCCACTCTCAGGTGATTATGTGGAGTTTGCACGTTGTCCTTCTGTCTGCGTGGATTTCCTCCTGGTGCTCCAGTTTCCTCCCACAGCCCAAAGATGTGAAAGTTAGGGTGCATTTGCCATGTTAAATTGCCCATCATGTCCAGGAATGCACAGGCTAGGTGGATTAGCCATCGGAAATGCAGGGTTACAAGAACAGGGTGGACTCGATGGACTGAACAGCATGCTTCCACACTGTAGAGATTCTATGATTCTAATGTTTGGCATTCATGAGTATTACTGTTATACAAAAGGTATATTTGACACCATGTACTCATGGGGAAAGAAAGGAAAATACATTGGATGTGCAATATATTTCACACAAGAAAATAGAGGGAGCGCGCCTGTGTTTTTCCTAGTTATGTGACCAAAGACTTTAATCTTTAAATGAAGCCTTTACATGTTTGGTACAGGGTACATCAAACCAGGCTCAAGTCACCACCCATATACATCTACTTTACCTCTGCTTGTCCCTCATGCAGTGATATTGCCAATCACATGGAACCTAAAAATAGCCCTGTTATTTTCATAATGTTTTTCAATAATAACACATCATGATTTATTTTATGATATGAATATTTAGGTTAAAGGTTCAGCTATAGAATTTAGCTAGGTATCACTGTATATCAACCTTCAGAGTTGAATGCCGCCTATATACTAACATTTATCAGCACAGTACTGGAAAGACATATCAGCAATACTGACAAAAATAATTGTGCGATAAGATCACAGGCAGTTTGTCAAAATGGCAATTCTCTGATATACCACATTTGTCAACTACATAAAATAATGCCTGAATACCAATGACTTAAATCATAATGTTCCTGCTGTGACATTATTTTGAAATTCTTTTTTAAAGGAATGTTGTTTCTGAAAGAAAAATCCTTATCAAATCAGTATTGTTGATGAAGATGTCATTTCTGCATCAAATTGCTGTTGTTTGCACAAACTGATGAAAAGTTTGCAACAAAGAACAAAATAAGTGTTGAAACAATGCAACCTATGTAATCTCTCTTAATTGTAACCAAGGTACCCTTAGAATGAACAGCATTGATCATAGATAGAGCAGATTGAATCAAGTAACTAAAATAAAAGAAACAATATCGAAACCATGAGGTAGGGAAATCATTAGGAACAGTAGATCCAGATGGTGTACTGTTTGTGAATGAATCATTTATGAACCAGACAAATGAGATTAGAAATTGCAATCATTTAAATTTATCTTGGAATTCTACTTTTTGTCACTTCCACCTCCTTCACTTCTAAAATATTTTCACATTAGCCCTACTTGTGGATTAGCCACTATAGAGCCACAGAACTGATAGAGACCCACTCACTGCACCATACAAGCATTGTCCCCTTGACTGAGAGCACCCTGATCAGATGTATGACCCTGGCTGATTCCTTGGGCTGGTATCGGAGGATGCCGTTAACTTACTGTGCCGGGACACTCTTACTTTTGGGTATCTCTATGGACGTTGGTCTACTTCCCTAAGACTTTGAGACACGGCTGCCTGTTTGCTGCATATGAAGTGTGTTTGCTGCATAAACTGCTGGCACAACGTGTAAGTGTGACATTGACATAACACACTGCAATAGAGTAAGTCCTTCAGTTGAGGACTGCTGACCAATAAGGTAAGCTGCCAGATTGTCTGACTGAGCTAATTAGCATGGCAAGGCAAAGCAGGGATGCTGTGAGCTTGTGGGGAGGTGCTAAGTGACTGAGTGCAAAGAGAGCAAATGGGCAGGCCTACTCCAATCCATGAGATGGGTTCCTGTCCCTATGCACAAAGTGTTCTTGCAGCAATTTTTGAATACTAGCTGCCCATGTGTCCTGTGCTTCCTAATCATCTTGTGAGTGGATCAGAGACATACCATTCTGGTCGAGAGGAGATGGCAAATGGCATTTGGCAATTCTTGTGGATGAAAGGTGTGTGCATCTGTAATCCAGTGATCATACCATGAGATACTGTTTGTCGCTGAGCGACATGCTGTCTGTTCATAGCCATTGCGAGCTGAAGTCTTTGACTTCCATATTGAGAATTCTCGACGTCTGGCTTGTTTAGCACATTTGGTGAGACAGGAAGTTGAATAGTAAATGAGGCAAGTGACAGCATTAATAACATGTTTATCAAGCTATCACCCTTATTGGAAACTTGTTGCTGTCTAGCTAGAAACCCACCTTACACTTGGCAAATGTACAAAAGATGTAATAAGTTTCTCCTAGCGATGAGATTGGCCTCACTGGACTTCCAATGTAGACACTGCCACAAATCTTGCCATAGCCCATGTTGTTCAGGCCTCTATAAGATTCTTCCACACAGTATGGCCATGTCTCTTTCCACTTAGAATTTCTAGTTATGTAGTCAAGTAACTTGTAGCAGCTATGGAGTTGGGAGGTCATGTTGTGGCTGTACAGGACATTGGCTTGGCCACTTTTGGAGTATTGTGTGCAATTCTGATCTCCTTCCTATAGGAAGGATGTTGTGAAATTAGAAAAGGGTTCAGAAAAGATTTACGAGGATCTGGTTAGAGTTGGAAGGTTTGAGCTATAAGGAGAGGCTGAATAGGCTGGGGCTATTTTCCCTGGAGCATTGGAGGCTGATGGGTGACCTTTATTGAGGTTTGTAAAATCATGAGGGGTATGGATAGGATAAATAGGCAAGATCGTTTCCCTGGGGTGGGGGAGTCCAAAACTAGAGGTTTAAGGTGAGAGGAGAAAGATATAAAAGGGACCTAAGGGGCAACTTTTTCTTGCAGAGGGTGGTGCATGTATGGAATGAGCTGCCAGAGGAAGTGGTGGAGGCTGGTACAATTACAGCATTTAAAAGAAATCTGGATGAGTATATGAATAGGAAGGGTTTAGAGGGATATGGGCCAAATGCTGACAAATGGGACTAGATATATTTAGGATTTCTGGTTGGCATAGATAAATTGGACTGAAGGGTCTGTTTCCATGCTGTATATCTCTAAGACTATGACTCTCTTTGGACTGTAACTACACAATTGTGACATATTGCTAATAGGATCTCTGGTTCAATTTTGGAATGACATGAAATAGATAACACAAGACAAAGGAAAACATATTCTTAACTGTTTTGATTGAAGAAGGAACAAGGTTCATGAACTATTAACATTTTGGTAGGAGTCTTAGCAAAATGTGGGTGATATTGCATTGATAAAATCCATGACCTACGTTTGTTCCCGTTTTGCGATAACCTTCATTGTGAGTGGCTATTTTCTCAAAATGCGATCATCTGATACTATGGGGCAACTGACTGGTGAACCTCCATTGCAAGCTCATACAAAGTACCATTATGACTCCATTCATCTTCAGTTGTTTCGTCCAAAATGTAGTTGTTAGATTATCAACATTTTAGGAGCTACCATAGATGGAGATCCCATCCCAGTAACTTCAAAAGACTCTGTTATGACCTGTTGGGGAGTGCACTAGAAATCAAAGGCCACTCACACTGCCTGAAGTTGTCACAAGTGTGGAAAAGTTTAATCAAACCACCCAGTCCCCAATTTACCTGACTGCTGAATGCACCTCGAAAGAAAGCATTCACCAACTTAGCCAGAAAATAGATGTTTATTGCGATAAGACTTTGTTTGACCGATAGTAGAAAAGAAACACAAACTGCCAACGCCTAACGCTCTTTACTTTAAATTTTGTCTCCTGTCTAAAAAAAATCCCTACACATACATACAGATGGACAAAGAGACAAGACAAGACACAAATACTATCAGTGGGACAGGAATAAAAGAATGTCAGTAAAGCACAGTCTGGCACCAGTCTGGATTATATCCAGTGATGAGATCATTTCCTTCTGGTTCATTTTGTTTCTTTAAGGAGAATGTGAGGTTGTGGACTTGTTAGTTCTCAACCTTTCATTCACCAGTTGACCATTAGCCCTTTAATTATCTCTGGTTTTCTCCATTTTCCTTCTGGGAAAGGAATTTGCAGAGAGAAAAAGTAGCAAGCTACTTGGGATTTTATTTTATTTCTTTACTCTTAGAAGAATGGGACAGACGTGCTTTCTACTTTACAGGCTGGATGTGCCTGCTGTATTGTCAAAAAAAACAAAACCATTGCAACTCACCCAGGAATCAATCAAGAATTTGTTACTATGCTGAGTAATCCTGAACACGCACTAATCCTGGTTGAAAAATCAATCACTGGGCAAAACTGCCCTGGTCTCAAAACCCACAGAGCTGATATGGTGGGCATTCTCCCACATTGTTTGATTAAGGTGACATTATAGATATAATACACAGAGTAAAACTTTTTCCTTTAAAGCTGAAACTTTTTTTTCCCCACAGTCAACAATTTAATGCAGTATATTTTCCCATTTTTAAGTCCATGGTTCAAAAAATAAAGTGGTCTTTCCAACTTTCAGTGCAGCATGCCCCAGTGCAGTCAAAATATCATAATGTGTAGAAAGCTTGTATTTTGGAGCAAGGCCAGTACTTTGACCTCAGTTATGCGGAACTTTCAAGAAGCAACAGTTCTGTGTTGATTCCAGACTAAATCTATACCTCAAAATCTTTAAATTGTAATGAACATGGAAAATTAATTTTGTTTGAATATTTTATACTGCATTTTAATGCAAAATTATCATCAATAAATTAATCATTCGGTAGTTTCTTAGTTAAACAAATATTGTAGTCATAGAGTCGTTCAGCATAGAAACAGGTCCTTTGGTCCATGTCTATACTGACCCACAAACACCAAACTACACTAATCCCAGTTACCTGCACTTGGCCTATAGCTCACCGTATGTTGGCATTTTAAGCGCTCATCCAGTTGAGTCTTAAATGTTGTGAGAGTACCTACCTGCACAACCCTCTCAGGCAGTGCATTCTGGGCGAAAAAAAATTCAAATCTCCTCTAAACCATTTACTCCTCATCTTGAACCTATGCCCTCTGGTCTTAGACATATCTACAATGAGGAAAAGTTTCTCATAATCTGCTCTGTTTATGACTTCTTAAATATGTTTACGTCAATCAGATTCCCCTTTAGCCTTCTCTGCTTCAAGAAAAACAAACTCAGTTTGCTCCATATCTCCTTATTACTCAGACATTGCATTCCAGGCTACATCCTAGTGAATCTCCTTTGCACCCTCTCCAATGTAATCACATCCTTCCAATATTGTGGCAACGAGCATTTCAAATACCTGGACTACTAATTTTCAAAGTCTCAAGTTGATGGATAGAGTTGATATGATCTAAAACGTGCCTTGTTTTCAAGCAACATCAGCCAAATAGATAAGTTCAGAACCTTCCTTCAGATGCAAGCAATATTTATTGATCTCTATTTCTCATACTGAATAATTGGTGATAGTTCAGGGTAGGTTGTCTACCTTCCACCTCAGCAACAGAGGTGGTGAGGCTAATTTGGGTCAGAATTTAAATTAATTCATAGGAAGGTATAAAAGAAAAGGAAGGTGGCACTTGGCTGCAACTGCTATTCTTTCATATGCCTCTGTGAAATTTCTCAGAGTTTTTCATGTTACAATATTATTTAACCTTTCATTGTTGCTATTGGCACCACATGAAGAATCATATCACAAAACAAGTTTTGCTGGAGAAGGGTCCAGACCCGAAACGTCAGCTTTCCTGCTCCTCTGATGCTGCCTGGCCTGCTGTGTTCCTCCAGCTCCACACTGTGTTATCTGTGACTCCAGCATCAGCAGTTCTTCCTATCTCACAAAACAAGTTAGTCTTTTCAGGAAGAAGTAAATTGAAGACGATTTGAGGTCAAGAAAAATACACCCACTAATTGTTGATATCAATGTGTTTGCTACTAGCTCATTGATTTTCTTATCTTAATGTAGGTTTAACCGCTTTTCCAGCTTGGAGCTTATATTTGTTTTTGGAATGTGGATTATTTTTGCCCATCCCTAATTCCTCTTGAGAAGGCAGTAGCGAGCTACATTCTTGAACATCTGCAATCCCTGTGGTGGAAGTGTGCTTACAGTGCTATTACGAAGGGAGTTCCAGGAATTTGACCCAGTAATTGTAAGGCAACAGTGATTTAGCACCAAATCAGGGTGGAATGTGAATTGGAAGGAAGCTTGGTTGTGAACCCATGTGACAGTTGCCCTTGTCCTTCTGCATAGTGGAGGTACTGGGTTTGGAAGTTTCTAGACATATTTTAATTTCATGTTTCAGAGGCGCAGCAGAACGTACACTTGTTCCACTTCAGCTATTATCTTTTCTTCTGATCAATAGGAACATTATGCTCTTATGCAGTAGCCTGCTGTTCAAGGTCACCATGTAAAATATCCTCTAGGACTCTGCAATCAATGGCACTGTGTGAAATATGATGAGCAGGAATTATGTTACAGCTTTTCTTGAAACCTGTTTGCAAGTGGTTCAAGATTGGTAAAGGCACCTGCAGTGACTTTCCTTAAATCCCAAAGGCTTTCTAAACAACAAGTTGAGTGGATTGATGGGCTTCATTATACTTTGCTTGACATCATCTATTGGGTTTAAAAGACAATTGCCTGACAGCTTTTTTATTAAGTAAACTATGACTTGCTGATTCTTGAACAACGATGCTGCACAGTTTAGGACACACAAATCAATTTTATTACATGAAAAGAAGACTTGTACTTACCTAGAAATCAAGGAACAGGGATGGGGTGGGTCTGGGTGAGATGCTCTCGGAGGGGTGGTGTGGATTCAATGGGCCAAATAACCTACTTCCACACTGTAGGGTTTCTATGACTCATGATTCTATGTTTAAATTCAACTCTATTGCTGATAAGGTGCAATAATGACCTTAACAAAAGAGCATAAGAAATGCAAGGGCATAGAAAAGTCTTTCAGAGTTCTAACTCTCAAGCCTCACATCTAGCTTTGGGCTGAACAATTTTCAGAGTCAATCTCCCTCACATTTGCTCCCAGGGAATTCTTACTATTTTCGTGTCAATGCAAAGAATGGAAATCGCAATCTAATGAATTGAAGATAACCTCATTAGGGCTCCTGTCCAATTGTCTTGGACCTGCACCAGAAGCATAATTAGCACTCAAAGGCAAAATATTGAGAATGCTGGAAATCTGAATTATAAACAGGAAATGCTGGAGAAATTCTGCTTCTCCAGATCTGAAGAAGAATCAGATCAGACTTAAAATGTTAAATCTGTTACTGTTACATAGATGATTTGGAGTTGGGGACTAAGTGTGGTGTGTCAAAATCTGCAGATGACACTAAGGTGAGTGGTAGAGCAAAGTGCGCAGAAGACACTGAAAGTCTGCAGAGGGATATAGATAGTCTAAGTGAGTGGGCTAAGGTCTGGCAGATGGAGTACAATGTTGATAAGTGTGAGGTCATCCATTTTGGTAGGAATAACAGCAAAATGGACTATGTTTTAAATGGTAAAAAATTGCAGCACACTGCTGTGCAGAGGGATTTGGGTGTCCTTGTGCATGAAAAGCTAAAATTAGGATTGCAGGTGCAGCAGGTAATTAAAAAGGCAAATGGAATTTTGTCTGCCATTGCTAGAGGGATGGAGTTTAAAAACAGGGAGGCTATGCTGCAGCTGTATACGGTCCTGGTGAGGCCACACCTGGAGTACTGTGTGCAGTTTTGGTCTCCTTACTTGAGAAGAGATATACTAGCACTGGAGGGTGTGCAGGGGAGATTCACTCATTTGATTCCAGAGTTGAAAGGGTTGGATTATGAGGAGAGACTGAGTAGACTGGGATTATACTCATTGGAATTCAGAAGAATGAGGGAAGATCTTATAGAAATGTACAAGATTATGAAGGGAATAGATAAGGTGGAGGCAGGGAGGTTGTTTCCACTAGCAGGTGAAACCAAGACTAGAGGGCATTGCCTCAAAATAAAGGGAAGCAGATGTAG
This sequence comes from Rhincodon typus, assembly GCF_021869965.1. NCBI lineage: Eukaryota > Metazoa > Chordata > Chondrichthyes > Orectolobiformes > Rhincodontidae > Rhincodon > Rhincodon typus. Next base: position 65,964,826 of record NC_063336.1, on the reverse strand, counting down.
GACTGAAGTCAGGAGGAACTTCTTCACTCAAAGGGTTGTGAATCTGTGGAATTCCCTGCCTAGTGAAGCAGTTGAAGCTACCTCGCTGAATGTATTTAAGGCAAGGCTAGATAAATTTTTGAACAGTAAAGGAATTAAGGGTTATGGTGTGCGGGCGGGTAAGTGGAGCTGAGTTTCAAAAAGATCAGCCATGATCTTATTAAATGGCAGGGCAGGCACGAGGGGCTGGATGGCCTACTCCTGCTCCTAGTTCTTATGTTCTTATGTTCTTTTTCCACAGATGCTGCCAGACCTGCTGAGTTTCCCAAGCATTTTGTTGTACTTTCAGCAAATGGGTCTTGGACCTTTGGATAAGCTCCATTCAAGATATATAATCTATACTTGGGCAGGAAGCAAATAGTAAAGAGGTTAAAAGGAGACAAGTGGTCTTTGTTTTCACTGAATTTACAGTGTACCACTGGGGGTAGATAATGTCTGGCTGCTGCTGCAAGGACTGGCCAGCATGTTCACCTGCACTAACTTGCACATCTGAAATTGCATCTTTTTCAGCTGGTCACACACTTGCATGTTATATGTGCAGTGTAACTCTTTTGACAAATTTTAAAGGACTGACTGTGGGAGCAATCTGAGTAATGTGAATACCATCAATAGTACTGTATATCTTAGCGATTCTAAAATCATGATAAAAGTGTCACTTTGCAGTCATTCAAACAGAATGAACTAACCAACACTACTGAAGATTACACGTCATCTGGTGAATAAATGCCCGGATGGGTCCTCGGATGTTGTTGTAAAGGTTCCCCATTCCGGCCTTTAGACTTGTGCCGAATTTCACATCCATTGGCAATGTTGTTTGGGCTGGTGCTTCTTTTCTTGAGATAAGGGCTAGGGTAATCTTTCAGCCTGTCACTATCCTCTTGAAATGCATCTTAGCGTTACCATGCAGAGTTTCTCCACCAGGACTTGATTATAACTGCAGGCCTACCTGATTTGTGATCAGTATCTATGTGAGTTTGTCTTCCTTACATGCCAGCTCACTCTTCTTAGCCCCACTCTATTTTCCTTCTTTTGGTGCTCCTCTATTATGATTGACAACAGAGAATTCCATGGAAATTATTCTCTTAGTGCTCACACACTTTGAGTCTACCTGGATGCTTACAACAATACAACTTTGCCTTTTTGCACCTTGCCCCACAGCCACGGATATGAAGATATGTGCTGTCTTGCCCTTTAGTGCAGACACAAAGACAGGAAGATTTTTTTTAAATTGAATTGTGGAATTGGGGGTAGTCTCCACAATGGGCTCTGGGCCCACAAAGGCCCTGCATCACAGTCGATTTCAGGAGTCCCGCCTCCAAGACCACAACCACCATTACAGTCGCCGTTGCCAGGAGGACCAATTCAGGTCTACCGCATCGCCCCAGCTGAAACCCAAGGGACTTAGCCTTTGGTCAGGGTGTTCAAGTGCAGTAAGTCAAGTGCAGACTCTAGTGCCAGACCAGGGGCTTGGACGTGGTCAATCAGCCACTTAGGGTGGCCAGAGTCAGGATCTTCTCCACATGAGGGATAAGGAGCTGATATACAGGCAGCCCATCACCTATCTTGAGGGCTGTTCCTCTCCTAGACTAAGAGAGGTAGGCATTATTGGAGATGAAAGTGGTTGGTGGGGAGGTGTCCCAAGCGAGTGTGTAGGCAGCTCAGAGGGCACAAAGGGTTAATGGTTTCAGAAATTGATATGGGTGAGAGCGGGTGAGGGAAGATTTTTGCAGTGGAAGTGGTAGAACATGAATCTCAGTGGGAACCGGGTGCAGGGATAGTCAGTGTAAGTCAGAGGGAAGATGGTGGCATTTAGAGTGGCAAAGTGGTAAAAGTCATTGAACTTCTTCCTACACCGCTGCGCATTCTACCAGATGGCTGAGACTTTACTTTTTTTATTCATTAATGGCATGAAGGCGTCGCTGGTTAGGAAGCATTTATTGTTTATCCCTAATTGTCCAGGGGGCAGTTCAGAGTCAACCACATCGGTGTGGGTCTCCTGTCACATGTAGGCCAGACCAGGTAAGGATGGCAGTTTCCTTCCCTAAAAGGACATTAGTGAACCTGATGATTTTTTTCAACAATCAGCAATGGATTCATGATCATCATTAGATTCTTATTTCCAGATTTTTTTATTGAATTCAAATTCCACCATCTGCCATGGTGGGATTTGAACCTGGTCCCTGTTACGTTATCTAGGTCTCTGGATTAACTGTCCAGCAATGGCTTCCCAACATCTGTCACTGATCTGCCATCTGACTACCTCATCTATATCCTACAGTAATCTAAGACCTTTCTCCTCACAATCTACCACTCTGCTAATCTTTGTGTCATTTGAAAACATTCTTATTATCACCTCCCAACACTCCTGTCTACCTCATTAATGAAAATCACAAATAATAAGTGAATGAACCCTGAGATATACCACTACACACTGGCCTCCAGTCACAAAAATAGTCTCCTACCAGCAGCCTCTCTCTCCTGCCACAAAGGAAATTTTGGAAACAAATTACTAATTTAGTGTTGATCCCATGAGCTTTAACTTTCTTTGTTCTGGGCTTTAAAAATAAATAATGGGGAGGGGGGTGGGGGGAGGTTGAAGTTTCATGGAAAATGGGCTGAGAGGTGGCAAATGGAGTTTAATGCGGAAAAGTGTGAGGTGATTCACTTTGGCAGGAGTAACAGGAATACAGAGTACTGGGCTAATGGTAAGATTCTTGGTAGTGTGGATGAGCAGAAAGATCTCGGTGTCCATGTGCATAGATCACTGAAAGTTGCCACCCAGGTTGATAGCGTTGTTAAGAAGGCGTACAGTATGTTAGGTTTTATTGGTAGAGGGATTGAGTTTCGGAGCCATGAGGTCATGTTGCAGCTGTACAAAACTCTGGTGCGGCCGCACTTGGAGTATTGCGTACAGTTCTGGTCACCGCATTATAGGAAGGATGTGGAAGCATTGGAAAGGGTGCAGAGGAGATTTACCAGGATGTTGCCTGGTATGGAGGGAAGGTCTTATGAGGAAAGGCTGAGGGTTTTGAGGCTGTTTTCGTTAGAGAGAAGAAGGTTAAGAGGTGACTCGATAGAGACATATAAGATGATCAGAGGATTAGATAGGGTGGACAGTGGGAGCCTTTTTCCTTGGATGGTGATGGCTAGGACGAGGGGACATAGCTTTAAATTGAGGGGTGATAGATATAAGACAGATGTCAGAGGTAGGTTCTTTACTCAGAGAGTAGTAAGGGCGTGGAATGCCCTGCCTGCGAAAATAGTAGACTCGCCCACTTTAAGGGCATTTAAATGGTCATTGGATAAACATATGGATGATAATGGAATAGTTTAGGTTAGATGGGCTTCAGATTGGTTTCACAGGTCGGCGCAACATCGAGGGCCGAAGGGCCTGTACTGCGCTGTAATGTTCTATGTTCTATGTTCTATGGAAAAAGTTACAGGGGAGGAAAGCTCAGCAGACGTTATTAAAGTTTCTGGAAAAACAAACAGGACAGAGAGTATGGAAACAGTCAGGAATCTAACTTCAGGCACAGCAGATAAGGGGACAAATCTAAGAAGGGCAACAGTTGATGCAGGACTGAGGGTGTTGCACTTAAATACACTCAGCATTTGAAACAAGGTAAATGAGCTTATAGCACAGATTGAAATTGATGGCAACAATGTTGTGGGTATCACAGATACGTGGCTGCAAGGTGATCAGGGTTGGGAACTGGATATCAAAGGATACACATCCTATCTAAAGGACAGGCAGATTGACAGAGGGATGGGGTTGCCTTGTTAGTAAGAAATTACAATAACTTGATAGCAATAAGTGATATAGAGGTAGAAGGCATAGAATCTGTGTGGATAGAGCTGAAGAACTAAAAAGGGAAAAAAGACCCTGAAGGGAATTATGTGCAGGTCTCCTACCAGTAGTCGCGATGTGAGAAAGAAAATCAGGTGATAGAAAAAGCATGTAAGAAAGGCACTATTACAATAATCAAGTGGGACTTCAATATGCAGGTGGACTGGGAAAATTAGGTTGGTAGCAGGTCTCAAGAAAAGGAATTTGTGGAATATCTATGAGATAGCTTTTAAAACACCTTGTGGTAGAGCCCACTACAGAATAGGTAATTCTGGATTTGGTGATGTGCAATGAGGCAGACTTGATTAGGGAGCTTCAGATGAAGGAATCCCTAGGGGACAGTGGCCATAATATATTAGAATTCACCTTGCAGTTTGAGAGGGAGAAGCTGGAATCAATTGTAATGTTTTTACAGTCAAATAAAGGGAACTACAAAGACATGAGGGAGGAGCGGGCCAATGTTGATTGGAAGGGAAGTCTAGCAGGGAAGATGGTGGAGCAGTAATGGCAGGTGTTTCTGTGGGTAATTCAGGAGGCACAGCAGAAATTCATCCCAAGGAAGAAGAACATATCAAAGGGAGGATGAGGCAACTGTGGCTGACAAGGGAAGTCAGGGACAGCATAAAATCAAAAGAAAATGCATAAGGGAGTAATGAGTAGTGGGAAGCCAGAAGACTGGGAAGTGTTTAAAAACAAGCAGAGGCTAACTAAAAAAAAGCAATAAGGGGGAAGAAGATCAAATATGAGAGTAAGCTAACAAGTAATGGAAAAGAAGATGGTAAGAGCTTTTTTTTAATATATGTAAAAGGTAAGAGATAGGCAAGAGTAGATATTGGGACTATTGGAAAATGAGCTGAGGGAAGTAGGAAAAATGGAAAAATATCAAAATGTTAAGAGATTCAGGTGGCAGAGGTGAGTGTAGTGGCCATCATTGAGGATAAGGTGCTAGAAAAGCTGAAAGGTCTGAACGTGGATAAATCAGATGGACTATACCCCAAAGTTCTAAAGGAGATAGCTAAATAGATTGCAGAGGCATTTGTGATAATCTTGTAGGAATCACTGGAGTCAGGGACAGTCCCAGAAGACTGGAAAATGGCTAAGGTAACACCCATGTTTAAGAAGGGAGGGAGGCAGAAGACAAAACTATAGGCCAGTTAGCCTGACTGACCTCAGTCATTGGTAAGATTTTAGAGTCTATTATTAAGAATGATATTATGGAACACTTGGTGATGCATAGTAAAATAGGACTCAGTCAGCACAACTTTGTCAAGGGGTGGTCACGTCTAACAAATCTGCTAGAATTGTTTGAGGAGGTAATGAGCAAGTTAGACAAAGGAGACCCAGTGGACCTGGTTTATTTAAATTTTCCAGAAGGCCTTTGACAAGGTGTTGCACCAGAGGCTGCAAAATAAGATAATGGCCCATGGTGTTAGGGGCAAAGTACCGGCAGGGATAGAGGATTGTCTGACTGGCAGAAGGCAAAGAGTCAGGATAAAGTGGTGACTAGTGGAGTTTGCAGGTGTCAGTGTTGGGGTCACAAGTATTGACATTATACACTAATGATCTGGACGAAGGAACTGAGGGCATTGTTGCTAAGTTTGCAGATACACCAAGATACATGGAAGGACAGGTAGTTTTGAGGAAACAGGGAGTCTGCAGAAGGACTTGGACATGCTGGGAGGGTGGGCAAGGAAGTGGGAGATGCAATACAACATGGGAAAATATAAGGTTTTGCACCTTGATAGGAAGAATAGAGACGTGGACTATTTTCTAAATGGGGAAAGGTTTCGAAAATCTGAAGAACAAAGGGATTTATAATCTCATTTCAGAAATCTCTTAAGGCTAACATTAGGCTAAGTTGGCGGTTAGAAAAGCAAATGCAATGTTAGCATTTATTTCAAGGGGGCTAAACTACAAGGGCAGAAATGTACAGCAGAGGCTGTATAAAGCTCTGGTCAGACTGTATTTGGAATATTGTGAACAGTTTTGGGCTCTCTATCTAAGGAAAGACGTGCTGGCAAGAACGATGCCAGAGATAAAGGAACTGTCATATGAGGAGTGGTTGAGGACTCCGGGTCTGTATTTGATGGAGTTTAGAAGGATGAGTGGAGGTCTGATTGAATCTTGAGAATACTGAGAAGCCTAGATAGAGTGGATGTGGAGAAGATGTTTCCACTAGACTAGTAAATGAGGGCACAGCCTCAGAGTGAAGGCATGCCCTTTACAACTCAGACGAGGAGGAATTTCTTCAGCCAGAGGATGGTGAATCTGTGGAACTCATTGCTGTAGAAGTCAGTGGAGGCCAGGTTATTGAGTGTATTTGAAATAGAGATAGATAGGTCTTGATTAGGAAGATGATTAACAGGAGAAAGCAGGAGAATTGGGTTGAGAAACATATCAGCTATGATCAAATTGTGGAAAATACATGACGGGCTGAATGGCATATTTATACTCTTATGTCTTGTAGTTTTATGGTCTTTGTCAGTTTCCCATGTGAGACCTTGCCTTGCTGAAATCCATATAGTCCATTTTCCCCAATAGTTTCACTCCCTCTGATATTTGGAGTTTAGATGGTCAAAGACGTGGGAGCTCTTGGAGGGTATGAAGGAAACTGGGTTTGTACAAGAATCCAGAATTGGAGGAACACAAAGTCCTCAGAGAGTTGTTGGGCTGGGATGGGTTACAGATGTGGGGAGAGAAGAGTCAGGGAGGGATTTGAAGGCAAAGATGAGCATTTCATAATTGAGACTTTCTGGACCGAGAGTCCAGAGAGTCAATAAACAAATAAAACATTATGTTCTATTCTATGACAAGGCATCAGATCTAAAAGTGCAAACATTCATTTAAAAATTCACTTCAAACATCAATAACTGCACTTCTCACTCATGTCAAACAAACACTGATGTTTACAGAGGAAAATTACTACAGAGCAAAATCTTAGAGAGTGAAGGAAACCAAACTGAAGATATGCTGTAAGGAATCAGAGAAAGTCGTTATAATTTTTTGATGGTAGTGATGGCCATTCTTTTCCTGACCCCTGGAAGTGTCAGGTATAGCAGCTATCTGAAGAAATGAAAAAAACAAACCAGACAATATATGAACCATTTCAATTCCCCCTCCCACTCCTTGGATGACATGTCCATCCTGGGCCTCCTGCAGTGCCACAACAATGCCACCCGAAGGTTGCAGGAGCAACATCTCATATTTCGCTTGGGAACCCTGCAGCCCAATGATATCAATGTGGACTTCACAAGCTTCAAAATCTCCCCTCCCCCGACCGCATCCCAAAACCAGCCCAGCTCGTACCTGCCTCCCTAACCTGTCCTCCCACCTATCCATTCCTGCCACCTCAAGCCCCACCCCCATCTCCTACCTACTTGCCTCGCCCCGTCTCCTTGACCTGTCCATCCTCCCTGGACCGACCTATCCCCTCCCTAACTCCCCACCTACATTCACCTTTATTGGCTCCAAACCCACCTCCTTGACCTGTCTGTCTCCTCTCCACCTATCTTCTCCTTTATCCATCTTCTATCCACCTCCCCCTTTCTTCCTATTTATTTCAGAATCCCCTTCCCCTCCCCCATTTCTGAAGAAGGGTCTAGACCCGAAACATCAGCTCCTCTGATGCAGCTTGGCCTGCTGTGTTCATCCAACTCTCCACCTTGTTATCCCAGATAATATAACTTCTATACAGAACTGGCTCACATGCCGAGTGTTGCAATATCATACGCACAAAGGTCTAGGCTTGCAGCTGCCATGTCCTTTCCTGGTCCTATCTGGCACTAGGCGCAACTGGGAATAGGCAGTGTCAGAATGCTGCCAGCCCATTCATTTTACTAGGGCAACTACAACATTCCACACTTCAGCACTATTTCAATAATTATGACGTATTAGCATCTTAGTTACTGCATTGTTTATTTTCACTGCTGTAATTTTTGGTGCTGTAGTTTTGGAGGTTTCCTACAAATGGCCAGGTGAATGAGCAGGGTGTAGTGACTTGAACATTGCTTAGGGCTAGTGGCACATATATAATTTGAAGAAGAACTTCCATACCCTCACAACTTGTGCCAAATGGTTAAACATTTTCTTACATTGCCATGTTTCTGGAGCTACACTCCTGGTATTGATCTCTGCTGCTAATTGCTTCTGCTGCACATTTCTCAAGAGTTATATACATGACTGTGGTTACAGGGTTTCTCTCCTTCTTTCCACATTGAGGCATCCTATGTATTATAGGAAATGCTTGCTGCGTGTTCCCTCACAGACACAACCATTCTTCGATGTTAACAGCTCAAGTTCTGTTCACAAAGGATTCCCAACACGTTTGCAGCTGCAATATACCACTCCTTTAAGTGGGTTAAGGCTGCTTTTAAGAAATGCTATTGTTGATATGTGCTGTAAATGATCTGCATTAATTACACTGGTCACATTGTGATCATTTAAAATAACTGCCTACAATGCAACAAAAGTGTGTGGATTAGTCATGTACCATGACACCTTCATACCTGTTTTCCTGTGTGATCCCCTCCACGTTTTCTCCTTACATCTGGAAAATGTTCTTATCTCTCCCTTTGATATTTTGATGTTTTAATTAAACTTATGCCCTCTAATTACAGACATACTGGTAAATGGAAATAGATTTCCCTATTTGCCTTATCAAATCCCTCAACTTTGAACACTTCCCTCACCCATGCTCTTCACCTTCTTTGATTTAATGAATTTAGTCCCAGTTTCTCTGGTTCTTTGAATAATTAAAATTTCTCAATAAGTGTGATAATGTAATGCAAATGAGTTATTTTGGCTTCAATGAGAAATTAGCACTTTTCAATGTCTTTTCTCAGAGATGGAGAATTTACACATCCCTTGAGGAACAAACAACATCTTCAAATGCTGATGCATCTGCAAGGGTTCCCTAAGGTGTGTTCACAGAACAAAAACAATCCACAAAAAGCCCAATTTAATTTGAAATGTGAAACAAGCCTGCCCCAGTTTCTGAATTTTAAGCATATTCTCACTGTTACATCGCCCAAAAGTAGTTACTCACCGCTCAGCGGTTAACTGTGATTTATTAAAGTTCTTTGAGAAATCTTTTATCCATGTACTGATCCCATGGTATTACGAAGAAAATTTTTCACCCCTGTGCATCCTAACTTGTGTTTTGCATCCGTGAAGGTGAATGGGTAGAAAATTGCAGTGTGAGTGCACAGGTAGAAAATCTTAGACTCTGTTCCAGCAGTACTCTGTATATTTCTGTGCAAAATTGCAGAAGAAAACATAGGCTGACCAAAGGAGCACTAAAAGTCACAACAGCAGAGGTCAATTTAGTTCACCAAGTTGCTTAAAGTGAGCCTTTATGTACAGGGAGCAGTTTAGGGGTTCACTGGGGATGTGGCCCTGTCCCTACCTCTGAGTCAAGAGACTTGATTTGAAGTCCAATATCTCTAGAGATATGTAATGATATCCCTGAACAAGTCAATTAGGAAATAGCTACAGGGAGAAGATTGGGGAATATATCTATAAAAGAAAGGCTATCAGAGTAAAATTAATAAATTTGATGATTTGTTGATAGAGCACATCATCCATGGATTGTGTGAAAGGACACATCATATTCAGAAAAGACTGCTTGTAGGAGGAATGGTGGCTGAAATCAAATGATATGTATTTAGTGGCTCCCACAGACTACATACAAAATCACTAAAAGCAGAGATGGGGATCATATGACTACAGCAAGCCAGCCAGCACATTAAGTACAATTGTATTTCTCCAAATATATCACTTCCCATTAAAAAAGAATGCATTTGCTATCATCTGCCGTTACAAATGACCCAAGTTATCCAAAGGACAAATATACAATATATCCAAAGAAAATTATCATTCACTAACAGAACTCTGTTTTAACTCTTAGATACTGAAGCAGTCCATGTCCAAATGCAGCAAGACCTTTGGGCTGAAAAGTGGTAAGTAACCAATCTGTACCACAAAACTGCGTGGCAATAACCATCAAGAACAAATCTAACCATTATCCCCTGACATTCAATGGCACAATCGTCACTGAGATCACCATTTTGTGAGTTACCATTGACCAGAAACTGAAATGGAGTGGCTATTTAAATACTGTGGCTACAAGATCAGGTCAGAGGCTATGAATCCTCCAGCAAATAACTCACCGCCCGACTCTCTAAAGCCTGTCCACCATCTACAAGGTACATTTCAGGTGTGTAATTGAATGCTTGTTTGGATTGGTGCAGCTCCAACAACACTCAAGAAGCTTGATACCCTCCAGGACAAAGCAGCCCACTTGATTGGCATTACATCCACAAGCATTCATTCACCATACCACCAACACTCAGTAGCAGCAGTGTGTACAATCTGCAAGGTGAACTGCAGAAATTCACTGCAACTCCTTAAACAACTCCTTGCAAATTCATGACCACTTCCATTTTGAAGGATAAGGGCAGTAGAACACCATTACCTGCAAACTCCCCTCCAAGAGTCTCGCTATACTGACAAGGAAATACATTGCCATTCCTTCTGTGTCACTGGGTTAAAATCCTGAAACGCACTTCCTAACAACATCATTGGTCTAACTACACAAAATGGACAGCAGAGGTTCAAGAAGACAGCATTAAGCACTTCTCAAGGCCAACTTGGGAAGGACAATAAATGCTGGCTTAGCCAGTGATGGTCATGTCCATGAATGAATTAAAAAAAGTTATAATTCTGTTAGACTCTGTTCATCTGTAGCATACATAGGGTAGTACATGAACAATGTGGGCTATGTCAGAAATAAGGCAGAATTGTACACGACTCCAATTTTGACATTGGGAACAATGTATTTCAACCTTTAACAATTGTTTGGGTTTCAATGTGAGATTTTCACTAGGCAGCGGTGAATTGCTTACTAATTGGGATGATTGCTTGTTAAGGACCTTATTAACTGCACATCTCCCAATATTAATATGCAACTTTCAATTGTATCACCCACCATGAGTCAACTGGAAGCCAAGAATTCTCGACGTGGAAGTCATAGCAGATACCTGGCAAATGCAACTCCCCACTTGCTCCAAAGGACCTCCATGTGGGATATGAGGAATGACCATAGAGTCATAGAGTTGTACAGCACGTAAACAACTCGTCCGTGCCGACCAGATATCCTATATAAATCTAGCCCCATTTGCCAGATTTTGGCTCATATCTCTCTAAACCCTTCCTATTCCTACCCCCACCCACGTGCCTTTTAAATGTTGTAATTGTACCAGCCTCCACCACTTCCTTTGGCAGCTCATTCCATACACACACCACCCTCTGTGTGGAAAATGTTGTCCTTGAACCTATGCCCTCTAGTTTTGGACTCCCCCACCCCAGGGTAAAAGACCTTGTCTATTTATCCTATCCATGCCCCTCATGATTATATAAACCTCTGCAACATGACCTCCCAACTCCCATTATCAATGCGCTGACCAATAATGGCAAGCATACCAAATGCCTTCTTCACTATACTACCTATCTGCAACTACACTTTCAAGGAAATGTGAACCTGCACTCCAAGGTCTCTTTGTTCAGCAACACTCCCCAGGACCTTACCATTAAGTGTATAAGTCCTGCCCTGATTTGTCTTTCTAAAATGCAGCACCTCACATTTATCTAAATTAAACTCCATCTGTCACTCGTTAGCCCATTGGCCCATCTGATCAAGATCCCATTATACTGAGGTACCATTCTTCGCTGTCCACTACACCTCTAATTTTAGTGTCATCTGCAAAATTACTAACCATACCTCCTTTATTCACGTTCAAATCATTTATTTGGATGACAAAAAGTAGTTTTACATCATCTTTTCAGAAAGAGATTTTCAAAGACTCATGAACCAATGTGAGAGAAAAAAAAATCACCTAATCTGTTTTAAATTGTCAACCTCTGATTTTTAAACAGAGACCTCTAGTTCTAGATTTTCCCATAAGAGGAAACATACCTTCCATAGCTACACTATCAAGGCTCTTGCTTTTCAATCTAGTCATTCCTTATTCTTCTAAACTCCAGTGGATACAAGTCTAAACTATCCAACCTCTCCTTATAAGGCAACTGGCTCATTCCAGATGCAAGAGAAAATTATTGCAGTCACTGGAGTCTGTACTGAAAACAACAAGTGCTGGAGATCACAGTGGGTCAGGTAGCATCCATGGAGAGAGAGCAAGCTAATGTTTCAACCATTCCAGATATTAGTCTAGTAAACCTTCACTGAACTGCCATTACATCCTTCCTTAAAAAAGGTGACCTTAAATATGAGGCACACTACTCCACACGTAGTGTCATCAGTGCACTGGTATATTTCATTCCCCTCATGATAATTAGTAACATCCTATTAGCTTTCCTAATTACAGGAAACATTTCATTAACTGGCACCAATGGGACCAGGAGCGTGCCAGTTGATCAAGAGGTCCAGATAATCACTTTAAAAACACACACTAAGCAATAAAAATGTAATGCAGGAGGTATACAAATCACTTTACTTACAGCATAAATCACATAAATAATAATGCAAGTTGGCCTTAAATAAAACTTACTGGCAAAGACCCTTAACACTTGCACCCTCAACTGACTACTTGGACCTTGTGGAGATCACGATAACACAGTAAACTTCCAATATTTGAAGTATATAATTTTTGCTGGTTTATCAAGAATGTTGGTTCATAAGTGTTGGTTAAAACAAAGTTTGCTGTACCTCAGTATCTGCATCTATTCTTTTGTGATTCATGTAAACAAATAGTATGTCATTGAATACAGAACCTTTTTTTTGTCCTTCTACTCGTGTTGTAAATTCTAGTCTTTTAGTTGACTCTTAGATTCGTATGCTTTGTTCTGTCCTTTCACAGTCTGTTAATCATTTCTGACACTAAAACCTTTTCCTTTGGCCTTGACTGTACCCATTGATTTACCATATCTTCTCAAATTTGATTCCTTACCCACACTCTTCATTTTACAATCCTCTTTACTTCCCTAATTATGTGATTGGCAAGTGCACCAGCCTCAGCACCACTCAAGTAGAGACCATCCCTTCGGTATAAATCCCAATTTCCTTTGTACTGTGCCAGTGCCACACAAACCAGAACCTACTTCTCCCGGACCAGTCTTTAAGCCATGCATTCAACTCTTTAATCTTATTTGCCACATGCCAATTTTCACATGGCGTAGGAAATAATGCTGAAATTATGATCTTTGAGATTCTGCTTCTTAATTTGCCACTAACTTTCCCTCTTTCTGGTGCATTGTAAGCTTCTTGAACTTCAAACAATGCCACAGTCGAGAAAAAAATAGTTCCATGACACATCATCTGTCCAGTTATCCTTAATCTGATTTTAAAAACAAGTTAATTATTACATTGAACTTTATATTTAGTGATATTTTGATTGTTTTAACGTTACCACCAGTTGCAGCAATATATTGATCCTTAAGAATGTAATCAACCTTAATCACTTCCCAGATACTGTACTCGCCAATTAACTCTCCTATAATAGAATAAATATCAATTCTTCAAGGTGAAAGAGTTTAGACAAAGGCCAAAGCAACAGAACACTATTCTCTTCCTTCACTTAACTCCCTGAATCATTTAACTCTATCGTGCATGAAATGTGTGTGCAGAAAAAGGAGTGGGAATGGTGCAGCAAGTCATGTAGTATGTCCCAACTTTCTCTAATGCAGCAGGTAGACAAGAGAGAGGTTGTCTTCCAGCAACAAAGCAGAAGGCCCTCCCTGCAGACGTAAAGAAAGTACAAGACTGAAATTCAGTTGCAATAACCTGGACGTAGTGCCACAAAAGAAGTAATGGTCTCACATTAGTTGCTAAGATCAGTAAATGCATCTTTTTATTTCTTCATGTATGGGATATAACAGTCACCAAGAAAGACTGCACTTGTTGACCTCCATAACTTCCCTTGCCACTGCAACCATGTGGTATCAGTGCCTGAAATGGAAGCCTGTATCCTGTCACCAAGTCACCCTTTATTTACCCAAGTACTCTCTGTTCATATTTGTCAGCCAGTGTTCTCTTGGCCAAGTTAACAGCCTCAATCAGGGAACTCATACTCAATGAGATCCACCTGGCCAACCCCACTCCAATTATTACAGTGTCCCCACATAACTATTAGGAAGGGAATTTCAGGATTTTGCTCCAGTTACAGTAAAGGAACAATAGTATAGTTTCAAGTCAAATATTAATAGCTTAGACAGGAAATTCGAGTTCGTAATTTTCCCATCCAGCTACTGCCATTGTTCTTCTAGATGGAACCAGTTGCAAGTTTGGAAGCTCCTGTCGACATTCATTTAGTAAGTTGCTGCCATGCATCTTATGGGTGATGCACACTGCTGTTACTACATATTGATGTGATAAGTGGGATGCTAATCAAATGGACTGCTTGGCTTTGGATAGGGTTAAACGTCTTGAACATTTTTGGATCTACATTCATCTAGGCAAGTGTAGAGTATTAAGTCAAGTATTCTGTTACACTCTTGACTTTTACCTTGTAGGTAGTGACAAGCTTCAGGGGTTCAGGAGGCGAGTTAGTCACCACAGAATTCCCAGGTATCACCCTGCTTCTGTAGCCATCTTTGTTTGGCTTGTCGAGTTAAGCTCCTGGTCAATGGGAACCCCTAAGAAATTGGTGGGGGCTTAGCAATGTTAATTCCAATGAGCATCAAAGGGAGATGGTTGGATCTCTCTTAATGGAAATGGTCATTGACAGATATTTGTGTGATTCAAGGAAGGAGAGTGAAGCAGGTCAGGATTACTGTGAAACAGACCAGAAGGAGTGTGAAGCGTACCGAAAGCAGTGTGTAGCAGACGAGGATCACTTGAGTTTACTGGTGAGAGAGTTTTGTATTTTGTTTCTTTTTCTGCAAAATTAGAAAATTACTGTAATGTTTTGGAAATTTAAACAAAAAAATAAATATTTTGATGACAATAATGATGAGAAGGGAGTACCTGGTGGGTCTTTTTTTTTTGTAAGCTTTATTATCTAACAGATGGAGGGACATCACAGCTGCTCCATCTCCTGAAATGCATGTCCCACGACATGTAGGAACTCCAAGGATTACCACTTTTGAAGGAGGTCTATCAGTTGCAGCAGTGTGACGTCCAGGTTTCAGACCATGAGAAATAGCTAGTGGTATTCTGGTGCATGAGGTTCCAAGGTTTTCAGCAAAATCCTCTGCAAATGTAGTCACCCTACAGTTTAAGATGATGCAGGGAGAGAGGAAATAGGTGCCCATGCGATAGTTGAGAAGAAATACAGTTGTACAGTGAGAAACACACTGAATGCTACTCGTTCTGATTTCTGATGAAAGTGATGGTTCATTTTAGGAGTGCAGTCAGAGCTAAGTCCACAGCAACACAAATGGTGCAGTTCTACAGAGAGGCACACTGAAGACCAAAGGAACAACAGTGATAAGGGATTTCTTACTTAGGTGGACAGACAAGAATTTCTGAAGCTGAAGATGTGTCTCAGGATGGTGTGTTGTCTCCTTGGTGCCAAAATGAATGGCTGCAGAGCAACCTGAAAGTTTAATAGATAACCATCAGGGCCCTCAGTGGGACCACCAATGTATGTAGAAAGTGGGATGTAGTACTGAAATCAGAATTTAGGGAGCTACATATGAAATTAACAAACATGACCTCAAAAGTAGTAAACAATTGATTTCTCCTGGTATCACAGTCAGGTGAGTATAGAAACAAGAGGATAAAGCAGATGAATATGTGAATGGAGAGGTGGTTCAGGATGGAGGGATTTCGAGTCTGTGATATTAGCATCAGTTTTACGGTAAATGAAACCTGCTCCACTTGTTGCATCCAAATAGAATCAGAACATTTTTTGTTGCACTGTGATTTTCTACTACTACTGGGGAAAGTTTACATTAAATTAGTAGAAATGTTAGAACAAAGAATATTGTTAGAGAGGGATACCAAGATAAAAAAAATAATTGAGAAAGACAGTACAAAATCGTAAGGTGTTAGGTGGATTCAGCTAAAGAGAAAAAATAATAAATTCTGAATTAGGGTGACAGTGCATGTTTGTGGATATATGGAGTGTGGTAAATAAGATTAGCAAGATGGAAATGCAGATAGGCATTGCTGTAGTGATAACAGAGATCTGGCTTAAAGATGTACAGGACTGCATATTAACTATCCCTGCATACAAGGTGTTCAGGGTAAAAACGGAAAGGGGAGGCATGGCAGTATTTGTAGCATCATGAAAATGGATATGATTATGAGATGGCGATATATATCAGGTGTAACAGTGACATCAGAAGTTATGTGCAAGACATTTTTGAAGCAAACATGGAGTAGTCTGTACTAATGAGAGATGTAATTACAGATATTAGCATTATGAAATATGATGTAAATAACAGAACTTGCAAGAACATACCAGAGTCATACAGCAGTCACTGTTAGGTAATGGGAAACCACAGGTCATACACTAAAAGGAAGAGACAAGAATAGCTATTTCTCAAATATGCAAAATAGAATCTCAAGCTAAACACTTCATGGCAACACCAATCAGTATTGATTAAGGAGAACACTGCATTGCTGGAGAGAGAGGATGTCCCAGAGGGATCAAGGACAGAATCAATTTGGCTACAGCTGAAGAATAAAAAAGATGGAATCAAATTATTCAGTGTACTCCATAAACCCCTGACTAATGGAAAAAAACAGAGGAAAACATTTGTAAGGAAATTATAGAGGATTGGAAGAATTATAGAATATTTCTCATTGAGACTTTAACTATCTAGATCTGGACTGGGGATAGTAGTCATGTAAAGGGGCAAGATTTCCTAGACTATGTTCAAGAAGATGTTCTAAAGCAGTATGTTTCTATTGCAATGAAAAACAAGCCTAGTTTTTGAGAATGAGGGAGTTGGGTGCCAAGTGAATCAAATGTTTGTAGGAGGCAGGAGGCGAAAAATAATCTCAACTGAGGAAGAATGGAACTGTCCGAGATGTACTGAAATCAAAGATTAGCAGGCAAACGTGGAACTGAAGAATAGTTTGCCTTTGAAGAAGAAACCGAGGTATATTCCCATGAAATGAAAAGGTATTACAAACATATTTGGGGTTTCCTCGATGACAAAACAGAGCAAGCTGAGAGAGAAAAAAATCTGCTTATGACCGATGTTGAGTGGCTATTGCAATTGAGAACTAGACCAAATGAAAGTGCGAAAAGGATTTGAAAAAGCAAGTAAAGGAACCAAAGAGACATTACAAGAAGAGACTGGCAGCGACTAAAATGGAATCTAAAATAAATAGAAATAGTAAAAGAGTGTGAACAGGTGAAGTAGAGCCAATTAGGAAACAAACAGGGATCAGGCATTGGAACAGGGAGCATGGTTGTAGTATTAAACAAAACTTTGCATTTGTCTTTACGAGGAAAGAGATGTTGAGCAGATTGTTGACTTGCTCACCGAGCTAGCTGGTTATAGTTCAGACTTTTTGTCACCGTGCTAGGTAACATCATCAGTGTGGCCTCTGATGAAGCGATATAGTTCCACTCCGCTTAGTATTTATATGATCCGGTCTGTTGAGGTGTTTTGTGTCATTTCTGGTACTTTTTTGCAAGGGTTTGTATATGGGGTCTAATTCCACATGTTTATTGATAGCATTACAGGTGGAGAACCAGGCCTCTAGGAATTCCCGTCCATGTCTATGGTTGGTTTTAGCTAGGATGGCCACGTCGTCCCAGTTACATTGATGGCCTTCGTTGTCTGAGTGTATTGAAATGAGTTTGTCATGTCATTTTGCTGCTAGCTGGTTTTCATGTATCCTGATGGCTAGTTTCCTTCCTGTCGGGCTGATATAATGTTTTTGGCAGTCCTTGCACGGTATTTTGTACACTACGTTGGTCCTGCATGTCGTGGGTATGGGGTCTTTGGTCATGTGAGTGTTTGTCATAGTGTGGCTTTGGGTTTGTGTGCTACCATGATGCCTAGTGGTCGTAGAAGTCTTGCTGTCAGTTCTGATATGTTCTTGACATATGATAGTGTGGCCTGTGTACTAAGGCTTATTGTGTCTTCTTGGTATTGTCTATCTAGTAGGCATCTGTGGATGAAGTTGGTGGGGTATCCATTGATAGTGAAGACCTTGTATAGGTGCTCTTCTTTCTTCTTGCGAAATTCTGGTGTGTTGCAGTATGTTGCGGCCCATTTGAATAATATCCTTACACAGCTTTGTTTATGGGCGTTGGTGTGATTGCTGTGGAAATTGAGGATTTGGTCAGTGTGGGCTGCCTTCCTGTATGCTGTGGTTAGGAGTTCCCAGTTCTACCCTGACATCTAGGAATGGAAGTTAGTTTTCCATCTTCTATCCGTCTCCCCCTCTCTCCCTATTTATTTCAGAATCCCCTTCCTCTCCCCTTTTTCTGAAGAAGGTCTCGACCCGAAACCTCAGCTTTCCTGCTTCTCTGATGCTGCTTGGCCTGCTGTGTTCATCCAACTCTACACCTTGTTATCGTGGAAGTTAGTTGTTGTTTTCCTCTTCTCTCGTGAATTTGATCCCAGTGAGTACGTTGTTGACGAGGTGGAGTGTCTCTTCTAACTTGATGTGTTTAATGATGACAAATGTCTCGTCCACGTATCATATCCACAGTTTGGGCTATATGTGGGAGAGGGTCGTGCGTTCCAATGACTGCTTCTGCAATAAGTCCTCAGATGAGTGACGCCATAGGTGTGACATTACTCTGTTTGCATGCTTGACTGTTAAAGGTGAAGTGTGTTGTGAGACATAGGTCCAGTCGTCTGAGTATGTTGTCCTGGCTGATGGAGCTGTCGGTCAGCGTTCCTGCTTCCTCTAGTAATGTGGCCAGTGTTTCTTTGGCTAGTGGGATGTCAATGGAGTGAATAGCGCTGTAAAGGAAATCATAATCTCGTCATCGTTGATTTTGATGTTCTTGAAGTTATTAAGGAATTCCTGGGTTGAGTGGATGGAATGGGGTGATCCGTCGACCAGGTGTTTCAGTCTCCGTTGTGGATCCTTGGCTAACCTGTATGTACATGTGCCTGGTAGGGAGACAATGGGTCTGAGGGTGATGTCTGGGTTGTGTACTTTGGAGAGGCCGTAGAAGCAGGGGGTGTTCGAGTCTTCTGGTTTCATTTTTATGGAATCTGTCTTGGTTATTTTTCTTGCATTCTTTAGCCTCCTTAGTATTTGGGTGATCCTATTTGCTAGCTGCAGTGTTTGGTCTATCTCCACCTGTTGGTAAGCATCTGTATCTGCAAGCAGTGCCTATGCTTTTTCAATGTAGTCCAGTTTGTTAGTAATGACAGTCACGAGCCTTTAGTCCGCTGATAGGATTATGACGTTCCTGTCTTTCTTGAGTCTTTCGAGTGCTTTTTTCTTCGACATGTTTAAGGTGTCCCAATCATTCTTCCAGTTCAATGCAAGGATTATAGTTTTTGTTGATGTGGATGTTGAGCAGGCCATGGGGAAAAAATAGGCAATTCAGACACTTGAAGGTTTTTAAATTGTTAAGGAACAGTTATGGATGGGTGTGCTTAAAGTTTATAAGGCACCAGGACTGAATAAGATACATCCAAGGGTACTGAAGGAAATGAGATCTCACAACACATTCCATTGCACTGGCCACACCCACCTCACCTCCCATTGGCACCTGACATGTGTCACCTGTAAGAACCCTAATGGCACATTTCTGATCCACTTAGTGTACTCTTCTAAGCTTCAATGCTGCACATGGGCTTAAGAGCAACTATCATTACAATTCAGCAGCAAGGCCATATCGTACTCAAGGACATGACCCAACTCAAGGAATGGACTAGGCTGGATCTCTGAGCTCTTGCATTCACTTTGAGCCTACTGGAATGCTCACTGCATCCCTGCCTTGCCTTTTTGTGCCTTGCCTTTTTGCCAGAAATATCAGGTTCACAGTACTGCTGCATTACTCTGCTGTTTAGAATAGGCACAAAGCCAGGAAAGGATGTCATGTTCATCTGCTGTCATCAGTCACATGCCAGCTCATCCATCAGTCTACCCATTCATGAGAGTCCCACTTAAAGGTGCCTTATAATTAAATTCTATACAATATTTAGGAATCTGCTCTTCTGGATTTCCTGACCTTGCAACAACATCATTCCACCCTCTGTCTCTCCACATAGAACTTGCCTTTAGGTTGAAATTCAATTCAATATTTCAGGTTGTGATTTTCCAGTAGAATAACCCCCATTTTTTCCAGGCTGTGCACTTTCTTAAACATGTTGAGTTTATAATTACTTCTTTTGAAGGTTGTCAATTTTTTGTGAAGATGCTACTAAACTTGCTGAATATTTTCAGAGATAACAAGGTGTAGAGCTGGATGAACACAGCAGGCCTAGACCCTTCAGGCCCGAAACGTCGGCTTTCCTGCTCCTCTGATCCTGCTTGGTGCTGTGTTCATCCAGCTCTACACCTGGTTATCTCAGATTCTCCAACATCTGCAGTTCCTACTATCTCTGAATATTTTCAGCATCTTTTAGTTTTATTTCTGCCATTTTATTGCCTGTCATAGATGAGCTGGGTGGGACTGCAAAGAAGATTAGGGGTACTGAGATGCATCACGTTAGATGTGGAATGATCAATTGATGACAATTTCTTATTTGTACGTTATAGTAACATTCCTGTATATAGATCTGAAAGGGTGTGAGAGGGCTAATACTTGATTGAGTACAATATGCAAAACCACTTGTGATGATATCAAGAGGATTTGTTGGGACAGTAAAGTAAGGGATCTCATGGAGGACTGACCAGAGCCTAGGTTCTCGCAACAGTCTCTGTAAAATGTACAGACTATCTTCACAACCTGTAAATAGTGGCAGAGATGCAACAAATCAAATCTTATTTTCTCTACAAGACTCTCTCTTTAGACCTGAAGGTAGCTAACTTTGCACAAACTAGACTACATAAGCACTTAAAGAACCCACACATGTAGAGGATGTGGATAGCAGCACACTCAACAAACATAACATTTAAGTATCCTAAGGTTAAGTAACTCCACAGAGGCCGGTATCCCATCACATGACCCTCTGAGGAAGGGTCACCGGACCCGAAGCGTTAACTCTGATCTTTTTCTTCACAGATGCTGCCAGGCCTGCTGAGCTTTTCCGGCAACTTCTGCTTCTGTTCCTGATTTACAGCATCCGCAGTTCTTTCGGTTTTTATGCGTCACTGGACCTGGCCTTGCATCGAACATGCCTCTTACCCATGCAGGGCCATTCCTGTTGAGGTTGGATGGCTCACCGAGCTGGTTTGTTGTTCCGCAGATGTTTCGTTACCGTGCTTGGTAACATCCTCAGTGCAGCCTCTGATGAAGCGTCGGTGTGTTTTCCCGCCTGGTTTTTAAACTCTGAGGTCCGTTGCGATGGATTGCCTCACTTCCGGGTTTCCTCCGTGGTGGAATGTATATGGGGTCGAGTTCAATGTGTTTATTAATAGCCTGCTTCGTGGAGTGCCATGTTTCCAGGAATTCTCGTGCTTGTCTCTGCCTAGCCTGTCCCAGGATCTTGGTGTTGTCCCAGTCAAAGTTGTGGTTTTCCTTATCCATGTGGATTGAGATGGGTGTGTATTGGTCGTAGCCAGTTGGTGTTCATGTACTCTTGTTGTTAGTTTCCTTCCTGTTTGTCCGATGTAGTGTTTCTCGCAGTCTCTGCAGGGGATCTTGTAGATGACATTGGTCCTGTCCGTGGCGGGGAGTGGGTCTTTAGTTTGGGTGAGCACTTGTCGTAGCATTGATGTGGGTTTATGTGCCACTCTGATGCCCAGCGGTTGTAGCAGTCTTGTGGTGAGTTCTGATGTGTTCCTGATGTAGGGTAGTGTGATGAGTGTGTTGGGGCATGTAGAATCTTTCTGATACTGTTCCTGTAGGTATCTCCTGACCCAGTTCTTTGGATATCCATTATCCATGAACACTTGGAAGAGGTATTCCTCCTCCTCTTGGCATAGTTCCATGTTGCTGCAGTGTGTTGTTGCCCTTTTAAATAGTGTTCGCATGCAGCTTCGTTTGTGTGTGCTGGGAGCTACAAATCTACTCCAAAACCTTAGAGGGCCATTCCTGTTGTTCCTACATCAAACTTCATACCCTGAAATAAACTGTTACTCTCACTTAGTTGGGTCTTGAGACCCGCACTGACATTCCTGATGCCTTTTCACCGTTCCCCCCCCTCCAGGGTCTGGGGAGATCAGATTTAACCTGGTGCGGAGTCTTCTCCCCAGTAGCAACTTTGCTGGAGCTATCCCTGTAGTTGCATGTGGGATAGTCCTATAATCAAATAGGAACCAGGACAGTTTGATATTTGGTGAGCTGGAGGCTGTTTCTTTAAGCCCACCTTCAAAGTTTGAACTTGTTTTTTCTGCCATACCATTGGATGATGGATGGCATGGAGCTGTCCTTATATGTTGAATACCATTCGACTTTAGGAAATACTCAATGGTAAATGATGGCCTGTTATCTATACTAATGCTTCTGGATGTCCATGTATTACAAAAGATGCGTGCAGTTTTTCAATCATTTTCCTCATGTTTGATGAATGAACTCTATGCACATCCAGCCACTTTGAGGGGTCTCCACAATGACTAAGAATATTGAACCCATGAAAGGACTTGGATAGTTGTTGTGTAACCGAGTCCAGGATTTACCCGTCAATTCCTACAAACATGGGGGAGCTGGTGCTAATATTTGCTCTTGTTGGCACTCTCGGTACTGCCCCACAAAGCAAGTATGTCTGCATTCAGTCCTGGCCACCAGACACAATGTTTCACTAACATCTTCATTTTGGAAACTCCTGGATGACCCTGGTGGAGCTCAGTCAGTATCTGGTGATGACGTTTACTCCCCACGATAATATGCTGCTTCCTACTGAGACCTGGTGTCTCTGGTACCAAAATGTTTTCAGTTCTGGTTGTGACAACCCTTTGGTTTCCTCCATCACCACCAACTGTTTCAGTTTTGCTAGGACCGGATCTTTCTGTGTCCAATGTCAAATATTGTCAGCTGTGACTGGAAATGTGTCCAGAAAATTTAAAACCATTTTGGACTCTTCCAGTGGTGGTGTCACTGATGATGCGACTGCCAGTTGGAGGCGGATCAATGCATCCATATTCATTATTTGGTCTCCTGGTTGGCGTACCAACTTGTAATTATACGCACTTAGTATTACAGCTCACTGCTGAATTCGGCCTAAAGTTATGGGCAGCACTGCCTTGTCTTCTTTAAGTAGACCTAGCAGGGGTTTGTGGTCCGTTAAGGTATTTGTGGAACTTCTTGACTCCAAAAATGACTGCCAAAACCTTCCTTTTCTACCTGGGTGTGATTATGCTCTTCGTTAGCCAAATCCTGGATGTATGCACTACTGGGCGTTCCTCTCCATTAGGACACCTATGAGCAATACTACCCTGATGCTGTATGGTGAGGCATTGCATGTCAGCACCAGATCGTGCCAACACCTTAGAAGATGATAGCTGTTTATGCATTTCCCTGAAAGCTATGGCTTGGCTACACAACAATTTCTAAGGCTGATACTTTATAAAATGTTGATGCAAAAATGCTAAGATGGAGGCCAGGTTTTATATATATATGTTCCGTAATAATTCAACAGCTCAAGAAAAGGCCTAAGCTCCGGCACGGACGTGCGAGCCAGGGCACATTTGGTTGCCCTCACATTATCTTCCAAGCAATTCCCAGTCTTGTTGACTCTGTAGCCCAAGTAGGTCACTTGGGGTGCCTGGAACACATACTTGTCTCCATTAAGGTGCATGTCTGGCTAGGAGAAACATTTAAGGACTATGCCCTAGGTCTCTAAGTGCTCCTTATTGGTCTTCATGTTATCAGCACATCTGTAAAATGTTCTCCACCGTCTGCTGAAGAATTGCAAAGTTTGACAATACCTCAAATGGCAGTCTCATATATTGATACAAATCTTTGTAGGTATTAATTGTAGCATAATTCTGGGAATCCTCATCTAACCATATTTGCTGTTACACATGGCTCAAGTCCAGCTTCGTTAAGGACAGCCCCCTGCCAGCTTTGTGTATAAATCCTCTATGTGAGAGATTGGACATTTATCCAGCTGTTAAAAACGGTTTACCATTTGCTTAAAATTTCCACAAAAGCAAGCTGATCCTTTGGACTTCACAATCGGTATAACCAGTGTTACCCGTTCCACAAATTGGACTGGTTTGATGATTCCTTTACATTCCAGTCTCCTGATTTCTGCCTCTACTAAGGCAAATAGCACTGGGCAGGCCTTGCAGAACATGGGATTGCTTCCTGGTCAACATGCAAGGTGGCCTTGGTTACTTTGATAACCCGTAAACCTTCGTGGAAAACTTTTGGGTATTTAATTCAGACTTCACTCAGGCAGCCATCTTCAATTCAAAAAATGTTGAGCCAATCAAGATGAATCTTTATCAACCAATTTTGCCCCGTCAAGCTTAGGCCTGAGCCTCTTAGTCCAATCAGTGGTAACTGAACCATTTACTTATAATTCGAGATTGGAACCAACGTTGTACCCTTAATTTGTAAAGATTTCCTAGTGTAGGTTCTCAGTCTAACCAAAATCTTGTGCAAATTTAAGGGTTGGAGTTGAGTGCAAATTTTATTAAAGACTGGTCCTACACTGAAATGGCTGCTCTGGTATCAACATCCATTAGAACCGGATGACCATTTAATCAGACACTTATTTCAGTTGGTTCTGATTTGAGTATTGCTAAATAATTTAACTGTTCTAAACCAGATGTAGGTGACCTTTCTAGGGTGTGCACTCTCCTGGATTCCAGTCTATGAGTTCCCTTTTCTCAGTTTGGGTCTAGTGGGACTCTTTTACTGTCTCAAGTCTGCATACTGGCAGCAACTACAATGGTTTGCCATCCCGGATACTGAAGAGAATTTTAATCACTTGGCTGAGATTTGGCTTCGTTTTTGGGTTTTGCTGTGGTCTGACATAGAGTGCCTCTGTTCAGGATACGTCCTGAGTGAGGCAATACAATTGCTTTCACTCAAGCTCAGTCAGCCTGGCAGAGGTATCCACTTCCATCAGAATACTCTGCAACTCAAATGGTCCACTTGCCATATTTTCCAATGGCAAAGCCAATTGGGCATCAGCTGGTAGGTGCTTTGGCATGGTTACATCATTAATCCCACATGCTATGGTCTCCCTGCATCTCATTAAGGGTTAGACCAAAATGACATACCTCTGCTAGTCATCTTATCCCAGTCAAAAATCCCGATGCAGATTCCCCTGGTTCTAGAACTGACGAGTAAAACTGACAGTGTGTCAGAATTAGAGGAGGCTTGGGGTTGTAACAATCCTTCACTAAATCCAGCAACTCTTGAAGGGTTTTAGTATCTGGTGCCTTGGGGAAAGTTAGGCTCCTAATAACCAAAAAAGTTGCGAGTCCACAAGCTGTCAGGAGAATTACTTGTTGCTTTTCATCCGCTCCAATGTCATTTGCCAAGAAAATATAACACATTCTTTCCATGTACTGAGCTCAGTCTTGGCTGGCAGGATCAAACAAGTCAAGCTTCCAAATAATGGCATGATGCCAGAAATGCTAACCCCAACTCAAAGACAATTGTTGCGAGTGAATTTCTTCAGCAGTGTGCTTTTTTCTCGTTGTCACTGAAATAACTCCACAGGGACTAATATCCTGTCACCAAGTCATCCTTTATTAACATGTGGTAAGTTCTCAACATTGATCCAGCTCTCTTAGAGCCAGCCGTCAGGCTGTCAGGACATCTTACCCTGCTGTTTATAGGTTCCTTCTTACTTTTCTCATCAATATCTGCCTTTGGCTCATTTCATTAATATCTTTGCCTCACAAAAATGTATTAATCTTGGGTTTCAAATTAAGCAATAGAGTGCGGGCAAAAAGAGTGGAATGAATTGAATAACTCTTTCAAAGAGCCAGTAAACACTCCTTTTTATATCTGTCAGCCAGGGCTCCCTGATTGGACCAGGTTAACAGCCCCAATCTAGGAACTGATGTTCTTTGGGGTCCACCTGGCTTACCTCGTTATAATTACTACACAAGGAAGCAAAAAAATACTGCAGTTGCTGAAAGCACACATCGACTCAGACAGGATCTGTGGAGAGAAGGGGTGCATGTGCTGAATGATTTTTTGAGAGTTTCCACCATTTGCATGTTGTTTATTTTTTCTTGGGATCTAGATGTTACTTGCTAGTCCAGCATTAATTGGCCATCTCTGTTGTCCTTCTCTTACAGTATTCTTATTTTATATGTTAACAGATGACAAAAGGGGGACGCAGTTTAACACAGACTTTAACATACACTTGAGCTCACTACCATATATTTACAATGACAGCCATTAACATCATCATGTGCCTGTTCAGAATTTTTAGTTTCTCTTACGTTGGTGACATAAAGGCAACTTCCTGTGCTTTATTTATTGTTTAATTGATGCTTTGGGATATTTAACTTTGTAATTAACCAATGAATTTTGTTCTGTAACTGGCAGAAGTTCTTCTCAGCACTTATTACTGTTGACATTCATTGAGCAATCTTAACAGACACGGTTTGAATCCATTTCCAGCTGTATATATATTGTGTAGCTTTTAATAATTCAATGAGCTGCAGATGGGAGATTGCTGCAGCTTGCACTGGTTCTATTATGGCTGGAATATAGCTTTCGTAATATTCTATTAAAATTTGTAAAGCATGTTATTTTGCAATCCTTTGAAACCATCATTTGTGTCCCATTTGGAATAAAATTTGATGCTAACAATGTAATGCTTTCCATAATTATTCTTGCCAGCTATTTACATACAAGCCTTTCATTCTCTTTTCATTTTTTCTCCCTCCTTGTCTCTTTCTCATTTTCTCCAACTCTTATTTAGATCTATGTTTTCTATCCACTAATTTTAAATGAAACAGAGTCATGGTTAACATTGGAGAAAAAAATGCATCACTTAGGTTCAAACGTTAATTCTCTTTTTCAGCTGCTAACAAGAAACTCTTTTGCAATTCTCTTTGGAAATATGTACAACTCTAATATGCATATTTAACTTTGATATGCAGTAAAATGCAGAACATGAAGTCAGTAAAAATCACAGCTTGTTATTGTGCATGTATTAGGTAGGAGTAGGTCAAAATAGCAATTAATAAATGCTGCATTGGCGTTATAAAGAGAAAGAAGAGACTGTAGTAGGAGGTAGGATTGAATGTTCTTACATTAAAAAAAAACCAAAAAGGGTATATTTCATTATAGCACAATGTGGCCATTCTTACTTTGAAATATTCTGTCAAATTTACAAAAAAAAAAAGAGCTATCATGGTAATTACATAAAAATGTGGCAAAACAGATGGAAGAGTTATCTTATTTGAGAAGAAAGAAAACTGAATGAATTCTGGAATCACTATCTTCATAGCCCAGCGCTCTCTCCAGTGTTTAATATTAATATATCTACCATCAGTGACACCACATTAGATTTAGTAAAGTCCTGGAAATGAACTACAAAATCAGATGTGCAGTAACCCTTAGGTGTACACAATAAATTATTAGTTAATTTGGCGCATTGCTGACTATAACATTAAAGTAGCAGTGTATGTTGGACCTCTGAGGGAAGAACTGTAAAAGGAAGGGAGCACAGGCGACAGAGAACAGGATGAAAAAATGATCTTTAATAGCAAGTTCTGGAAATGCAAAATCCAAAACTGTTTACTGTAAAGTTAAAGGGATCAATTAAAAGCAATGAACATAATTGGCCAGCAGTTCTGTTGTGTAGTACTGTAGCTACAGTATCAGCAGGTTTGAGCGTTGTCACTGTTGGAACTACAGACAGAACCTGAAGAAGAGATGATTATAGAAGATGGACTGAATGTAATAATAGTGAGATAATAGTGAGGGCTGGCAGATTAAGTTTGAGAAGCTGTTGGATGAGATATTTAAAGAGGAGAATGCCTCTAATGGTCATAGGTGTCTCTCAAAAGGAAGATCCACTCTGTGTCATGCCCAGCACCAGCTCACTGAATAAAACCAGCTGGACTTGGAGGTGGGGGCAGGATGAATTTTGCATTTGATTCTTAAGAAACTCAACAGGCCCAATGGTGAGTGGACTGCCTAATGCCATCTTGACTTGCATTAAATGAGACCTCTATCTTCAACAAGCAGGCAAACAGCATGTCTGCCTTTTATTGCAAGGGGATGTGACCCCCAAAATAATGATTTCTTGCCTCAGTTGCACAAGGCTTTGCCAAGACCATTCCTGGAGGGCTATATGCAGCTTTGGCCTCCATACTTAAGGAAGGTATACTTGCTTTGGCGGTACACTGGAGACACATTAGATTGGTTCCTGGCAGGAAAGGGTCCTTCAAAGAACAAAGAACAAAGAAAATTACAGCACAGGAACAGGCCCTTTGGCCCTCCAAGCCTGCGCCAATCCAGATCCTCTATCTAAACCTGTCGCCTATTTTCCAAGGATCTGTATCCCTCTGCTCCCTGCCCATTCATGTATCTGTCTAGATACATCTTAAATGATGCTATCATGCCCACCCCTACCACCTCTGCTGGCAACGCGTTCCAGGCACCCACCATCCTCTGCGTAAAGGACTTTCCATGCATATCTCTCTTAAACTTTTCCCCTCTCACCTTGAAATCGTGACCCCTAGTAATTGAGTCCCCCACTCTGGGAAAAAGCTTCTTGCTATCCACCCTGTCTATATGTCTCATGATTTTGTAGACCTCAGTCAGGTCCCCCCTCAACCTCCAATATTCTAATGTAAAAATCCTAATCTACTCAACCTCTCTTAATAGCTAGCGCCCTCCGTACCAGGCAACATGCTAGTGAACCTCCTTTGCACCCTCTCCAAAGCATCCACATCCTTTTGGCAATGTGGCGACCAGAACTGTATGCAGTATTCCAAATGTGGTTGAACCAAAGTCCTATGCAACTGTAACATGACCTGCCAACTCTTGTACTCAATACCCCGTCCGATGAATGAAAGCATGCCGTATGCCTTCTTGACAACTCTATCGACCTGTGTTACCACCTTCAGGGTACAATGGACCTGAACACCCAGATATCTCTGTGCATCAATTTTCCCCACGGCTTTTCCATTTACCGTATAGTTCACTCTTGAATTGGGTCTTCCAAAATGCATCACCTCGCATTTGCCTGGATTGAACTCCATCTGCCATTTCTCTGCCCAACTCTCCAATTGATCTATATTCTGCTGCATTCTCTGACAGTCCCCTTCACTACCTGCTACTCCACCAATCTTAGTGTCATCTGCAAAGTGATGAAAGCTGAGGAAATTCTCTCTGAAGTTCAGAAGAATGAAAGGTGATCGAATTGAAATACACAAGATTCTGAAGGCGCTTACCAGGATAAATATTGAGATGTTATTTCTCTTGAATGGTGTGTCTAGGACCTGAATCCAGTTCTCAGGACAAGGGACTGATAATTTAGGTCTGACATTAAAAACAAATTCTTCACTTAAAGGATCTGAATCTTTGAAATCCTCTATCCCAGAGGGTACTCCATTGTCAAATATATTTAAGGCTGAGAGTGACAGATTCTTCTTCTCTCAGTGAACCAAGGGATATGGGGAGTGATCAGGATATTGGTGTTGAAGCCAAGATCAGGTATGAACATATTGACTGGCAGAGCAGGTTTGAGGGGCCATATGGTTTACTCCTGCTCTCAATTGTTATCTCCGCATGACTGCCGGTATTTTAAATGCTCTTGCCACCCCTGATTTTATGTTTAATGCTCTTTGAACATACCTTTCTTGTGTTGCTATCCATTTCAAATTAAGGTAAGGCTGCTGTTGGCAAACTTGGCACTGAGCACCATCAGGCTATACAGTTAGATTCCAACACAAAAGGAGGTGGGAAGGCATGTGATGAGGATGGCACAAAGAGTCTGCAGAGGGATAGAAACAGGCCAAGTGATTGGGCAAAAAACTTGGCAGATGGAATATAACTTCGGGAATTATGAGGTCATAAATTTTGGCAGGAAGAATGGAGGAGCTGAATATTATTTAAATGGAAAAAGACTGCAGAAAGCTATTGAACAGAAGGACTTGGACTCCTCATATATGAATCACGTAATAAATAAGGCAAATAGAATGCTGGCTTTTATTTGGAAGTGAGTAGAGTATAAAAGAAGGGAAGTTTTGCTAAAACTATACAACGTACTAGTCAGACAACAGCTGGAATACTGTGAAGAGTTTTGGGATCCTTCTGATTGATTGATTTAATTTATTGTTATGTGTACCTAAGTGCAGTAAAAAGTTTTGTTTGTGAGCAGTACAGACAGTAAGACATACAGTAAGTAAGTCATAAGTAAGATGTACAGATCATAGGGTGAAAAAACTTGGCCAGAGCATGGCATACAGGTTACACCATGCAAGGCGTGCACTAGATCAAGATTAACAAGATCAGCATTATTTAATGTTAGAGACCCCATTCATCAGTTTAATAATGGCAGGGAAGCAGCTGTTCTTGAACCTGCTAGTCTGTGAGTTCAAACTTCAGTATCTTCTGCCTGATGGAAAAGGTTGTAGGACATCATTACTGGGGTGGGAGCGGTCTTTGATGATGTTGACAGCTTTTCCGTGGCAACTAGATGCATAGATGGAGTCCATGGCGGTTGGCTTCCGTGATGGTCTGAGCTGTGCACACCACCTTCTGTAGTTTCTTACGGTCCTGGGCAGAGCAGTTGCCATACCAGGCCGGTATGCACCTGACATTCTTCTTTCTATGGTACATCTGTAAAAGTTGGTGAGGGTCCTTATGGACATGCCAAGTTTCTTGAGCTGCCTGAGGAAGAAGTTGCAGTATTGCGTTTCCTTGACCGTCATATCTAGGGGGGAAGTCCAGGACAGATTGTTGGTTATCGTCACTCGTAGGACCTTGACGCTTTTAATCCTCTCTACCTCTGCTCCGAAGATGTAGATGGGAGTGTGTTCTCCTTCACCCTTAGTAGGGGGCTGAGAATGCATCCCTGGGGGCTCCAGTATTGAGTGTTGAGTGTTATCGTGGCGAAGGTACAGTTGTCTATCTTCACTGATTGTGGTCTATGGGTCAGGAAGCTAAGGACCCAGTTGCAGAGGGCAGAGCCGAAACCAAGGTCACACAGTTTTGACAACAGTCTGGAGGGGATAATGGTGCTGTAGGCAATAAGCAAGAGTCTGACGTAAGAGTCCTTATTGTCCAGATGTTCCAGGGATGAGTGCAGGGCTAGGTAAACAGCATCTGCTGTGGACCGGTTTCGTACGTAGGCAAATTGCATGGTATCGAGGCAGGCTGAGAGACTGGAGCTGATGTGGGCCATGACCAGCCTCTCAAAGCACTTGATGAGTATGGAGGTCAGAGCCACTGGGCGTTAGTCATTAAGGCACATTGCATGTGCTTTCTTAGGTACGGGGATGATGGTAGTTTTCTTGAAGAAGGCGGGCACTTTAGCTTGTAGGAGGGAGAGGTTGAAGATGTCAGCGAACACCTCCACCAGCTGGTCTGAGGAAAAATATATTGCTTAGGAAGAAGTACAGAGACTGTTCACTCGGTTGATACCAGGTATGGAGGGCCTGTCTTCTGAGAAATGGATTGGGCTTGAACTGTACTTGTTGGAATACAGAAGAATAAGTTGCACCTTTATTGAAGTATATAAGATTCTTAGTGACTTGATAGGGTAGATGCAGAAAGATTGCTTCTCCTTGTAGGATAGTTTCGGACCAGAGGACATAATCCCAGAGAAAGGGAATCACACATTTCTTTGACAGGGAATCCAGAGTTATGGGGAAAAGGCAGGAAAATGGAGTTGAGGATTATCAGATCAGTCATGATCCCATTGAATGGCAGAGCAGATTCGATGGGCTGAATGGCCTATTTCTGCTCCAATGTCTTATGGTTTTATGATCTTGCTCTCGCTGTTGCAAATTCTGCAAAGTAAAGGGCTTCAGTCTTAAGTCCTAGCTGACCAATGGACAACACAATAATTGATTCACAAGCCTCTTTTATCATTCTGAAATCACTGCTTACTCAGATCAAATTCTCAGCTAATTATTTTACTTGGTCTTTTACTGACAGCTCCATCAATTCATTTCTGGTTTACAAAGAGCCATTGAAGACATGCAACCTTCATCCTAACAAATAAATGTGCTGACGCATGCAGGATGCCAACTTCTGGGCTTCATTCAACCATCAACAAAAATGTCATTGACACAAAACTGCATCCATTGTATACCTTACATTTCCAAGGTAATTAATAAATGGTGCACCAGGGATTGGTAGCAAGCATCTGATGGAATTAAAATCTCAAACACATTGAGAATTGGCTGGACCATAGGAAATAGAGGGTAATAGTCAAAGGATATTATTTGAGCTGGTGAGAAACTTCAGGAAATAATTTTTAAACAATTAATGCAATAACAACAAAGGGAAATTAATTAAAACTGACAATTCTGACAGAACACAAAAGAAGGTTAAATGCCATAAGGGGGATAATATATTTTGAAGATCTGGTGGATGTTTAACAGATGAATTCAAAATTTGTAGGGAGACTTATTTATTTATTTTATAACCTCATCAGAAAACCTTTCCTAATCCAGATTATACATTTTACTTTTATTTTGTTTTCCCAGACATACTTCTGCTTCATCAGCACTGAAGAAAATAAAATATAAATTCCAACCACTTAACTGTGTATTTGTACGAGCATTATTAAGCATTATTTGGTAGGCATTTATAAGATTTTTTTATGCAAAATATATCTCTACTATTGCTCTAGCTTTAACAAACTATAATAATTCATCCCACAATAAAAAGTCATGAATTTCATATGTATTCTTCATAATAATTGATATGACGCTATGACAACAATCGATATGATGCTTTGACAGTAATGCATGTTTGACAAATAATGCTAAGACCAATTCTAAACTAAGTTTTCTTTTTAAAAAAATCTCCCTGCAACATATGGTAAACAACATGGGATAAAAACCAGAAATGCAGAGGAAGAGCCCAAGGATACCACATAAACGCTATCTATAAACACAGTATGAGTAGGACATTTCATTTAATGTCAGCTTGTATTTCCAAAATTAATTGAGAGTTTGTTCCCAAAATTGTTCATTGGGACATATTGTCACAGCCACATCAAGGACATATGTGGATAGAATGAACAAGATACCTTGCACAGGTTACTATGTATTGGCCAGGGATCAACAGTGACTTTGAGAAGTCAGTGAGCATATGAAAGGGCTGCTAACCACAGCAAGACCATGAATTTTTATACCGTCATGAGGTTCTGTTAGACCCTTTGTCCAACTGATTGACTCATCACATGCAAAATTAATTTTGTCTTAATCACCAATAGCATTTCCAAATTTCCTACTGTCAGACAATTAAAAGGTAATTCATCTACATCAGAGACAATGGTTTAATCTTAGGTTTGTTTGACTATTTTAATTTTGTTGAGTTTCATGCTGAGTTTCTCTTCATGAAGCTCAGTGAGTTTTGCCATTCCATCATCCCAAACCCACCTCGCTAACTACATACCCTGCGCATATGATTTCCCACACAGCCGATGCTTGTTCAATTCTATCACTCACAATGGAATCTACAGTGCAGAAGCAGGCCATTTGACCGATTCAGTCTGCACCGACCTTCCAAAGAGCATTCCACTTAGATGCAGCACACTACTATATCCCCGTAACTCCACTTACCATGGCTGATCAAGCCAGTCTACACATCCCTAGACACTATGAACACTTTTACCATGGCCAATCCATCTAACCTACTCATCTTTGAACTATGGAAGAAAACCAGAGTATCTGGAGGAAATCCACACAAACACGGGCAGAATGTGCAAACTCCACATAGTCGCTCAAGAGTGGTATCGAACCCGGGTTCCTGGTACTGTGAGGCAGCAGTACTAAGCATTGAGCCACCATACTTCCCCAAATAGCCCAAAAAACTTATCACTGGCCAGATCCCCTGGAATATACCTGCATCCCTGGTACCTGCACCATTTTCAAAAGGCCAGTGTACACCCAGACAAGCATGGTCATTCCGGAGTTCCTCTGTCTGTTTCATGCCATTTGCCCAGAGGAGTCAAATAAGGGGAGATTATTGTCCTGCTTTGTGGCCTGGCACCTGGAGTTTCTGGTGGAAGAGATGGTGTACAGGAGAGATGTCCTCTTCCCTAGGACACGATGCAGAGGTGCCTGTGTTGGACTGGGGTGGACAAAGTCAGAAGTCACATGACACCAGGTTATAGTCCAACAAGTTTATTTGAAATCACAAGCTTTTGCAACGCTGCCCCTTCGTCAGACTCTGTCAGCCAGGTCCCAGTTTGTCACCTGGATCGTTGAGATCGCAACCAGTTTGAAGAATATCCAAAAATGACTGGGGTGGGGTAGGTGCTGTTCTCTTTTCTCTGCTGCTTTATCTCTGTGACTGCATGCAACTACAATTTGCTCAGCTTTGCGCCTCCCTCCATTAAATGCAACATCTTTCCTCACTCACTCTCACTCACCACAACCCCACCCTCCTAACCCTGCATGGCCCCCTGCACTGCCTGCTCATTTGCTCAGCAGACCTAAGCACCTTGCTCCCACCTGCATGGGTACCACCCACTTTCAATCCCTTCCTTTCTCTCATTTCAGGATAGGACAGCACAGAGAAGGCAGAAACAGGCAAGATATGTAGTACTTTTGTTGTTCACTCACTATAAGGAAACCAGCCTGACCCTGACCGCCCATAAGGCTGAGTGACTATGACCAAGCCTCTAGACTGGGCTGCCACTGACAACTGCATTGGGATCCCTTGACAGAAAGCTATCTCTCTTGAATTGACTGAGGACTGATGACAACTTTGAAAAGCTTCCTGGCATTATGTCTGTTCTAAGTGGTAAGCAAGACCGAAGTATTATGAACCTGGAAGTTCTGGCTGCAGAAGATTGGGTGGGTACAAAGCAAAGGCAAGGCAAAGCAAGATGAGGGGACTGAGCACTAAGACAGTAATTGAGGGGCACTGAGATACAGCCTGGTCTGATCCTTGAGTTGGGGGCCTGTCACTTTTTGCGGAAAGTGTCCTTGCAGCTGCTTTTCAATGCCAGCTGCTAGAGCATCCCAATGTGCAGCTATAAAGTGCAGAAGTGCCCTGTATATAGAGCAGTGAAGTGCCATGAGGCTCCTGAGAGGCTGGCAGGCATCAACTGCCAACATCCATGGATCGGGGGTGGGGTATGTGGTTGAGTGGGGCCTGGAGCGTGCCCTGAAATGTTGTTGCTAGGTCTCCAGTGATGAGGAACAGACTGGATTTGGCATGTATCCTCTGTTACGGTTTTGTCAAGAATTCTCAGCATCTAGTTTTCTGGAACTGGGAGTTAGGATAGGAAACTGCATATTAATGAGGTGCAATGTGCTGTTAATGAGGCCAATAACAGGCAATAATGCCCTTAACTGGTAACTTGTCACTGCTTAGAGAGGAGGCTGTCTCGATGTCCAGAGCATAATTGGAAATCTATTTGCTCTTGATGTTGAGAAAGGCCTCACTGGACTTTTTATGTGAATCTTCCAGCTCTCTCGTCATACCCAGCATCGTTCGGGGCACTACAATATTCTGCCCAATGACTGCAATGCTTAGTCTGTTTCATAGTTGTGATTGTATCTGACAATGGACCACAGACAGAACATTCAGGGAAATATGGCTCAAATGGGTCATAAAACATGTGACAGCCACACCAAGTTATCTCACATTCAACATTCCTGCTGAATGAATGGTCCACACTGTTGACACAGACATTATAAATGCAAGAAACTAAGCAGGATTACATATTTTATATATGTACCTCTCCTTTAACACTTTCAGCCCTCCCTTTGCCTTTTGCTCACAGCACCCTCAGCGTCTGACCACTTCTCCTCCCCCTCTGTCAATAGCATAAAAATCACAATTTTCCAGCTCTATTCAGTTCTCAGAAAATGTCATGGGCTTGAAATGTTGACTGTGTCTTCTCTCTGCAGAAGCTGTCAGACCTGCTGTGGTGTTCCAGCATTTTCTCTTTTTATTTCAGATTTCCAACTTTCACAGTATTTTGCTTTTATTGAAAGGCTTTCCAACTGCTATGTTACAGCCTGAATCCACTTTACTCAAACTGTGTACTTACTAAAGGGATTGGTTAACTCTGTTGCCAGGATGGCTGTTTGCAATGTAAAGAGATTCCAGCAGCATGGGTTCAAATTCCACACAACTGAAGTCATCATGAAGTTCTGACTTTCTTGATCTCATCCCTTACCTGAGTTGTGGTGACCCTCAGGTTAAACCCCTCACCAGTTGTCTCTCTAATGAAAGAGTAGCTCTATGATCCTCTGGGACAATAGCTACTTCACCTGTACATCTAACACAGAAGCATAGAAGATAGGAGCAGGAGGAGGCTATTTGACCCTTCGAGCCAACTCTGCCATTCTTCACGATCTTGGCTGATCATCCAACTCAATAGCCTAATCCTACTTTGTCCCCATAACCTTTGATCCCATTCAGCCCAAGTGCTATACCTAGCTGCGTCTTGAATACATTCAATGTTTTGGCATCAACTACATCCTGTGGTATTGAATTCCACAGGCTCACCACTCTTTGGGTGAACAATTGTCTCCTCAACTCGGTCCTAAATGGTCTGAATCCTCATAACTGTGACCCCTGGTTCTGGACACACCCACCATGGGGAACATTCTCCCTGCATCTACCCTGTCCAGTCCTGTTAGAATTTTATAAGATTCTATGAGGTCCCCCCTCATTCGTCTGAACTCTAGTGAAAACAATCTCAACCTAGTCAATCTCTCCTCATACATCAGTCCTGCCGTCCCTGGAATCAGCCTGGTAAACCTTCGTTGCATTTCCTCAAGAGCAAGAGCATCTTTCCTCAGGAAAGGAAAACAAAACTGCACACAGTATTCTAGATGTGGTCTCACCAAGGCCCTGTATAACTGTGACAACACATCCCTGCTCCTGTACTCGAAACCTCTCGCAATGAAGGCCAACATACCATTTGCCTTCTTTCCCGTGTGCCGCACCTGCATGCTTACCTTCAGCAACTGGTGCACAAGAAGGCCCAGGTCCTGCCGCACACTCCCCTCTCCCAATTTATCACCGTTCAGGTAGTAATCTGCCTTCTTGTTTTTGCTTCTGATGTGAATAACCTCACATTTATCCAAATTATACTGCATCTGCCATTGATTTGCCCACTCACCCAACCTGTCGAGACGATCTCTGCATCCAGGTCACAGTTCACCCTTCCACCCAACTTGGTATTATCTGCAAACTTGGAGATGTTATATTTTGTTCCCTCAGCCAAATCATTGATATATATTTTGAATAGGTGGGGTCCCAGCATCAATCCCTGTGACTAGTTACTGCCTGCCAATTTGAAAAGGACCCATTAATTCCTACTGTTTATTTTCTCTCTGCCAACCAGTTTTCTATCCATCTCAATACACTTCCCTCAAACCCATGCACTTTAATCTTACACATTAATCTCTTATGTAGTACTTTGTCAAACACTTTCTGAAAGTCCAAATAAACTACATCGATTGGTTCCTCCTTGTCAACTCTACTATTTACATCTTCATAGAATTCCAACAGATTTGTCAAGCATGATTTCCCCTTCATAAATCCACACTGACTCTGTCTGATCCTGCCGCTGCTTTCTAAATGCTCTACTGTAAAATCCTTGACAATGGATTAGAGAATTTTCCCCACTACTGATGTGAGGCTCACCAATCTATAACTCTCTGTTTTCTCTCTACCTCCCTTTTTGAATACTGGAGTGACATTAACCATCCTCCAATCTGCAGGCACTGTTCCAGAGTCTATAGAATCCTGGAAGATGACCACCAATGCATCCACTATTTCTAGAGCTACTTCCTTAAGTAGTCTGGGATTTATTGGCCTTCAATCCCAACAATTTTCCCAGCACTATTTCTTTACCAATATTGATCTCCCTCAATTCTTCCCTCTCACTAAATCTTGCATCCTCTAACAATTCTGGTATCTGATTCCTGTCCTATTTTGTGAAGACAGAACAAAAGTATGTATTTGGTTGCTGAGCCATTTCTTTGTCCCCTATTATACATTCCCCCGTTTCTGTCTGTAGGGGATCTATATTTGTCTTTACCAATCTCTTTTTCTTCACGTACCTACTGAAACTCTTAGTGACAGTCTTTATGTTCCCTGCAAGCTTACTTTTCTACTCCATTTTCCCCTTCTTAATCAATCCCTAGGTCCTTCTTTGTTGAATTCTAAACTGCTCCCAATCCTCAGATTTATTATTTCTCTTGGCCAGTCTGCATGCTTCCTCCTTGAATCAGATACTATCTCTTATTTCCTTTGTAAGCCATGGATTCGCCTTCTTACCCATTTTGCTCTTGTGATAGACAGGAATAAACAGTTGTTGCAGTTCCCCCAAGCATTCCTTGAATGTTTGCCATTGCCTATCCACTGTCATCCCTTTAAGTAACTTTCCCCAATCTATCGAGGCCAAGTTACGCCTCATATTCTTGTAGTTCCTTTTTTAAATTCCAGCACTCTAGTCTCCCAATCAACAACTTCATTCTTCATCTTGATAAAAAAATCCTATCATGCTATGGTCGCATAGCTCGATTGGCAATGATTCCCATCTCATTACACAGCGCCTCGTCTAAGATGGCCTGCTCTCTAGTTGGTTCCTTCATGTGTTGGCCAAGAAAACCATCCTGTATACACTCCCGGAATGCCTGTTCTATGGCATTGTGGCTAGTTTGATTTGCCCAATCTATGTGCAGATTAAAATCACCCATGATAACCGATATTTCCTTATTGCATGCATCTCTAATTTCCTGTTTAATGCCATTCTTGACATTACCACTGCAGTTTGGGGGTCTATATGTGACACCTACTAATATTTTTTGCCCCTTGCTATTTCTCAACTGTATCCATACAAACTCCACATTGTCAGAGCTAATATTCTTTTTCACTATTGTCTTAATTTCCTTTTATCAGCAATGCCACTCTGCAACCTTTTATTTTTTGCCTGTCCTTCTTAAATACTGAATACCCTGGGAAATTCAGTTCCCATCCCTGGTCAGCCTGCAGCCATGTCTCCGTAATGCCAATTATATCATACCCGTTTACATCTATCTGCGTGATTAGTTGATCTACTTTATTGCAGATGCTCCATGCATTTAGGCACAAAGCCTTTAAGCTTGTCCTTAAAGCAGTGTTTACCTCCTCCTTATTTTTCTCTATAGTCCTGTTTGAATCTTGTCCTTGGTTTCTCAACCTACCACTTTTCTTATTCCCTTTCCTAGCTTTTGTTTTTGTCCTTGCTGCCTTCTTCTCTCTTTACATTGGTTCCCATCCCCCATCTAAGACTAGATTGTTTTGCTAGACGAAGATAAAAAGATTTAATATATGAATGGGTTAATACAATTAGAACTGTTCATATCTGTGAATGAGAAGTATGTGCTGGTTGGGTTGAATTATTAATTTTGTCTGTGTTTGCAATAGATGGCACAGTCTTGTATTTGCCTTTCATCTGACCCAGACATGGAGAGGACAGTCTTCCATGATAATTGGAGATGAAGGGTTTGGTGAAATGTTGAGGCAACTTGATGGGGCTCATAAATCAACTTATGGAGATATATGTCAGCTGTACATGGTGAATATTTAATATCCTACCAATAATATGGCAGAAAATGACAGGTAGTACTCATGTGATCCCACATTAATATGAATATTTAAATGAAGTATCTGCCTGATTGAAACCTCTGCTTCCCACTATCACTGCGCTCTATCTGTCAACAATCAAGTCAGGCTGTGGATTCCCGGTACGGTAAAAGACCTGGGTTTAATGTTCATTACTCTCTACTTAGGAACAAGCAGCTGGAGGATTGCAAGGCAAGTCTATGGGTTCAGACTTGGCTAGCAACTCCTTTTTAATTTGGTAAAAGCTATAAATTATTGGCGATTTATTGACATTCAGAAGTGATTTGGATCATTACAGAATTGTATACGCCTCTGTATGTTAGAAAGATAGATGAATGAAGATCTTTAATGTGATCAACTGCATATTTGATTGAAGAGTTCAAGTCAGTTGATGCATTGCTTGCAATACCTGCCGCATTTCCAACAGGTTGGTTAACACTTGGTTCTGTTCACTATCTTAGCAGTGGTATTTGCTTCTTTAAAAGAGTTAACAATTCTATCAAATCAGCAAACAGTGGAATTTCTATCCACTTGTATGCAATTAGTAGTTTTGGTTGGAGTTTCTGCTTGGGTTCCAGCAAAATTTTCAGGAATTTTAAAAGACATCTTCCATGTATTTTTCTGCCTTGTTGCCAATCACCAACATCTCCAAATCGAAAATGGCAGCCCCAAATTTGAACAGCTGTATTCAAATTGCATGCTACAGATGGAGTGATATTAATGTGTATTTCTTTCGTCAGCACAATAATTCTGGATTATACAGAAGCTGCTTCATTCTATTTATTTACAGGATGAGGGCAGTGCGGGCTAGGCCAGAATTTATTACCTGTCTCTAATTGTCCAGAGGGCAGTTAAAAGTCAACCACATTGTCATGGATCTGGAGTGGCATGTAGGCCAGGCCAGGTAAGGATGGAAGTCTCCTTCCCTAAAAGATATTAGTGAATGACATGGGTTCTTCCTGACAATTGTTCCTGGTGTTGCAGTGAAATATAAAGAGACTCCAGCAAGCAGAAAATTTGGCTGTGGATTGACCCTAATATTCAGCACTTTCTAAACCACGTTAGACCTCCTTTCTTCCCAGAGGAAGATAACACATCTCTCCTGCTGCAGTCATTAAAGGCTTAGAGCAGACATTTTCTTACATTTCTCTCTCTATCTTGTCCTTTTCTGTATTCCTCCTGAGGGAGCATCACTGACAACAGTGGAAATTGTGTTAACTCAGTTGGCTTCAGTACATTAACCAGGTAAAACAATGGTGAAATCAGGCAAGCACAACATAAAGAAAAATTCTCTGCTTATTTTTAAATGGAAGGTTATATTGAGTCTTTTTAATCAATATTCACTAAAATTTCATATTTCCGGAAAAAACAGTTGACTGACTGAAAATAGAATTCAATTTTCTTTTCTTGCAGCTTGTTCAACACAATATTGCACTAAAGAACCTTGATGGAAATAGTATGTTTGTTCAGTCTAGCTTCCTGCAACGGCTTTTACACCTTTCGTTGATTTGTATCTATTTCAGGTTTATTAATCGATTGCTGCCTCAGTTAGTAACCCACTATTTGTTTCTCTTATCCCAATGTGTGGAGATTGTCTCAGTTTCCTTGCTGTCTCCTGCTGTCCAATTGTCAGGTCCTCTCTTTTATGCTCTTGTTTTCTTTTGCCATTTTCTCCTCTCTCTTGCTTTTATTGCTGTCTCTGTTCAACTGCAAGTTCATTTAAAAGGAAATATGAGTTCAGATGGAGGTTTAAATGAAAAATATTAATCGTCTTTTCTCTTCTCAAATGGTTATTGAGACAGTGGACTCCAATGGACACAGGATGATGTTCATTGACCAGCCACTAGACTGAACT
The DNA here is from genome assembly GCF_021869965.1 of Rhincodon typus. NCBI lineage: Eukaryota > Metazoa > Chordata > Chondrichthyes > Orectolobiformes > Rhincodontidae > Rhincodon > Rhincodon typus. Next base: position 65,923,353 of record NC_063336.1, on the reverse strand, counting down.
TAACTCCCTGTCAAATTGCTCAGACTCTGGGTAAAATCCCAGACATGGCCATTAATTAGCCACTGATGGGCCACATAAACTCACTGGTGGTGTGACGCTTGAAATTTGTTAGTGAAATTGTAGCTGGAGTGGGGATTGGGCAGATAAGCATTGGGTAAAGAGATCAATTTTACAGTTATGCTGCCTGTCAACCTACCCTGGAGGTTGTATAAACAAGCCCACAATATCCTTTCTGGATATTTAATTTAAATGGGAAGCTGTTACCACTTATCCTCTCACTTGCCATTTGGATCTTGATAACAGCTTCATGCATCACATTTAAACATTGCTGTTCTTTTGTGATCGTCCTACTTAACTGATCAACAAGTTAACATGGAGACATGGTGAGTAGACAGAGTGTCAATTCTCGTCTTTATTTTAGTTGCCATCCCAACTGGTTTCAAACAGATGGGGTGGGAATGGTTACAGTTGAGGAACTAGTGCACGGATCCTACAACTTTAATGATAATTCTTATCCACACATCTCTTCTAGTTCCCAGACTAAATGGTAAAATGAAAATCTATTTGATGGTTACCTCCCAAAGGTACTCCATTATATTAATAATGGAAATCTATTTTCTAACAGCAGACCTTATAAATAAAATGTGAAATGGTTTACTTAATGAATGCCTGACAACATACATTAGATCCAGCAAGCTGAGTGCACTTTTCTCATCCAGGAGTCAAACTCTTTGGACATAAATTATGCACCACTGGCTGTGAGAAAGAAAGTGTCTTTTTTGCTCAAAGCTATGAATTGGAAAAATCACAATCTACTTTGTTGACAGAGGATGAAATTCTTTTGAGATTAAAAGTTTCTTCTTCTTAATGGATTCAAAGTGCAGCCCAATTGAATCAATGCTTCAAAACTTTAAGGAAGGAAATGGAGGAACATAAAAGAGAAATTCAATTTTGAGATTGTTAAAAGAAGAAAGACAAAAAAGAACAGTGACGAGCAAAATAGTACCAATGTCATATTGATTGGGGTTTTGAATGGTTCCCAATGGAGGCCTAGATAAAATACTGCCTGTAAGGGTACAGCAACAATGTGGTATGGTACCTGGAACTGTAGGTTCCTGCAGGGTTCATTTAACTCTGTGCAGGCCTATTTTCAGCCATGATCAAACTTCCAATAATAAACTTCCTACAATCCTGTATTTTTTGCAGCATATAACATCTCTGAGCAGGTTGACTGGAAAAAATATCTAAAATGACTGCCAACAAAAATGATGAGTGCAAGCAGATTTGCTACAGCTGAATTCATACAGCTTGATTTCTTTTAGAAAGAATGACAATAAAAACTTGCCTAATTATGACACAGCTGTAATAATGGCCTTTCTCATCTCTCAAGCAACTAATGAGCATTTAATTTATAAATAATGAGCATTTTATTGATCCAGCTGTGGAGTGCAGAAAACTGTAGTGAAATGGGATAACAAATATTGGCAAAGCTCATTTATTAACAGCACCACAGGAAGCCTTGTGGATCATAACTTTGAGAACTGGATTGCTATCTTTCATGTGGTGGAATAGGCCATGGGCAGTGAGGATTGAGTTTGTTTTGTGCTATTATTCATTTTGACTACTTGTATATCCAACATGACAGGTGGGATGTTTGCATGTTCGATGTCACAGGTAGGCCACTTGCCTGATAAGTAAAGGCAGGAAAAGATATGTCCAGTATCTGTGCTGAATCTCTGCATATGCAAATAAGGTGCGTAATGCAAGTTTGGGGAGTTTTCTTATAGTTGTTATAAGTTAGGATCCCCTTTAAAATTGAGTTATTTTAGTACTCCATATTTAGTATTTCTTGTGTAGCATGAGACTTCATTTAACTGTATTGTAGTACAGGTAGGTCTCCCGTAACGCGATAGTTACGTTCTTGTGTGACCTCGCACTAGAGAAAATCACGCTGTAGAAAATCGCATTATAAGGAAATTGCTACTGTACAGCAGAAAGTTTACATTATACAAACAGTGTCTGCTGTGTCTGAAGTTCTGAGGAAGGGTCACTGGACTCGAAACGTTAACTCTGTTCTTTTCTTCACAGATGCTGCCAGACCTGCTGAGCTTTTCCAGCAACTTCTGTTTTTGTTCCTGATTTACAGCATCCGCAGTTTTTTCGGGTTTTATCTGCTATTCATCAGTTGTGTTACAGCCATTTCATGTTAATGAAACACGCATTATAGCAGAATTACCTGAAGTAGCTAAAAACCGAAAGTGCTGTAAATCAGGAACAGAAACAGAAGTTGCTGGAAAAGCTCAGCAGGTCTGGCAGCATCTGTGAAGAAAAAGTCAGAGTTAATGTTTCGGGTCTGGTGACCTGAAGTAGCTACCCTTTTAAAAAACATAAAAGATTTATCTGACACCACCCTTCCCAATAATGAATACAAAGTCTGGGAAAATAAGAAGGTACTTTTAGCCTTGGAAGGAATGAAAGCTAAACTTCAAATGGAGGTGGGGAAGAGGACAATGGTTATCCTGGCATCAAGAGTACTTGCCCACGGACATTTGCTCAGAAGGTTTAGAAACATGATTGACATTGGCCAGCCCCCAAAATAAGCTATATCAACAGGGGTAGATGGGAAGAGAGAGAAGATCCAAGCAAATGATCCACGATCTTTTTGGGAGAAGACCAGGAGTTCCATACATCAGGTAAAGGGAAGAATAAACACAATTGCCACTAAAGACTGCACCACATCAGGGTCAATTGTTCTACAACTTCAAAACCATTGCTCCTGCTCCTCCATTCCATAGAACAGCTTTGGAATCAGTAAAGCGTTCTAATCTGTCACAGATTGTATGTTTCCTTTCTTTGAATAACTGAATAATACTTCGGTATTTAAACGACTGTTTCTTAACAAAGTTAATAAACATTCTGAAAATTGCCTTTATTAGCTAACTGTGACGATAAAATCCTTCCAAAATCAGCATAGTTTTCCCGGCACATAGCTGAGGCAATGCAGCTTGTGTTCAAGAAAAAAAAAGGAACTAACTGAAGCATGGACTAATCAATGATTTGTAACTGCATTGCTGGAGGTTGTCACTACAAAGCTGAATTCATTTAAAAAAAAATACTTACCTGAACATGGAACCAGGTGGAGTGGAGAATGCTCCTAGCAATGATGATACTGCTCCCATATTGCCTGATCTAATCATTCCCCCATTCTTAATCGCTTCCCCATCATCCAAACTTCTTCCTGATTGCTTCCTTTTCTGATCTGGTCCTACTCTCTTTATCACTTATCTCCTGACGTCTACTCTCTCTCTCCTAATCACATCCCACCTCCGGGGAGCCTTGATCCTGATTCCCATTTACTATAGTTTTGCTGAGGTTCCTTGATCCAACACTTTTGTCTCTGTTTGGACCAAGGTTTTTGTAAGGTCAGGAGCTGAGTGGTATGGCAGAACCAAAACTGAATGTCAGTGAGGCAGGTTATTTCAAACCACATGCCTGGGTGATCCAGAGTAGAATGATGGAGCCATAATTGGCCAGGCTGGATTTGTCCTGCTTTTTATATGGAGGACATACCAAGGGCAATTTTCCAGATTACTGTGTAGATGTTAGATTGAAAAGTTTGGCAAGGGTACAGTAAATTCTGGAACACGTATCTTCAGTACTATTACCAGAATGATGTTGGGAACCATAGCCCTTGCACTATCCGGTGATATAGGTTAAGACGACATAATACTCACGTGCTGTTTCGATTGGCTGAGGTTGCAAATGTTATGTTAAAATGATTGAGCCTTAGAGATATCCAGTTAGATAATTAAATATTTGGATTTTTATTTGATTACTTCCAAGGAAGCATTTGCTCAGACTGTGTCCTCAGATTATATGGTGGATAAAGCCTACCACAATGTAGGCATTACAAATCCATTGGAAAGAAGGAACATGTTGGACCAGATGGCTTTTCTTTTTTCTTTTTTTCTATTCATTTTGTGGGATGTGGGCGTCGCTGGCTGGCCAGCATTTCTTGCCCATCCTTAGTTGCCCTTGAGAAGGTGGTGGTGAGCTGCCTTCTTGAACCACTGCATTCTTCCTGCTGTGGGTTGGCCCACGATGCTATTAGGGAGGGAATTTCAGGATTTTGACCCAGTGACAGTGAAGGAACGGCAATGTATTTCCAAGTCAGGATGGTGAGTGATTTGGAGGGGAAGTTGGAGGTGGTGATGTCCCCATATATCTGCTGCCCTTGTCCTTCGAGGTGGAAGTGTTTGTGGGTTTGGAAGGTGCTGTCTGAGGATCTTTGGTGAATTTCTGCGTGCATCTTGTAGATAGTACACACTGCTGCTACTGAGCATCGGTGGTGGAGGGAGTGAATGCTTGTGGATGTGGTGCCAATCAAGTGGGCTGCTTTGTCCTGGATGGTGTCAAGCTTCTTGAGTGTTGTTGGGGCTGCACTCATCCAGGCAAGTGGGGAGTATTCCATCACACTCCTAACATGTGCCTTGTAGATGGTGAACAGGCTTTGAGGAGTCAGGAGATGAGTTACTTGCCGCAGTATTTCCAACTTCTGGCCTGCTCTTGTAGTCACTCTGTTAATGTGGTGAGTCCAGTTGAGTTTCTGGTTAATGGTAACCCGTAGGATGTTGATATTGGGGGATTCAGTAATAGTAACACCATTGAATGTCAAGGGACGGTAGTTAGATTGTCTCTTATTGGTGATGGTCATAGCCTGGCATTTGTGTGGCACGAATGTCACTTGCCACTTGTCAGCCCAAGCCTGGATATTGTCCAGATCTTGTTGTATGTGAACATGGATTGCTTCAGTATCTGAGGAGTCACGAATGGTGTTGAACATTGTGCAATCATCAGCGAACATCCCCACTTCTGACCTTATGATGGAGGGAAGGTCATTGATGAAGCAGCTGAGCAGCTGAAGATGGATCGGCCTAGGGCACTACTCTGAGAAACTCCTGCAGAGATGTCCTGGAGTTGAGACGATTGACGTCCCACAACCACATCCATCTACCTATGTGTCAGGTATGACTCCAACCCCTGATGCCACACTCGGTCGAATGCAGCCTTGATATCAAGGGCTGTCACTCTCACCTCACCTCTGGAATTCGGCTCTTTTGTCCATGTTTGAACCAAGGTTGTAATGAGGTCAGGAGCTGAGTGGCTCTGGCAGAACACAAACTGGGTGTCGCTGAGCAGGTTATTGCTGAGCAGGTGCTGCTTGATAGCACTGTTGATGACACTCTCCATCACTTTACTGATGATCGAGAGGAGACTGATGGGGTGGTAATTGGCCAGGTTGGATTTGTCCTGCTTTTTATGTACAGGACATACTTGGGCAATTTTCCACATTGTCGGGTAGATACCAGTGTTGTAACTGTACTGGAACAGCTTGGCTAAGGGAGCGGAAGTTCTGGAGCACAAGCCTTCAGTATTATTGCTGGAATGTTGTCAGGGCTGGTGGCCTTTGCAGTATCCAGTGTCTCCAACTATTTCTTGATATTGCATGAAGTGAATCAAATTGGCTGAAGACTGGTATCTGTAATGTTGGGACCACTGGAGGAAGCTGAGATGGATCATCCACTTGGCACTTCTGGCTGAAGATTGCTGTGAATGCTTCAGCCTTATCTTTTGCACTGATGTGCTGGGCTCTTCCATCATTGAGGGTGGGGATATTTGTGGAGCCTCCTCCTCCAGTGAGTTATTTAATTGTCCACCACCATTCACGACTGAATGTGACAGGATTGCAGATCTTAGATTTGATCCGTTGGTTGTGGGATCGTTCAGCTCTGTCTATCAATTGCTGCTTTCGCTGTTTGGCGTGCAAGTAGTCCTGTTTGACGGCTTCACCAGGTTGATACCTCATCTTCAGGTATGCCTGGTGCTGCTCATGGGATGCCCTCCTGCACTCTTCATTGAACCAGTGTTGATCCCCTGGCTTGATGGTAATGTTTGAGTGGGAGATATGCTGGGCCATGATGTTATGGATTATGCTGGAATACAATTCTGCTGCTGTTGATGGCCAACAGCGCCTCATGGATGCCCAGTCTTGAGTTGCCAGATCTGTGCCCAGTCTGTTCCATTTAGCACAGTGATAGTGCCACACAACATGATGGAGGTTGTTCTCAATGTGAAGGTGGGACTTTGTCTCTACAAGGACTGTCATGGACAGATGCAACTGCAGCCAACAGATTAGTAAGGATGAGGTCAAGTATGTTTTTCCCTCTTGTTGGTTCCCTCACCACATGCCGCAGACCCAGTCTAGCATTTATGTCCTTTAGGACCCAAACAGCTCAATCAGTAGTGCTGCTGCTGAGCCACTCTTGGTGGTGGACATTGAAATCCCCCACCCATATTATATTTTGTGCCCTTGCCATCCTCAGTGCTTCCTCTAAGTGTTGTTCAACATTGTGGAATACTGATTCATCAACTGAGGGAGGATGGTATGTGGTAATCAGCAGGAGGTTTCCTTGCCTATGTTTAACTTGAAGCCATGAGACTTCATTGGAGTCACTTTTGAGGACTCCTAGAGTAACACCCTCCCGACTGTATACCACTGTGCTGCCCCCTCTGCTGGGTCTGTCCTGCCGGTGAGACAGGACATATCCAGGGATGGTGATGTTGGTGGTTGGGACACTGTTTGTAAGGTATGATTCTGTGAGTATGACTATGTCAGCCTGTTGCTTGACTAGTCTGTGAGACAGCTCTCCCAATTTTGGCCCCAGATATTAGTGAGGAGGACTTTGCATGGTCAACAGGGCTGTTTCTGCCGTTGTCTTCTCTGGTGCCTAGGTCGATGCCAGGTGATCCATCCAGTTTCATTTCTTTGAGTCTTTGTGGCAATTTGTACAACTGAATGGCTTGCTAGACCATTTCAGAGGACAGTTGAGAGACAACCACATTGCTGTGGATCTGGAGTCACATGTAGTCCAGACCAGGTGAGGGTGGCAGATTTCCTCCCCTGAAGGACATTATTTACTGCTTTCTTATGTTGCTTGATTCTACATTTCTTAGACATTTATTTTAATTTAGCAGTTTAGCGACTATTAATGTGGATTCTGTTGCCAAGTGAAGGAGGTCCAAAATTCATTGTTTAATTAACTATGAAATTGTAAAAATATCCATACTTATCAGACAAGTTTTATGAACCTTCCGAAATTGGAGCATTTACTTGTATTTTAAATCACTGTATTCACTTGTATTTTAAATCACTGTAGTAATTACCCATGAAATTTTAGCTTCATAATTGCTGTGCCGTTTTTGATGCAGTGTAATGCCACAATTGCTATTGCCAGTACTCAGACGATAACTTGGCCCACATCTGGGAAGGGATATTCACTTTTCAAATTTAATTTATCTTGAAATATTCAAGTTGCAATAGTATCTCTTAGGTTTCTCATTCAGAGACAAATTTTCCCTTGAGATTTTGACTTGTAAGAGGCTCCAAGGAGACTGAGATGGTGTCTTAATAAACTAAAACACTGGTTTAATGTAAGACAACATCTTGATAAAGGAGTTTTATCTTGGTTTGGATCAATCTCCCAGAGGATAATTAAACCGCTGATTCACCACTTCATCCACAAGTAACACATACGCTACATTTATATGATATGAATTATTGCCTCTACAGATATCTTTTACATCTGTAGTGTGGTGGTCAATATTTTCCATTTGCTAACACGTTGTCCTGATTTTACTGCAACGACAACAAACAACAACAAAAGTCCCAAAGAAGCACAATTTTAAAGAAGAATCATTTTAAACCAAAACATTAACTCTGTTTCTCACTCCACTGATTCTACCAGACCTTTGAATTTCTCCAACACCTTCTGGTTTTGTTCCAGATTGCGAGTATCCACAAAATTTTGCTTTTGTCCTGATTTGCTGTCTGTTTTCCTACAGTTACTACAAGTGTAAACCTGAACAATATGTAATTGGCATAACAAACATTGGCAGAAGCTCCCCAGCTCTTAAAAGGTGTGGTCCATGGGCGGAAAGTTTAGAAAATTGTACAAAGTGACCAACAAGGATCTTGTCAATGCCAAGGTCATAACCAACTGTTAAACAGCAAAATGAGATTCTCACCAGTGAGTAATGAGAGACCTATTTGCATTATCACACATTAACTTATTATTGGTTAATCTCACCTCATTAATATGCAATTTTCCATTTGCCCACCTCCCAGGTAGAAACTGACTGACAATTCCTAAAATGGAAGACAGAGCAATTATCTGGTGACACTAGCTCACTGCTTGATCTTCTGGATCTCCCTCTTTGATATCAGGCAGCAACATTTCAGGCATGCTCCATGGACAGCATAACACCCTTGTGATGGGCATTGACATTCAACATATACCAGCCTCACCACATCATCATGGCACATCAGTAATCCACTTACAGTATAGAACTGCACTTCAATGCTGCACTTTGTTGTGCACCAGCACCTTTTACTGTAATGCAGCTACTGTGATGCAAGAGACAGTAGGAACTGCAGATGCTGGAGAATTCGAGACAACAAGATGTAGAGCTGGATGAACACAGCAGGCCAAGCAGCATCATAGGAGCAGAAAGGCTGACGTTTCGGGCCTAGATCCTTCATCAGAAATGGGGGAGGGGAAGGGGGTTCTGAAATAAATAGGGAGAGAGTGGGAGGCGGATAGAAGATGGATAGAGGAGAGGAGAGGTGGAGAGGAACCAAACAGGTCGAAGAGGCAGGGATGGAGCCAGTAAAGGCGAGGAGTTAGGGAGGGGATAGGTCAGTCCAGGGAGGACGGACAGGTCAAGGGGGCGGGATGATGTTAGTAGGTAGGAGATGGGGGTGGGGCTTGAGGTGGGAGGAAGAACAGGTTATATAGGCGGGGTCAAGCTGGACTGGTTTTGGGATGCGGTAGGGGGAGGGGAGATTTTGAAGCTTGTGAAATCCACATTGATACCATTGGGCTGCAGGGTTCCCAAGCGGAATATGAGTTGCTGTTCCTGCAACCTTCGGGTGGCATCGTTGTGGCAATTCAGGAGGCCCAGGATGGACATGTCGTCTGAGGAATGGGAGGGAGAGTTGAAATGGTTCGCGACTGGGAGGTGCAGTTGTTTATTGCAAACCGAGCGTAGGTGTTCTGCAAAGCGGTCCCTGAGCCTCCGCTTGGTTTCCCCAAAGTAGAGGAGGCCACAACGGGTACAGCGGATGCAGTATACCACATTGGCAGATGTGCAGGTGAACATCTGCTAGATGTGGAAAGTCTTCTTGGGGCCTGGGATGGGGGTGAGGGAGGAGGTATGGGGGCAGGTGTAGCACTTCCTGCGGTTGCAGGGAAATGTGCCGGGTGTGGTGGAGCTGGAGGGGAGTGTGGAGCTGACAAGGGAGTCACAGAGAGAGTGGTCCCTCCAGAAAGCAGATAAGAGTGGGGAGGGAAAGATGTCTTTGGTGGTGGGGTCGGATTGCAGATGGCGGAAGTGTCGGAGGATGATGCGTTGGATCCGGAGGTTGGTGGGGTGGTACGTGAGGACGAGGGGGATTCTTTTTTGGTTGTTATTGCGTGGACGGGGTGTGAGGGATGAGTTGCGGGAGATGTGGGAGACACGGTCGAGGGCGTTCTCGACCACTGAGTGGGGGGAAGTTACGGTCCTTGAAAAACGAGGACAACTGAGATGTACGGGAGTGGGATGCCTCATCCTGGGAGCAGATGCGGCGGAGGCAAAGGAATTGGGAATAGGGGATGGCATTTTTGCAGGAAGGTAGGTGGGAGAAGGAGTATACTAGGTAGCTGTGGGAGTCGGTGGGCTTGAAATGAATATCGGTTTCTAGGTGGTTGCCCAAGATGGAGACAGAGAGGTCCAGGAAGGAGAGAGAGGTATTAGAGATGGTCCAGGTAAACTTAAGGTTGGGGTGGAAGGTGTTGGTGAAGTGGATGAACTGTTCGAGCTCCACCTCCCACTCTCTCCTTATTTATTTCAGAACCCCCTTCGCCTCCCCCATTTCTGATGAAGGGTCTAGGCCCGAAACATCAACCTTTCTGCTCCTATGATGCTGCTTGGCCTGCTGTGTTCATCCAGCTCTACACTTTACTATGATGCAAGAACAGGCACAACATCTCAAGAATGGACCAGACTGCATCTCAGGGCTGCTCACTTGTTCTCTTATTGCTAACTCACTTTGTATCTACTTTGATGTCCACAGCAAACTTGCACTTGTTCATTTTTGACACTTTGCCCCCTCAGCCAGAGCTACCATTTTCGTATCACATCTGTCTTGCCTTGCTGTTTCGTGCAGACACAAAACCAAGTAGCTTGTCATGGCTTGATTTCTGAAGAAGAGTCTAGGCCGGAAACATCAGCCTTCCCGCTCCTCTGATGCTGCTTGGCCTGCTGTGTTCATCCAGCTCGACACCTTGTTATCTCAGCTTGTCATGGCTGGCAGCTTCAATCAGTCAAGGAAGTGGACATGTCGCTGTGCACTTGGTGGACTTGATATGTTTTTTTTTCTGTTTGAGCATATGGGTTCTACTTGTTAGCAACTTGAGGCTCCTTAAGAAGCAATTGTATTAAACATGAAAATTGAAGTCCTTGCAGTTAAAGCATCCTGTATGCGAAATGCATGCAGTCTCCAATTGTTTGAAGTGCAAACAGTAGGGTCCTGTGGTACAGTGGTAATGTCACTACATTGGGGACAGATAGCCCTAGTTCAAGTCCCATGTGCCCATAGCATGTGTCACAGTCTGTCTGCCTGTCACAGGTCAATTAAAATAGCTACATTAAAACACAAGCCATCCCATATATGGTTACAAGGTCAGCAGGTTTGTAGCTGATTGAGAACTAAATCTTTTCAATCGAGAATCTTGTGCAAATGCTAGTCACAAGTCATATCATTGGTCATTACAGATAGTCATCTCTGTGAGGCAGAAGTAATCACAGGTGACCTTAAAATTGGTGCCTGAGTGACAGAAAACACAAAAATGTTGCAAGATTTCTTAGTCAGAACTAACTGCCTCTCACCTATGGATTCACTAGCATGCTCTGATGTGCAGTGATGCCTTTCTTGGATGATATGGGTCTAGGAGGACAGGTTTCAGTACTCATACAGCACTCACAATCTCCTAATATCCCTTTGTGACATGACCGCTGATGCCTGAATAAGATTCTATGTCAAAGTTCCTTGTCAAGGCATTACATAGCTATCCTTATTGGAATCCTGCATGCCCCATCATATGGAGCGGTATGTTAAACTGTCATTGGTGAGTGATGCAAATGATGAGTGCTCACATTACTAAGGATCTGTTCTCCACACAGGTTCATTGGAAGTGTAACCAGTAATAGTTCCAGTCACAGCAAGGTTATTATTGCTGTTGCTCCAGTACAACAAGAAATGGAGGAGCAACAGATGTGCCACAAGCCAAACAGCAGTAGTAACTTCCACCTGTTGCTAAACAGCCTCCATGCAATGAGGTTGTAGCTGAAGATCAGAATGCATAGGAGGTACAGGAGGCCTGTTCTGTATTGGTTTTGAAGCCATTTCCTCTAGGTGAACAAGGCACAGTGTCACCGCAGACTGGGAATGTGTCAAGATATAGTCACAGAACTATTCCAGGTGCTGGAGCGGGTTGGATGACGTAAAAGAAGAGCATCCCATCCCAATGAACATCAGGCTGACAGCTACTAGACATTTATGCAAACTTTCAAGAAGCCACTGGAAATTTGTGTGGGATCTCTCAAACCTTGACCCACACATGTATCAAACTGTTACCAACTTGTGTTAGATCACACCGATTCATCTCATTTCTCTGTGACCAGGTCAGTACTGTGGCATTGGCAGAAGGTTTTGACCCCAGATTTATGGACAGTGCAGGCATTATAGACTGTAAGCACATTATATTGAGAGTGCCATATCACAACTTGGCAGGCTTTATCAATGTGCAAGTCATTGTGACCATCAGTATCGCATCTTAGAAGTCTGCATCATGTACCCCTGGATCTGCCATAATGCCTACATCCTTGAGAGCTCTCATAGTTCCTGGTTAGTTTCAATGGCTGGATGTCTTATAATGATGGTTAAGGAGACACAAAAGCTTCTCTCATCCTCGGGATGGTGTTCTGTAAACCCCTGACTGAAGCAGAGAGTTGGCTCAATGCAGCCTATTTTTCAACCAGGGCCACGATGAAGCAGATGATGAGCCTTCTGAAGATGAGGTTCTGATGCTGAAGAACAGGAAGAGGGGAGCAATTTTCTGGGGAATGCGATGAGGAATTGAACAGGAGGAACATCACCTGACAGGGTGCTGGAATGTCAGGTGCAACAAACCAGACCCTGATCTCCTGTTCATTGACACCTACCTTCACGAAAAGACAGCTGGGTGAAGTGATCTTTCATTGACTATATATTTTTTAAATTAGTTCGTGGGACGTGGACATCACTGGCTAGGCCAGTATTTATTTCCCATCCCTAGTTGCCCTTGAGAAAGAGGTGGTAAGCTGCCTTCTTAAACTGCTGCAGCCCATTTACTGCAAGTTGAACAATATTGCCCTAAGGAAGGGAATTCCAGATTTTTCCCTCGCCACAGTGAGGAAATGGCGATATATTTCTAAGGCAGGATGGGGAGTGACTTGAAGTGGAACTTGCAGGTGGCAGTGTTTTCTGCCATTGTCCTTCTAGATGGAAGTGTTTGTGGGTTTGGAAGGTGCTATCTAAGGATCTTTGGTGAATTTCTGCAGCGCATCTTGTAAATAGTATACACTGCTGCTACTGAGCATCGATTGTGGAAGGAATGGATGCTTGTGAATGTGATGCCAATGAAGCAGATTGCCTTGTCCTGGATGGTGTCCAGCTTTTAAGCATTGTTGAAGCTTGGAGGGTGTTCTATCAAACTCATGATTTGTGCCTTGTAGATGGTGGAGAGGCTTTAGGAAGTCAGGAGGTGAGTTACTCGCCACAGTATTCCTAGGCTCTGAACTCCTCTTTCGTCATTGTATTTATCAGGAAAGTCCACATGACCATCTGGTCGATGTGTTGACAGTGGGGGATTCAGTCATGGTAACAACATTGAATGTCAAGGGACAGTAGTTAGGTTGTCTTTTATTGGTGCTGGTCATTACCTGGCATTTGTGTGGCGCGAATGTTACTTGTCACTTGTCAGTCCAAGTGACAATTTGTTATTGTTTGAAAGATAAGCAGTCCTTATCTGGTCTGAGGGACAAATGCAGTTTCTGTTTGTTTGATTATTATTCACTGCTGCTGTTACTGAATAGAAATTAACATTTTGAATCATGTGAAAGTTTCACTTTTTGTGGTTGTTCTACATTGAACAATGAGAAAATTTTGGTCTGCACTAGGCATTAGGATAGAAACAACACTGACTTTGGCAGGATTGTAAGATGGGATGAGGATCGGAGCAAGTATGCTGGCTAGCTTAGATCCCAAACGGTGATAGATGGGAGACTGTAAACATGTACGTGGCAATAGTCTTCCAAGAAAGGAGATGAGGACATAGAGCAAGGAAAACCAGAAACTTTGGTTTATGGTTACTCTCTCACTATGTGCACAGTGCTTGATAGGGTGCATTTTGGCATTGGTGCCAGGAATCGCAGCAAGTCCCATCAGTTGTGAGTACTCCCAGCCATGACCGGTTGGAGAATTTGATGTGCAGGGTGCCAGAGGAGAATGGTACACAGGTAATGAGATGAATTTGGGATGATTTGACGGAATACCAGACCTCGCAGCGCAATACTCCGTGAAACTCCCCAAAAATGACATTTAGATGATATATGGTACAGTTTAACGCATTGTTTTCATTTAACTGGTTTGTAAATGGATATTTACTACTTTGTTTTTGGAGCTTATAGTTAAATTGTTGAGAAAGGAAGACATTGTTCCTCACTCAGAAATTTGAGAATCAAATTTGCCTACATTAAAGGAGTTTTCTGTCAGGCTTTATTTTTAACTACTTTATGTCTCAGAAAATACTTTCTGAAATATTTTTCCACATAAAGAATGAATTTACAGTCAAAACCAATGTATTTGCTACTGATTACTCTTCTAATTATTGACTAGTGCTTAAGATGAAACTTGGAAGAAAGAGATCCAGTTCCATCTGCTTCAAAGTCTGTTACAATTTATGCCACAGCTGTCAGGCCTGATGAAATGATGTTTTATTTTGAATGGGGCATGGAAAAGTCTGAAAACCATCATTTCAATAATTACCATGGTGCAATTTACAATTTTATTGGTATTATACATCAAGAAAATTAAAATCTTATGATTATAAATACATTGCATGATTGTCTGATCAGGAAAGGAACTGAACTGAATGTTTATTTCCTTGTTGTCTCATACTGGTGTCATTAAAATTGATTTTGTTTTTTATAATAACTTCAACACATTGAATTATGGAGTTGGCAACTCAAACTAACTCAATAGTAACCCATTAAAGTATATGCTGGTTGGGTTAGGGGTCTATTATTTTTAAATAATTATTCTTAGTGGGGGTTTCAAGACGGTGCACATTTTAGAACAAGTGTAATGGGGCCGCCTTCAGGACAGACATTATCTCATCAAAAAGTAAGTTATTTGGGTAATGAGTACACTGGACATTACTGTTGTTGCACCTTTGTTGAGACCAAATGTTTAAAATTTTCTCAGGTTTTTGTACCGGCAAACCATTGTAGTTGCTGCCGGTATGCGGATTTGAGACAGCAAGAGTCCCAATGGATCTAAATTGGTATACAGGAGGCCAGTATACAGGAGCGTGCACACCCTGGAAAGTCCATCCACATCTGGTTTGGAACAGTTAAATTGCTTAGCAACATCCAAGTCAGAACCAATCAAAATAAACGTCTGGTTAAATGGTCATCTAGACCTAATGGAGGTGGATACCAGTGTAGCCATTTCAGTGATCGTAGAACCAACCTTTAAAAAAACTCGGTCTGGACTCCGACCCTGAAGTTTGCGCAAGACCTCGGCTGGACTGAGAATCTATGCCGGGGAACCTTTTAAGGGCTCAACCTCGTTTCAGGGCTCGTATGAGAAGCAGCTGGTTCAGTTATTACTGACTGTGGGAAATAGCTTGGATCCAAGTTTGATGGGCAAAATTGGTTGAGAAAGATTCACCTAGATTGGCTCAACATTTTTCAATTAGAAAATTGGCTGTCTGAGTCTTGTCTAAATTAAATACCTAGATGTTTTTCAGGAAGTTCTAGGGACTATCAAAGGAGACAAGGCCACCTTGCCTGCTGATCAGGAAGCAATTCCATGATTCTGCAAGGCCTGCACAGTGCCATTTGTGTTATGGGCAAAAGTAGGGGCAGAAATCAAAAGGCTAGAAAGTGACGGATCATCAAACCAGTCCTTTTTATGGAATGGGCAGCACTGGTTATATCGATTGTGAAGCTGGAAGGCTCAATTCGCCTTTGTGGGGATTTTGAACAAACAGTAAACCACTTTCGCATCTCTTAAATATCCAAACCCGAGCGTAGACGATATATGCGCAAAGCAGGCAGGGGCCTGTCCTTCATGAAGCTGGACCTGAGCCATGTGTACTTGTATTGTAGTTAGGTCAGGATTCCCAGAAGTATGTTCCAGATAATACCCGTAAGGGTTTGTAGCGATATACAAGACTGCCATTTGGGGTATCGTCAGCCTGTGCAATTTTTCACAAATCTATCCCAGATACAAGATCTATCCCAGATCACCATTTATCTAGATTACATGTTAGTAATGGGGAAGACCAATAAGGAGCACAAAGAGAACTTGGACATTGTCCTTAGATGTTTCTCCCAAGCGGGCATACATCTTAGACGGGAAACGTTTGTGTGCTCCAGATATCCCAAGTGAACTACTTGCGCTACAGAGTTGACAAGACACATGAGGATGTAACTAAATGAAGGCGATCAAAGTTGTCCCGGCTCCCACATCTCTACCAGAGCTTAGGTCTTTCCTTGGGTTGGTGAATAATTGCAGAAAGCTCATACTTAGCCTGTTCTCCATCCTGACATTTTTGCATCTACTCCTAAAAAAAGGTCAGCCGTGGACATGGTTGTGTAGCCAAGTCATTAGCTTTCAGGGAAATGAAGAAACAGCTATCCTCCTCTAAAGTGTTGCCACACTATGATCCCAAGTGATATCTGGTATTGACATGCACTGCCTCCCTGTATGGTATCGAGATAGTATTAGCTCATAGATGGGCTAATGAAGAGGAACGCCCAATAGTGTATGCTTGGCTAATGCAGGGCGTATATATGCCCAGGTACAGAAGGAAGATTTGATGATCATATTTGAAGTCAGGAAGTTCCACCAATACCTTTACAGATGTAAATTTATAATAATAACGGACCATAAATCTCTGCTAGTTTTACTCAGAGAGGTCAAGGCAGTGCTGCCCATTGCTTCAGGCCAAAATAGCGGTGGGCTCTAATACCAAGTATAATTACAAGCTGGAACACCATCCAGGAGGCAAAATAACGAATGCGGATGGCTTGAGCTGATATCCAGACGTTTCCCCAGAATTAGATGCAGGCATGGCCGCACTGGCCGGGCAGTGCCCAGTGTGCCAACAAAGACAAAAATTACCACCAGCAGCTCCCCCACATTCATGGGAGTGGCCAAGTAAATCCTGGACTTGGTTACACATCGATTATGCAAGTAGTTTCTTCAGCTGAATGTTCTTAGACATTGTGGATACCCACTCAAAGTGACTGGACATACATAGAATTCATTTGTCAAACATGAAGATGACGATAGAAAAGCTGGCAGCAACATTTGCAACGCATGTACTACGGGAAGTGTTGGTCACATATAATGGGCTATCGTTTATCTGCAGGTAATTTGCGTATTTCCTAAAGTCGAATGGCATTTGACATACAAGAGCAGCTCCAATGTTCTGGCAGAAAGGGCAGTCCAAACTTTGAAGGTGGTCTTTTGAAACAGCCTACAGCTTCACTAGATACCAAACTGTTCCGATTCCTATTTAAATATAGGACCACCCCTCTTGCAACGACATGAATAGCTCCAGCAGAGTGGCTAATGGGCAGAAGACTTCACACCAGGTTAAATATGATCTTCACCCCCAGATCTGGGAAAAAGGGTGAAAAGGCAATATGAACGCCAATGATGGACATAAGACTCCAATAAGCGAGACAGACAGTTTACTTTAGGGGACGAGGTTTGGTGTAGGAACCATGGGAATGGCCCTGCATGAATAAGAGGCAAGGTTGACAGGAGGTCTCGTCCAGTGACGTATAAAGTTCAAGTTGATTTGAGAGTCCTCAACAGGCACGTGGACCATTTGAAAGCTGCAAACTTGCAAACAGTGCGGGAGCAAAACGTGACCGGTTCCTCACAACAGTCAGAAAGGCTGTAAGAACCCCTGGGTTCTCCCTTTCTGTCAAATGTTGAAGATACAATGGAATCTGAGATGGACACAGCAGATGTCATTGCCTCAATACCTTTGTCGGAGAAGAGAATGAATTTCTTCTGAGACGCTTTGGGCGCAAGAGATGAGCCATTGTGTTTTACATGCTGCCTATAGTTGAGACAAAGTTGGAGGAACCTGACTCAGTGCTAAAATGCTCAGGAGAAGCCACAAGAAAAAGAATCAGCCTATGTCCTCGAACTTAGAGGGGGAATGATGTAGTGATTATAGTGAGCCATATAGACCTCATAGAATATGAGTTCCCTGATTGAGGTTGCTAACCTGGTCCAATCAGGGGCTGTAGCTGATAGATATAAACTGGAGTGTCAGACATCTTGTTCACTCTGAGAACTGTGTCTGAGGGAGCTGGGTCAGTGTCAAGGACTCTCCACATATAAGAAAAGATGCCTTGGCGTTGGGTATTGACCTCTGTGGAGTTATTTCAGTTAACACCTTGCCAAACAATTGAACCAGTGAGCTAAATCTTTACTAATGATGGACTAGTCCTGCTGCTGGCTCCAAAAGAGGAACCCATTTTGTCTGGCATAGGGACTCTGACATGTGATTCTGCCAGAGCAGACAATTAAGAGGCCACTTCTAGGTTCACCAAGTGCAGCTGGCCCAAACAGAAGACTGGGAGCTTGACAGCAACAGCATCATCACTGCTAGAGTTGGCCATTGCTGAGGCTTCAGCACCAGCGAGAGTCTGCACTGACCTTTGAAGATAGGACAGTGTGATCGACAGGTCCTGGCAATCAAGAAGGAGCATCCAGGAGCAGAGAGGATGCCATTGTAACAGGGAGGGCCATTGCCACTTTGGACCCATTCATAGTGCCATGAATCACCTACCCAAGAGGGCATCCCTCCTCAAAGCCCACTGGGAGGGCAGTTCAACTGACAACTTTCCAGAGCTGTGGCTGGCTTACAAATAGAAAATGCCCCTATTTGGCTACTTAAGCAGCTCAAATAGCTGTGGCCGAGTTGCCATGTTTCACATTAGTATCCCTTAACCACCTGCACAAAGAACAGATTGTCTAGCCATTCTCATATCTCAGTTTGTGGGAGTTGGCTGTGTGCAAATTAGCAACTCTGTATCCTACACTGCAAAAGAGATTATGCTCAAAAAGGTCTTAATTGTCTGTAAGGTGCTCTTAGACAACTGGTCATCATGACAACAGCAGGCCAAGCAGCATCAGAGGAGCAGGAAGGCTGATGTTTCGGGCCTAGACCCTTCTTCAGAAAA
>NC_063336.1:65835981-65904317 GCF_021869965.1 Rhincodon typus | reverse complement strand
CTCCAGCAACTGCAGTTCTTACTATCTCTGGTCATCATGACAAGCTCTTTATAAATGCACATATATCTTTGTTCTTTCCATTTGAAAAAACTGTGGGAAGATGTCAAGCCCTATTCTCATCACTTTCACCCATCATTTTTCCAGAGCTCCCACCTCCCAGCCAATCAACACTGACCAGGAAATGTAGTCCAGTCTCTACCTTACCTTCACCATTCATACCCTGGAAGACCTCAATCAGAACTTCGCTCGCCTGTTACAACATTGATGAGAAGAGTTTGTAACTTGCAGTTTTACTTTAACTTTCAAATTTAATAAACATACAGATACTTGAGACAATCCATTGTATCTTTTCCATTATTTAAGCTCCTTTCCCAGGATAAAAATACTAATGTCCTTTAGGGAAGGAAACTGCCATTCTTACCTGATCTGGCCTACATGTGACTCTGGACCCACAGCAATGTGGTTCACTCTGAACTGTCCTCTGGGCAATTAGGGATGGACAATAAATGCTGCCTAGCCAGCGATATCCTTATCCCGTTAATGAATAAAAAAAAGCCTGAGCCTCACTCTGACAACATTATCAGAGCTTCATGCACATCTATCCTATTGAGTTAAAAACAGAGTTTGAAATTATATTAGTCGTTTTTAACTACTAGTCAAGGTTGTGCATCTGATGTAATTACCATTTTTGTTGAATATGGTATACTATATGAACTAAACTGTACAGTATAAAATTTACTGAAATAAAGCTGAATAGCAGTATAGATTAAATAGTGCTACAAGACAACAACTATTGAAGTATTAATTTGTTGCCATCGATCATGCCATCCATCATCCATGAGATAACTGCAGTCTAAACTTCATGCGTTTCACACCACATCTATTTCCTCTCATTAATAAAAAACAAGCTGTATCATGATTTTTGACATTCAAATTAGTTTGGTGCAGTTCTCAGTCCTTGTTCCTGTGATCAAGTTGTCATTTGACTGTGTAATTTGCCTTGTAATGCTTACATGTTTCCCTTCATCCATAATCTTTTGATTGGCTTGGATTGTTGACAAGTGGCAAACAAAAAACAGGTAAATTAATCATGGTTTTGCTTCAGAAAGGTCACTAATCAAAAGGTAGATGGATTTAAATGCAGGTAAATAAACAATTTATCGACTAAACTGTCCTCATTGTAAATTGTCAGAAGTAGAAAGATAAAAACAAAGGCACTGTTCTGAGTCTTGAAAAGAGCACAAATCAAGTGATGAATGTTTGCAAGATATAGACATAATATAAGAAACACTTAGCAGTGAAATGTGGTTTATATTCCTCATATGTTTAATTTTCATCACACTTGATTTTCTGACAGCTAATTTTGGGAAATGAAGGAAGCCGCGTTTCTGGCAAACATATGGTTCATTCAAATGGCTAAATTAGTCAACAAAGTTTTGCACCAAATTTCATGGGTTTGGTTGTAACAGCACCCATTGAGTTAGTCTCATGCATCAAAAAGAAAAACATATTTGATGTATAGTGTACATTTCTCTGGTTAAAATGGAATAAGGCCCAATGCAGTATACATGCACTCATTCTGCACCAGACATACACAGATCACCACACTGTAGTCTTCCAGGGTATCCATCTGAAACTGGTATGTAGCTAATATTTGATGTGAAGTAGAAGCCAAAAGTTTCTTTCGGTTTACATTCATGCTTTGTTTGCTATGATCAGTCTTCTTATGGCTGTTTCTTTTTTTACTTAATTTGATATGGAGCTAGAAGGTAATAGTTTGCTGTTCCATATATGACCACATTTATTTTGATGAGGAATATTTTTCAGCACCTCCAAAGTTTAGCTTTTAATTTCTTTTCTCATATTCCTTCATTTGGGTTTGCAACACTTAATTTTATAAGCCAAATTTCTCCAGCAATACTAATCACATCAATGGAAGTTTGGAAGCTGTATCCATTCTCATACTCAAGGATAATTTAGATGAAGAAGACCACTTCATTATGGAACATCACCTGCAGATATCTCCTCAGGTACAAAGTGCGCTCCTGATCCAACTTCGATCAGACCTTGTTTCCAGACCACACCATTCATAACATGTTTAGGTTCTTGGCTTGTTACCTCTGCCTTAGTGTAGATGCAGTGAGATGAATGTAATCAGCAACTGCTTGCCTATGACCAGTCACAAAGATTCAGACTAAACTTTCTACTTTTTGAAAAAAAGATTTTGAAAAGGGTGCCACGCTGACTCAGTGGATAGCACTGCTGCCTCACAGTGTCAGGGACACAGGTTTGATGCTAACGTCAGGTAACTATCTGTGTGGAGTTTGCACATTCTCCCAATGTCTGTGTGAGTTTTCTTTGGGTGCTCTGGTTTACTCTCACAGTCCAAAGATGTGTGGTCATGCTAAATTTCCCTGTGGTGTGGTACGTTAGCCATGTAAATGTGGAGTTATGTGGAAAGAGGGTGGTGGTTGGTGGGATGGAAGGTTGGTGCAGACTCGATGGGCTGAATGGCCTCTATCTGCATTGTAGGGATTCTATGAATTATTCATGGAACATGGCCATCACCAGCATTCATTGACCATTCCTCATTGTCCATTTGAAGGTAGTGGTGAGCCACCTTCTTGAACCACTGCAGTTCCAATGGTCAAGGTGTTTCCACAGTTGTGTAAGGTAGGAAGATCTAAGATTTTGATGCAGCAATGATGAAGAAACTGTGGTTTATTTCCAAATTGAATGCTGTGTGGCTCAACAGAAAACTTGAATGTCATTGTATTCTTATAAACTTGCTGCACTTGTTCTTCTACTTTGCAAAATGCATGGGTATGGGAGATATTATTGTAGAAGTCTTGAAGAGTTGCTGCAGCACATCTTGTAAATGGTTACTGTCACTATGTGCCAAAGGCCGAGGACGTGAATATTTACGATGATAGATGGGGTACCAAACAAACAAGCTGCTTTGTTCTGGATTATGATGAGGATTGTTGGGGCAAATTTCATCCAGTTCTTTTATCTGCATAACTGCAGACTGTGCATGACATATAATGCAGTATGTTCATCTGCTAATGTGCTGAGGCACTGAATTAGTCATGTTGTCTTAAATAAAAGGAAGCTTCCATGATGTCATTGAGAACAAATAAAGGATAAAAATATTTCTAATTCATACAAAAACAGAAATTGCTGCAGAGGCTCAGCAGGTCTGGCAGCAATTGTGGAAAGAAATCAATGTTTATGCTTTGAGTTCAGTGACTCTTCTTCAGTTATTTCTAATTGATGTTTACATAAAACAGTGATTAATGCAAAGGAACAAATTTTTGATATTCCTTGTAGAAAGGACATAACAAATTGCAAAGACTAAGAAAATTTACTGCTTTTCATGAATGCCGAGAATTAGAGATCAAATCATCAGGCCATCAACGTTTCCTTCATTATTCCATGATCTGTGTGAAGACAACAATCCTGATATTTGTGATGGTAACTTCCAAGCAAAACGTAAAAGTAACATTCTCAGGTTTCAGCTTGAATGAGGCAATCAAATTTGACTTAGCCACCATACAGACATAGAAATCGAGAATAGGCCATTCAGCCTCTTGATCCTGTTCCACCATTCAATTAGATCATAGTTAATCCAATTGTAACCTCAAATCCATAGTTCTGCTTACCCGGAAAACCTTTCACCCCCTTGCTTAACAAGAATCTACCTTTCTCAGCCTCAAGGACACAGCATCAAAGAGCTTTTCAAGAAGACCCTTGAAGTGATAAAGCGTTCCAAATCTCTGTTTTTGATTGAGTGACCCCTGATTTTTAAGCAGTGAACTCTATTTCTAGATTCTCGCATAAGAGGAAACATTCTCTCCATGTCTGCTATGTCAAGACTTGTCAGGATTTTATGATTTTAAACAAGTCACTTCTTACTCTTCTAAACTCCAGTTGATGAAGGCTGAAACTGTCCAACTTTTCCTCATAATGAAACCCTCTCATTTCCAAGTATTAGTCAAATAAACATTCTCTGAACTGACCCTAACACATTTACATTCTTCCTTAAATAAGGTGGCCAATACTATTTACAGATCAGATGCTGTCTCACCAGTGCCCTACATAGCTGAAGGATAACCTCCTACTTCTGTATTCAATTCCCATCAGAATACATGATAACATATAATTAATTTGCTTAATTACTTGCTGCATCAGCATACTAATCTTTTGTGATTCATGTGCTTAGACACTCAGATCCATCTGTATCTCAGAGCTCCGCAATCACTCACCGTCTATATGATACACTTCTTTTCTATTCCTCCCGCCAAAATGATAATTTCACATTTTCCTACATTATACTCTATTTGTTACATCTTTGCCTATTCACATAACTTGACATAACATTTTGAAATCTCGTTTAATCCTCTTCTCAAGTTATATTCCTTACATTCTCAAATTCCCCTCTATCCACAACCAACTCCAATAGATTTGTCAAATGTTATTTCACTTTCACAAAACCATGTTGATCCTACCTGACATCCTTCAACCTATCCAGGTTCCCTGTGATAACTTCTTTAATAATAGTTTCTAACATTTGTCCTCTGACAGATGTTAAGCCAACTGGCCTGTAGTATCCTGCTTTCTGATTCCCTCCATTTTTGAATAAATGAGTTACAAAGTGAATGCCCTTTGACCGAGTATGAGATCAAGGAGTTCTGGCAAAATTGGCATCAATGAGAATTATAGAAATCTTTCTGCTAGTCTAACTCATACCTGGTACATAGGAATATGATTGTGGTACTTGGACGTCAGGCATCCCAGTTCCAGGAGCTCCTCAGGGTCACGTCCTAGACGTAACCATATTTAGCTTTTTCATCAATGACCTTCCCTCCATAAAGGCGTGTTGGCAATCACCATGGAGACCCATGTTTAATGCATTCAATCTTTGCTGAACATGCACATGGACCTACACAACATTGCCCTAGCCACTCAATAAGTTGAAAGGAGCTTAAGGAACCTCAACTAAGCCCAGATACCCCTTCTTCTCAGAGAGACAACATGGTGCCAATAGTGCTTACATAGTGGAGGATCCACGCACAGTCTCCCCAAACTCTTGCTCTCAGGGCACCCCTGAGGAGCCCAGCAACACCCCCAGTCATCTCTCCTCACCTGTGATGTCACAGTGTGCAGAGGTCTAAGCATGGAGATGGAGCATGGATTTGGGCAGGAAACTCACAGGAGGTCTGAGCCCTCTAGGCCTAAATGCCCCTGTGGGCAACTAGCTACGTCTCCCAGTTCAACAGGGCAAACCAGAGCAGGATGCCTCCATCCTAGCTGTGGGCGTTGGATATAGTGGGAGGGAAAGGAAGACAAAAAAAAAGTACTGAGTCTCACAAATGGCATAATTGTACATTGTATGGCACTTTTGTAAATATATCTTCATTTGCACTCTTAAAATATTTACTCTAGTCTCTTTGTTGCCATTGGACCTGGAGACATTGCACCCTTGTGAGAAACAAGCAGCCTCTTCAGACATCCAAAGGATGAAAGAAATTGCAACAGCAAAGCATTGCTCATCTCCCACCAACAACGGACTCCATGACTGCAGATAGCATAGGACATCACAGATCTTTGAAGCATGGTGTTGTTGAGTGCAGCTGAGATATTGTACTTTAATGTGGATAATACTGAGCTACATGTAACGTCCAGTGATTGTGATAAATCATCCCATGTGGTGAATGAGAGCAAAAAATCAGGAATGACTCTACAGATCTCTGGAGGCAAAGTTTCATTCTGTCTAGTAGCTTTTTGAGGGAACGCAATGCAATCCAATGGAAACTCGCCATGTCCACTGTCCCTCATTATGTATTGGCCTGCCAAGGGAAGCTGCACAGTGAGCTGCCTCTTTCAGGTTCAAAGTTGTTCTATGCAATACTCAAGCATGTCATGGCATTGGCATTGTAGCTATTCATGTGTATTCTGAAATGTTGAAGTCCAGCTGATAATGGAAGGGTGAACAGGAGGTGCCTCAG
Organism: Rhincodon typus; assembly: GCF_021869965.1. NCBI lineage: Eukaryota > Metazoa > Chordata > Chondrichthyes > Orectolobiformes > Rhincodontidae > Rhincodon > Rhincodon typus. The sequence continues at coordinate 65,898,309 of NC_063336.1, read as the reverse complement.
GCTTATTTCCAATCTGCTGGCTGTCATGAGAGGCTTAACTGCACTACACTGGGATAACATCCAAAAACACAGCTGGCTGGTGAAACTCAGCATATTCAGCAGCCACTGTGGAAAGTAAAACAGAGTTAATGCTTTGAGTCCAGTCATCCTTTGTCAAAATGGGACTCAAAATGTTAACTCTGTTTTTCACTCCACAGAAGCTGCCAGATCTGCTGATTTTCTCCAGAATTTTCCGTTTTAGTTTCAGATCTCCAGTGTCCACAGTTCTTTACTTCTGTTTTATTCGGGTATTAAATGTTGACTGAAGCCTGAAAAACTATCTAATCTAATCTGTTCCACAGACAGTTGCTCTTGCAGCATCCTGAGATCCACACTCAGTCCATGCAGCGTCACATGCATACTCTCAACCTCTCTCTACAACAGCATCACGTCACACTGGCTCACGGCTGCACCACTCCGCAGTTCCACTTCATCCTCCGGCTCATTCGTCATGCTCAAAAGAAATTTTTCTTTTCCTTTCAGGCATCAACGTCCATAAGATGCAAGAACTCAAAGATACACATGACTCTCTGGAACCTTCCCCTCCTCCCCTTCCCTCTGATTCCATATCATCCCCCAACCACACCTCCTGTTGAGTATTCACCATCCCTTCTAACCTTCCACTCTCCAATGCTGAACAGTCTATACTCAGCAAAGACCTCAGCTTTATTCCTCTGCGTCCCCACCTTAACGAATTTCAGGCACGACATGACGCCGAACTCTTCTTCCTCCGTCTTCACCTCCACGCCCATTTCTTTGGACAAGAATCCTCTCTCTGTCCCACAGACCCCTTTGCCCAGTTCGAACACTCTCCTTCCACCTGGGCCCCTTCCTCCAGCCTTTTACCTGCACTTGATCCGTTCATTGAGAACTGTCAATGTGATATTGGTCACCTTATTTTCTCTGCCCCTCTCACCAAATCCAACCTATCTCCCTCTGAACTGACTGTACTCCGTGCACTCAGATCTAACCCTGACTTTGTTATTAAGCCTGCCGATAAGGGTGGTGCTTTTGTAGTCTGGCGTACTGACCTCTACCTTGCAGAGATGGAGCACCAACTCTCAGATACCTCCTCCTACCTTCCCCTGGACCATGACCCCACCATGACACATCAGGCCATCGTATCTACTATGGTAACTGATCTTATTTCATCAGCTGATCTCCCCCCGACTGCTTCCAAGCTGATAGTCCCCCAACTCTGCACAGTTCGCTTCTACCTCCTCCCAACAATCCACAAACAAGACTGTCCAGGCAGACCCATTGTTTCAGCCTGCTCCTGCCCCACAGAACCCATCTCTTCCTACCTTGACTCAGTTTTCTCTCCCTTGGTCCAATCCTTGCCCACGTACATCCATGATTCCTCTGATTCCTTACACCGATTTCAAAACTTCCAGTTTGCCGGTTCCAGCTGCCTTCTCTTTACCATAGACGTGCAATCCCTTTACACGTCAATTGTCCATCAGCAGGGTCCTAGGGCTCTCCGCTTCTTCCTGGAGCAAAGACCTGAACCATCTCCATCCACCGCCACCCTCCTCCGCTTGGCCGAACTCGTCCTTACTGTCAATAACTTCTCTTTTAGCTCCTCTCATTTTCTTCAAGTAAGAGAGGTGGCCATGGGTTCCAATCTTGTATGTTGTTTTCGATGATAATCACTAATGATCTTTCCTCCCTAGCATCCTGCGAATTTCTTAATTGCTCTTGTTCCCTCTCTTTGAGTCTACTACAGAACTACTTTTCACAACTTTCTTGTCTTTGGATGTCTACTTTTCTTAAGATCCATATTTCAACTCTGCATTGCAAGACATCCCAGGTTCTCTTGGTGCCTTCTTTCCAAGCCCTGCAGTAATTCTATCTTCTGATTTTCTTCAGTTCTTTCAATAACTTATTTCACAATCCAGAAGATTCATTTCTATATCATCCTAGAAACCTCTGCTCCGTTTCCTGGTTCCATTTCCAGTGGCTTGATATTGTTATCCTACTAGTCTTCAGTGAACTCTTTCCATTGGTCCTTTACTTCATCAGGTTCTATAGGCTGGCATAACCTCCACTATCAGTTTATTGTAGTTGCTTACATCTGATTTCATCTTGTTTCTCTTCAACTGAATTCTTATTCTCAGGGGGAACCAGATTATGGTCTGTGTTTCCATCTAAACCAGGCTCAGCACATGAATTCTTCATGTTGTTTTGATATTTCTGCTTGACAAGGATGCAGTCAATTTGGGTCTCTTCAAGTCCCTAGGTGACTTCCAAGCATGCTGTTTCTTATGGTTATTTCTAATGTAATGTTTATCCTTTTAACTTTATTTCCTATTTTTTAACTTATACTTTGAATCATTGAAAGGTAATGTAACTTTTTTTTTGTTTCTCTATTTTGTATCTAAGATTTGTACCTAGGTACTTTGTATGTAAGATGGTGCCATGAAGGGTGCCATTATAAACCTGTCACTGTACTCCTGTACTTATGTACTTGAGTACACATGACAATAAACCTAATTCTAATTCCTTTATTTTACCATAGATAGTGTCTGCTCTTATGTATTCTTTGCAATTTTTCACGGTGTTAGCTGTTTTCTCCACCACCTCTTTCTTTCCTGGCTAGTTCCTCTACTCAGTCCATTGGTTAGTTTTCTATACATTTATTTGACTTTATTTATGTTCTTCCTCTTTCTTCTCTTATTCATTTTCTTCAGCATTTGCTCTGAGACCCAGGTTGTCTAACCCTTTAACTATTCCAATGTTTGCCTTAGCACTTACTTGTACGGCACATTTCACTTTATCCCATTAACTTTGATGATTTCTTTTTGAACTAGTACTAACCTAACCTCTAACTTTTTCTCCACTTCTTCATGATACTTTACCCTTCAGACTCCTGCATCTTCTCATTATCCCATTTCAGCTTTTGATTTTCTTTCTTCTTTCTCCTCAACTGAATTTTTATTCTCAGGGGAACCAGATTATGATCCATGTTTCCATCTGCACCAGGCTCGGCACATGAATTCTTCATGTTGTATTGATATCTCGGCATGACAAGGATACAATCAATTTAGGTCGCTTCAGGTCCCTAGGTGACTTCCAGGCATGCTGTTTTCTGTGATTATTTTTAAACTAGGTTTTGATAGCAAACAGCTTCCATTTTCTAAATCCTGGAGGCAAAACCATTAAACAAATGGTAATACTTGGAAATGATTGGATTGATTGTACAGGAGATTCATTTTGAAGAGTATAAAATGAGTCGGACCAGTATGTGTTATTCGCTGGTTTTCCTGGTTTTTCCTTCTGGGACAGAACTCAACAAACATCAAGCTTCTGTCAGTTGTGTCCCCCAGTCTGTGAGTTCCAATTCTTTCCATCTCTGCCTTTGCCAACTGCAGCAGTCTGACCTCCGATGATCAGCAAGAAATTGTCTCCTTTTATCTTTATCAGTTCTTCCAGTTTCTGGTACACTGTCTCTCCACTTCTTTATCTGGGTGTTATGATCTGGGCATTTACATTGCTATAATAACAACATCCACTGGATTATCATGGAACACAACCTTCAGCAGTCTGCCAGTGTGTTGATCATTTCTCATCACAAATTTTGCCATTTGTTATTCAGCATCTATCTTTCACCAGTCAGAGATGATTCTGGCTGTGTCTTTCCATTTCTCTCTTGACATCTTCTGGCTTTCTCCATCTCAACATTATCCTTCCTTTCAAATTCCCATTCTCACCAGTTTTCCATAAGGATTGCATGTTGATAATCTGGGAGGTGTTACTCCTTTCCTTGCCAGATGTGATAAACCAAGTATTTAGTTTGATTCCAATTATACAGTTAAAATTAATATTTTATTACTTCTATTGAAAACCAAATGTATCCTGACAAATGCATGTCGAGGCCTCTCAGGAGACCCAAGGAAATGACTACATAGGAATTGCCCAGGACATTGAAACTTCCAATCAACAATGACCTGATGTCTGGAACCCTGCGAAAATGTCTCCAACTCTAAATCAGAGTCAGATAGTTGGGAGGGTTCTGGTTTACTTATGTTAACAATCACCCAGGAAAGGTTAAAGAATTATAACCTGCTATATTGCTTGGCTAATTTTCAAAACAGTGCCCCCTAGAACTCAACTCTCCCACAGGATCTTTTCCACATCCACCTTCTCAAGACCACTAGGACCTTATTCACTTCAATCAACTCACCCCTCCCTCTTTTCAACTCCAGTAGAATCAAGCCCACCTTCTCTAACCTATCTGCATAATATTATTAGTACTCACTCCCAGTACTACTCTGGCAAACCTCCTCTAAAGTGCCTCCAAAATGACTTGGAGGAAGGATAGCACAAGTCAGGAGAGTGGATGGATTACTTCACACTTGCCTCGATGAGTGCAGCGGCAACAACGCTCAAGAAACACCATCCAAAATAAAGCAGCCTATGTGACTGGGACCACATTCACAAACCTTCACTCCTTCTAACAGCGATGCTCAGTAGTAGTCACATGTACGATCTATATGAATAATATAAAAAGAAATTTACCAAGGCTTTTTAGATGACATCTTTCAAACATGCAACGACAACCATCCATTAAGACAAGGGCAACAGACACATGGGAACACAACCACATGCAAGTTCCACTGCAACCCATTCATCTTCCTGACTTGGAAATATATCTCTGGTCCTTCATTGTTAGCTGGGTTAAAGTCCTGAAATTCCCTCCTTAAAGGCATTGTGGCTCCACCTACACCAAATGGACCGCAGCGATTCAAGGAGACAGCTCACCATTATGCGTGGGTTTCGTCCAGGTGCTCCGGTTTCCTCCCACAGTCCAACAATGTGCAGGTTAGGTGGATTGGCCATGCTAATTTGCCCATAGTGTTCAGGGAGGTGTAGATTAGGTGGGTTACAGGGGGATGGGTCTGGGAGGGATGCTCTGAGGTTCAGTATGGACTTGTTGGGCCGAACGGCCTGTTTCCACACTGTAGGGATTCTATGATTCTATTATTCTCAAGGGCAACTAGGGACAGGCAATAAATGCTGTCCAACATTCCATAATAAAATAAAATAAATGCATTAGAAGAGCACCTAAACCTCTCCACATCTTGGATTTCCATAATCATTCTCCATTTAAGCAACACACTGCCTTTTACTTTTCCATACCTTTGTGTAATCTGCAAATTTATCATGATACCACTTATCTAATGAAAGGTTACCATGCTTTCACTCCCTTCATCTAAGTCATTGACATAAATTATAAAAAGTTGAGACCTATCAATGACACCTGCAGCCAGGCAGACTATCTTCTAGCTATGTACAAATACAAGCCTTTATTTTCTACATTAACCTTTGACATGGCTTCTCATCAAATATCTTTCGAAAATCAGTGTCATTTGTCAATAGCTCCCCTTTATCCACAACACATGTTACTCCTTTAAAGAAGTCTAATAAATTGCTTAAACAAGATTCTCCCTTTATGGAACCTGCCAATGAGGAAATTGAAATTTCACACTCCAATCTAATTAAAGCATGCCACAGGTCACATATCTTGCTGTTCTGGGCTGTATAAAACTCACACCATCATTTCCAAATATTGACAGGCATGTAGTTCAGTCTGGATTAGGATGATTATATGATTAAGACAAAATTCAAAATTATTCACAAGCTTTACTTCTAGTCTCACAGAGAGCTGGTGCGTATATGATAGTAGAAAGAGTGATGTAAATGCAAATGAAATAAGCCATTTTTACAATTTACGAAGCAAAATATATGAGACTATGAATTGTGAAGGTTACCACTTTACTATATATGACACAAATTCAGAAATATATTTATGAAGTGAGCTAATATGAGGCCAAAAATTGTGCTTTGATACAATATTAATACTCACATGAAGGACAGCTGAGGAAGATGAAAATGCTTATGTCCATCAAGTTGATGCTGTTGTGATTTGTTATCCAACAGAAATTATATTTATAGATACATGCTGGCAGCTGAGTTGAATTCACGGTATTCACTGTAAGTGCTCACTGTCTCAACCAATTAATATTCTTTTGTAATATTTTACTAAATTACTATCAATAAATATAGAATTTTTTGAAGAAGTGGAAAGAAAGCTTGCTTTGAGAACTTAGTGATATCTGGTTGTCAGTTCAGAATGGATTTTAACTTCATGCTGAGTGAGAAATGTATAGAACGAGATCTCAACCTACCAAGAATGCAACCATCACTATTACTATGTCAATAAATATTGATGTATCAAAGTTACCTACTATGGATAGCTGGGAGATTTAACTAACAAATTTCAATCAGGCAAACATTGTCCAATTAAAATTAATTGGATCTCCATATTCCTCATTTTGCCAGATTTCTCAACAAATTTTGGCTTCACCAGCATCCATTCAAAAACTAAAACAGAAATTGCTGGAGAAACTCAGTAGGTCTGGTTGCATCTATGGAGTGAAAGAGTTAATGTTTTGAGTCCGCCAACCTTTCTTCAGCACTGATAGTAGCTAGGACCTTGCAGCCTTCAAAAATCAATATCAAATTCAATAATTTTAGAACCTGAACACATCTTTCCATGTTCTTAAGCCACTTGCACACACCAGGCCCTTTCATGACATGAGCTGCTTTTAGCACAGCGAATCCATTTTCCCCCACTTATAGTCCCCATTACCAGCTTTTCTCCTTCCCTAGTTTACTATTAGCCATTTCTTTGACGGCCTGTCACTCTGGGCTCCATCTCCACCTATCTATGCACTCCTTTTCCCCCACAACCCCTGTCGTCAGCATATATACCACCTTTTCCTAGCTACTTTCATTTCTGATGAAGGGTTGTAACTGTAGCCATAAATCTGCAGCCTTCAAGCTGCTAAAGATTGCTGTGGAGAGAAAGCCAACATTGTCAGCACTTTTGCTCTAACCATCATTTCTGATGTTGTTTACATGAGTGGCATTTCCTGAGGGGCTTTCATTACTGTATTATTTTGAAATCTCCCATGTCAATTTTGTCAATATCAATTTACTCTCAAATATCGAAACAATGTTATTAACATGGACCAGAAAGTAAAATATAGTGTAAGCCAATGGTAATTCATGTAAGCAATCAAATTTAATAAAGCATGGTAGGTAGAGTGCCAGGGTGCCAGGTAAAGTGGAATTCCAACAGTGTACGGTGCCAGTAGGATAGAAAGTGGGTTGATACGTGCTAAAGGGGAGGATGCCAGTTACATAGGATGCCAGCTGGATAGGATCTGCTGGTGTGCAAGATGGTCAGTCCACAGTACACGTGGGTCTATTTATTTCTGCATCACTTGAACACCTCTGTAGATCAATAAATATCTTGTTATCCTCACCCTGCTTTCTCCTGGTTTCTATGGACTGACCTAACTGACTGATCTTGGTCTTGGTTCTTGAGTGACATAACTGGAAAGCCCCAGAAGAGAAATGTCCAGACTTCTAACTCTGGCATGTACATCTTCCCAACCACATTGGCCCACCCCCTGACTGGCTGCTATGGAACTACAGGACTGACCATAGCCTACCTGCAGATTCCAGAGATATGGATCCCCAACCAAGAAGACCTGACTGGACTTCTGACCATGGCCAATCCCTGGGCTGGTATGGGAGGCTGCCCTTGACCTACCAAGCCAGGAAACCCTGTTTGACTGGTGTGTCCATGGATTTTGCTGAGGATTACTCCCCTAAGTTTTTGAGACATGTCTCCCTGCTGGCTGCACTTGTAGTGCGTTCACTGTGTAAGCTGCTAGCTTATGATGCAGGTACAAGATTGGTGTAACACACTGCCTTATAGCAAGATGTATGCCCCTTTGACTGAGGATTGCTGACCAGCAAAGAACCTGCCTTGTTGTGTAACTACATTAATGAGCATAGCAAGGCAAGGCAGGGACGCTATCGGCATGTAGGTAGTCACCAAGTGAGTGAGCACTAAGAGACGAAGTGAACAACTCTGAAATTCAACACAGTCTGATCCAGGGACTGAGTGCCTGTCCCTACACGCAAAATGTCCTTGCAGTAGTCTTTCAATGTTAGTTGCTGGTACACCATGCAATGCAGATCTGTGCTTCCTAAGCATAGTGCAAGTGGATTGGAGAGATGACAGGAGGATCTCAAGGGATTTGACAAATATCAGACGCCAGTGTTCGATAGTGCTAGTGTCTGATGTCCATAAAAGATGCCCTGAGATGGAAGTATGTGGGGACTAATGCAAAGGCTATTTGCAGCCAGTGGTAAACTGAGTTTGCCAGATGCCCCCTTTGACTTCCATGTTGATAATTCCCGGTTTCTGGTTTGCTCATGATGTGTGGTAGGACAGGAGGATGCATTAATGTGGCAGGAAATGCAGTTCATAAGGTTATTAACAAGCCATAACTCCCCTTAATAGACAACTCGCTGCCAAAGCAATAAACTTGCCTCAATGTCCAGAACTTAGTTAAAAGGTACAATGAGTTGCTTCCACTGTCAAGATAGGCTTCATTGGATTTTTCACGTGATTATACCACATTTCTCAACATGTCTTTCAGCCCTATAAGATTTCATCCTATGTGTCTGTTAAAACAAATTTTATATTATTATTCATTTTCACACATCTTTGTGGTTTTATGTAGACACTCAATTAATTGATGTACTTTGACTTTATAATCAGATGTTGATGTTTGCAGTGTACCATAAAATTGATTTTTCAAGTTCATTGATTGGGTTTAATCTTGTTGCCAAGAATAAACGTTATAAATTTAAAAGGATCATTGAGACCAAAACTCTACTGTTTTAATAAAACAAAAAAATCTTAATCAACTGCATACCTAATAAAGACAGGGGGTAAATAATCAGCTCCTTGCAGTCAGCATTCACACAGAGTTTCTACAATTGACACTCAATTAGCATTTTCTCCATTATATTGTAACCCACGAACTTGGTGTTCATCGGCAGTCTGAAAACTAGGCCAGTCTGAGCTGTATCGGCACAACCTCTCCTTTCTGGAAGTGGCGGCATAAATGAGAAGTAACATGTTAATCTGACCCTGGAGTGAAACACAACCTCTTCTCCCCACCTCAGCAATTAAACGGGGACTTTCTGGCTGTGCCAGCAATTAAGATCATAGAATGTAGGAAGTGAAGTTGGCAAGTCAGCCCATCAAGTCTGCTCCACCGTTCAGTGAGATCATGGCTGATCTGATAATCCTCAAACCCTTAATTTATTGACTGGAAGATGCCATATTGATACTAACTCATGACGCAATGGGAGTTTATACTGGGGTAGATGGAAATTTTATGAGAAATTGTGTGACCTGTCATTTTTTTTCAACAGAAATGACATAGAATGAGGTCATTCAGCCTATTTTATCTATGTTGACTTCATACGAGAAGAACACTGCATACCCCTTTAACATGCTCTACAATACTTTTAAATCGATACTGCTACAAACAATTATTTATGATCGCATTAATAGTCACATGGAAAAATATGATTCAGAAGTGCCAGCATGGATGTTTTAAGGAATAAGTAGAACAGGTCAGGGAATAATCATAACAATAACATTGTGGCTGGAAAAATGACTGTGGAATAGGAAACAGAGTATAATTATTTCATAAAGGAAAAAACTGCAGATGCTGGAAATATGTAATAAAAACAGAAAGTGTTGGAGAAACTCAGCAGGTCTTGCAGCATCTGTGGAGAAACAGAGATAATGGTTTGAGTTTAGTATCACTCATTCAATAAGAGTCATACTGGATGAAAACATTAACTTTGTTTTTCTCTCCATAGATACTGTCAGACCTGTTGAGTTTCTCCAGAGTGTAATGGTTAATGAGTATATTTGTGCTGGAGGAAAGTTGTAGAGGGGTTCCCCATGGATCAGTACTGGGATCCTTGCTTTTCCTGATTTATATTAATAATACAGACATTGGAATGCAGTTGACAATTTCAAATACAAAACCTGGGAGCATTATAAGCTGTGAGGAGGAAGGTTCCAAAGGGCAAGTTGGATGAATGGCTGGTGAGGTGGTAGATGAAGTTCAATGCAGAGAAGTTTGATGTGATACATTTTGGTACAAAGAACATAGAGAGACAATATAAAATGAGGTGCACCACTCCAAAGAGTGTTCAGGAGCAGAGAGACTTGGATGTAAATGCATACAAGTCACTAGAGGTAGCAGAATAGATAGATAAAGCAACTAATAAAATACACAATCTTTGCTGTTTTGTTCATAGGGGCATAGAGTAAAAATAACTGAGAGGTTACGTTGAATTTATATAGTACATTTGTTAGACCCCAGCTGGAATATTGCGTATAGTTCCAGGTGCCACACTTTAGGAAAGATGCAAATGCTTGTGAGAGAGTGCAGAAGCGATTTAGGAAAGCAGCGCAAAGGATGAGATGCTTCAGTTATAATGATAGATTTTAGAGTTTGGGACTGTTTTCCTTAGAGAGGAGAAGGCTCAGAGGACATCTGGTAGAAGTTTTCAAAATCATGCGCTGTTTGGCAGGGTAGATAGGAAGAAACTGTTCCCACTCATAAGAGCGGAAAGAACCAGATAGTGCAGAATTGAGGGTTTTGCAAAAGATGCAAATGTGACTTGAGAAAAAGAAAATCCACTTTTTTTGAGCTGGCCAGAAGTGTGGTGTTGGCAGGTTCAATTGAGACATTAAATGATCGTCTTCATAGAAACTATGTGCTGAATTTTGCCAGAAATTGACCGTGTCAACTTAGACAAGATTCATTAAGAATTTCTTTCTGTGAGCCCTTGTGATATTTCTCAGGCTATTTGCTGAAGCTTCCCTCATAACCTATGCATTGTGCGTCTATGCACAATTGCTCCTCCTTTCGCCCTTTCCATCAGAGGCAAACATATCTACCGTTGCTGGTACCTGCTGGGATTCCTAATGCCAGTGTCATTTTTAAAGCCTTGCCAATTCATATCAGCCATGGGTTGCCTGTCATTGTGAATGTGATGGGAGGGGAACCAAATAGAAACAATTCTCAGGACACATAGTGACACAGCTGAAACTTCATTGCACATAAAAATGCACATTCATAAATGTATTTCCAATTGAGAACCAAAATCCACAGGCTACCCGTCCTTAGCATCATCCCATTTTAGAACAACATCTAAGAGATTGTTACTCTTTCCCCAAAGTGCAGTGTAGCCTAACATCTTCTTATGGGAGCATCACATTCCAGCAAGTCTTCAAACAGTTGAAAACCATCACTTTTATTCAGCAACAGTACAAGTGAAGAACAAATCAAACAATAAAAAGCTGCATTTGCTTCTGGGAACATCTGCCTTTTGAGCAGCAACAAATTTACAGTCAATGAATGATCACGTCACCCACCTCCCATCTGTTAGAACTGGGTGTCAATTAAATCCTCTCCAGTTCATTGTAGCCACTGCTGTATCACTCTATCATGATAAAGGCGATGTTCCTCCTGCTCAAGGTCCTCATCTTCCTTCTTAGAAGATGGCTGTCACTTTCTCAACTCCTCAGTATCCATCTCATTCCCCCGTTGCCTGTACCAATTATCCAGAGCAGAGTATGCAAGGGTTATGTGATCCATTATGTCTCAACTGTACATTAAGATTCTCCCTGGATCAATCCAAGCATTAAGACTTCAACTCCATATTGGCCCTGGTCAACAAATGGGCAGCATTTTATCTACACTGAGCCTTAGTCAGGGAGAGTGTTGTGTAATGGTATCATCAACCATGGTTGCATCCATGTCTTCAGCAACCATTCTTGTGAGGCATCAACACTTGATGGTTTAATATGCCTCTGTGATATAGAATATGGGGGAGTCTGACGAGTCGGGGGGAGGCGGGGGAAAGAATGGACCATATCAAACCCCAATTTTTTTTTAAATTTGAAAGGTAAATGCAGGGCATTGTATTCCGGATGAAATTCGATTGGTCAAACTACCAGGCTTGAAGCAAAACACATTTTATTCTTAAGTCTTTAGGTAAAGAGCAAACAAAATAAGAATTTTTAAAAAAGCTTAACTGTAACTCTTTTGAAATTAACAAGATAATATATATCTTAACTATCACTGATGAGCTGTTCCAAGATAATAACATCCCATTAAACACCCTTGGCAGAGACAAATTCAGTAAAATAGATTGTCTCAGATACTATGTTTTTCCAGTCCAGGAGGAAAGAACAGCAAGTGAAAACTCAAAGAGAGAAAGAACTCAAGTGTTTTGTTGCAGCAGGGAGAGATGTATAATAGCTTCCAAACCTCAAAAGCTACTGAAAGTAAAACTAAAACTCTGGTTCTGTGGGAGCTTGACCCCACCCCTTCATTCTGCTTCTATTGTTCCAACTTTAGGGCGGCACGGTGCAGTTAGCACTGCTGCCTCACAGCTCCAGGGAAGCTGGGTTCGATTCCACCCTTAGGCAACTGTTTGTGTGGAGTTTGCACATTCTCCCCGTGTCTGAGTGGGTTTCCTCTGGGCACTCCAGTTTCCTCCCACAGTCCAAAGATGTGCAGGTTAGATGGATTGGCCACACTAAATTGCCCATAGTGTTCCAGGCGTGTGTAGATAGGGGGATGAGGTCTGGGTGGGATGCTTTGAAGGTTGGTGTGGACTTGTTGGGCCGAAGGCCTGTTTCCACACTGTAGGAATTCTATTCATTCAAAAAGTAGCTGGGGTCAGAGCAGACAGATTGCCTCCAAATTTACAACACTTGCTTTTAAAAGAAACATGATGGAACAAATCCTTCTTAAAGGTGCATCTCGTAACATTGTAGGAAATTGTAAGTGCTAATGATATCTTGTCTCCCCCAACCTCACATCAGCCAAGAAACCAAGCAATGCATATAAGATCTTGTTGGTGAATGCTAATGGTTCAAGATAAGAAAAAATCAGTCTGTGAGATCTTGGATTATCATTGTGAATATGGCTTACAGGTGTCACTTTTAAGGTCAGATGTGACTTCTGTGTCACACAGTTCCTCAATCTGCAATGACCAATGATATGGAGCATTGAATTTTTCCTTCTCAACATTGAGAATCTCATTTTTTGCTAATGTCATCCTATTTTCCTCACTGAATTGCCAATGCCCATGTCATTCGGGGTTGGGTCAATTCTGTCCAATGTGTGCAGTTACAGTGAAAAGACAATAGATTGGCACTAAGTGATATTGCTTCGAGAGCTGAGATAGACATGGTGGACAGAATGGCCTCCTGCACTGTAAAATTTCTGTGGTTTGAATTACATGAACCATTGCATTTATTTCTTGGTGTTGTATTGGGGTTTCTTGCCGAAATCATTAATTCAATCTTTGTGAAGTTTTTGAAAAAGGCTACGCAGGCACCTGGATGGCCTCATGTTGAGAGCACAATGGCCACTTCCAGGACAGTGCAGAGTTGGATGCATTCTGTGGTCAAGTATCACTGAATATAAATATCCATATCTGTTCTGAGGAAGGGTCACTTGAACCAAAGTTTTATCTCTGATTTCTCTCCACAGATGCTGCCAGACCTGCTGAGCTTTTCCAGCAATTTCTGTTTTTGTTTCTGATTTACAGCATCTGTAGTTCTTTCAATTTTTATAAATATCCATGAGTTCTGTCAGCTTCTGTATGCAATAGGAATTACAGATAGGGAATTTGATGGTATATATATATTATATATATGAATAATATTTATATCTATATATACGGCATGTTCTCTTCCTGCATCAGCTCTTCCTGCAGACAAAATAATGAAGATACTTTTATGAGTTTTCTTCATATTTCATTTATTTCTTGCTGACAATAACCTTGAACTTAATACAGTCAATGTTCCTCCTCTTCTAGTTGTAATAAGATGCTTTACTGTGCCCAGCAACAGTTTCTACCTCTGATCTCTTTATTAATGTCACCTCATCTGAAATTAACAGAATGCTATTCAGGGAAATCCAATGTAAGTCAGACCATGACAATCTTTTTATTGAGAAATGGTAATAGACAAATTTTTCAAGAAATGGTCCAACCCAAGAATAGTAGTCTCAATATGACATTCTCTGACTTATACAAACACTGGTTAGGTTGCATTGTTCCATTGCCTATTTGCTTTGTTGATTGTTGCTCTGCAGTGGTTTGACATGTTGGATTTCTTGTTATTTCTTCACCTGTTTCTTGTAGATGTGACTCAAATAATAATCTGTTTAATGGCTGCTTGCATTCAAAGCTATATTAACAAGCTATTAGCATACAGTGCATCTGAAACACTGCAGTACTACAAATAAAAATGTTAAGTTGCTAATCTTGCCATAGTGTAACTTTGCAGCAAAGAATGTTGAAACAGTACAGGAGAAAGAATATTCTGTGGGTTTCTTCACTGGCTGAAATATATTCACAGAACATTTCATTCTGTTATGTCAGGTTGGTAAAGAAATGACATGTAAAATTTAAGAAATTGCACATTGGATCTTAAAAAAACATACCTATGTGTTCTCCATTAAAATAAGTTAGGGTGAATTTGAAAGAGAACTACATGTTTTAATATCATTAAGCAACCATTAGTTCTACCTGCCTCACACCATAATTAGTGAGAACTGATCAAATCCCCAGCAAAACATTACAACTTGCAGACTAAGACTATTTATATTTTCCATCAGTTCTGCTAGGCTATTTCAGATTCAACAAACCAAACCATGTAAATAAAATGTTGAACTGCTCAAACTATTGACCTAGATTTTCTGATAGCCAGGTCAAGGTTTCTGATATGTAGCTAGCTGTTGTGCATTGGGACCATATGGAATCCCCACCATAGCAAACTCTGAGGGAATTGCAAGGAAATTGAAGATTCCATTGAACATTTTGCTTATCCCTCAAACCATCCAAAGGTATCTATTTAAATCAAAGAATTCAGAGGGATACTCTACTGTTAAGTAAAATATTTACTCAGGGAAAGTTAGACTATTAATTAACTAGTCTAACTCCTGAGTAACTATTAAACTGACCTCTAATTTATTTCACATATTACAAACTATACCTCTCCAGAACCCTTAGATACTCCAGACTTTAACCTGACACCCCACTCCAACCCCAACCCTGGGAAAAAGACATTTCCGCCATTAGATCTGACATTTCCTCTACCCCAGGACCCGAAACATCCCGGCATTAGACCAGACATTCTACCCCATTCCAAATATAGCAACCCCACATCCCTCTCTACCCCAAACCTCCCTTAGATACCACCCTCTTTCTTCCACTGCCAGACCTCAACCTTAAACCCGTCGTCTGCTGCCAAACCTGACATTCTGCATCCCTTGTCCTCCATGTCCTGTCCAGAGCCCGACAGCCCTCTGTTTACTCCAGACCTGACAATCTTCCCTCCCTATTTCCAGACCCAACACCCCTTCCTCCAACACAAGACACTGGACACTCCTCCTGCCCATTCCAGGACCTTATGCCCACCCCCACAGCTCACCCCCCTGCCCTTCCCTCAGGACTTGACACCACATCTCCTGCCCCTCCTGTGCTTCACCGTAAGTAATATTTCCTCCCATCCCAACCTACCTTAAAAACCCCATCACTTACTTGGCCTCCTTGGGCCCTGGATCTCTACTCACATGGCATCCTACCACCTGGCATCCTACTCCCTTCCCATTTGGCATCCTACCTGCCTGGCACTGTACTACCTTTACACCACACACCCTAACCCCCAGAACTCTACTCCCCAGTAAGATACTCACTACCCACGTGGCATCCTCCTGTACCCTAACCGCAACCCTACTTACCTGGCATCCTACCTACCAGGGACCCTACAGCTTAGTTTCCAGTCACCTACTTTAGCTGACATCCTACTCCAAATATCAACTTGGCACCCTAATCTCCCAGCACCTTAACCTCACTCCTTACTTTATGTACTTTCATAACATTTATCAAAATGTCTGCGTTACTGGTGCTTTAAATTTCAGAATACGACAACTGAACAATGCAAAAAGTGGTGGTGCGGAACAGGGTGTCATTTGCCATCCCCCAACTGTTCTGCACTACGACTGTTCTGTCAGAATGGAAGTACAGCTCTGCACTTCTAAAAAAGCCTCGGTGGGAATGTCCTGTCAGAAATTAGGAATTCTTCTGTTTCGTAAAAGAGGAGCAGAATGTCAAAATCTGGCCCATTACTTTTACATGTCAGAAGATGTCACACTTAAAATCTCCAGTGCCAGCACATTGTTCAGCTCTGGCAAGACAAATAAGAAATGGTCAAAACAGTAGAGATGGCGTCGAGAACATGCTCATTTGAGAGAACTGAGGAATGAACAAAACCTGAAACTATTTGTTCTTGTCAGCAGTAAAAGATGGTGAATGTGTCATCACATTGAGGTTTGAAAAGATAAAATATAATGGAAAATGTAGATTCAAATGAAAATACTTCATAATAAGCTGCAAGAAAGAGTGATTATAAAAATATGAGAAAATAAATAGGAGTAGGAATATCCCTTGAATCTGCTCTGCCATTTAACAAGATCATGGCTGATCTGCTTGTGACTTTAACTCCACTTCGTCGTTATCCTCAGCTCCTTTGTAAATTAAAAACTTGCTTGACTCAGCTTCAAATATATTCAATGATCCTGCCTGGACTGCTGATCAGGGAAGTGATTTCAAAAGGTTACAGAACCTCTGTGAGATAAAATTTCTCCTCATCTTCGGCTGAAATGGGAGTTACCTTAGTTTGAAATTGTGGCCATAAAAGAAGGTCCTCACAATATTAATCCTGTCAAGTTCCCACAGAATCATTGTTATATCAATAACATCACTTCCCATTCTTTAAAACTCTAATAAGTATATGCCGAATCTACTCAACTTATCTCTGTGAGATAACCCCTTTATCCTAGGAACCAACGTCATGAATCTTCTCTGAACTGTTTCCAATGCAAATAAACCCCTCCTTAAATTAAGAGTTCAAAACTGCAATTCTGTTCAAAACTGCAACTCTAGGTACTGTCTCACCAATGTACATTTGCAGCAAGATTTCCTTATTTCTATACTCTTTCCCCACTGTCACTTGCAGTAAAGACCCACTTTTCATATGCCTTCAAAATCATTTGCTGCAAAATACTGAGTCTCTATCCAGCCAAGTACTATACCTCTTTTCTTTGACTGCCACTGATGTGGACAACCTGACATTTTCTCACACTTTACCAAATCTTTTAAATTTTAGCCCACTCATTTAAGCTATTATTTCTCTTGGAAGACTCGTCATATCCTCCTCGCAACTTATTTTCCCACCTTCTCTGCATTGTCAGCAAATTTGGCTACAATACACTCAGTCCTCTTATTCAAATCATTCCTGGCACTGATTGCTGTGGCACTACCAACCTGAAAAAATGGTTTATTTATCCCAACTCTCTGTTGTCTATTCATTACCAATAATCAAGTCTCTAGGGGCAGTAGTCATTGGCCAAATCTATGGAGACTATCATCAATCAGTAGGTGTCACCACAGTCAGTGATAGGGTCAGATCTCATTCAGAGGACTTGGAGACAATCAGTCTTGGAGGTCCACCACTTTGGGGCAAGTGATCATAATTCTATTAGAGTTAAAATAGTTATGGAAAAGGATGGAGCTGATCAAAAAGTTAAAGTTCTAAATTGGATGAAGGCCAATTTTGATGGTATTAGACAGGAATTTTCAAAGCAAAAACAGAAGTTGCTGGAAAAGTTCAGCAGGTCCAGCAGCATCTGTGAAGAAAAAATCAGAGATAATGTTTCGGGTCCGTTGACCCTTCCTCAGAACTTTTCCAGACCCAAAACATTAACTCTGATTTTTTTCTTCACAGATGCTGCCAGACCTGCTGAGCTTTTCCAGCAACTTCTGTATTTGTTCCTGATATACAGCATCCTTACAGTGTGGAAACAGGCCCTTTGGCCTAACAAGTTCACACCGACCCAGTTGGGGCAGGGCTTGATTACTAGGCTCAGCCTGTGAATCACCTGGTCCACTCTTCCTTTCATTCCCAACATCCACCCCCCAACACCCCCACCACCACAGCCCCATGGCAACTTCCCCTGTAACTGGTGAAGGTGCAACACCTGACCATTTACCTCCTCCCTCCCCAGTATCCAAGCACCCAACAACACTTTCCAGGTGAAGCGACACTTCACCTGCACTTCCCAGAATCTAGTCTATTGCATTTGCTGCTCACAATGTGGTCTCCTCTACACTGGGGAAACAAAGAGTAGACTGGGTGACTGCTTTGCAGAACATCTATGTTCTGATCGCAAAAAAACCCCTGAGCTACCTGCTGCCAGCCACTTTAACACACCACCCTATTCCCTGGCCAGCATCTCTGTCTCTAGCTTGCTGCAGTGTTCCAGCGAAGTGCAAGCTGGAAGAACAACACCTCATTTTCAACTTGGGGACACTGCAGTCCTCCGGACTGAATATCAAGTTCAATAATTTTAGGGCCAAATGTCTCCCATGTCCTAGCCCCCTACCCCACAAACCAGGCCTTGTTATCACAGGGCCTGCCGTTTCACACTACCTACTATTAGTTACTAACAGTCCCCAATAACAGCTATTCACCATCCTAGCCAAATCATTGCCAATTGCTCTTCTATCTCTTTGGCGTCTATCCCCACCTATCGTTTACTCCCTATAAACCAACGTTTTCCTAGCTACCATCAGTTCTGAGGAAGGGTCACAGGATCTGAGACATTAACTCTGACTTTTTTCTTCGCAGATGCTGCCAGATCTGCTGAGCTTTTCCAGCAACTTTGCGTAAGCAAGTGGCTGTACCTGTGAGTCGCTCAAGGGGCAATTGCATTAATCAAGCACTTACACAATACAGGTTAACGATATCTGTGATCACAGCACCAAGTATGTGAAATACGTGCAGTGTTCAACTGAATGGGGTACAAATCCTTGTCACAAGAAATCATGACCGTGTCGTTGTTCCTTCCAGATTGATCACAGCCATCTCTGTGAAGCACAAGTAATCACAGCAGCCTTAAAATTGGTAAGTACGAAACACAATTTATAAAGTCAGTTGAAAGTCTTATAGGCTGTACAAGGACATGGAGCTGATTTCCTCTCACCTTGAACAGCAGGTATATGCCAGTTCGCTCGAATAAACGATGTTGCATTTTTTGCGTGATATTGGGGTTTGTGAGGGATCTCGCGGGCGAGTATCCTACAGGATTTACAATCTCCTGCTGTATTTTCACAGCATGGCTTGTGCTACCTACATCGATATAAGGTCTACTATTTCAAAGGTCCATGTGGAAGCATTCATTGTCCTTCTTGGTAGAATCCTCCATGTCCCATTGTATGGAGGACTGTGCTAAACTTTCATTTGTGTGTGATGCGAATTCTTGCATTAGTGAGGGCCTAATTTTTCCTGATATTTCCCACACTGTTGCATTAGAACTGTCAGCAATGAATCCAGGCCTAGCAGTGGATATCATCACTGTGGCTGCAAAGATGCAACAAAGTCAATTCTCCTTCAAATCCTCCCACTTCCTACAGACAAAGGGGGTGGCCGTGGGTACCCACATGGGCCCAAGCTATGCCTGCCTCTTTGTAGGATATGTGGAACAATCCCTGTTCTGAAGCTACACTGGCCCTATCCCTCACCTTTTCCTCCAGTATATCGATGACTATATCGGCGTCATCTCGTGCTCCCACGAGGAGCTCGAGCAGTTCATCCACTTCACTAACACCTTCCACCCCAACCTTAAGTTCACCTGGACCATCTCTGATACCTCTCTCTCCTTCCTGGACGTCTCTGTTTCGATCTCTGGCGACCACCTGGAAACCAATATCCATTTCAAGCCTACCAACTCCCACAGCTACCTAGAATACACCTCCTCTCACCCACCTTCCTGCAAAACTGCCATCCCCTATTCCCAAATCCTTCGTCTCCGCCGCATCTGCTCCCAGGATGAGGCATTCCACTCCCGTACATCTCAGATGTCCCTGTTTTTCAAGGACCGCAACTTTCCCCCCTCAGTGGTTGAGAACGCCCTTGACCGCATCTCTCGAGTTTCCCGGAACTCATCTCTCACACCCTCTCCCTGCAACAACAACCAAAACAGAATCCTCCTCGTCCTCACGTACCACCCCACCAACCTCCAGATCCAACATATCATCATCCAGCACTTCCGCCACCTGCAATCTGACCCCACTACCAAAGACATTTTTCCCTCCCCACCCTTATCTGCCTTCCATGACTCCCTTGTCTGCTCCACACTCCCCACCAGACCCACCACCCCCGGCACTTTTCCCTGCAACCGCAGGAAGTGCAACACCTACCCCTACACGTCCCCCTTCACCCCCATCCCAGGCCCCAGGAAAACGTTCCATGTCAAACAGATGTTCACTTGCACATCTGCTAATGTGGTATACGGTATCCGCTGTTCCCAATGTGGCCTCCTCAACTTGGGGAAACCAAGCGGAGGCTTGGAGACCGCTTTGTGGAACACCTATGTTCAGTTCGCGACAAACGACTGCACCTCCCAGTCGCGAATCTTTTCAACTCCCCCTCCCACTCCTTGGACGGCATGTCCATCCTGGGCCTCCTCCAGTGCCATAACGATGCCACCCAAAGGTTGCAAGAACAGCACCTCATATTTCGCTTGGGAACCCTGCAGCTCAATGGTATCAATGTGGACTTCACAAGCTTCAAAATCTCCCCTCCCCCTACCGCATCCCAAAACCAGCCCAGCTCGTCCCCGCCTCCCTAACCTGTCCGTCCTTTCTCCCTCCTATCCACTCCTCCCAACTCAACCCCACCTCCTACATACCAGCCTCATCCCCGCCTCATTGACCTGTCCGTCTTCCCTGGACTGACCAATCCCCACTCTAACTCCCCACCTACACTCACCTTTACTGGCTCCATCCCCGCCTCCTTGACCTGTCTGTCTCCTTTATCCATCTTCCATCCGCCTCCCCCTCTCTCTCTATTTATTTCAGAATCCCCTTTCCCTCCCCCATTTATGAAGAAGCGTCCAGACCTGAAATGTCAGCTTTCCTGCTCCTCTGATGCTGCTTGGCCTGCTGTGTTCATCCAGCTCTACACCTTGTTATCTCAGATTCTCCAGCATCGGCAGTTCCTCCTACCTCTAATATTTATCTGTAATTTGTTTATCTTATTGAAATGTTTATCGTTTTAACTACGTCTTATTTCTAACTTATACAATGAATCACTCTAAGGAAATGCAACTTGTCTTTTTTATTCCTTGTTGTATCTAAGATTTGTACCTGAATATTTTGTACCTAAGAAGGCACCATGAGAGGCGACATTGTAAACTTTTCACTGTACTCCTGTACTTTACTTGAGTGCATATGACAATAAAGGACATTCTGTTCTATTCTATATGTGACACACTGAGAGCGCTCTTCACTATAGAATGACTGAACATGAACAGAAAAGGCTTCCATACCATGAAGATACAGGTCAGCTGTGATCATTGTAACCACATCTTCAAAATGTGCATTTGTTCCCAGAAGCAAATGCATCTTTATTTTGTTTTATCTTCACTTTCGCTGTTGTTAATTAAAGTTAAAGCTTTCAAATGTATAAAGTGTTTCCAACATGCGATGTTCCCACATTGAACAATGAGAAGGTGCAATGCTGGGCATCAAGGAACATAGCACTCCCTTAGATAGGCTTTGAAGGTGCGATGATGCTAAGGATGGGATAGCAAGAACTGCAGACGCTGGAGCCAGAGTCAACACAGTGTGGAGCTGAAGGAACACAGCAGGCCAGGCAGCACCAGAGGAGCAGGAAAGTCAATGTTTCGGGTTGGGGCCCTTCATCAGAGAAGGGTCCCAACCTGAAATGTCGACTTTCCTGTTCCTGTGATGCTGCCTGGCCTGCTGTGTTCCTCCAACTCCACACTGTGTTGGTGCTAAGGATGGATCATCTGTGGAGCTTGATGCTTGGAGCTGCAGTTACAATGGCAGTCACTCAGACAGATGATGATATGAAGTCACAATACAATTAGGAACATAAGCTTTTATTTCATGTTATTTCAGAACTTTTAATTTTCATTTTCCTCCCATTAAACTGAAGGGTTACCTGTGGCTGCCAGTGGTTGACCTGGTGCACAGCTGGGCTTTAAATAAGGCACCAGCACCAGAAATCTTGGAATGTCCTGGCAGGGGTGTGTTGAGCACACTAATAGTGTGAGTGTGAGGCTATAAAGGTGTGGTGCACACTTAATAAATGGAATCTTTGCAGCGTCTCAGCAACATGTATTATGGTGAGATTTGAGGCAGAATTAGACAAAAAGTCTGGCAAGGCCCATCTGGATGTTGGTGGGATCTCTCTTTGCTTTTCACAAACTGCAGGGTGAGATCCTTGCAAGGCAGCAATGATTGGCCATTTATGGGGGATTATTGCTTGTTAAACATCTTTTTAATAGCCCAACTCATTAATAGTTAGCTTTCTATCTTATCAAACTCACCAACAAGCTAGACATCTAGAAAACTCAACTTGGAAACCAGTTTGGACACTGGGCGAATTCAACTTGCTACTTGTTTCAAACAAACTCCAAGTTGGACACCTGGCACCAACATATCAGGGCACACTGCATGGGCATTGGCCACACAGACCCCATTTCCATGGATGTTGGAAGCTGATATATGGCAAACTCTAGAAGCCCTCATGATGCATCTCTAATCCACTTATATCTCTGCACTTCAATTATGCTGCAACACTGCAGCAAAGACACTGCACTCAGGGACATGCACCCAGTTCATGGGACTGGACCAGGAAGCATCTCTGGGCTCTTCACTCACTGCCATAGCTTTCACTCACTCTGACCTTACCTGGATGCTCATAGCATTCTACCATGCATTAGTTTGCCTTGCCTTTTGACATCAGAAATTCCAGGCTCATATTATTCCTGGTTTGCCTTGCTGTTTAGTTAAGACACAAATGAAAGAAGCTGGGAATGATTGTCAGCATACCTCAGTCAGGTGAGGAGGGGGTAACATTTTGTAAGGGGATCCTGGCATCAAAGGCAACCTCTGATACCTGTTCACAGGATTAGATATGGTGAGTCAGCCATTCTGGGCAGACAGAGTCAGGATGCTATAGATATAAGGAGCTGAATGTTGGCCAGCCTACCATCTATCTTGACCCTTTCTGCACTACTGGAGACTTTTTTTCTGCCTGGAGTGAGAAAGAGACAATTACTTTGGGATCTGAAAGTGGGTGGTTCAACTATTACCTTTGGTGCTGGTGGGGAGGTGTCTTGAACGAGTGACTGGGTAATACTGAGGGCACGCAGGGTTAGTGGTGCTGGGAGTTGGGATGGCAACAGTGAATGAGGGAAGACTTTATAGGCAAGAGTAGGAGTGGTAGAGCATGAGCCTTTGTGGAATTTGGTGGCTGAGACTGCTATATCCAAGATGGCAGCCTTGGACCAGGTTGACCAGGTCTGGTGTCATGGCCTCTATTGTTGTTTCTGGGGGAAGAGGGAACCCTGTCTCAGCACCACTGCATCCAGTAGGACATGCAAGACCCTACCCAGAGAGCGGGCTGCTGAAATCTCCCTATCTGTCATGCCTGGAGCAAATGTCAGGAACTGTGCAGTGCCGCTCCAACTGATAGAGCTTGTCTGGGTGAACAGTGGCCTTTGAAAGATGGTGTTGGTGCCAGGAATATCATTGAATTCTGGGATGTCCACTGAGTGGTGAGCTGTTCCGAGAATGGTGCATGATGAGGGATGCCATGGGGTGGGGAAGGTAGTTAATGCGTGAGTTTGGTAAGATATGCTAAAAAAGCCCACTAGATCTCAAAGCCCAAAACCCTCCAAAAAACCCACAGCAATTCAACCAGCTTAGCTAAAAATAAATTGATTGAGATAATTTGTTAGAGTTCACAGCGAAAAACCCTCTTTAAACCTACAGTGCCAAGTACCCTGTATCTATGCTGTAAATCTATGAAATTTTATGTAAACTCAAACTAAAATAAAAACAAAATTTAGGGCTTAAGACAGGTAACTGGATTCTATAATGCCTAGCAGGGGATCCATGAAGTGCCATGGGTTCTTACTATCTAATTAATGGATAATGACATTGGGATTTAACTGTTTAGATGTTGCTATAGGGGGACCATAGTGCCCTTCTGGATTCAATAAGGTGAGCTAAGTAAATATGTTCATCAATATTTATCTTATAATCTTTATCATAAAACAAAGGCAACATACATAGGTGGAGCACCTACGCTCGGTTCGTGACAAACGACAACATCTCCCAGTTGCGAGCCACTTCAACTCCCCCTCCCACTCCTTGGATGACAGGTCCACCCTGGGCCTCCTCCATTGCCACCATGAATCTGCTCCTCTATCCACCTTCTATCATTGCCTCCCCCTCTCTCTATTTATTTCAGAGCCCCCTTCCCCTCCCCCATTTCTCAAGAAGGGTCCAGACCCGAAATGTCAGCTTTCCTACTCCTCTGATGCTGCCTGTCCTGCTGTGTTCCTCCAGCTTTACACTGTGTTATCTCAGACTCTAACATCGGCAGAGATAGTTTCTACTATCTCTGACCATATCCACAGAAATCACTTCACCATCGATGCTCAGTATGTAGAATCTACAAGATTGATTGCAGAAAATCACCAAAGATTCTTAGACAGCACCTTCCAAACCCACAATCACTTTCATCTAGAAGGACAAGGGCAACAGACACATGAGAACACCACCTCCTGCAAGTTCCCCTCCAAGCTACTCACCATCCTGACTTGGAAATATATTGCCATTTCTTCAGTGCCATTGGGTCAAAATCCTGGAATTCCTTCGCTAAGGGCACTGTGGGGGTCTCCCTACAGCACATGTACTGCAGCAGTTAAAAGGGTGGCTCACCATCACCACCTCAAGGGGATGTAGGCACAGGCAATAAATGCTGGCCCAGCCAGTGATATTCATGTCCAACAAACAATTTTAAAAAAGGTATGTCATTAATGGCCTGTATTTTATAGGAAGACAGAATAAATACTTTGCTTTTTTTAGTGAAAATGGTCCATCAATTTTCAATTTTCAACATTTGACTTTAATACTTGATACTTTGATGGATTATAATTGAAATAAAATGCTACTGACTTAAAAATAGCTGCTGTGATCACTTGTGTAGCTCAGGCAGCCCACATGGAAGGCACAAAGCTGGTTGCTTTTGAATTGCCATTTTTAATCAAGTGAGGGCATTGAGAAATTGGCATCTCTCACTTTACTCACACTTGCATGTTAACTGCATATTGGTGATGAAATTGTTCAGTTTGCAAATGACAATGGAGCTACACTTGGAATATGTAAACTAGCCATATTTTAGTAGAGAGATAGTAGGAACTGCCGATGCTGGAGAATCTGAGATAACAAGGTGTAGAGCTGGATGAACACAGCAGGCTAAACTCTACACATACTGCAATATGGAGTTTAAACTGCATGCAATACCGGTAGACATCAACGTTATCTGTATGATTCCAATTCCATCTGCAAATTCTATAGGATCCACTGATACTGTCAATAATCAAATATTCTGAGCTGTGCCTGTAATTATTTCAAAGTGACAGCAGTGCATTTTACCTTTACACGAGAGAAATAAACAGTAAATACTAGCAACATGTCAAAGAGAAGATTTATGAGTGAAATTCACTGTAAAGTTTGAAATCTTCAAATCCAGACAGCACATCAGTGCCTAATCTCTGTGGGATATTTTGTGTTATGGAATAATACTGAGCAAGTGAATATTTGCAGAATGAAATTTTTTCCAAATATTTATGGTTGGAGTATTTCAAAATATTTAAATCTCATCAATCTCTTCCAATGAGTAAGCTGTTAAGACAAAGTCCTTTTGCTAAATACCTTGTTGATGAGAAAAGGGGAAGAGAAACAGCACTTTAGCATCTATCATTGTGAAACTGATACTGCTGCATACTTGAATTAAATGAGCCAAGAGTCCTATTTGTCATTTCTAGATTAGGTTGTGAACAATGAAGGAACAAGATTTAATAGCTGCAAGGAATTGAGAGGCTAGGAGCCATCGGATTCTGTCTGGAATTAGTATTCTTTAGGCAGTCAATAGTGGAGATATTTTGGACAAGAGTTAATAATCCATGTCTTGGAAAAAAAAAGGACTAGCCATGGTTCCTTTTCTTTGTCAGCTGAAAAGCATTTAGAACATAGAACATAGAACAGTACAGCACAGTACAGGCCCTTTGGCCCACGATGTTGTGCCGACCTATTATCTTACTAAGATCAATCTACCCTGCATACCCTGCATTTTACTATCCTCCATGTGCCTATCCAAGAGTCGCTTAAAAGTCTCTAAAATATCTAACTCCACTACCACTGCTGGCAGTACATTCCACATGCCCACCACTCTCTGTGTGAAGAACCTACCTCTGACATCTCCCCAATGCATTCCTCCAATCACCTTAAAATTATGCCCCCTCATAATAGTCATTTCCGCCCTCTGACAATCCACTCTATCTATGCCTCTCATCATCTTGTAAACCTATATCAAGTCACCTCTCATCCTTCTTCACTCCAATGAAAAAAGCCGTAGCTCACTCAACCTTTCCTCATAAGACCTGCCCTCCAGTCCAGGCAGCATCCTGGTAAATCTCCTCTGCACCCTCTCTAAACCTTCCACATCTTTTCTATAATGAGGTGACCAGAACTGAACACAATATTCCAAGAGTGGTCTAACCAGAGTTTCATAGAGCTGTAGCATAACCTCACAGCTCTTAAACTCAATTCCCCTGCCAATGAAAGCCAACTCACCATATGCCTTCTTTACAACCCTATCAACTTGAGTAGCAATTTTGAGGGATCTATGGACATGGACCCCAAGATCCCACTGTTCCACCACACTGCCGAGAATTCTGCCATTAACCCTGTATTCTGCATTCAAATTCAACCTTCCAAAATGAATCACTTCGCACTTTTCTGGGTTGAATTCTATCTGCCACTTCTTTGCCCAGCTCTGCATCCTTTCAATGTCCCATTGCAACCTGCAACAGCCCTCCACGCTGTCCACAACTCCACCAACCTTCATGTCATCAGCAAACTTACTAACCCACCCTTCCACTTTCTCATCCAAGTCATTTATAAAGATCACAAAGAGCAGAGGTCCCAAAACAGATCCCTGCGAATTTGTGCTGTAAGTTTGTCTATCAGGTAAAAGCATGTTTTGGAGTGGCTTGTTGATCCTTACTGATGAGGGTCATATATTGCCTTGATCTTTGTCCCTTGTGATAAAGGCTATAGAGTAATTGTAGGAGAGGTGGGAAGGGAAATTTTGAATGAAAAGGAATTCTGGGCATGTAGTTCAATGAGACAAATGAAAATATTTAAAAACAAGAACTGCAGATACTAGAAATCAGAAACAAAAACAGAAAGTGCTGGAGAAACTCAGCAGGTCTGGCAGCATCCGTAGAAAGAAAAGCAGAGTTGACATTTTGAGTCCAGTGATCCTCTGTCAGAACATTAGCTCTGTTATCTTTCCACAATTGCAACCAGATCTGCTGAGTTTCTCCAGCACTTTCTGTTTTTGTTAAATGAAAATATTTGTTTTCCTGAGTACAGAATCAGAAATCAGATCATTGTCATGCTCCCCAGGAGCAGGTGAACATCCTAGAAAGCAGCATTACTAGTGTACAACAGGATGGAGATCTTTACATTTGGGTCCAAGGGAAGGAGCCAATCAAGACATAAAAAAATGGGTTGCATTTGTTGACTTGCTCCCACATTAAACAGGAACTTTTCAGCACTATTTTTTAAAAAATAATCCATGCAATGTGGGTATTGTTGGCTATTGCCTGCTCCTGGAGGTCAACCTCATTTCTGTGCATCTGGAGCATTGGCAAAACCACATAACGATGCCAGATTTCCTTCCCTAAAGGACATTCGGAAATCAGATGGGTTTACATGACAATCAATAGACTAGTCATTATGTTATTCCTGATTTGTTGAATTCGTCCCCAGAACATTAGCTTGGGGTTTCTGGATTACTAATCCAGTGACAGTGCCACTAAACCACCAGCTCCCCTATCAGGATTAGTACATGCAAAAATTATTTAAAATGCAAACAAATAGTGCTAGAGAAACTCAGGAGGTCTGGCAATGTTAGAAACTGAGTTAATGTTTCAAGTCCAATATGGTTTTTCTTTGGAATTTTTAAAATCTATACTTCTTAAGCTGTTGAAAAATCATTTAGTCAGAAAATTAGCCTAGATTTTACCTTTAGGTGATTGCTGTGTTGGGGAGCTGCTGTAAGGTTGGAATGCTCAGGACATTGCCAAAGGCTACAAAAACAGGTAAGTTCTGGAGGGAAAGTGATTGAGATGGGAAATGGTCTTAAGGTATCTTGATCATACCATCATTGATTGGTGCTTCAGTGGTATTTGTGCAGGTCTGGGGGTTGCCCAGGAAAACCAGACTGATCACAGGGATGGTGGCAGCAGTGTGTTCACTGGGCAACTTGCTAGTCTTGGAGCAAACATTCCTACACTTACTGCCCCATAAAAAATGCTCTAGAGGCAATTACTTTACCAATTCCATCCTTCTCAGCACCTTCACCTCTTAATTTTCCAAAGCCCTTGAAAGCCCTGCTGAAATAAATTCAAAATAGAATGACAATTTAGGTAAAGAGAGTTGAAGCAAGGTGATCACCCATCATTTGTCACATCTTCGTTAATGCCGAAATTGTTATGACTCGAGGCAGATCGATTTCCTGTTTTAGAGTTTGTGTTTTTCCACCTTTAACACAATCCAACCCAGCCATCTTAGTGAGTTAAAATTCAGCTTGTTCACTCTGCTTCTCTCTTTTGCAGATGCAGGGTAGTTACGGTATTTCTGTTTTTACTTTGAATTACAACTAAAGCGCTATTTTGCTTATACAGGTCTGGTAGCATCTGTGGGAAGAAAGCAGAGTTAATGTTTTGAGTCTGGTGACTTGTTATCAGAAACCATTTGAAAGGTTAACTTATTTTCTTTCAAGAGATGCTGCCAGACCTGCTGAGTCTCTTCAGCAATTTCTGTTTTTTTTTTGTCAGATCGCCAGTATTTGCAGTCCTTTGTTTTATTTTTGCTTATGCAGTTGTGTTAAATGTTTTACTTCTCGAATTTGACTTTGGTGGCTGTCTACATTTCTCATCTGACATATTTGAGAAAATAAAGTACATGCCCACAGGAAAAAAAAGCACTGAACGGGGAGAAAATTTTTACTCTTTGTCCGATAAAACACTGGAATTCAAAACTCACTATTTCCAGGGCCATCATAAAGGCTAAAGATTTTTAAAAATATGTAGAATTTCCCAGTTTACCTGATTTTCAGAAGCAGGTTGACAGAAAAGCATGGGACACATTTCTGCACTTAACAAGAATCACTATGTATTACATAGTAAAAAAACTCAAGCTCCAGGTAAACAATTATAAACTGTTGGCAAATAACTCCAGTAGTTAAAACTCTAAGCCCTTTATATGATCCCCTTTGCGCGCATGTGCATGTGCGCGTGCGCGCACGCACACACACATGAAAAACCAGGAGTACTATGGGTGGAGGGAGAAACTGAGAAAGCAGGTCAGTTGTTCCTATTCGCAGGATATGCTGAGATGATTCTTGTGTTGATCAGAATGCTGCCTCTTGGTCTTCCTTCTCTGGATAGTTTCACAGGTTTGCAGAAACATAGACTGGCTGATTCATGCTTATAAAAGATGTCTGACTTATTATTTAGAAGTCACAACTTACAGCAATTGCTGAAAAAGATTGCATTTCTTTAGACTTAAAGTAGCTTTTACTGCAGTGAACAAAGAGAGCTGCTGAGTGAATGGAGGTCTGATGGTTTCTTTCTCCTGTTCACAAGCCCAAATTGTTCAACCACCTGAGAACCAATCACATAGTTGTTAGCAGGCAGAATGTCGTTATTATCGATAGCCGGTCACTGGTCCACAGACCAGTGAGCTACATGTTGCTGGCTAAATCTTCATTTGTATATACCTTTGCTCCAGGTTGTCTTCGTCTTCTCCAATTACTAATTGAACTAGCTAAAAGTACAAAAACATAGTTGCTTTAAAAGCTCAGCAGGCCTGACAGCATCTGTGAAGTTAAAAACAGAGTTAATGTTTCGGGTCTAGTGACCCTTCTTCAGAAGGAGTTCTGAGGAAGGGTCACTGGACCCGAAACGTTAACTCTGCTTTTTCCTTCACAAGTGCTGCCAGACCTGCTGAGCTTTTCCAGCAACTTTGTTTTTGTTTCTGATTTATAGCATCAGCAGTTCTTTCTGTTTTTATTTAGCTATAAGTACAGTTCTTTTCCCATTTCAGCCTACAATAAAGAAAACAATAAAAATACATGGTTTTAACAAAATCATTAAAATCTTACTATCTTAAAATGACTGGACTATATTCCTTCCTTCTTGATTAATTAGGAGCTGTGTTAGTCTTAACAAAGTCAATGTTCCATTGCATGTAAAATTATGCTGAGAAGAATATGTCTAACATTCCCCTTGGCTCTGATATGTATCGGTATTTCAGGCACCAAGGCAAAATTATAGATAGATAATTATCACCAACCTGTTCAGACGTGTCATAACAGATCTCTGGAATAGTGGGACTTGAACCCAGGTCTTCTGGCCTAGCAGTATGGGCAGTATCACTGTACAACAATGGCCCTCAAGGACAATAAATTGTGTGGGAGAAGTTATAAGCTTGCTGAAAGGGTTGGTTCATGATTCTATTGACCTACAACTTGGTTATGTTGTATTGTAGCAGGGTTCATAAAGGGTTAATTCATCACAGTGAATGCTGTATGGCTATCCATGGCTGCCTTTCTTTAACGAGATGGTAACAGAATGTTGCCATTAACCAGACGCAACAAACATAAGTCTAAGGTTCCCTATTGCTTCCGTATGTTCCAGAATTGTTTGAAAACTTCTCCTAATTAATTATCAAGTGATCAAGTTACACATTTAGACTTTGGTGATGATCAGGTTGTGAATTTTAATTTGCTTTACAAAACTAGCTCACTTTCCATTCAGCTATATTCTATTGAACAAAACTTGGCTTAATTTGACCTTTGCTAACTCAGAAACTAACAATGTGATGTGGTAGCCAAGTCTGGTGGCTGGAGGTAATCTATAATTGAGGAGATAGTTGGGTAGTGATGGAGGAAGTGGTTAGGGGATAGAGGATTGTCAGTGGGTAGGAGGTGGTCAGGGAGAGGTTGGGGGGTTGATAATGGCTGGGCAGTATGTATGATTTTTAGGGCATTGGCAGTTGCGTGAATATCCAGGAATTAGATTAGATTTTTTTCTGTCTAACATTTCCTGGGTAGTTATCCAAATAAGTACACTGGAACTCTCAATTGTCTCCAACTGTAGCTCCGAGTTAGAGACATTTGTGGAGCATCCTTGGGTGTAAGAAAATATCCCCATGAATGTTGAAACTGGATGGGAAATTTCCACCTGTAGAGTCCCGATGTGTATCTCAATAGTATGTTTGATCTCGGAGGGTGTTGTGACCAGAGTTTTGGCCCATTTACACATGCTACAACTCCTTATATACACTACTGCCATGTGCTGGGAAGAACTGAAGGCTGAAATGTATCCACTTTTTGTAATAAATTGATTATAAAATGTGCAAGCCCACAAATAAGTAAGATAACATCCTGGAGGACAACTATGGCAATGCTCATTTTATGGTCTGAAATGGGTGTGCAAGATAACCTGGCTGGACAGTGTAAGTACTGGTTGGGGGAGGTGCAAACACTAATGTTTTCTCAAGTAGCAATGTTAGTAAAGTTGCTATGTTTCACATTTTACTAATTTATCTTTTATGACTTTCTCATCTGGATTTTGTGTAGGCAGTGCTGAATAGTTAATGCTGATATATTCACAATAACTTGATTTGTGAAGAATAAAAACTTATTTTTCTTCTGCAAAAATGTCATTATCAGCAAGAAAACCATATTCCATTTCTCAGTCAATCTGCTTAGTTTCAGACCGAGTTTATTTGTTCAGTTAATCACTCATTGCTTATTATTTCATTGTCAGTGGAATTCCTTTTTTATTATCATGCAGGCAAATTGAGATTTTCATCATTTTAGTCATTAACACTTATGTATAATGATTGCTTACTTTTTTTGTTAGCTTTAACAAATAAATGAAGAAAACATTGGGAAAAATGAATGTTGGCAGAATAGTGTTTCATGTAATAGCAGTGTTTAATGTTTGGGTAGGTTAGCATGCTCCATGTAATTTTGAATGAATATCTTGTGGGGCTTGCTGATATGGGACCTGAGGATTTTACATGCACTTCTGTTTAAAGGAGTTCTGATAATTGATAATATATGTTGCAAAGTGAGATAAAGCCATTCAGCCTCAATATTGTTCATGGGTGTTGAAAAGACTACAATGTAAGACTTTTTAAAATGGGAGAAACGTAGTTCTTTTAATACAAAGTCAGTATATAAGTACATGAATCATGAATTCTCTACGTAAATAAATACACAATAGATCAACCTTGAAATAGGAGGAGATGTCAAAGATTGATGAGAGATTGATGCTAATGTTATAATAAGTTGGCATGAGAAAGAAAAATAAGGACGGTGGAAATTAGTCTGGGCCTCTTTTCAACATTCTATAGGTAATGTTTGCCTGAATCTGTCAACTTGAAGATCTTCTCAAATCCGTCCACAGAGTCTAATCTACACATTGGGGTGAACTGTTAGCAACAGTTGTTTACCTGTAAGTAAAGTCAATGTTGAACCATCAACCTTATTGGAGGGAGAATGTAATCAGTTTGTGGAATTTCCATTGAAACTCCTGCTCCTCCTGACAACACGGTGATGTTACTTCTTAAATTAAAAGTATTTTTTCAAACATGGGGCTCATCTGTCACACAATTGGAAGCTATTTGTAGACAGGACCTTGAACAGGCAGTAGATCCATCAGTACTATAAACAAGGGATGTAATACCTTGGTCCAGGGCTACCAAGATCAATTTCTGCCTTGTTAAATTCAAATACAAATAGTAAAAGGGAAGCAGCAAGAAATATGAGTCAATTATAAGTTAGAAGCATTTGAGAAGCTTTTCCAAGTGGAGTGCATCTAAAGCAAAGTTGATTATGCATTTGAAGCAGCAAACAATAGACATCATCAAGGCTGCCCCCTGTACACACCTCCATCATTTTCCCACCAGCAGATCAGGTCCTGACAGCTTGGTGGGTAGGTTAGATATAGAAAGCATTGCTGGGTCAAAATTGTGGAACACAGAACTCCCAATTGTATTTTGGGTTGACCTACAATAAAAAGTCTGCAATGGTTCAAGAAGGCAACTACCTTCTCAAGGGCAGTGAGGGATGTGCAATAAATGCTGCTTTGCTGATGGCACCCACATACCATGAATGAATAAAAAAAAACCTTGAGAAGTGAGCATTGCTAAATTAACTAGAAATCACAAGGTCCCCTGAGGATCAGGGTGCTCTGTGAGACATGCTGAAAATTTACAAATAGATAATGGTCATGGCATCAACCCACCATCATCCGTAGGATTGCTTGTGTCCGTAACTGGAGGCGTCTCATCTTATTGGCTCCCTGATCACAGGGATAGAAAGGAGGTACTTAAGGCTTCCAACTTGGGTTGCCAACCTTGAGTAGATGCGTTCCTAGATGTTTTATAGTGTGATTTCTTGCTTCTAACTCCTTTCTCCCAGCCTACGATTGTTTCATTCTTAATGGAAGGAAGTGTTCAATTTTAATGCGATGATTGAATGGCGGAGCAGACTTGATGGGCCGAATGGCCTAATTTCAGCTCCTATGTCTTACGGTCTTATGGTCTAAGTAAAAAGCACATAATTTGATTTTATCGTTTTTTTTCTCCTGGGTTTTGCTCACAGCTTGTGTCCAGTAGATTAACCCTTCATTACAGGAGACTCCAGGAAAACCCTCTAGGGTTGTCTACCCTGCCCCTAGCTTTAGTGGGGGGCGGAGCAGGTTCCCTCCAGGTACCTGCTAGTCTCTGGCCTCAGCACGAAGTTCATCCAATGTGACAGCATCAGGAACATCCCCCTCCAACTGGTCCCTTTAATTAGCCCTTTGCTCCTGTTCTCACCTCTGCGGGGCTGATAAGGTTACATCAAGCAGTTCCAAAGTTTAGCTGCTCATGATTAATTAGAAGGCTCAATGAAAAATCAAACTGCTTTGTATTTTAATGATTAATCAATATTTAACCAAAATGCCTGTGACATTTTGAAAGTATTTTTCCCGCATACCACCAAAGACCAAATGTAACTAAATAGAAATATTGCTTTTTCATTGCTACTTATACTGTATGATGCTTAGCTACAGCTCAGGAAACAGCACTGTGCTGGGAGCATTGTTGCTGCTATTGCTCCTGAACTCAAGTCTTTTCTGAAAGAACAGAACCACAGCCGTTGCGGGGGTTGTGTCAGAGCAGCACATAATTAAGGTTCTGCAGGATTTCCTATGGCAGCTTTGAAGTGCTCATCCAGAAATGCCTGAAAAAGTTTAAAATGTTATAAATCTGATCATTTTCAATTAGTTCCGCATAACTGACACTCCCTCGTGTAATAACTTTGAAAAAGGTACTTTTCAAAATTCTGAGAAATGGTACATTTCAAACCGTTAACATTTCAATGTGGTTAGAATCGATTAGCTGATTTTTCCAAAGAGGTTGTTAAATAACCCATTAATCAAATCTTCAATATAAAGCAAGAACATTTTGCAGCCAGCAAGAAGTAACTGGAGACTGGACTGCAGAATCTCACAGGATCAGTGGTGATACAACAGTTCTTCCCACTTATCTCTCAGTGTTGTGATTCAGTGCATGTTCTGGGTTTCAGCCACTGTATTTGCTACTGCTGAAATATTCCAGGATCCCTGGCACCAGTGCAATTTTTGAAGCATGGTCATACTTCGTATCAATCTTTGGCAGTCTGGAGTTACCCTTCTCTATATATGTAGTGGGAGGGCAACTACAAACCGGTATTACTCAGGGCACATAGGTGGTATGGCTGACAGTTCACTGCAGACATAAGTGTGAATTCGTACATCTATCACTATTTAAAGACTAAGCCACATATCTTACTTATCCTTAGCCATATTCAATCTTACAACCTTATCTAAGTCAGCATTACCCTTCTTCAATGCTCAGTATAGCCCAGCATTTTACAAGCAAATAGACTCTAGATACAGGTAAGCAAATATGAACAATCGGCATATGAGACTGCTAGTGAAAACTCTATTCACCTTATGAACTTCCCCTAAACTCTCACAAACAGACATAGACAGGGACGAAAACAAATTCGTCATGGGTGGAGGTAAAAACTAGGAAAGTAGTTGAGTGGTTGCTGTTCACGATCTCTGCTGGGAAGATCTGTTCTTGAGCCGATCAGAACATTGCTTCATAGTCTTTGTTCTTCTGATGCTTTCATTGGTTTGCATGTGGCATGTGGTAGAAGCTTCACACTTATAAAAAGTCTCTGATTTATTAATTAGAAGTAATAGCTGACAGCAACTACTGAAGATATCTTTCCAGGCTTATTGTGGTTTTTACTGAGAGTACAGAGAAAGCTGTTGAGCAGGTCTGATGTGTTCTCACTATCTTGCTCACAAACCTAAGCTGTTAAGCTACCTGAGAATTAGTTACACTTGGTTGTTGGCAGGCTGAAGGCCATTGTCCTTAATAACTAACCACTAGGTCCACAGACCGATCAGCAAATTATTACTATCTAAACCTGTATTTGTACACACTCCTCAGGTCTTGCTTATCTGCAAATTACACTTTGTGATAATGCTATCACTTTAAGAAGGTATTGTATCCTGGTTTCTTTTAAGAGAGAGATTGAATGAGAGGTAACAAGCTGACTACTGAAGATTACTTTAGTAAACCTAAGCTTGGACGGCATGGTGGCTCAGTGGTTAGCACTGCTACCTCACAGCACCAGGGTCCTGGGTTCAATTCCACCCTCAGCTGACTGTCTGTGTGGAGTTTGCACATTCTCTGGGTGCTCCAGTTTCCTCCCATAGTGCAAAAATGTGCAGGCTAGGTGGATTGGCTATGCTAAATTGCCTGTAGTGTTCAGGGATGGGTGGTGTGCCTGGGTCTGGGGGGGATGATGTGAGGGTCAGTATGGACTTGTTGGGCCAAAGGGCCTGTTTCTGCACAATAGGGATTCTGTGATCTTAAACAGCTTGGGAGGCTTTGTTTTTAAGCCTGAATGGATACAGCTAGCTCTCACAGATCAGGATTTCTGAGTAGCATCAGAAGCTGTTAGGGTCTCAACAGAGTTGGAAGCTTCAGCGAATGTCTCCTGACTGCTACTCTCTCTGAATTTTCTCTTGATTTTTTTTCACCTGGATGGGAGAACTGCATGTGAGAATCTGTGTCGGAAATTTCCTTCTTTCCCAAAGGGTGTGTTTATGGGATGCTAATAAATTAGAACAGTTAATTAGTATCTATTATTCTGTTCAGTTTTCTAGTGGAGTTAAGTTATTCTAAATTCCTCTTTCTTTGGTTGTATTTTAACTGCTGTGTTTAAATTAAATTGTGTTTTGTTTAACCTTGAGTAGTTTGATCAGTTGCATTGCATCTGGAACAGAGACTTTGCATTTGCCTTTAAAATAAGAAAAAGTTAGGGTCTAGGCTACCTTCTTAAGATATTTTGAAGGGATCTGGTGTGGTCCAAATGACTTTAACTACTGCTTTAGCCAGTAGCTGTGTAAACAGTGCTTTTCAATGAGTGTTAGGTTACTTGCTTTCAAAACATATAGTAATACTTTAACAAACAGTTCTTTCATCATTTCAGTTACAATCAAAAAACAGAAAAATTAAAAAAGGCACACTTTTACAGTCTTGTAAACTGCTGCCATCATGACAGAAAATCAATGAGTGTGGGTCATCCCTGATTCAGTCTCTACCTACAGTCCTCCAAGTCAGTTAACAAATTGTATAAAAAGCTGGAGAATTTATTGTCTTTATTCACGTATTCAGTCATTTAGGTTGAAACATAGGCTTCCATATATTGATTTCCATCACTAACATTATATTCACACTTTGGATGGTTTCATTAAATTTTATTTTAAATTTATCACGCACTTCAACCAGAATTATTGATTGACAAAATAGCAGAACAGAGAGAAATTGTACCAAATGATTTTGCAAATATGTATGAGCATAATGAGTACCACATTCCAGGACTGCAATAAAGATATGCTCTATATAGGTTTCCATTCCTTAAAATGCAGGGTGATTTTGCAAACTTGGATCTCTTGTGTGTCATTAAATCACATAAACCAAAAGCATTCCTCGGTACAACACTGTAGTGAGGCTGTTACAAATAGCCTCAGTGTGTTGGGATCGGATTGTAAGAAATAAATCAGAGTTAGCTACAGTCCAAAGATCCACAACCTCTCTTGAAAGTTCATATGAAAACCTCAACAACATCTACCCACTTGAGATACACGGGTAATTTAAATAGGAAAAATAGCAGGATGGTTGATACTAATATGCAGGAAAAATCATAGAAACATTTTCATTTTGAGTTTAATTGCAAATGATATAAATAAAGTATTGCAAAATTAGAACCTGTTGTTTGTACACTATTAAAAATATCAGCATTGCTTTATGCTAATTATAAATAAGGAATATTATGTAACAAAACTCACTTACCCCTACCCCCACATACATATTGCAAAGAAAAATAAGTTGGCAAAAAAAAAATCAGAGTCAACTGCTTCTTTGGATTGTTGGATGACTAAAGATTTGTGTCTTGCCATCATGTAGCAAGGACAAATATAAGCACCAGTAGTTTGAGTTTTAGCATTCTACAAGCCACACCTGTATAACACTAGATATGAAAAATAAATGCAGCAACTACAGGATCACTGGCTCTGAAGACTAAATCAAGAATGATTCACTTTTATGCATTACCACTCCATGCCTGCATTCATATTAAGAAAGGAGGTCAAATGACACAACCATAATAATCTGTAGAAATCTTTCTGCTGTTATCATCAAAGTGCAATTCCATTTATGGGCTTGAATCAGGTAAAAGATTGTGGTGGAAATTTGTTTTGACTCGTTCACAGTCCTGAAACATATTGTATAAGGTAATAGCTCTGAAGGAGTTAATGTCTATGCTATATTGAGCTCTACCCAATTTGATAATGACACGTCCGGTCTTCGGGTGGATGCGGGGAGTTCTATACTATCCTTCATAGGGAGCAAAAGTATTTTGTACAGCTCCCAAGAGTTCTTAACCACTACACTTGACTAATAATGTAAACTGCATTATTGCTGTTATGTGACTGTGAAATCTACAATTACACCAGATTGTCAGGTATGGAAAACACTCCTGTGATCAGTGAATACAAATCAGCAGATGAAATTCGCCAAAGTTTGCAAGAAGAAACAAATGCTGAGAACAAGGTTGAGAGCGTCATCAACTTGAGAATGGAAAATGATAAAATCAAAGATAAAGAAGAAGGTAGGATTTCAAGTTAGTGATGGTTGCTACCAAGAAATAAAAGGAAGGGCCAAAATGGGCAAATGTCATATTGTACCAAGGAAGCACAAAAGTGTTGGGAAACTTGATAATAGGGCAAAATTAAAGGCTTTGTATCTTAATGCATGAAGCATTTAGAATAATGTAGATGAACTGAAGGTGCAAATCGAGGTAAATGAATACAACTTTGTAGCCATTATATTGATTGGGTTAATCAAATCAGAAAGGGTAAAGAACAAATTCACAGAATGCCTTAAGGATAGTTACCTAGAGCAATATGTCATGGAATTAACCTGAGAGCAGGCTATCTTGGATCTGGTACTGCGTAATGAGGCAGGTTAAATAAATGACTTCAAAGTAAATAGTTGCCTAAGGAATAACATTATAAAATTTAATATTTAGTTTGAGAGTGAAAAATTTGGGCTGGAAACAACTGTGTTTAACTTAAATAAAGTGAATTGCAATGAAATGAAGGGTAGAGTTAGCTAAAGTGAATTGGGTGGATAGATTAGCAGGATTGACACAAGCATGCAGCGGCAGACATTAAAAGAGGTAATTCATGACTCAGAAAAAATACATCCCAGTAAGGAAGAAAGATTCTAAGTTAGTGTTAAACCAACTATGGATAACCAAAGAAGTTGAGGACAATATTAAGTTGAAATATAAAGTATATAAGGAGACTAAAGTCAGTGATAGCCCCAAAGACTGGGATAAATTCAGAATCCAGCAATGGAGGACTAAAAGGATAATAAAGACAGAAAAACTAAAACAAGTACAAATTGACAATAAGAGCTTCTTTAAATATATAAAAAGGAAAAGCAAGGTCAAAGTGAACATAGGCTTCTTAAAAAATGGGCAGCACAGTGGCACAATCGTTAGCATGGCTGCCTCATAGTGCCATACTGCCCTCAATTCCAGCCTTGGGTAACAATGCATATGGAGTTTGCATGTTCTGCCTGTGTCTGCATGGGTTACCTGTGGGTGCTTTGCTTTCCTCCCACAATCAAAAACTGTGGAGGTTAGATGGATTGGCCATGTTAAAAAATTGCCCCGTGCATCGAGGAGCATGAGACTTAGGTGGATTAGCCATGGTCAATGCACGGTTGTAGGAGTAGGGTGACAGAGTGAGTCTGGATGGGATGCTCTTCGAAGGATTGGTATAGACTCAATGGGTCGAATGGCCTCTATCTACACCGTAGTGATCCTAGGACTCTTTGAAAATGAATCTGGAGGGGTGGCTTTGGGGAACAAGAAAATGGCAGAAGCATTAAGTTAATATCAGATATCTTACATCAGTCTTTACAGTGGAAGATCCTTTGAACCTCCTAATAACACTAAAGAATACAGAGATGGAATTAAATGCCTCACCATCACTAAGAAGTTGTGTTAGACAAACTAATAGAGCTAAAATCAGATAAATCCCTGCCCCTGATGGCTTGCATTCTAGGATATAAAAAGAGGTAGCTATAGAGACAGTGAATGCATTAGTTGCAATTTTCTAAAAATCATTAGATCCTGTAGAAGTACCATTATTTCAAGGGGATTGGAAAACTGATAATGTGACAGCCCTATTCAAAAAAAGGAGGGAGACAGCATCTATAGGCCAATTAGTCTAATATCTACTGTTGGAAAAGTATTGCAATCAATCAGTAAGGAAGTAATAGCAGAAAAGTTGGAAATTCATAACTTAAGCAAGCAGAGTCAGCATGGCTTCATGAAAGGGAAATCATGTCTGATTAATTTGTGAGAGATTTTTGAGGAAGACTCAACCAGAGTGAATAGAGAAAGTCAGTAGAGCCCGTGGTGTTGAGGGTAGTATTTTGGCATCAGTAAAGAATTGGTTAATGGACAGGAAACAATGAATGGGGATAAGGTGTTCTTTATTAGATTGGTGACCCATGACCAGTGGGACTCCACAGGGATCATGGCTGGGATGATAACT
Source organism: Rhincodon typus (assembly GCF_021869965.1). NCBI lineage: Eukaryota > Metazoa > Chordata > Chondrichthyes > Orectolobiformes > Rhincodontidae > Rhincodon > Rhincodon typus. Next base: position 65,857,873 of record NC_063336.1, on the reverse strand, counting down.
GTTTACAATATAAATTAATGACTTGGAGGAAGGAAGTATATGTACTGTAGCCACGGTTGCAGACTTTACAAATACAGGTGGCTGTGCAAGAGATACAAACAGTTTACAGAAAGATGTTGATAGGTTAATTAAGTGGACAATAAGTTGGCAAATGAAGTGTAATGTGGGAAAATGTGAAGTTGTTAATTTTGGAAGGGAGAAAAAAAGAATAGAACAATACTTAAATGGGGAAAATCTGCAGAAACCAGCAACACAAAGGGATTTGGGGGTACTTGTGCACTAAACACAGAAAGCTAGCACACGGGTGCAGCAGGTATTAGGATGGCTAATAGAATGTTGGCCTAGAGCTTGGAGATAAAAGGGTCGTTCTCAGGATGGCAGCTGGTGACTAGTGGTGTTCTGCAAGGATCAGTATTGGGACTACAAATTTTCACTTTATACATTAATAATCTAGATGAAGGAACTGAAAGCGTTCTGGCTAAATTTGCAGATGATACAAAGATAGGTAGAGGGACAGGTAGTATTGAGGGGGCGGGGAGGCTGCAGAAGGATTTAGACAGTTTAGGCGAGTGGGCAAAGAAGTGGCAGATGGAATACAATGTGCGAAAGTTTGAGGTCATGCACTTTGGTTGGAAGAATAGAGGTATGGACTAATTTCTAAATGGGAAGAAAATTCAGAAATTTAAAGTGCAAAGGGACTTGGGAGTCCTAGACCAGGATTCTGTTAAGGTTAACTTGCAGGTTGAGTCGGTAGTTAGGAAGGCAAATACAATGTTGGCGTTCATTTCAAGAGGATAAGAATATGAAAGCAGGGATGTTTTTCTGAGGTTTTATAAGACTCTGGTCAGACCATATTTAGAATATTGTGAGCAATTTTGGGTTCCATATCTCAGGAATGATGTACTAGCCCTGGAACAGGTCCAGAAGAGGTTCACAAGAATGATTCCAGGAATGAAAGGCATAACGTGAGGAACGTTTCAGGACTCTATACACGATGGAGTTTAGAAGGATGAGGGACATCTAATTGAAACTTACAGAATACTGAAAGTCTTGGAAAGAGTGAATTTTGGGAAGATGTCTTCTTTAGCAGGAGAGACTAGGACCCAAGGACTCGGCCTTAGAGTAAAGGGAACACTTTTAGAAAGAGATAAGAAGAAACTCCTTCAGCCAGAGAATGGTGAATCTATGGAATTTATTTCCACAGAAGGCTATGGAGGCCAAGCCATTGAGTATACTTAAGACAGAGATAGATAGGTTCTTGATTGTTAAGGGGATCAAAGGTTACAGGGAGAAGGCAGGAGAATGGGGTTGAGAAACTTATCAGTCATGATTGAATGGTGGAGCAGACTCGATGGGCTGAATGGTGTAATTTCAGCTCCTATGTCTTTTAAAGGGGTTGGAGTATAATAGTTGATAGTCTTACTGCAACTGTACAAGGTACTGCTGAGACCACATCTGGAATACTGTGAGTAGTTTTGGTCCCCTCATTTTAGAAGAGATATCATCACATTGGTGATGGTCAGAGAATGTCCACCACAATGATCTCTGGTATGGAGGGATTGTCTTATGAGCAAAGGCTAAACAGGGTTTGAACTCTATTCACTACAGTTCGGAAGAATGAGAGGTGATCTCATTACAACATATAGGATTCTTAAGGGGCTTGACAAGTTAAATGTTGAGAGGATGGTTCCTCTCATGGGGGAGTCTAGGGCCAGAAGTTTTGACCTCAGAGTAGAGGGGTGCCAACTTAAGACTGAGATGAGGAAGAATTTCTTCTATTAGAGGAATATGAGTCTTTGGAACTTGTTGCCATAGAGAGCGGTGGGGGCAGAGTCCTTATGTATATTTAAGGCTGACATAGATTTTTGATCAGGAGGGGAATCAAGCATTATGGGCAAAGGGCAGGAAAGTCGACATGAGGAGTATCAGATTATCCTTCATCCTATTGAATGGAGAAATGGTGCAAGGGGCCAAAAAGCCTAATCCTTTTCCTATTTCTTATGGTTTTATGATGCAGGAAAATATAGTTCACGAGTCAAACAAACACAGTAAGTGAATGAAGGCATCCAGGCTCATCAACAAATTGAGGGAGATGACCTGCATATTACTACGTGAGCCAGAGATTCAGAACATGTTGAGAACAAGAAAGTACCCCATTTAGGCATCCCAAAGGTTGCAAAAAATGCCCTAATATCTATTCCGACCAGAGATATGTTCCTTGGACCAGAAATTCAGGATACTGCAAAAGAAAATCTGTTTCCGTACTGTAGCTGTCTTCCACGATGAATATTCACAAATTTAAAGGTTTTCCTTATGAAGTTATGGGGTAACTACCTATGTTACGAAGTAAGAGTTTCTCTGCAACAGAAATTCAGGAGATTAAATGCCCTCTGGGTAAGGAACTGGACCATCAACAATGTTGACAAGGAACAGTGCCCTCCATGAAGCATAGCTTAGAGATAAACATCCTCCAGTGCAGAAATGATCGCGGGATCAGAACCAAGGTCAACAGTCCTCAAACAAAAAACCTACCATTGATCCAAATTTGAGGAGAATGAAATGAGAAAATTGTGAAACATCCACATTGCCTGCATGTGTAGCTAGAGACTTGTGGAGAGATGAGGTAATGGGAAATGTTATATATGCAATTGTATAATAGCTTAATTATGGTGCAAAAAGCTTGGGGTAGATATTGTATGATGTAATGGTTCTGAAGTAAATAATGTTCATGTTACATCAAACTCAACCCAATCTGGTGATGTTACATGCAACTATTGGGTGGAAATGGGAGTTCTGCACTAGGCTTTGTAGGGAGCTTAAGTATTGTTTACATCTTCTGACAGTCCTTAGTTATTATACTGACTAGTAACAGAAACTATACTTATTGCTTTCATGCAATAAACCATCTTCTTAACTAAGACAAGTACCACTTCTGTTTAGACTTACCAGTGGTCTATCCTGTACCACTGACAATCAAACAAGCCCTAGATATGGTGTAGACAGGAAGTTGACTGGTAGCACTGAACTATCTCAAACACCTTTGGCTCAATGCTACATATTGGCATTGGTGGCAATGGCCACAAAAAAGATGGTGCATTGGCAGTGCAGATAGAAATTTAAAACTTGGAGGTACTCCAGAAATGGACCTCTGATCCAAAAGGATATTGCCAATGAGGTGTGGACACCAATCAGAGATTCAGAACAGCTTGGACAATCTATCTCCCTGACATCCGGTAGAACTTGGGATGGGACAGGTGTCCAAGCCCCTGAACTGGTATCAGAAGCTACCCTTGACTCACTGTGTTAGGGGCCCCTGACTGAAAACTTTCTTCCTTCACTTGACTAAGCACTGCTACAACCATGACTGACTTCTTGGCTTTGAGTTTGCGTTAAATGACAAAGCAATATAGCAATATTGTGATAACACAGTGTAGAGCTGGAGGAATGCAGCAGGCCAGGCAGCATCAGAGGAGTAGGAAAGTTGACATTTCGGGTCAGGCCCCTTCTTCAGAAATGGGCTTTTGTCAGCCTGGTATATCTGGCTGACGGACAATGTACAAAAAGGTAAGACAAGGCAATGCGAGGTAGGGCTATTGTGAGTATCCAGGTAAGTCAGCGTTATGAGAGCAAACAAACAGGCTGGAGATACAGCCTTCGTCAACTCTGGAGGTGGATACATGTCCATGAGGACACAATGTTTTTTCTGTAGCTTTACAATGATAATTAGTGCAGCATTGAAGTGCAGAAGCGTAATGTAATTGCATCGGAGATGTGTCATGAGTGTTCTTAGAGGCACATCAGATGTCAATGTTTGTGAATGTGGAGTGCATGTGGCAATTTCCTGGAATGTGCCTGAGATGTTAGTGCCTGGTATCCAACATGGAGGTCCATTGGAGTAAACATTGAGCTGATATGATCAAGTACCCACTCTGACTTTCATGTTGAGAATTCTTGATGTCTAGTTTCTTTTGTCAGGTAGTCAGCTAAATATTAATGAGGCATGTTGTGGCAGGAGTAATACATTTAACAAGCTATAATCCCCCTGAATTGGCAACTTGCCAATGCCTACCAAGAAACTCGCCTTGCCACTTGGCAAATACATAAAAGATGCAGTGAGTCACTCCTGACGTTGAGATAGGCCTCTCTGTACTTTTCACATGACTCTGCCACAACTCTTGCCATAACCAACACTATTTAGGCCTCTATAAGATTCTACCCTAAAGTTCTTTTGCTGATTGTTCAACAAACTCATTCTTACAAGGTTGACTTTTGTAAATGTACTTAAATTAAGTGGAATTTTTATTTGAGATTCCTGTAGAAATTCCTGCATGGCTAAACAACAAAAATGTTTTCCATACAAACAAACCCAATGTTGAGTTTGTAAAGAGGCCAATATTTCAGAATCCAGCATGTTAAAATGTGAAATCAATTTCAGACAACATTTTAGTTATACTACACATCATTGTCATAAGCAGATCCATTATGAATACTTGAGCACTTAAGTTCATCGAAACCCTTCCACACTGACAACGAGTTAATCACTTCAGTTGCTTCATGGCCCTTTTCCAAACAAAAGGGTTAGGTACATTTCTTTAATTGAATGAATGGAGTAAATATAAGTTATTTGTTGCGATGAATAATTTGATTCCAAGTGCTCATCTTACAAGGCTTTGAAATAAAGCACATGTTAAAATGAAGAGCTTAATTTTTGCAGCTTTTTGGGGTCCATCTTGAGGCGAGGGCCTTGGCAATATAGTGGGGGTCACATTGGAAGGGACACCTGACTTTAAATAAACTGAAGTAAAATCTTATTTTCTGTAATAAAACAGAGAACTGTGGATGCTGGAGATCTGAAACAAACAAAAACTGAAATTTCTGGAGAAAAGGTCTAACAGAATCTATGGAGACAGAAATAGAGTTAACATTTCAAGTCCAGCAACCCTTGTCCAGAACTAGAAGAAGCAAGGAGAGGGGGTGTTTATGCTGATAATGGAAAGTTGGGGGAGATGGGGAAAGGGGTGAGCGAATAGAGGGAGATGGAGCCCAGACAGACAGAAAACAGGGTAGGCAAATAAAGAGACTGTTAATGGCAAGCTGGGAAGAAGAAAAGCTAGATAGTTGATAATGCGGTCCGTGAGTAGTTGAAAATGAGTTTGCATGTGCATATTCCAAGATCAGGAACATTGGCACTGCAGGTGACCCTTTGGTAGCCAATTGAATGAATCACCACCATTTCCAATCCCTGCAGATAATCTTTTCCGTGTCAGGAGTGAAGTGTACTGCTAGGCACATCAACAACACCAACTCATATTCTTAAAGCTCTCGTAATGGAATAAGTTAGATGTTTCATTAGCTCATTATCAATCATTGGTAACATCCATGATCGGGTGATGGAATAATACATCCAAAGACTTTTCGTGGGAGCGTTTCAAAGCAAAAATAGATACTAAATAATGTTAGGTTAATTTAAAAGGAATCAATGTAAGTTTATGTTAACTATACGTTCTATATATTCTAGCAAAATTTGTAAAAGAATGGGTAAAAACCCACACGAAACATTTTTTGAAAAGCAGCAGTTCACCCGATCATGGATGTTACCAATGATTGATAATGAGCTAATGAAACATCTAACTTAGACAAGAGTTATTGCAACATGAAACAAGGCCATAAAAATGACTCCACAAGTTCCAATTAATGATTTCTTTCCAGCTTCCACTAACAGCAATATTGCTGCTTTTACACAAAACTCTGGCCCACAAAATTATGCAATATCCAATAACGAAAAGGTTTTGATTCTTAGGTTCAGTGTCTACCATTGCTATTGTCAGCAGATCTTAGATAAAGTAAGTCGAGGGGACGTAAGTCGTAGGAGCAGAAGCAGGACATTCAGTGCATTTACCTGCTGCCTGTCGCTGACCTATATTCATTTCACAAGGAAGTGTGGTGGTGGAGATGTCAAAAGCCCTGCGCACCCTTGGGCTTACAGAGGCCCTAAAGAATCCCCACCCCTGACTTATCTTGGTGTTGGACTTCAGCAATGATCTCCACTGGGGACCACCTTTAATCCTCACAGTGGCCACCGCAGAGTAGCTGATCAGCCAGCTGATTGGCTGGTTATTCTGAACAATAAGGCTTGAATCCATAAATACATGACTCAGAAGTGAGAATATTACACGATTTCAACTGCGACACCTCAGCTAACATTTCCAATGATGGAGGTTACTCCTATTTCTGCATTGGATTGTCTAGATTGTGTTCTGAAGATTGAGAATGTGATTCATGCTGAATCATCATTGCTGAGTGTAGAGTGTTAGCAACTGAACCAAGCTGACAGAAGACAGCTCAGCTTTTTATGAGCAATTTGTTACATTCTTACTAAACTTTGAGCTGTTTTCATAAAAAAAAGACTTCTATATATTCTTCATTGATTGACTTAAGTATACCAAGGGAAATTACAAAATACATGCCTGGCATGTATAAAATCTGTATAAAATGCAAATGGTATGATTCAATGCAATAGGAAAGCTAATTTACATGCAACATGATGAATGTTGTATAGGTCTAAGCAAAGTGCTAATTTGCATGCAACATGATGAATGTTGTATAGGTCTAAACAAAGTGCTGCCATGAAATATACTTCTAAGTGTTACTGTGCATAACATTTAGTTGATGAGAAAAGCTATTTTTCAATGAGAAATCTCCAAACGATGTGTGCAGTCTGAAACCCAATTATCTGATAGATTTCTAGTGCAAGCAGTGCAGTAAAGGGAGGTGGTGGCTAGCTTATTAATCCAGAGGCATAGGTGATATTTTGGCATTCCCGATTCAAATCCCACCATGGCAAATGGTCGAATTTGAATTCAACAAAAAAAAATCTGGGATTAAGATTCTAATGATGAACATGAAACTGTTGCTTATTGTTACAAAGAACACATTTGGTTCACTAATGTTCTTTAAGGAAAGATATCTGCCATCCTTGCTCGATTTTGCCTAAACGTGACTCCAGACCCACAGCAATATCTCTCAATTGCCTTCTGGGCAATTAGGGATGGGCAATGAAAAGTGGCCTGGCCAGTGACATTCATATCCTGTGAATAAATTTTAAGAAAAGGATGAAAACCAATCTGTTCTGCTACTGTGACTCCAGTTCAGTACATTGTTGCTCATTATATAAATTTCCATGAATTATGCCCAGGGGCCTTGTACTAAGACATATTTGTAATGGTAGCATCTTTAATTAGAATTTTAGTGACTTTTAAAATTGTCTAAATAATCGTTGGGTCCAAGTGCTTATTTCTAAATTAACAAATTGTATGTCAGATTCTGATCTGCACTCATCGAGCTTATTTGAAAATGATGTCTCATCCAGTATATTAGGATCAATGCCAGATACATTTTTAAGATAGATTGAAATATTTGAATAAAAAAAGAAGTGCGGGATAAATTTCCAAGGCTGTTTCCATTGCAACTGTTGCAGATGGTCTGCAGCAATCTTGGAAAAAATATTATAGATTTCTGTTGAGTTGTCTTTTGTTTATCCCTGAAAGCTTTTAAAAAAACTGTGTACAGTTTTGGGTGCCACATCATAAGGAAAATATAAATGCATTGGAGAGAGTGCAGAAGTGATTGACTAGTAGGGTTCCAGGTATGAGAAACATTAGTCATGAGGATTGACTGAAGAAGTTGGGATTTTTCTCCTTGGACAGAAGAAGGCTGAGAGGAGATCTTATTGAGGTTTTCAAAATCATCAGTGAACAAAGAACAAAGAACAATACAGCAGAGGAACAGGTCCTTCGGCCCTCCAAGCCTACGCCGACACATTTTGCCTTTCCACACTGAAACTGTCTTCACCTACAGGACCCATATCCCTCTATTCCCTTCCTATTCATGTATTCACCCAGGTGCTTCTTGAATGCTGCTATTGTGTTTGCTTCCACCACCACCTCTGGCAATGCGTTCCAGTGAGCAGGACAGAGTAGATAGGGTGAGATTGCTTTTTCTCGTAAAAGATAAAAGAACAACAGGATGTAGATTTAAATTGATGTGCAAACAAAGCAAGGGTGATGTAAGAAAAAGTACTTTTTCACATAGTGAGTTCTTAGCTTATGGAATACACTGCCTTGAAATGGGGTAGAGTCAGGTTCAACTGAGGCTTTCAAGAGGGCATTGGATTTTTTTTGACAGTAATGGTGTGCAAGTATCTAGTGGAAAAGGCAGGAGATTAGTATGGGATAATAGAGCTTCTGCACTTAATAAATTTGCAATTTTGTGAATGTTGGAGAAAGAGCAACGTCTTTTATCATGTGGTTTGATGCCAGGCTATGCTTTTGTGTTTAAGATAGACTCATCAAAGATGTGACAAAATCAAGAACTGTCTCTGAGCTTAGAGTTCAAAGTAACACTACGGACTGAATTTTGCCATATTTTGATGAAGTGTCATTTTTAAGGAGGTTCGTGGATGCTTTCCTTACATAGTCCATGATAACTTCTCTCGCACAATCCTCCACTGGGCATCTCATTAAATGTGCATCTGGGCCCCATGGTGCCCTTCTATTGGACCATATGATTGCTGAGGTGGAAGTGGTTGCCACTGCTGAGACCTTCTGGTGTTCACATCGCAATGACTATACTTAAAGCCGTACACACCTTTAAATGCTACAAGCCAGGAACAGCTCCATTGTTTGTTGCTTGCCTACAGTTCCACAGGGGTTCACCAAAAAAGGGAAGTTGATACCCTGGCTTCTGGCTAAAGACCTGTAGGTCCTGGTAGACTGAAAGGCAGAGTGGAAGGCCCATTTCTTTCCTTTGGACCACTAAAGGAGGTCTTAGCACTAAACACTGCCATCATGGAATGGATACCCACCTGGCTTACTGCCATGTTGATGGCGAGGAGAAATGCTCAGCAATGCTGTAACAAGGTCAATGACCTTCTGTGTGTTGCAAGGGTGAGTGCCATCACCTTCTCTCTGCTAGTTCACATTCACTCTAATGCTGTCATTGCACACATGTCCCACCACTCTACCACTCTCACTATTACATGCAGCATGTTCTCTCAATGGCTGTCACCCTCTCTCACCCTCTCAAACTACTAAGCCTCACTGTTTCCTGTTCACTTGCTGGGGACATCTCAGTACATTTCCTGCTCTTGTACTACTACTAACAGGTCTTTTAGCCACTTCCATCTCACTTAATTCTTCCTTTTGTCTCATTAGAGTAGAAAATGTTGTATAATAGGGCCAAGAGGGCAGAGACAGGTGGCATAGTGACTGCAGTGTGCGTCCTCAACCGCTGTGAAAGCTGAATTTGTTGGAAAGAATTCAGATCATTTATGTGCAGATACTGAGATATCATGCCAAGATAACCAAGTGATTTTGCTGTGCAGTGCTATGCTGCTGTCCCATTGTTACCATTGTGAACTTATTTGCACGATGCCTGAATCCCTGATGCACAACTATTTCCTTCTATTTGCAGACACCAGCAACACCCGCACATTCTATGTCCCAAAAAAGCCAGCCCCTCCTCCACCTCTGAAGAAAAAGTCAAACATTCCTCGGAGGATGCCCAGGCCAGGCTTTCTCTGTACCCGTCACCATCTCAGAGACTTCCATCTTGATATGTTTTGTACTTTGAATAGACTCAGGAGCACAATCCTCTAGGATCTGTGGCCTGCAAAATGTTACAAATCTTTTCTGCACATTTAGGTTTATTAGTCCAAGCTTCAGATTTGTTTCAACTGAGATGGATAGATTTTTTATGGCATCTATCATCTGGAACTCCAGATGTTCATTCTTCACATTGCACTGGTATCTCAGCTAAACATTTCCTCTCAGCATGTGTATAACTCTTTAACATTGCTTCAAAATTGCTTTTGCAGAATTCATTTTTGGGTCACCGTCCTGAGCTACTCTGCACAGGTCTGTGAAACTCATGATGCTGTATGTAACAATAGCATCTATCTGCTTTTTCATGTCCATTTAATATTTGTTATCAGCAAATCAACATTAAAACAAATGATTCATCATCTTTAGATCTGATTACACCAACCTAGTGTATGGTATCAAGAGATTTGTCAGAATAATTGGCAGATATCATGCTAGAAGCCATTTTTACAGCTATGCCTCGCTTCTTTCCAGCTATAAATATTCCTGCATACTTTATAACTTAATTTTCTCTTAATGAATTCTGTAATTATTTTTATAGTATTGTCACTGACAGTGGAAATAATCAAATTAGTTCTCATGGCTTCTTTAATATCCTCAGCAGCAGGGAATGGAAAATGCACAACCATTTTGACTCACCCAACAAATGATAGCTGCAGTTTGTGTTTGTTTGCTATTTTCCTTACTGATTATTTAAGTGTCTGGCTCTGAAAATCCATACATTTTCAGCTGAACATTTCCTGCCATCTTTCCCGCAGTACTTTGTTTTGTCCATATCTCTGAAAATCCACATATTTTCAACTGCACCACTTTGATACCATATGCAGAAATTTCTTATCCCTTGAATGGTGTAAGCAGTCACAAGAAATATGGCAAAAAGTGACTATATTGAAAAATATCAGGATCTCAATGTGGGAAAAAAGTTCAGATTTTCTCCTTTAATGGCGAGTTCTGTATCTCATTAATAAGCCCTGACTACCTTATTTCCATGCATTTCCATCTAATTACTAGCTATCATCATCTTGTCTATAGAGTCATAGAGCATGGAGACAGACTCTTCGGTCCCAATTGTCCTTGGAAACCAGGTACCCGAAACTGAACTAGTCCCATTTGCTTGCATTTGGCCCATATCACTCTAAACCTTTCCTATTCATGCACCTGTCCAAATGTCTTTTAAATGTTGTAATTGTATCTACCTCTACCAATTCCTCTTGCAGCTCATTCCATATATGTACTCTGTATGAAAATGCTGCCCCTCAGGTTCCTTTTAATTTTTTTACCTCTCTCCTAAATCTATGCCCTTTAGTTTTGGACTCCCCTACCCTGGGAAAAGGACCTTGGTTATTCACCTTATCTATGCCCATCATGATTTTTATAGACTACAGTAAGATCACCCCTCAGCCTCCGACACTCCAGGAAAAAAAAAGCCCAGCCTATCCAACATCTCCTTATAATTCAAACCCTCCAGTCCAGGTAACACCCTTGTACTCTCTCCTGCATCCTGTCCAGTTTAACAACATCCTTCCTATAGCAGGGCAGCCTTTCTATTCTTCTATCCACTTCATGGAAAGTAGATGGTGACAATTCCTGACTTGAAAGTCAGAGTAGTTAGCTTGTGGCTGCAGCTCACAGCTTGTTTCTCCAGGCATCCAATTAAGGTCCTTGCACCAACATGTCCTTTGAACTCCACAGACCGCATCCTCCTCTAATCTTCATTGACATTGTTGACATTGGCCCTGCAGCAATGGTAGAAGCCACAGGACCTCCAGCCTGCCAGGACATCAGCCAGTAAACTGAGACTAACTGTATTTCTCCAAAAAGGCAGCTTGTTCTATGTCACAGATGAATTTCCTTTCCATTATGTTAAAATAAAAATGTCATTTCATTTCTTTACTCTCCCCACAGATAGTCTCTGACCTGACTATTTCCAACATTTCTTGTTAACGTTGACAATTTACTATCACCATTTATGCATTAGAGTCAAAATTGCTCCCTTTTTCCATTTGATAACAACTGATGAGCTTTTAATCTTAAATTCCTTCTATTGCTCTCAAAATGCTCATGCCTCACAGAACATCAATTACTGCAGACCTGCTCTGTGCCATTGGTCTTGTTAAGAATATTTGCCTGAATCAGCCTTTATGCTAAAACACCAGAAACAGCTTTTTGAAAGGTGACCCTTGCTTTATTGATTTGACAGCAAACTTGGACATTACAACCTTCAAAACTTCAATCTGGGAGTTTCTGAAGCTATCCTTTCCCCCCTTCTGGAGATTTAAAGTGTTCACAGATATTATAATTCAGTCATCTGTTTCATGCAGAGGGGTGATATAGTGTGATCAGAGAGTACAGATCTTACTCCAGCCATCACTCTATCAGTCTCACTCCAGCTACCACACTGACCATTTTGTTCCCATGGTGTACATAAGGATACAGTTACAGTGTCATATATCTCTTCAGTACATTACTTTGTTTGTCAAATTTATCGAACTATCATCTAGAACACAATTAGGCTTTCATGCTCTGCTATGAAGGTTTAATAAATCAGCTTGAAAGTGATAGCTAGGATTCTTGATTTGACCCTCTGAAACCGTTGGGATCTCCAATCTTATCTCCTGTGTTAGGATTATTCATTATGTAGCACCGTATACAAGCCCACTACCAAGAAGTTTTCAATCATCAGGTCTCAAGATTGTAATGGTGCTGCCATTGGACTGTCACACAATGTCAGGGGAGGTGATGCACAATTAAAGAGCAGAACCACTCCAAAGGTGGGCAGATTGACAGCCTGATTGACCTTGGAAGAGGCTGAATAATTAAACTGGAGCAGGATAGAAGGGGAAATGAATATGTACAAAGGGTTGCATTAAGGTTTTTGTTAATTTTCCTATTGCATACTATCATCTTACCCTACACAGCCCTTTGCTCAATGAATTAGACAAGAGGACAAGCCCATAGAGACAATTTTACTCTCTCTACTGGATAGAAACAGGGCTCTAATACTAAAGATCATAAAAGAGAAAAGTACAACCATTTTCCTACTTCTGATTTTGCTACTGCTGTCCAGAAAAGGGCATGCTGTAGAATAGCCAGTGTGCTAGTGGGGTCTCTTTAGAATGCAAATTAAGGCTCTGTGATATACAAAGGAGCCTGGTTACTTTGAGAGATGACTGCACACACTACCCGGATAAACGTAGTGGCATAGCTGAAGGGAATAAAAAATGGTAAATTTGTAATAAGTTCCTCAAATCCATGAGGACAAGGAGTGCTCTTCTGTACTCCACAAATATAATTTGGAGTTGTCAGAGTGGGTTTCCCTCTCTTGCTCACCTACGTTATGATGGCCAGACATAGCAAGCTACAGTAGAGCACCCATTCAATGATAGCAACTAACCACATTGTAATGAGGCTGTAATGTTACTGAATGGGTCTCCAATCTGTCCGTATGGAGTGGCTGTCTGGCATGATCTGTGAATTGGTTATCTAATATTCTAAATGTATCACATGGAGTCCTTTTAAATAATGATATGACTCCATGATAAATACAAGATCAGGGACTGCTTTGACATGATTAGGCAGTAGATCTTATCAGGTCACAATGAAGTTAATTAAATATGCAATAGTTTACAGAACAATCTGTAGGTTGTGATTTTCTACATGTTCAGCTGTTTGTGATATTGTCTGCTGAACTAATTTTCTGCTGGTGTTATGTTAACATCAGGACAGTAGCACCTGTTGTGAGATTCTATATCTGAATAACTGTTTCATACACTTGTAATGTATATTTAGGATAAACCTGTCACACCAATACCAAGACTAAACTAAAAGAAAAACACTGTGGATGCTGGAAATCTGAAATAAAGCAGGATGCTGGTGAAGCTCAACAGATCTGGCATCATCTGTGGACAAAGAAACAGAGTTAACATTTTGAGTTCAGCATGACTCTTCTCCAATGTGTCATCTTTAATAGAGCAAGATTGCATTGTTGTTTTTTGTTATTATAATTCTTAATTATCCTATGTTATGCAAAAGAAATTTATTCCTTTGTTTTAAAGGAAACGTGCTGATAATGTGAGGTACGTGAATTTGTTTCCATTCCAGATTCTTCTTTGTGGCAACAGTCCCATTGGTGCCTCAGCACCTGTTCACATGCTGGTTAGGTCAACATCTGGGACACTCAAACTAGGTTTTACACTGAGCTCAAGAAGTGCCATTCATGGGAATATTGGCTTATTCACAAAGTCTGTAGGAATATTGCCGAGGCCTTGCCCTGACTTCTGAGTCGGACCTCACCGTGGAGAGTTTGATCCGTAATCCTGTCTGCGGCACTGGGAAGATGCCTGATAGTTATAATCTTCCTTGAGAGTTCACACCTTGCTTAGAGTTCACTAAGTTCTTCCAATGAGCACTCAGTGTGAGCTGTTCCACTTTGAAACTGAACAGGCACTTTGATGAAAACTGATCTTTAGAAATTAATTAAATGAGATACAGAAAACAATAAAAACAGAGATTGTTGAATAAACTCAGAGGGTCTAGCAACACCTGTCGAGAGAAAATAGAGTTAGCGTTTTGAGTCCAGTGACCCTTCTTCAGATATTCCCAATATCTCATCTTCCACTTTGATACTTTACAGACCTCAAGACTCAACAGTGAGCTTAACAATTTCAGAACGTGAGCATCCTTCTCTATGTTCATTATCTACCCCGACAATCCCAGGTTATGTTACAAAACGGGTTGCTTTCAGCATAGCCAAATCATTTTCAACTACACACAGACCCCATTATCAACTATCGAGCTTTTCTTCTTCCCAGGTTACCATTAACAGTCCCTTTATTTGCCTACCCTGTTTTCTCTCTCCCTCTCCATCTATTTGCTCACTTCACCCCCGATTTCCCCAAACATCCCTTTTCCTTGCTTCTTCTAGTTCTGGAGAAGGATCACCGGACTTGAAATATTAACTCTGTTTCCCTCTCCAAAGATCCTGCTAGACCTTTTCTCCAGAAATTTCTGTTTTTGTTTGTTTCAGATCTCCAGGATCCATAGTTCTCTGTTTTATTACAAAAAATAACATTTTATTTTTGTTTATTTAAATTTTGTTTTTGCATGAAAGATGCAAGTTATCCAGCAATTCAAATTAAAAATAAAAGTACACCTTTGTGTTTGAAAAATTTTGTGTTAGTCAATAAGTTGAATTATGTAACTTTGATCTGAAATAATTGGACTGTTTCTGTCAGTAAACAGAAGCATGAAGCACAATATTGAAATGCTGATCATTGTATTGTGAAAATATCAATATGTCAGTTCATGGAAAATCTGGATAGATCCTTTTAAAATAACTATGTAATCCAAACTGTCCAGTGAAATAAAGCTTGATCTAATTAAACGCCACGTGCTTTTTAGCTTATTTCTTGAATCTGTGCATTTTAACAGATCAATTGCAATATTAATGATTTATGAAGCAAGAAGTTATATTTTATTGGGTAATATATCAAGCTTTTTTTAAAGCACTAAGTTGTGCTTTATCCTACATGACTTCTTTACCTCTCACACATATTTCTATAAAGTTGTTATTAACATTTTAATCAGTCTTTGACCTTTACATCTACTTTGACTCTCTATTTAATTTGAAATGGTCACTGACTGGGAATAGTTTTAAATAAACTTTGCTCTCAAAAAAGGTTAAAACGTCAAAGTATGTTTGTTCTGAGTAGTTCAAATCTGTGGGCAATGGGGCATAGTTGGCAAATAAAGAAGTTAATTTCTTTTCACCAATGCTCCTAAAAATGAAAAACTTGTTTTATTTTAGGTACAGTACTTGAATTATTAGGGGTATAAAAATGTAATGGTTACATTACTTTGTAACAATACAGAGAAATGACAGCAAACTATCTCAGATTCTGGAAATCGGGAACAAGCATACAGAATGCTGGAGAAACTCTGCAAGTCTGGCAGCATCTGTGGAAACAGAAACAGAGTTAAGTTTCTCAGTCTAGTATGATTCTCCTTCAGAACAGTTCTTGCTGGAGTCACACCTTACATCAAGGAAGATGATTGTTGGGGGTCAATCATTTCTGTTTGAAGACATTATGTCAGGACTTCGTCAGTGTAATGTCCTAGGCTCAATCATCTTCATCTGCTTCATTAATTATTTTCTCTCCAACATAATGTCAGGAGTGGGGATATTCAGTGGATGTTTGCATAATGATCAGATCCATTTCCAACTTGTCAAATAATGAAGCAGTTCTGACCACCAGCAGCAAAATCTGGACAACGCTCAGGATTGAGTTGATACATGGAGATAAGTAACATTCACACCATTCACGTGCAAGTCAGTGACCATCTCTAGCAAGAGAGAATCCAACCATCTCTCCTTTAACATTCAATAGCATTAGAATCATTGAACAATGCATTGCAGAAGAGGCCCTTCAGCTACCAAAAATATACTAAATCTGCACTAATCCCATTTTCCAGCACTTGGCCTATAACCTTGAATGTAATGACTTTTCAAGTCCTCAAGTATTTTTAAAGATTGTTGGGTTACCTGCATCTACTATCCTCCCAAGCAGTGCATTCCAGACCCCCATCACCCTCTGGTTGAATAGGTTTTTCCTCAACTCCCCCATAAGCCTTTTACCTTAAAAATGTGTCCCTTGTGACTGAACCCTCAACTAAGGGAAACAGCTACTTTCTCGCCATCCTGTCCATGGCCCTCAAAATCTTATACGTCTCTAAGGCAGTGTTGGTACAATCTTAAACATCTTTAAGACAGAGATAGTCATATACTTGTTATGTAAGGGGTAGAAAGGTAAACAGGAGTAAGTAAAAATGTGGATTTATGTCAAACTTCAAGGCAGTCTGTAAATTCATGTAGATTCCCCATGAATGTCTGCTGACACTTTATTTAAGGACGGTGCATTTAAAGGGGAGCTGCAGTTGCACCACTCATTATGACATTTATAGGGAGGACACTGGTATAGCCACTCAAATGCCTTTAATTTTTTTTTACTTTGTTCCAAATGAAAGATTATAATCATTGCATGAGAAATGCAGCTAGGGAAGAGATATCAACTCTCAAAACATTGAGGTTAAATTGAATGAGGCTGTAAACAAAGAAAGGGATTATAATACTTGATTAACCCATGTCTACTCACTGTAATGCAGACAACACTTTTATTTTTGCTGCCTGTTGTTTCAGTATTTTCTGCATCCCAGCCTACATTACCCACAATGTTCATTGGCTGCATATGTCATTAAAGGGCTCAATGAACTGGATGGCTAGTGCTACAAAAGAAAACATGCACTTCTTAAAGGAAAGGTGCATTATGGCTGCAAGAAGTTGTGAGAATCTTATGCAAACTTAGTCTATTCTATAATACTTTGAAAAATGCTGAACATATCAGAAAACATGCGCAAAGCTTTAAACAATGTGCTGGTGGTTCTGCTGCAAGAATTGGAAACAAGAAGAGACATTTTGCATTCATGGAGGAATAGAAGATTCTTTAGGTCTATGGTCAGGATGCAGTGGCAAGATGTAGTAGCAGAGTTCTGAACTCTGAGCCAAGGCTGTACTTCCAAGAACATGATGTATTGCAGGAAGAGATGCAATTATTTGACATGAGTTGTCAAGGTGAATAAGGTAATTTTCAAATCGTATATCCTACCAACAGATGCACTAACCTCACTCACTGCTCAGTCATCAATGCAGCCTGATCTTCCACCCATCATCAAGTGCTATTTAATCAGAGCTTAGCCCTTAATTTCTAATCTTTCCTTCATGAAGACACATATCACAATGTAATAATGTCTTGTTCCCACAACTTGCAGAGTGCGTACTGGCAGCTATTCACCCATGACAGTCAATCACCAAATGATGCAGGTCACACACTAAGATTCCTTCCTTTCTGTTGTAGGAGCAAGCGGTGGAAGACAGCGGTATGCTACAAATAAAGGAAGGAGGGCAAGCATGCCTGAATGGCTATCAAGGGAAGGAATAGTGATGAGGCTGTGATCAATGGCAAGGTTCAAGGTTCCATAATGAAGGTATGTGCACGGCTCATACACCTTCGTTGTTCTCACTTCTGTCTCATACCAGACTGTCCTGTTACTTAAAACCAATGATATTGGAAGAATACACTTGTTATTTTCTCCTCTCCACTCAGTAGAACCCAACTCTTGTCCTTTTTTCATTTCAGGTATCCAAGAACTGAAACAAACCCAGTCAGTGGAAGAAGAGGAGGGTGGGGGTGGTGCAGGGGGTAGAGAGAGAGAGAGGATAGAGAGACAGAGAGGGGATTAAGGGACAGCAATATACTTGTAGCCATCAACTCAAGCACTAACATTGTGTGCATTTTTGTGGCTAGGATAGGGTAATGAGCTAAACATAGTGAGACACTAGAAACATATGCACATGAGCCAGGATGGTAGGTGAAAGGATACCCTATTGCCAACTCAGTAGACAGCATGGTCATACACTAAATCTGCAGCAGAAAAATCAGATGGTAAATTTGATAGGTCAGACTACAGAGGGAGGCTAGAAACAAATTACTGCAGCTGCTAGAATCTGTACTGAAAATAATAAATGCTGGAGATCACAGCAGGTCAGACAGCATCCATGGAGAGAAAGCAAAGGCTGATGGCTATACACAATCAAAGGCTTCATCCACTGGAATGCCTGGCAGCAACTTTTATTTAGAGTCAAGGAACATGGAGGAGTCCATGCAGGTATTTATACAAACCATGGAGCCTGTCCTTCATGGTAGTGCATGGATGGTTCTCTCTGATGGTATAACTGAAAAAGATTTCCAAAAGTGAGTCTGTCTCCTCTGAAAAGTAGCAAATGGAGGAAAGCTGGCAAGAAGAAAAATATGCCCCTCTTTTTCAAACAGTAAGACAAAACCGCTAACAGTGAAGTAGTTTAAAAGAAAACTGATTAAGTTTCTGATATCAGTTCTCCATCTGAATGTGAAATCTGATTTGAAGACATTCTATCATTTTGCAGCCAATAACCACTTGCCCTTGTCGACAGGAAAGCAAATGACCCATGGAGCAGTCGACTCATTCATCCTTTTCAGTTTGGACTCTTGATCTGAAAGAGTTTTTCTACTTTCTTTTATTTCAAATCCATAATACTCTGCAGAACTGTGTCATATTGTTCCTGTTTATATCTGAAAGTTTGTGTTAGGATGAAGGTGGATATAGTTTTAAACTTGCACAGTATCTTAGTAATAACTCACTTTGCTATTTGTTAAAGGGTAATTTCTTTAAAGGTGAAAAAAAAAACTGTGAATGCTGGAAAACAAACAAAAATTTCTGTGTTTGTTTCTTTAAAATAAATAATTTTTGAGTTTATTGGAGAAATGTGGTGAAATCCTCTTTTTGTTCTCTCTGAACTAGGAGGCCTGGGTTCAAGTCCCACCTGCTCTGGAGCTGTGTAATAATATCTCTGAACAGGTTGATTAAAGTATCTTGAAGTAGCATTCGATAATGATTGGTGCATCATTTGAAACCAAATGGTGTAAGCTGCAACTGGTCTTGATCTCAGACTTAGTGCTTAATTAATATCATGTAACATTCAAAAATGATCACAGCTTGCTCAAGTTGTGGAACCAGGCATAGGAACCACAAGCAGCATCCTTAGATCTCTGAACAAATCTTACAATGTACTTTGCAAATTATTCTCTGGTGCTACCCTCGTGCATTCTATTTCAGCTGGTATGCTACCCCTTTATCAGATCACTCTCCCGTGTCTCTGTGTTGAGTCACCATTGTGACCAATTCTGGGGAAAAGAATGAATAGTCGTCCACCAGGGGAGTAGCGGAGGTAAGCTGTAGGGGCCATTGTGATATATAGTTGGCAACCTAAATGCACCAACATTACAGAGGTAAGAGGGTAGTGGAATTAAAAGTAAAAATATCTAATTAAATGTGAAAGCTAGCTACATACCAACTCACTGATGCCCTTCATCTCCTTCCAAAACCATCACTTCTACCATCGAGAAGGACAAGGGAAGCAGATACTCAGAAACCTGCAAATTTCTGTCTTAGACTCATACTATCTTGAGTTGAAAAGACATCACTGTTCACTGTCTTCACTGTCACTAGGTCAAAATGCTCTATTTCCCTCCCTACTGCCTCTTGCCCATGGCTTTTCTTCAGTGCCTGTGTGGCCATATGGGGTTCCAGGATACAAGAAGACCCACAAAACCCTGGCATCTGCAGCTGGCCATCTGCAATGATGAGACACTCAACAGACTGTTGGCTGTTAGCTGTCCATAGCCCAGGGCATGGTGCTGCCCAAGAAAACCCAGCATCACAGCAATGAGATGACCTTTTCTAAAGAGGCAAGGTCAGAAAGAGGTTTGAAAACATTTTATAAATAAAATAATTTTAAGACAAACTTGTCCACCCAATCCGTATCGCAAAACCACAGTCTTGCAGTTCATCTCGCCTTTCCACTTCTCATCCATTCCTGTGTCTAGATTCATGACCGCCCAACTGTCAGACGAGCACCTTGAGCTCTGCCAGAAACATACTGGGAAAAGCCTGTCTGCCTGATCCAATGTCCACTTGACACTCCTCTGACTCTGAGGACTATACCGCTCTGTGCATCCTACCAAGGTCATGGTCCCCCAATCTGGGGACTATATCCACCCCCTTTCCTCTAATGCCAGGACTTGTCCCTCTTTTCCTTTGTCTCAGGACTGCACATTCCCTCCCTCTTCCACATCGCAGGACTGCAAATCTCCTCCCCAGGGCTCAGGTTCCTTTCACTCCTCCCTCAAAAGTGGTGGGAAAGAGGGTGCCGGGGATTTAGAAAGCATAGTAGGGGAAGGTGTGTGTGTGAGAGAGAGAGAGATAGAGAGAGAAAGAGAGAGAGAGAGAGGAAGAAGAAGAATAAGGGGAGAGAGAGGTAGGAGAGTGGAGATGTAGGAGCAGATGTTAAGGGAGACCAGGGAGAGGGTTATAATGATATGGAAGATTGTGATAAAAATACTTTATTAAATAAAATAAATGAACAATAGTGATTGCAATAGCTGATACTAATAATATGAGATTGATCACTCTGGTGATTTTTCTCTGCTAAACAATCGTACACTTCAGGCCGCTGCAGGTGGGACAGGGAAGAATCTGAGACTTTGTGATCTCCAGCTTAAGTAGTTTCTTCCTTGACTACTTTGAGGCTGAGGAATATCTTATACAGAAGCGTTTCGTTCATTTCAGCTTCATTCTTGTCAGTTGATTTCACTATAATGCTGCTGACCATTTCAAAGACAAGTAAATGTTTCCAATTGATGTAGTTGTTGTGCTTAGTGATTCCATTTCAGGGTCATTCATTTCAATAGATCAATACTAGATGCCAAGTGATGACTGAATGAACACTGGAATACAGATAATCACAAATCACTACAAACAAGCATGGAGTTATGTCAACATTTTTGCAATCAGACCTGATTAGATAATATTTTCTTGAAACAGTATATGTAGGCTCCATACTAAAGATGTGGAGAGCTTTGGCTGACACATACATTTCAGGGTGGCTCAGGAACTGAGTGAGAAAATGCACACTCACGGAGGGGAATGATTAATCCTGGTGGAGAAGGTTTAAAGGATGAGGGTGTACTCACTGGGAAAAAGTAGCCAGTCTCGTCCTTCACCTTTACCTAAGATTTGTGCTCGGCAGCCAGCTTTGTGTAGTTGTGCCTGATGTGAGCAGTTTTTGTTTGAGAACTCGGTGGCTGAAGGAAATGGAGCAGGACAATAGTATCTCATATAGTGGCTTGGAACTGGAAATTGTAAGTCAGTAGTTGGTTTGAGGTGGGTCTTGAAAGGTTGGGGTTCTGCTGCATGGTAGAGCAGAGATGGAATCCGGGGAGAACAGAGTATGGAATTGGGCAGCATTTAGGAATGAAAGCACTGGCATCACAAATGTGGGACATGGGGACTATCAGATTTTATATTTTGATCTTGATTTAGATTTAGATGTAGGTTTTACAGTTACCTATACTCAACTATAGAGTACAAGAGTACAGTGAAAAGTGTTCAATGTCGCCACATACAGTCCCATCTTAGCTACAAAGTACCTCTGTTCAAAATCTTCATTACAGAAGTAGAAAAATAAAGAAATAAGTTTAAAAGTTCAGCACAGAGACAACAAGGTGCAAAGCTGGATGAACACAGCAGGCCAAGCAGCATCATAGGAGCAGAAAGGCTGACGTTTCGGGCCTAGACCCTTC
>NC_063336.1:65757154-65830981 GCF_021869965.1 Rhincodon typus | reverse complement strand
CCTTTCTGCTCCTATGATGCTGCTTGGCCTGCTGTGTTCATCCAGCTCTGCACCTTGTTGTCTCGGATTCTCCAGCATCTGCAGTTCCTACTATCTCTGATTCAATTAAAAGTTCAGCACATCAGCCTTCTTAGTATAAAAATGGAAAATAAAGAAATAAAGTTAAAAGGTCAAACATTACAGTTCTTTCTTAAGCCATGGGCCTGCAGATGCTCCAGGCTGGGCTTTCCCCAACAGAACTCGCTTTGCTCTGCACTGGGCATGCTTTCATCCTCGCTGGGCTAAGACCCACATGTGCTCCCTTGTCCAGCCACCCTTGGCGCTGACTGCCATTGCCGACCTCCACTGGGCATGCACAGACCTCGCCACCATGATCCTCTTTTTTTTACCTCACCGCCATATTTTGTTGCTGACTGCTGCTGCTATCATCCTTCGGTACCAGCCGCCACTGCCACCATCCAGGCCTGCACTGTACCCCATCTGATGCCACACTCTGTTGCGCATCAGCTGGCTCAACCTGCATTGGTCCAGACATCGATGGAGCTGCGATGCTGCCGACTGCTGCCGGTGCCTTATGGCTGACTGTCAGAGTCCCTTAACCACCACTATTGCCGACTCCATGTCCAAGCTCCAAAAGACCAAAGAACCAAAAGAAAGAAAGAGAAAAGTGAGAAAAGAAGAAAGAAAAGCAGTCAGAGTGGACAAGTTCTGGCGAGGTGCCCTACTCCACTGCCATCTTGGAATTTAGTCAAGGCACATAAATGAGAATCTCAAAGAAAGGGGTAGCCACTGTCCAAATGTTGGTTTGTCTCAGGGTGTAGGCTGACAGTGTCCTTGCAGGGCATTGTGTTCACCTACAACATTTTAATTATTCCCACTGTTAGGGATCTCAGATGATCTCTTTTAAGACATATAAAAAGAAGGGCCAGCTGAACCTGCAGGTCTGGCCATATCCCACAGAGTGATGAGCAGAAAATTTGACATTAGCATGAAATCCAATAAAGAGTGAACAAATGAACACAACACTGCTTCTTCCACAATGAAAGAAGTGTCCTAGTTATACAGTAAGAATCATTGTATGCCAACAATGAAATGTGACAGTACCTCAGTTTTCTCATTAACCTAGCCTCAATAAATAACAATGAGGCACACTTGAAGAAAATAAAATGAAAGTAATTTGAAATATTTACAAATATAACCTGAACTAGAAAAAAATCCATTCCAATTATGTGCTCTCAGTAAGTCTAACATTATGGCAATGGCTTGGGCAGGAGAGTTGTAGCCATGAGACAGACAGAATATCAGTTGAAACCTGAAATTTTATGCCAGCTGCCTGTAACTGGATTAACCAGGATGTGCTGGAAGCAAGCAGAACATTTGGAAAATCCAATCAAAAATCAAAGTGTGACTATTCCATCAGCCACATTCAGCTGTGACCAGTTAGAATTTACTGAGAACAGTCTAAAAGTTACCTTTCAGAATGCAAGTCCATGTGAGATGCATGCATGTTCATTGTCCCATTTCTAGCTTTTTCTTGTGCCATACAAAATTACATATTTCCACATGAACTGAACATGAAGGCAGAAGAGATAGGAAAGAATGTGGCTGAAACATAGAAACTAAAAGAAGGAGTAGGCCATTCAGCCCTTTGAGTCTTCTCTGTCATTCTGCAACTTGGAAATGTTGCATTTGGTCCCATCATCCAGGTGATAGTCCACTAGTCACTGCCTGCCACTTAGAAAAAAAAGATTTATTCCCATTCTGTTTCCTGTCTGTCAACCAATTCCTGATGCATATTACCATATTACTCACGTATACATTACATACATATTCCTATTTCATATTATTTAACTTTTCTCATTAACCTCTTATTAAGGATCTTACTTGAAAGTAATCTGAAAATCCAAATACTCCACATTGATTGGTTCTCCCCTATGTTTGTAGTAGTTAGATCCTTAAAATGCTCTAGTAGATTTGTTAAGCATAAACTGAATCCCATTTATGCTTTCCAAATGTTCTATTATCATGTCTTTTTTAGTAGACTCCAGCATTTTTGCCAGTACTGATGTTAGGCCAACTGGGTCCATGATCCTCTATTTTTTTATCTCCCTCCCTTTTTTTAAATAGTGGGGTTACATTTGCCACCCTCCAATCTCTTAAACCGCTCCAGAGTCCATTGAATTGTGGAAGATGACCACCAACACATCCAACATTTCTAAGGCCACTTTCTTCAGTACTCTGAGATATAGATTACCAGGCTCTAATGACTTGTTAGCCTTTAACCCCATTAACTTTCCCAGAATCATTTTCTTACTAATGGTGATTTCCTTCATTCCTACCCTCCCACTGGACTCTTGGTTCCTTAAAATTTCTGGGAGGTTATTTGTGCCCTCTTTTGTGAAAACAGAACCGAAGTATTTGTTCAAATTTTCTGCCATTTCTTTGGTGACTAGAAGTTCATCCACATCAGCTTGAGGGAAACACAAAGACTACTCTTACCAAAGATCACCAAGATTACCATGAAAATCTGCAAGACATCTAGGGTGTGTGAGTACACTGCCTCTGCTCCTCCCCTTTACGGAACTGCTTCAGGATCTGTAAAGCATTCTCAACTGTCACAGGTTTTATATTTCCTTTCGTTACCCTTTGTTTTATTCATTTGTGGGATGTGGACGTCACTGGCTGGCCAGCACTTCTTGCCCATCCCTAGTCGCCCTTGAGAAGGTGATGGTGAGTTGCCTTTTTGAACCACTGTAGTCCTCTTGCTGTGGGTTGACCCACAATGCTATTAGGGAGACAATTCCAGGATTTTGACCCAGCTACAGTGAAGGAGCGGTGATATATTTCCAAGTCAGGATGGTGAGTGACTTGGAGAGGAACTTGGAGGTGATGGTGTTCCCATATATCTGCTGCCCTTGTCCTTCTAGATGGAGGTGGTTGTGGGTTTGGAAGGTGCTGTCTGAGGATCTTTGGTGAACTTCTGCAGTGCACCTTGTAGATAGTACACACTGCTGCTATTGAGCATCGGTGGTGGACGGAGTGAATACTTAACTAATGAACCATATCTAAACTGTTGCTTCTTTACAAACTCAATAAACCAGCAGAAAATTGTTCATTCCCTGTATTAGGCAACCGTGATCACAAACCCACAAAATCCTCAAGCGTGAATCTCAAAAGCAAGTATGCACCTACAGACTACTACTGTACTACCGCACCTACAGCTACTACAGACTGAACTCCAGGATTTTGAGCCATTGATGAAGAAATTGCAAGACATTCACAAATCAGAATCATGAGCACATGAAAGGGATTTTACCAAAAATGATATTCCCATTCCAGATTTGGAAGGTTCTGCCAAAGAAGCCTTTTAAAGTTGCTGATAGATGATAAACCCTGCAAGCTCTGAATCTAGAACATTGAATGTTTATGGTGATAATCAAGGAGCTACCTTGTCCTGGATGGTGCAGGGCTTCTTGAACATTGTTGGACATGGACTGGTCTAGGCAAATGGAGAGTATTACATCATACTTCTGACTTGTACCTTCCAGCTGGTACACAAACTTTGGGAAATCAGGAGGTGAATTGCACACTGAAGAAAATCTAGCCTCTTACCTGCTCTTACAACCACAGTTTTTATGTGGCTTGTTCAGTTCTGTTTCTGGTCAATTGTAGCAATTCTACCCCACCGTGCACACCAAACCCCCACCCCAAGATGATACTGGTAGAAATTCAGTGATGGTAATGTTATTGAATGCCAAAGAGAGGTGGTTAGATTCTCTTTTGTGGAATTTCATTGGAACAAATGGGGGATCCCATTACTTTGTTAATATGGACATTTCCTAACATTGATTATTAAAGTGCAGATTTCATTTTTCTGATGATCATTTCAATGTACACAAGAGAAAGTCCTTTTTCTGTTGTTGAATGCTACGAGATTTTACTAAGTTCTTGATAGCCGAGTAGGTGTTGGCACTACTTTCTTTATGCTGTGAGATTGGACTCCTCCTTCAGTTCTGTTGGTAACTAATGTGACTTGTGCTTGACACAGGAAAAGTCAGACATTCAATAAGTCAAAAAGTGATTGACACATTGCAATTAGACACAGATGATGGAGAAATGTGATACTGTATATTTTCTATAATTTTTACATTATTGTTGCTTGACACTAGGAACACCACACCATCCTGATACAGTGTTGCTATGGTGCAGAAGGCTAATGAGTTTTAAATTTTCCAAGTGCCTGTGGATAGTTGTGAGTGAATGGTACATGATCTTAGCTCGCAAATTTGCAAGAACTGTTAGATGCTTCTTTTCAGGTGCTGGGAAGTTTATGTTCTGCCACCAACTGCACTCCCACATCCCCACTTCAATGCACAAGGTGTGCTCCCTGTTAGTTACGGGAGCCAAACCAGTAACCAAGAAAAAAGATTGGCCTTTAGGGTGGAACCATTCCTGTTGTGCTAATATCACACTTAATATTTCACACAAAAGGAAAGTTAAACTAACATTTTCAGAAAGTTCTGTGCACCTTGCCTACATCTTGTTGTCACATTTACAAGTAAAAACATGATACGTGTAACCCTGATTATGTCACGTAAATTGCAAACAGCTTGAATCTTGCTAAATTCTGTGGTAGCCAGAGAAAGGCTGTAGAATTAAACAAAATGATTATTTTTATTGCAGATGTGCTGTTTAACATTACCCTCCTTCACAACATATTCCTCCATTTCCTCCTTCCATTTATTCACCTGAGAGAGTCTGAAGTACTGAAGAAAGCGTCCAGAATGAATACAGGGAAGCTCTGTCATGAACATTCTGACCTGAACCCCTCAGGTACTCACAAATAGTCAAGAATTCACATTTCTTACTGCATAACATTAATGCTTATTCACATAGGCATACTGAAACATTAATATTCTGCACTTCCGAAAGTCAGTTAATGACATACAGAATACATCAATATTTGAATGAATTTGTGCGTGATTCCTGATGTTCCTGTTTTCTATGACCTCAAAAAGCTGTTCCTTAGTGGACACAGATCTGGCATGATAGATGGCCATTCATTGATATCAGCCACGATATTGACAAATGGCAGAGCACGATCGTGGTGCTGAATTTCCAACTCCTGCTCCTAGATGGCCATTCATTTTATCTATTTGCATCACCCAATTTACAGATAGGGAAGGGTTTAGAGGTATATGGGCCAAATGCTGGCAAATGGGGCCAGATCAGATTTGGATGTCTGGTCGGAGTGGACAAGTTGGACCGAAGGGTCTGTTTCTGTGTTGTACTACTAGTCTATGTGAATTGCAAGGATCTGATTTTTAAAAATCTTGCCTATTGTCTCAAGTAGACATGAACCTCAGTGTTAAATCAATCTTGTCCCCAGTATTATTGGTCTAAGTCAGCCTTGCCCAATTTGTTCACTATGGAGCATACTGATATGGCATCTTTGCCAATTGTCTAGACTAAAGTATCACTCAACTTCAAGCTAAAGTTATATACTCTACCTGCCACCCGAACAATATATTTCTAGCATATATAAGGACATAGGGACTAGGAGCAGGAGTTGGAAATTCAGCACGTTGATCGTGTTCTGCCATTTGTTATGATCATGGCTGATCTCATCTCAGCCTTAACTCCACTTCCCTGCCCAGTTCCCAATAACCCTTCCACCCACCATTTGTTACAAATCTGTCTATATCCTCCTTAAATTTACTCAATATCCCAGCATCCACTGAAATTTGGGGTAATGAGTTCCACAGATGTGCAACCTTTTGAGTGAAGTAATTCCTCTTCAGAATTAACATTTCAGGTCCAGTGACCTTACTCAGAACTGAAGAAGATTCTTTCATTCTGAAGAAGGGTCACTGGACCCGAAATATTAATTCTGCTTTCTTTCCACAGTTGCTGTAACACCTGCTGAGTTTTACCAGCAATTTCTGTTTTTATTTCTTTGTTTTTTTTCTTATTCTTTCTCATCTGTTTTAAACCTGCTACCCTTTCTCCTAAAACTGTGACCTCTCATTCTAAATTGCTCTACATGAAGAACATCATTGGCAAAAGGCTGCCAGAAGGGTAACAAGCGGGAGGTTGTTGTTACATTTTTAGTTGATACTTCAGCTACTCTTAACAAGTTTAAAAATGTTAAGACAAGATCCATGAGGTAATTTTCCTTGTTTGCTGAGTACAGGTAGAATTAATTACATAGAATTCACAGTACAAAAACAGGCCAACTCTGTGCCCTGATTTTTATGTGGCAAAATGTATGATACGTCCATAAACACAGATTTGAAAGAGTGATGGCAAAAGAAGGGAAATTCAAATTTTGGACAAATATCACATTATATTCCTTAACTTAAGGGATGCATTGCTAAGAAAGGTAGTTGATAGTTGGATTCATTCAATAAACAAAAGGGAAACAGTGGCGTATGATAATGTCACTGGGCTATTATTCTGGTGGCCCAGGCGAATGCTGTGGTGATACAGGTTCAAATTCCCCACAACAGCTGGTGGAATTTAAATTCAATTAATAAATTGAAATTAAAGCTTTCAAGAAGATTTGTAGCTCAGGTTGTGGATGAGGTTGTAGACATGCTTGCCGAGCTGGTGAGTTTGTTTGCAGCCATTTCGTCACCCTGCTTGGTAACATCATCAGTGCACCTCCAGTGAAGTGTCGGTGTTCTGTCCCGCTTGTTATTTATATGCTTCGGTTTGCTGGGGTGATTGGTATTACTTCTGGTTCTGTGGTTTGTACACAGGGTCCAATTCAATGTGTTTGTTTATGGAGTTCCAGTTGGAATACCAGACCTTCAGGAATTCCCTGGCATGTCTTTGTTTGGCATGTGTGATTATGGATGTGTTGTCCCAGTTGAATTTGTGTCCTTCGTTGTCCATGTGTAGTGAGACAAGTGAGAATTGGTCATGTCTCTTGGTGACTAGTTGGTGCTCATGTATCCATATTGTGAGTTTTCTTTCGGTTCTGGCTCTACGACAGCTACTGACCATCATAAAGGATCCTGTACCCAAAACCAGCAAAACCGGAGTAACATACAAAATACCATGCAGGGACTGTGAGAAACACTACATAGGCCAAATCAGAAGAAAGCCGACAATATGGATACATGAGCACCAACTAGCCACCAAGAGACACGACCAATTCTCACTTGTCTCACTACATATGGACAATGAGGGACACAAATTTGACCAGGACAACACATCCATAATCACACACGCCAAACAGAGACACGCCAGGGAATTCCTGGTATTCTAACCGGAATTCCATCAAC
This sequence comes from Rhincodon typus, assembly GCF_021869965.1. NCBI lineage: Eukaryota > Metazoa > Chordata > Chondrichthyes > Orectolobiformes > Rhincodontidae > Rhincodon > Rhincodon typus. Next base: position 65,823,692 of record NC_063336.1, on the reverse strand, counting down.
AAACACATTGAATTAGACCCTGTGTACAAACTAATGAGAAACAGAACTGGAAGTGGTACCCAATACCCCAGCTAACCGAGGCATATAAATAACAAGTGAGTCAGAACACTGACGCTTCACCGGAGGCGCACCGACGATGTTACGCAGCAGGGTGACAAAATGTTTTCAACCAAATCCACTGGCTCAATGAGCATGTCTACAACCTCAAATTGAAATTAAAGCTGGTCTCAGTGGTGGCCATTAAACTATCATCATTTGCTGCAAAAACTCCACGTCCCTCATTAATGCCCTTTAGCAAAAAAACTCTCATCTTTCCACAGTCTTCCTGATATGTGACCTACAGCAGTATGGTTGACTCTTAATTTCCCTCTGCAATCGCCTAGCAAGCTATTAGCTCAGTTCAAGGGCCGTTTGGGATGAAAAACAAAATTGGTTATGGCATCTATACGTCATAGATGGAAAAAAAAGACAATAGAATTAGCATTTTAGAAAATGAAATGAAAAACGCTTAACAGCTTTCAAGCGAAACCATTTAGAGGCCATGTGATCTTCTGTTTGGAAAGCATAACAGCCAATTGTTCCTGAAACATAAATTAATTTTAAATTGTAATAAAGTGTCCTCACCTTACTTATTTTTTCATCTGTTCCCAAAGCAAAAAGGAGTATCCTGTATTTACAAAGTTAATCTGGAGTGCAACAGCTGAGGTGATTGATAAATGTTGCACCTATTTGATTCTATATCGAGCTGAATTTGAGATAACACTCCTCTAAATTTGCAGAGGGCATGATTGACTCTTTTACCAATGAATACAATAAGAATCTTTGCACTGTCAAAGAAAATGCAAAGACATTACTTGTCAGAAATAAATGAGTTAATAAGTGATACATCAATATTTTAGAGTTAAATATTATGTCCTATAAAATTAAGGACCATTAGTTGGTACCAGTCTAAATTACATGAAAAACAATTAATACATTAAATTGAAATCATGAATTTTTAATATTTGATTTAATTATCCAGTATTCTTCTGTTAACTTTCAAGTTTTAAAAAAATCCTTTTGAATTCAGTGGATGATTTTGTCAAGACAATTCCTGCTTTCTGTTTATTACCAACTTCAACATTAGATCAAGATGAATAATAGAAACATCAAGATGCCGAAATGTGCAGGCAGCTAATCAGTATCACCAAGCCTCGGGCTATATTGGAATCAAACTTACGAATAAGCAGGTACGTTTCAAAAGGCCTCAGAATATGAGCAGAAAGCTGGACAGCTTGATTTAAATAATTGTTACACAACAGACACTACACAATCACTTAGCATTTAATAAGTCTTGTTAGTTGAAGGTTAACAGAACAAGATACTAGATAATTAATTCAACAAGTTCATGTTCATTTTGACTCCAATTTATTGTTCTTCATAAAATTTACATTGTCAGCAAGAAATTCCCCTTAATTGCAGAGGATGCAGAAGTGACTCTTTCATGTTGAAGTATCATGCATTGAGCATAATTAAGATGGGAGGCCTTGTTCGTGTAGCAGACAAAGCTGTAGGGGCCACAATTCCAGGTGATGCATTCTACCAATGGTGTGCAACTACTTTCACAGAGACAAGCCTTATCCCAAATTATTCAAATTGACACGCCTTTATAGATGCTTCAAAGATGTCTGTACATTCAATGACTCAGTGGTCCATGCTAAAGATCTAGGGGTTCTTAGTCAGGTAGAGCAAAAAGGCAATAGTTTATCCACAATACCATGGAGTGCATTCTGGCAGCAAGATGTCTTTGTCCCAGTCATATTTGGGACCTGTACTGAATGCTAAGTGAAGCTTTTATTTGTTCTCGAGTAGTTAGATTCCTATTGGACTCAATAGGATTTTACTGGAGTAGTTAGTTACATCTTTCTTGACCTAGGACTCATCTCTTACATCAGAATTTAGCGTGCAACTTAAATGTTGAAACTCAGTTCTGATCTCCCCTCCCTGATAGTCAATCTAGCTTTTCTACGTACCCTGCTCTCTGAAATTTCAGCTTGGAGTCTAGAATCATTACACAAAATTGGAGGACAGTTCTCCAGCTACCAAATCAATAAGGATGAAATCAAACATTTATTGTATTGGTTTGAGAAGCAATAGCAGGAGATGGAAGAGCATGTGATGGATTTTGTTTTTCCTCAGCCATGTTTGAGTAAAGGAGAATATTGGTATGAAATAACTCTTCAGGGGCCAGCAGCCCATCACCAATCATTAGGGCCAATATCCCTGGTATGCATCCTTTTATTTCAGCTAGGGCTCCCTGATTGGTCCAAGTTAACAGATCCAATTAGGGAACTCATATTCTATGATGTCCAGCTGGCTGACCTCGTCACAATTGCTACATCCGTGTCTCTCTGAGTCCATGGACACAGTGCTGTCCAATTCCTTTGAGCGTCTCCTGCGACCTTTTAGCACCAATTCCTCCGACTCAGAATCTGACACAGGAGGCGTGTAACACACAGGAGTTCTCCTCTTGCACCTGGAGCAACTTGGTAGACTTTCACTCACTTCTTCTGCAGGTAGAGATGGCTACTTTTGTCATGCCCATTTCTGATTCAGAAGATTCAACGATGGTTGATAGAGAGGCTGAATCAATGGGTCCCTGAATTATTTCTGGAAGGCTCCAACTGCTCCTGCACAGTCTATGAACTTGCAGCTTTCAAATGGTCCATAAGCTTATTCAGGACAGCTGCATCTACGCAAATTTTATAAGTCACTGGTCCTGATCTCACATCGATCATGCCTCTTACCAATGTTGGGCCATTTACATTGTTCTTGTACCAAACTTTGTCCCCTGTACCACACTGTCTCTTTTGCTCGTTGGAGTCTTGGGTTCAGGGTCTTGGAGTTCCTGAATGGTCCTGGGTGGAGTTCAGCCTGTGTTTGACAGTGATTTTTGTTCAGGACAATCACTCTTGTTCCCATACAATGATATACTGTCTTCTTAGCAGGATATGACGAGTGGAGTCCCATAGGGACCTATGTTGTGCCTTCAATTTTTCATAATTTATATCAATGACTTAATGAGGGAATTGAAGACATGGTGGTTAAATTTGCAGATAACACAAAGTTTGGTAGGAACGTATGTTGCAAAGATGACATTACAAAGATGCAGTCTGAAGTAGATTAAGTGAGTGGACAAAAATCTTGCAGATGAAGTATAACGTGGAAACTTGTGAAGTTGTTCACATTGGCAGGAGAAATAAAAAAGCAAAGTATTACATCAAATGGAGAACAGCTGCATAATTCAGGGATGTTGATGGATCCGGTATTCCAACTCATGAGTCACAAAAACTTAGAATGCAGATACAGTAAGTATTTAGGCTTACAGAATGCTGTCCTTTAACATAAGAAAGATTAATGACAAAAGTAAGGAAGTTATGTTTCATTACACAGGACACTGGTGAGATGACATCTCAAATATTCTGTTCAGTTTCAGTGTCTTCATTTAAGGAAGGATGTAATTTTATTGGAGATAGCTTACTGGATTGTTATTGGAATGAGTAGGCAGTCTTATGAGGAAAAATTAGAGAAGCTGGGTTTGTCTTCATCGGCATTTAAGTAATTTGATCAAAGTTTAAGATGCTGAATTGTCTTGACAAGGTGGATATGGAAAGGATGTTCCTTAGGCGAGTGTTTCTGGAAAAAGGGGACACAGTTTTAAAATTAAGTATTTCTCTTTGAGTACAAGGAGGAGAAGATTCTTTTCCTCTGATGTTTGAGAGACTTTGGAACGCAGATTCAGAAGGCAGCAGAGGCATAATTAATAAATATTTTTATAGCAGATGTTGATAAATTCTTGTTAGGCAAGGGAATCCAAAGTTATTTGGCGGGGCGTTTGATTCAGAAGTTGGGTTGTCTTACTATAATTATGCAAGAGCTTTGGTGAGCCTGCAGCTGGAGGGTTGTGCAGTTTTGAACTCCCCACCTAAGAAAGGATATACTTGTCATAAAAGTTCACTTGGCTGACACTGGGGATGGCACTACTATCTTATGAAGAGAGGTTGGATTGATTGGGCTTGTATTTACTTAAAATTTAGGAGAATGAGAGGGGACCTGATTGAAATGTTTGAATTTGCAACAGGGCTAGACAAATTAGATGTAGGGGAATTGTTTCCATGGCTAGGGAATCTGGAACCAAGGGTCCCAGCCTCATGGGATTGGCCATTTAGTGCTGAGGTGAGGAAATATTTCTTCACTCAGTGGGTGGTCAACTTGTGGAATTCACTATCATTGGACATTGTGGATACCAAATCACTAAATATATTCAAGAAAGAGAGATAAATGGATTTTTAGATATTAAAGGTGTCAAGGACATGAGAAGGAAACAGGAACGTAGTGTTGAGATGAATGATTAGTCATGATCATATTGAATGGTGAAGCAGGGCTTGAAGGACCAAATGGCTTACTTCTGCACCTAATCTGTACGTTTGTATGTAAGATAACATCAGAAAAAGCTACAGCCATCTTTTTTTAACTAGCAGCTTATGAACCAGCACTCTTAATAAACTGGCAAAAATTATATACCTCAAATACTGTGAAATTCACTGTTTATTTTATCCAATCATTACTGTTTCTTTAAATTTTACTTATCTCAATGTAGATATACTTGTTGTTCAGTTGAATGGTCATACAAAGTATCAACACCTAGTTAAATTTTGAGTCAATCTTTCTGCAAATACTACAATCTACCACGATGTCTGTGTAGTCAGCTGAGGGTGCAAGTGAGAAGGATCTTTGCAAGTAAGTTTTGTTTAAGGCAAAGTTGGATTACTATTTAAGTGATTTATACTGTAAATAAAGTATAACAGTGATATGTTAATCCCTCATATTACATTTCTATTACTTATTGTATGTTTTTACATTGATTATGTTGACTACTTGATTATTCAGAATTTTTGATCAATTGGCACACCCCTGGTCCCATAGCTGCTGGATAATAAAAAGTTTACTGTAAGACCCTAATATCCTCTTTGATCTGCCATAAGATTGTAAACATAGGATGCTCTGAGACAATGATAAGTTTTAGAAAGAAGCTGGCCAAGCATTAATTACAAAATGATAACTTCTGTAGTAGCAGATTGTTGATCTTATTCCAAGTGCCTGAACAAATTTTCTTATTCAATTCTCAGTTTTATTTTGTATATTTTCAAATGGGAAGGGAATTTAAATAACTTCACTGCTTGAATTTCTCTTTACCATTGACTGACACAAGTGTACTGTGCCAGGATCCTGAATGAAGGATCTCTCTCTTGACTTGATAGAGGACCACTCCTCTTGAACTTTGAGACAAGGCCATGTGGTTGACGCACATGTGTTTGTTGCGTAAGCTGTTAGCAGGTTAGAGACTGCTGTAGTACGGTTGTACAGCAAAATGTTCACTCCGTCACTGCTGACAACCATGCCAAGCTGCCGAAATTAGTGCCTGTGCTGAAAGACAAGGCCAGTAGAAGTGCTGTGAGCCTGGTAGCTCCAGCTGAAGAGACATAGTGCAAAAGGCAGGGCAAGACAAGGAAACTGTGAGCATCCAGGTAGGCTGAAAATGAGAGAGGGATAATGTGCACAATCCCTGTTAATAGGCCTCTCACCACTCCAATATGATGATCTCAGTCTCAACATCTGGGAAAAGTGCTGCTCTGGCTATTGAAAATGCTATTGCAACTTCTCACATAGTTCTTCCATGTTTTTCACCATTACTCAAGTCAGTCAGGGCTTTAAGATTCTGCCCAGACTTACATTTCAAGTCCAATATAACATCTTCAGAATTCTGAATCAGAGTTGGTAGCATTAATAAAATTGCCAAATTGATTAATTAAGTATTTGCTAGGAGCACTCATAATCCAGTGAGTCTATAGATGCAGTGGAACTGTCTGGTAAAAACTTGTTGAATTTAAATATATTAATTTTCACCTTTAATTCTGCAACCTAATTTATAGTTAAGTGCTCTAAAACTACAATTTAATACATGGACTAGCAAACTAAATTGTTCTTACTGACAAGTATTGGCAATGGCATACCCCTTTGCATTTCTACTGTTGAAAACGCAAGAACAAATTAGTGATTTACTGTTGTTCTTAATAGTGTTTCCACTGCAAATTGGTAAATTGGGACAAATAATAAAGCTTCATGCAATTAGCCAATAGTGATTGAAACTTCCAGCTGAGCATTTCAGATGCCAGAATTCCGCCTGGGCAACATGTCAGTGGAACACACAAATTGCACTTAAACAGAGGTGAGAGTGGATGAAAAGAAAAAGATTGAAAATTTTGTGTGACAATGAGTCATAAAATGACAGCACTCTGTTGATCTGCAGCGAAATTCAAAAGCTCCTCGACAATTTTATGTGAGTGGAATTTTTAAGAGTTCAAGTGAGTAGAAATTTTAGTCTACCCTTTGATTACCTTATGTTTCCGTCAAGTCTGTGGACAAGTACATTTGTATAGATAAGCAATGTGGCCTCAGCATTTCAACACTCAATGGAGTTGTAATGCAGGATGAACTTGGTAATAATAGCAGATGATGACCTTGCTGAATTATATTCATACAAGGGAAAGCAAACGACAATGATAGTAAGCTATTTTCTGATGTGATCCGATTTGAACTCACCACCAAATTTCTGAGGGAATTTAGATATGGGCAACAAAAACAGACCTTGCTGGTGGTGGCTATTTTTATGACTAGAAATAAAATATTAAATGTTAACAGGGCCTCTGATACCAACAAAAGTGAACAGCAATAAAGCAGCATTCCTTCTTTCTTTCATGGGATGTGGGCATTATTGGCTAGGCCAGCATTTATTGCCCATCTTTAAATTGTCCAGAGAACAGTTAAGAATCAACCAATAAACGTTTCTGTGGGTCTTCAATCACAGTTAGACCAGACAAGAGACGGATGGCAAATTTCCTTCCCTGAAGGATCTTGGTGAAACTAGTAGGTTTTTACTGCAATTGATGATAGTTCTATGATCACCATTAGACTAGTATTTTATAATTCCAGTTTTTAAAAAAATCAGCTGGGATTTGAACCCACATCCCCAAGTATTAGACTGGGGTTGTTATGATTAAAGTTCACTCAGTATAAACCAACCTATAACACAAATATCAAAAAGTGTTATACAGTACTTTGTAAAAATATTATTATTTTCTTTGCTCGTTTTCCAACTAACACTGCATATTCCATGGCTGCAGAAGTTTCAGTAAGGAGCAAGTTACTGCAGATGCTGGGATCTGCACTGAAAATAAAAATGCTGGAGATCACAGCAGGTCAGGTAGCATCCATAGAGAGAAAGCAAGCTAACGGTTTGAGTCTAGATGACTCTTCATCATGAAGTCACGTCAGCTCTAATGAGGAGTCAGCTAGATTCAAAATGTCAGCTTGCTGTCTCTCCAAGGGTGCTGTCTGACCTGCTGTGATCTCCAGCATTTTTTGTTTTCAGAAGTCTAAGTAAGGCTGCTGCCACTACACTTTGTGCACAGAAACAGTCACCCATCTCGTTGATTCTACCATTTCATTTATTTGGCCAGAGTGCATCTCACAGCTCCTTGCTTGTTATATTAGTGCTTACTCACTTCGCACTTACTTGGATGGTTCTCTGCTTTTTCTCTTTGTGCTTTGCTTTTATCTTGCCTTGCTTTACAGAACAGAAAGAAAAAACTTTCCATGGTTGGCAGTCATCAGTCAAGGCAATAAGACATGTTTTCACACAGCACTGTGCTGCATCAATCTCACATTTGTACCATATGCTTACACAGCAGCTTACACAGCAAATGCACAGCACACGCTCCAACTAAATATTTGTTCAAAATGTCTAAAGGGAATAGTCCTCAGCCAATTCAAAGAAGACACTGTTCAGTCTTGCGGGATTGGCACAAATTAAGGACAACTGATGATAATATTCCAGAAACTTAGACATAGTAATTTGACTTCTTGTGTTGTCAGGATGTGGAGGTCTGTACTACCAGAGACCTGGGAATGGGCTTTGCTTAGCTCTGACAGTCCAGTACAACCAGTGTGCGGATTTGCATTAAATCAGTTGGTGAGCTGCACAGAATTTTGGTTATTTAACAGTGAGGGATGTCCATCTATGTCGGTCCGGGGTTTGGGCCACAGTCAGTCCAGGAGTCAGCCACTAAAAATCAAGGGGAAGTTATCAGACGCCACTGCTGCTGAAGAGAAGCTGGGGGCATCAATTGTGGGGATTGAAGGCAGTATGCTGGGATGTAAAAGGGGCAATAGTTGTCAATAGGTAAGCTTAACATACGAGAATGGAAGGCGATAGTACAATAGAGGGTTAAGGTTACTGCGCGGAGGTGGTCGACAGTCACCAACACCATATTCTCAAGTAGGGGGGAGCAGTGCAGCAAGATGGTTGGAGCATTCAATCTCGAGGGCTGGGGCTCAGGGTCAAGGCTTTGAGATGAAATCGTAATTCAAAGATGTGTGTTGGAAAGTGTGGAAGCTCAGTATCGCTGTGAACAACAGGGAATGTCAGGACAAAAGGAACACTTGGAAATTATTCGACATTTTTTTCACTGTTCCTTCATCAAAACTCTCTACCTAACTGTAATATTGGTGTCCGTAAACCCCAGGGACTGCAGCAATTCAAGAAGCTGACTCACCACCACCTTCTCAAGAAAAATATTGTTTTGCCAGTGACAAGCATATCCTAGTAGAAAACAAAAACACCATATTCTGCTTCAAGTCATAGTTGGGCTCTTTTGCTTAAAGTATAAAATAATTGTAATGAAAATGAAATTAAGATTCATTTCGCAGCCAATTGAATTGAAATCATTTCAACTTTGGATCAATGAAAGAACTATTGCCTTACTTATGAACGTTCTGGGTTCAACTGCACTCAAGACCTGAACAGGAAAACAAACAAAAGCAGCATGGTGCAGGTGCTTGAAGTTAATTCGGAAAATTAAAAATAACAAGTGATCAGAAATTCAGAGTCATACTTGTGAACTGAATTGATGTATTTAGCAAAATATATGAGTTAATCTGCATTTGGTTCTCTATGTACAAGACTGTGCAATGTGATTGGCAAATACAGCACAAAATTGAAGAAATACAAGCATGTATGATTATGTGATACAATGACGTTTGTGGCTGAAGAATCTATTCTACACATCAAAGAGATGACTATCCTTTTCTGCGCCATTTGGTTGTGGTTTGTAAAAGTTTTCCTTGCCCAATAAAGACTGTTTATTTGGCTAGTAAGTATTTTATTTTCACTGTTGTATAATGAATCTCTGATACTGACTATTCTATGTTTTCTTTACAGTCTGCTTGTTGCATATGACTCCTGAAGTCTGATTTACGTCACCTCATTGTCCTGTCTATTCTCATTTGGAGGCACGGATGGTGGGGAAGGAGGTGATGGAAAGATAGATGCCCATAAAATAAGGTGCCCTGGCTAGGGGAATGAGTTTTGTGGCTAACTGGATACTGACGTAGGGTGTTAGGAAGGAAACAGCCCTTTAAACTCCTGAAAGGGTAGGTGTGGGAAAGATACTTTTGGTATTGACAAAAATTTATCAGCATAATTGATTCAATGTGAAGGCTGGTGGGTGGGAAGATGTGGAGGGGATTGATATAATTAGTTTTTTATTAGCTCATGGGTTCTGGCAGTCACTGGGGTTGTTACTGGCTGGGCAGGCATTTGTAATTGATCCTTGTTTGCTCTTGAGAATATAGAGGTGTGTTGCCTTCTTGAACCATTGCAGACCTTATGCTGTAGGTATATCTACAATGCCTTTAGGAAGGGAATTCCGGGATTTTGACCCAGCGATAGTAAAGGAATGGTAATATATTTCCAAGTCTGGATGCTGAGTGGTTTGGAAGAGAGCTTATAGGTGATGTTGTTCCTAATTGTTTACTGCCCTTGGCCTGCTAGATGCAAATGGACGCAGGTTTGGTAGGTGCTATCTAAGGATCTTTGGTGATTTTCTGCAGTGAATCCTGTAGATGGCGGACTCTGCAAGTGAAGTGTGAAATGTGAAGGTGGAAAAATGGTTGCAGTAGATGTGTGCAAAATGGAACATAGCAAATGGAAGAATTAGGAGCAGGAATAGGTTATTCTGCCTCTTTGGCCTATTCTTCCCTTTGATGAGATTGTGACTGATTTGATTGCAGCCTCAACTGCACTTATCTGTCTGCTCCCCCACTCCCATAGCCTTTGACTCACTCGTTGATAAAATCTAAGTCAGACCTGAATATATTCAGTGATCCAGACTGACATCTGGGGAAGAGAATGTCACATACCAATAACCCTCTGGTCAAAGAAATCTTGTACCTCAATCTTATTTGTGAAGCTTCTGAATTTTAAACTGTGCCTCTAATTGTGAACTCCTCCACAAGGCAAAAAAAATCCCGTTGGCATCCACCTTCAAGTCCCCTCATTGTTATAACCAGTCCCAGCTGCCATTCTCCCACTCGTCATCATTACAGATGTGATACCTCAAACTATTAAGATCCTGGGTGAGCAGGCGTAATCTAGCTGTCTTTTATTATCCATGCACCCTGGTTAGGTTGTGACAAGATCATTTTTAAAACAGGTCCCTTATCTGGTGGAGACACGTCTTCCAGAACCAAACTAAATTGGGTTTTATAAAGGAGTCAATTTAACCAGATTTTCTTGAATTGAAAAAAGAATCAATTACTAAATAAAAGAAGAAATAATGCAACACATACAGATTAGAAATAGAGGAGAGTCCAAAACAAATTGAAGTATCAGCTGCTGATTGCTTATGGAGAGCATTTATTTGAAGTTTGTGGTGGATGTCACTGGTAGCATCAAACTTGCAGTTGAACAGTTGATCTTGAGATTCTAGGCTGACTGAAACTCTTTTGCTTTGATTCCTTTTAGCAGTGGCTGACTGGCACTCTGAGGAACAGTGCAGGTGTGTATTAAATGACTTTTCTCAGCTGTGACGCTTACAGCATACTAACCTACATACAAGCAAATCACACCACAAACACATGCAGACTAGCATACAACCTTGCTTTTGCCCCTTAGCATTCCTAAAACAGGAGAAACGTAAGAAAGTATCTTGCCCAGACTCGTCTGTTTTAACATCATGTTCATAGTCTGAGATACTCCTAGGAGATTACATTAGGCTGTTAGCGGTATTTTTCCCTCTGTAGCTTCTTTGACATCTCATTAAGTTTGGAGTTCTAGAGTCTCTCTCCAGGCAACCACTGAATTTACATCTACTTTCAAACATTGAGGAAGGGAAGAGTTGGAAATTGATCATGAAGAGTTGAACATTGAAAGCCAAGTTGATGGAATTTTCCAGCAGGACATGCAACAAATTACCATTTTATTTCATGACCAACACCCACCTTAACCTATACCTCAGCCTTACGCACTGTTACATTGAAACATAATTGAAAATCATGGAATAGCACCACATCTTTCAGTTAGCAATTGCAGCATTCCAGACACAAATGCTAACCACTGCTTTAATTTTAAAGATGGGTGCTGTTGATATATCGACTTTCCCAATTACTGTTTCTCTACACCCATCATTTTGTTTCTTTGCCTTACCTAATTACCATCTTCTTTTCAGCATTTCATCTCTTCTGCCTTCTATCCACTCAGATATTTGTTTTGTTCTTTCCTCCCCAACCCTTTGTCTCTTTTGAATTTGCTTAAAAACTGTCACATCTACCATTTCTAGTTCTGATCGATGGTCATTAACTAGAAATGTTTTACTTGCAACAGATGCTGTCTGGCTTTCTGAATGTTTCTCATGTTTGGTTTTGAGAACATAATAGGCTGAGTGTACTGAGGGAATGCAACACTGTTGAGGGTGTTATCGTTCAGAGGAGATGTTAACTGAGGTGTCCTCTTCCTTCTCAAATGAGTATAGAGCATCCAATGGTAGATTATCAAGAGCAAGGGAGTTGCCTGATACCCTTTCCAAGTTATGACATACGGTTCAGAAGTATGCAGTCAAAAATGTACACAGAGTATCATCCACCATATTAGAGGCTTAATTTGTAAGATCGGCATGGCTTTCCAACAATTTCTAGGGCACGATCATGTCACAAACATCGTGCTGCTTGCAGTTCTTCTACTGATGTGACTCAACTGTAGTCTTCTGTACTCCTTTCTGCAAAGTAACGATTTAAAAACAGTATAATCATGTACCAATCTCCAAAAACCTTTGAATGATTCACTCGACCTACTTTCCAACACCAAGCTGGTTTTGATGATAAAATCTCTTTCAGCAGGCAGATGTTGTGCTTAATTTGGACCTTCTTTGCAGAATGAGTCTCATTATGTCTGCTAGTATTTAGTATTCATAGTGCTGTCAGAATCCACGCCTCCCAATATTCAACCAGCCATTACTATTCAGCCTTCACACACACCTGACACTGAGGGTTGTTGTCTGTCATTGTCAGGTGTCATTAGAATTATTGCATTTCCGCCTGAAGTAAATCTTATTGCTTTGGTTGCAGGATTTTCAAAGCGGCCTGGAACAGTCCCTCTAGAGATAAGTAGTTTATCTTTCCTCTCAAATGTTTAGCTCTGATGGATGGAGTGTACTTCCCTCTGCATAACTTGGAAATTACACCGAGAATACAAAGCAGTCTGAGGGGTCACTGATTTGCCTACAATGAGAAGGTTTTTACTTAGCACATTTTATATTTAGTACGTCTCTCTCTGGTACAGACTATTCTATCTTTTTTTAACAGTGGGCTTGTTGCACATGACTGCTGAGCTCTGATTTACTGCTGAGGTGTGGATAGTGGGAAAAGAGGTAGCAAAAAGTTAGATGCATGGTAAATAAGGTGCCATGAGAAGGTGAATGAGTTTTGTGGGTGACAAAGGTTTAATGGATCATGCAGTGTGACAGTGGAGTCACAAGGTTTGGTGAGTAAGGGGGGGGGGTTATATTTTTAAATTAAGGGGTAATTACTATTTCTAAAGTCAACTCTGTCCACTTTTAATTAGAATCTTAAATGGATTAACTGTTTTTGAGTTTCTTCCAGGCTTGGGTAAGGCTAACCTGGCTCTCTTCTGGAGAAGTGGTGAGATCTGTTCATTAAGTAACTGCCCTAAACCAGTTATGTAATTCCCAGAAAATAGATTCTGAAACCCAGCAGTATGAATCAGAGGTTTATGGTAATGGACTGAGTGGAGTGGGACCAAATAGAAACACTCCGGAGTTGAAAAGCTGGATGGAAGCACTGCTAAAAAATGTTTTTAAAAAATCGCAGGAGAGCTGTATATTCATTAATTTCTAATCTTCAGTTTATATAGTTAATAGTAAAATAAATTTAAGTTAGGCAGGACAGCTTGGCCATGCAGAATGCCCATCCTGTAACCACTTGAACTGGCTGAAGATGCATAGAAGTGTCACCCACTCCATAAATTTGGGGTCTCTGAGTTTCACAAGTCTAGTGTTGACTTTGAGTCACTCGTATTTCAATGAGGCTTTGTTCTATGGATTACATGTTCAGAGAAGTGGTCACACCATGTGTTATGGGGATGCAGGCAGGTAATGAACAGGTGAGAATCAGAGAGTCCAAAAAGACCATGCAGGTTGTGCAAGTGTCTCCTGAGGTTGTACTCAAAAAGCAGTTTTCTATCCTGGAAACCGGCAATAGTTCCCCAGAAGGATGCAGTAAGCTCCAGTCCCAGAAAACCATAGACAGCATGGCTGTGCAGAAGGAAAGGAAGAAGAATGGAAAAACAGCAGTGAAAGAGTATTTATTAATTAGAGTAACAGGGAGCGGATTCTGTGGACATGTATGTGACTCCAGGACAGCACATTGCCTCCTTGTACCAAACTCAAGGTTGCCACAGAGCAACTGCAGGAGAGCTGGTGATCAGGTACACATTGGTATCAACAAAATAAATAGAAAAAAGGAATATAGTCCTGCAGTCAGAAATTAGTGACTTGGATAGAAAGGACCTCAAAAGTAGTATCTTTAGATTATTCCCAGAAGCACACAGCAGTGAGTACAAGATAGGAGGATTGATGACCATGACTGGCAAGAGGATACAAGAGATTCTGGCACTGTCTCTGAACGAGATGGCACTTTTACAATTTGGATGGGTTACACTTGAATAGCTCTTGTGGGGTGTTTTACTCGCGCAGTAATGAAGGTTTAAATTAAACAGTGGTGTGGGAACCAGGAGTGCATATCATAGTAATACCAGAGTGTACAAAATACCAGCAGAAATAGATAACACTAGAATATAAAATAAGTTAAGCAGCTAGAGTCAGATTAAGGAAGAAATGAACCTGCCTCCATCACATTTTCAAGTAGTGCATTCCAAACCTGATCCACTTGCTAAGAATTGAGCTTGTTAAGAATTCTCTCATCACATTTACTACTTTTGTAAACTCACCTTAAATCTGTGCTCTCTCATTCTTGCTCATTTTTAAGTGGCAACAACTTCTCCCGCTGTATTCCGTGCAGATTCTAAATGAGGGATAAACTGCATGTATGTGAACGCACATGGTAAGATGCTTGAGTAATAAATGAAGATTGATATGTGGAAATATGTTGGTTGTAGTAATAATAGAGATATTGGAAGTGCTGAATTTGGTGTCAAATATTCCTTGTTACAGAAACAGGAAAACGAAATGACAGGAAGAGGGATGGCAGCCTTTGTCAAGGATATCATTACAGTATTGGTAAAAGGATGTTTGAGGATGTTCAAAATCAGAGTAAATTTGTTTAGAACTAAGGAGCAAGGTGGATGTAAGTAAATTACTTGGTGTACTCTACAGACCACAAACTAGTGGGTAGGATGACAGCAAATCTGCAAGGAAGTTAGAGGCATAAGTAATATAGTATACCATATCCTGGCTTTATTAATAGGGACATAGAGTACAAGACCAAAAGATTATGGCAGACTTGTATAAGATACTACTTGGAGTATTATGTACAGTTCTGGGATGCTGCACTTTAGGATGTAAAGGTATTGGATAGAGTACAGAAGAGGTTCACAAGGATGGTCCCAGGGTTGAGCAACCTGAGTAAAGAGGATAAATTGAAGAAATTAGGATTCTTGGAGAACAGAAGGCTCAGAGGATATTTTACAGAAGCTTTCAAAATCACGAGGAATCTGCACAGAATACATAGGGAGAAATTGTTGCCATTTAAAAAAAGAGCAAGAATGAGACAGCACAGATTTAAGGTTTTTTGCAAAAGTAGTAAATGGGATGAGAGAATTCATATTTTACAACAAGTGGTTCAGGTTTGGAATGCATTGCTTGAAAATGTGATAGAGGCAGGTTCAATCAAGGCACTAAAGAGGGCATTGGATGATTATTTAAATAGAAATAATGTCCAGAGTTATGAGGAAAGACCAGGAGAATGGTAATAAATCCTAATGTTTATTTGGAGAGCCTGTGCAGACAGAGGGCTGGATGGCCTTTACATATACCATACTATCAGCAGAAAAGATTAAATAATGCACTGATTTTAGTTGTGACTGCCCATTCCTTCCCAAAAACAAGGACAAAAATCAGCCCTTTGAATAGAGAAGTCTTGCTTGCATCAATATCTTGCACTGATTAACAGGATGGGGTGGTGGAAACCAAAACCAGTTGGATTTTTAATTAAAGTTTTTCACTGGATCTTTAGAAGGAGTTCACTTGGTGAGTATCAGTTATGACAGACTCAGTGTTGCTGCAACCTGAGAAAATATTGGGTCCTTCCCCATTGCATCTGCTCTTGTTTACAGTAGGAGATAACCTTTGAAACTGGCCACCATGAAACACAGGGAGCAATGCATTGCACATTGCTCAGTGCAATAATACAATCCCTGTTGCCTTTGGAATGAGATAGCCACTAATAAAGCGTATGCCCATTGTCACCCTCACTATACTATATAGAGCAGTTCGAATCCTGGAGTTGATCTTTAAATCTTGCTACAGGCAGATTGTAAAACTCAATAACTGCCTTTCTAGGCTATGACAGCCTTCCTACTTTGGAAAATTGTGACTAATCCTTTCTTAGATAGACAGACAGGTTAGAAAATTGTGCCTTTTCCTTTTGCACATATGGACTGGATTTTTTGGAGAAATATTTGTAAATACCAGAGTTTAAAATACTAGTTAGTCACAGCTCATTCATTTACTTTTTCCAGTCGTGTTTAATTTTAGCTCACAGCACAAATTTCAGCATGGCTGATTTCCATATGTAGTCATTTTAACCAAGCTGTTCAGACATGTTATCACACAGCTCTTGGGCAACTGGGACTTAAGCCAGACCTCCTAACCTATCGTGAGGGGTACTACCATTGTGCCACAAGACTATCATATACCAGTCAAATTCCCTCCCAGTATAAAATATATAAAGTTGGTCTCAGGTATTTAAGCTGGGGCCTTTTAGAAGATGGAGATTTTCTTTCTTTTTTTTTAAAATAAATTAATATACATACAATGAAAAATGAAAAAATTACAAATGAACAACATACTATACTACCTTTTTTCTGGTGTAGAATAAAATTTCAGACGTCCTTTTTTTCAATATTTCTAATTGTTTCTTCAAATTTGGTCCCTTCTTAAAGCAAAAAAAAACTGAATGTGGCTATCCAACATTTCAATTTCAAGGCCACTTCATTCTCCAACATCTTTCTTTAAAAAACTGCAACATCAATCCACAGACATTTTTCATTCACACATTGTCAAATGTACATCATTCCAAAGTGACCTATTATCATGCTATCACTCAATGTGCATTGCTGATAAATCCTTTAGATTTACTCCAATAATTTTATTCAGAAAATTGAACCATCTGAACAAGAACAAGAGCTTTTGCTACAAACATAATTTTTACAACACCTCAGATCCTTTTAGTTTCCCAAGCTAAAGGGCAAAATTAGCCTCCCTAAAGAAAAACTAGAAATCCATGCACCTTGGGAACCCAGGGAAATGCTCAAGAGATTTTACAAGTTTCAAGTTTCTGACATCCAACTACTGTAGAAAATTTCAAATCTATGCTCTATTTTAATTATTTTTTAAATATTTTGTTCACCCAAATAATGTCTTCTCCTTAGGACCTTTCATTGTCATACTCAAAGTTGAAACCCCAAAACTGGCTTGTAGCCTTTTTTAGGGACTGAGCCAATTCAGCTGCCCAAATAAATTTTAATATCCATTGATTTCAATTTTGGAACCACTTCATCTTTCCTACTTTGACTAACTGCAATGGGGATAACATTTTCCCAAATAAGATTGCTGGGTGGTCTCTAACTGCACTGTAGAGATTCTAAGGTTCTATGATACAAAGCAAAACAACATTCTGTTGCATTTTCAATCCAAGATACATAAAAACCTCTGAAACCTGACCTCCAAATTTGAGGAATGCTTTAGGGCCTCCTGTTGCATTTTTTTCTCAAAATCACTTCACCCACCCCATAAAAAAATGTACATGCATCATAAAGATGCCTGAAAGCTGTCTGCCATGACACCAATAAAACATAATAGGGTTTGCTTTCAAATGGATAAAACTCAACTTTGGCATTGCAGATCTTACTAAGGGGTGGCAAACCCTAGAGGCATAATTTACACTATATACAGATTAAACTTCCAAAATGTCTGCACTACATTTGATATCTCTCTGAGGACAAGGAAACAATTCCCCTTTGAGAGGTCTCCCTGCAGAAACGTAGCTTTATACTCAATTGATCTACATTCCCAAGCATTTATAGCTTGCAATGCCAAGAAAATTCTCGATACTGTTTTTCCTTTCGTAAGTGAAACTACTCACCTCAGTCATCTAGTTTTTCTTTAAAATCTTCTGTTACTAACTTGGCTTTAACCCCTTCAGGAGACACCATTTCCATGCATTTCTACTTGTTCCATAGGGCTGTCTGTTCTCTATCTGCACCTCCAACTACAGCCGAGATACTGGAGAGATGTAACTCTTGCTGTTTTTGTCAGCTTTTATTCATTGTCATCTAATTTGCTTGTAACTACCAAGACTTCAAGATTGCATGGGCTTCAGCTCCATTTCTGGTCCGTGCTACATTTGTTAAGCCATACCTTAACTTGTCTTCTGTTTCTTCCTGGACTGTTATGGTTTGATCTCCCCCTACTATTAAAAAGATCGCTTTCAACGGTTCAATTACTTTCTAGGGGAATGTTCACTCCCAGAATGAACATTTGAGTGCACACTCCAAGTTCTGGTCTTTATTTTTGTAGATCATATTTACAATCTATGACCCTAGCATCCTACCCCTCATCCTGTAAATCCATCCCGTCATTATATTTTCCAGTGGTCTTCTCTGCTTCTCTTATAATAGTTGCATTCCTCCAATGATAGCTCTTTCTGGTAAGGATTTGACTTGAGTATCCAGTTTGTGCAGTTTTGGGACTGATGGCCTCATTTTGACCATCAGAATTTATAGTAAAAATTACAGAATCCCTACAGTGTGGAAACACGCATTCACCTCAACAAGTCCACACTAACTCTCCGAAGAGCATCCCACCCAGACTCACCTCACAACCCTATCCTTGTAACCCTGCATTTTCCAAGGCTAATTCACCTAATCTACACATCCCTGGACACTATGGGCAATCTAGCATGGCCAATCCACCTAACCTGCACATCTTTGAACTGTGGGAGGAAACCGAAGTATCTAGAGGAAACCCACACAGACACGGGAGGATGTGCAAACTCTACACAGACAGTCACCTGAGGCTGGATTTGAGCCA
Source organism: Rhincodon typus (assembly GCF_021869965.1). Taxonomy (NCBI): domain Eukaryota; kingdom Metazoa; phylum Chordata; class Chondrichthyes; order Orectolobiformes; family Rhincodontidae; genus Rhincodon; species Rhincodon typus. Next base: position 65,804,970 of record NC_063336.1, on the reverse strand, counting down.
GGGTCCCTGGTGCTGTGAGACAGCAGTGCTAACCACTGAGCCACCATGCTGTTCCGCTGTCAGGCTGATATAAATATGGTCTTCACTGTAACCTAGCTCCTCACTACTTTCTAAAACACCTTTCAGGTCTGCACATTTATAATCTATACCAGTAATCTTGAAGAGTATGCCCAAACAATCTAGATCCCATGATGTACAATTATTTGTATTTACCAAAAACCCTGCCCTCTCCATTCTTCAAACTCCTCCATTATTCTTTAGAATAAGCCATGTCTTCCTGATTGTACTGGGTTTCCAATGGCCTTATATTTTGACTTACAGCTCACCAAATTCTGAGATTCTGGTTTGATTAAAACTTTTTTACCCACATACAGTGCATTTAATGCTCAAAGTGTAGCTGTTTGTTGTCCTTTCCAATGTGGGGGCTGATCACTCATTTTTCACTGAACTTTAGAATTTCTACTAAGAACTATTTGCTGTGGATTAAATCCCCGACCATCTGCAGTAAATTTTGAGCATGGTCAATTCATTCCATAGCAGATGATAATATATCTTTTTTTTGGAACCATTTCATTTGTGACCGTATGCTTACTATCACACGTTCCATTACTGTAAGGGCTTTCTGTTACAATGTTCATAACTATAATGCTCATGTTTACACACTTATCTCTAAGCCCACCATTAGCAAAATCCCCCTTCTTATTAACAATGAGAAATTTAGCTGGAAGTTCAAGCCAATTCCTTATCCACATTTCTATTATCTTAGCTACAAACAATCTCTTATCTTTATATGTTATTGCCTGACTATAACTGGTTGCCAAATCCACGAATGATAGAATGAAAATGAAGTAACCCAATCCCAATCACCTAGTTTATTCTTCTACACATTGTAAGGTTTTCATTGAAAAGACAGAGAACGCTTCACATTTAGATCCAGCCATCTCTGAGGCTTTCTCCAAATCACTCTTTGGTTAGAATAATGTTTGGTTTTCAATAGCACATCCCTGGATAATGTGGGCAATTTAGCATGGTCAATCCACCTAACCTCCACATCTTTGGACTGTGGGAGGAAACCAGAGCACCCTGAGGAAACCCATGCAGACACAGGGAGAATGTGCAAACTCCACCCAGCCAGCCACGCAAGGCTGGAATCAAACCTGGGACGCTGGTGCTATCAGGTAGCAGTGCTAACCACTGGGCCACTGTGCCACCCAAGGCAGCTATGCCTGTCAGCTCTACCATTGCAGGATTTCCACTGGAACAGTTTCCCATGTTGCCATCAGAGTGCCCTATCAATGAACAGCAGTCACACACTCCATCAATGCGCGGATTATCTGTTACCACATTAGCCAGAGATGCACATCTGAGCACATTATTCAGGGAGCAGTTGTGATGCCAATATTCTGGAATTCTTGCTCTTCTATGCTTATAGGGATGGTTGTGACAATAAGCAAATCCTGGCTCATGATACCAATTAGGAATCTACAGACTGACACTAAAAAGAGGTAAAATACTGTGTGTTGTTCCACAAGACCATTGTGCAACGGAACATAGAACTCCTGAAAGTGAGATTCAGATGGCTAGACTGGTCAGGTGGTATAATGTAGTACACCACAGATACTGTGCCTTCCAATATATTTGTTTACTGAGCCCTGTATTATAGACCAGACCAGATTCCCTCAAAATATATTAAGAAGATATTCTAACCCCTAACTTTTTCTTATTTTAAAGGTAAGTATTAGGTGCTGCATTCCAGATGCAATTCTATTGGTCAAACTACCAAATTTGAAGCAAAACTCTCTTTATTCATACACTCTTGTTAGAATACAACTAAATAAAGAATGAAGAAAAGAATTGACTTAGCTGTAACTCAACTGGACAACTTAACAGAATAATAGTAGCTGTTCCAATATAATAACATCCCGTAAATACACCCTTGGCAAAAGGCAAATTCAGAAAACAGATTGTCTCACATGTAGCTCCAGCAGCCCAGGATGAAAACCATCAAGAGAACTCGGAGAGAATATAGCAGGGAGAGATGTACTGCAGCAACAGACCCAGCAACTATTGCTATTGAAAAACTAAGAAACTAAAACTCCTGCTTCTGTGAGAGCTTGACCACACCCATTCAGGCTGCTTCTATTGTTCCAATTTTAGAAAAAAAAAGGCCTCACAAGTTGTTTACTTTATTGGCTTTCCAAATACATAGCTCTACACCTCTGCCTTAAAACCTTTCTTTAAAAAAAAGGACAAAATAGACCTCTTAAAGCTATGCTTTCATCACAGCTGTACAAACTGACTCAATTAAATGTGGGGTTAATTTCTGAAGAAGGGTCTAGGCCGGAAACGTCAGCCTTCCTGCTCCTCTCATGCTGCTTGGCCTGTTGTGTTCATCCAGCTCTACACCTTGTTATCTCTTAATTAAATGTGGAATGTCTTGAGACAGGATGCAATGGAGCAGTAGAAGGTCTCTGAAGAGGAACCTGATGCTGAGTGTGCTGAGGTCATTCACCATCATCCCCACAGACATCAAGATTATGATCCAACAAGCCAGAGGAGCGTGTGAAAACCTCATAGCTGCCTACTTCAAGAGAGATTGAGCTACATGGACATTTTTTTTCACTGTCATGTTTGTTATGGACCAGCTGCTGGGAGGCTGCTGCTTAATCTATTCATCATATCTCATTGACTGAGAAGTATTCATTTTACAATATTGTTTGCAATTGATTTCGCTCAGCAAGAGGCACAGTGGACTTGATCTTCAAAGCAATAGAAGTCCAAGAAAAATGCAGAAAGCAGCAACTACTTCCTTCTTTGACATCACAATGCCTTCAATTCTGTCAACTGCAAGGGATTCTGGAACATATTCCTGAAATTTGGCTTCCTGCACAAACTTGTCATTGTCTTCCACCTATATGTAAGCAATGATCCTCACCAGGGGATCTACCACAGATGTGTACCAATATGTGTACAAACTAGAGTCAAGAAAGGCTGCGTAACTGCACTGACATTTCTCTCCATGTTTTTTGCTTCAACATCCATTCTATCACAATGATGTTTCCCACTGTAGTGGAGCTTCTCTACAGGATAAATGGGAAACTGTTCAATTATCATCACCTCCAGTTCAAACCCTAAACTATCCTAACCCCCATCATTGAGTTGAAGTCATAGTTACGTGTTCAATGTGTGTGCACACTCAGAAACTGCGATCCAAACCATTGTTGATTTATTCGCAGCTGTTTATGAGGTTTATCCACAAATGTGACTGAAAGAATAGGCCTTAGGCTAAATGTCTGGAAGACAAGAGCCTTCGCCTGCTGTGTAATGCTGTCCCCCAACTACCAAGATCCACGGTGAACCACTGGGCAATATGAATCATGTCATATGAATCATATGAATCAAGGTGCTTCCTTTCAGTGGGAGTGGATGTTGATGATGAAATTCTGCTTTGCCTCAGTGTGCCAGTGCAACCTTTGACCATCTGCAGAACAGAGTGTTTGATGATGAAGACCTTAAACCTGGTATCATGTTCATGGTCCTGAAGGCAGTAGGATTACCTACCTTTCTTGTATATGTCAGAGACATTGGTAGTGTACAATAGATACCTCAAATACCAAAATAAATAAGAGCCACTCCAATATCAATGTCCTCTCTCAGCAGCTAAATGTTCCTAATATTGAAGCATTTGACATGGTCATTCAATTGTTTGGTGTAAACCAAACTGACTGCAGAGCTGGAGCAAGATTACTGGAATTTGACAACACTGCAGTGCGACGGTGGAGTTTGGTCGTTTGCGTTGCAGTAAATGTGCTCTAAAATTTACCAGAAGGGTGACTTCATGGTGAAATTCATTGTAACGTGTCTAAATGTGCCAACGTGTGAGTTTCAGCTTAAGCTACCAATGCGACATTGAAATCAACTAGTTAAATCACATGTTGTTAAACTGATGAAGCTGTAAAGCTTCTGCATTAATTAAACCTGAAGGCTTATGTAAAGACAAGGCATTTCCCAGGTTTGGGTTATAATATCATTTAGAAAGCTGAAATACAGAAAGCTCTTAGTGAGCCATAAACATGTTACATTCCTTCATATTTATTTCAGAACCCTTAATGGATAGGCAAAGTGTGTCGTAAAATAAGGAACTTTAGTGAGATGCCCTTGGGATATTCAGGTCTCTAGTGTGGAGATTTTGCAGGAGTCTCATTTGTTAGGAATACTTAACAGAAGAAGGGGTGGAAACCTTAATGACATTAAGATTAGTCAGTCTTTCTTTGATTATATTAATCAGCAGTAGCAATTTCTTGTGATTATTAGACTGAAGCAACTTGTCATGCACTAATTTGCGCCTGAGAGATGTAAAATGACAAATCAAAACAACTCTAAGTATAGAGAATAAAGATTACAAATTAACATTGTGATTATACGAACAAATTACACGTAGAGATATTTATGCAAATTAAGTGTACATGTATTGGAAATCACGAATGAGTATGAACCTGGCTCAAATATTGTTGTTCAATTGTTTAGTGCGTTCAGCCAGACCCACTGATAAAGCAACCCATTGGCTCTGTGACTAGAAGAGTAGTGCAAGGTTCAGTACGGGGTCCCAGCTATTCATAATCTAGTTTAAAGATTTGGATGTGGAATTGAAATGTTACATTTCCAATTTTGCAGAAGACACAAATCTAGGTGGTGGAGGGAGTTGTAAGGTGGATACAAATACCCTCCAAGCACATTTGTAGAAGCTGTGTAAGTGGGCAAAAAAATTGGCAGATGGAATACAATATGGAGAAATGTGAGCTTATCCATTTTGGTATGAGAAACAGAAATACTCAGCAGCATGTTTGTTGGGCCACATGTGAGTCACGTCAAGTTTGGGTAAAGTCATACTTGCCATGTGGCTGGACCAAAATCTTACCAAACTTGCTTCTTTAATTGCTGTTGCCAGCCCAATGCCGAGTATCATGTTATATCTCCATTCACTCTTACCATGCAACATTCCCGGATGAACCCATCATTCACCAGATATCTGTCATAAAACCATCATTCCCTGTGGCTGTGCGATCATCGAAAGCACGAGGTGCACCAGGAAGTGCACTGGCACTTGGCATCTGCGCTGCTCATGATTGGTTGATACCAAAGCTCTCCAACTGGTTATTGGAGTGGTGCACCACTCCCTGAAGACTTTCACCCAAGTCCCATTGCTTGCTGCTGATGCATCGAGTTTGGCATGAATACTGCTGCCACATGGTGCAAGAGGTAACCTGACATTGCTCACTAATGTATGAGAAGATGTAACCACCCTCGAATGAGCACAGCCACATGGCACAGTTTCATGCCTCATTGTGTGACAGCAGCAATTGCCAGTGCAAGTCAAGACAGGGCACGGCTTGCGTATCAGTAGGCACCAGTAGGAGAACATGCGCTGACAGAACAAGGGAACAGCCCAGTGGACAGCCTGATCCAAGCCATTGACTGGGTACCTCTCCCTGTGCAGCTACTGTACTCAATGTGATTGTGCACTGCTTGTTGCCAGAGTGTGCCACAGCATTGCCTAGGTGCCAGGATGTGGTGATGGTTCCTTGAAAGTCAGGTGTTTGTGCCTGTGAAAGGATGCACATGATTGGTGCTTGTGGGTCATGCCCTGCTCTGATTTTTGGCTGTGGCCAACATGGAGGTCACTTGGAACAAGCAACAAGCAACAAGCCGAACCCACCAGGTACCCGGTCTGATTTCGATGTCAGGTTTTCCCGATGGCTTGTTTGTATGGTGGGTTTGGTAATATGCAACTGATGGTGAGTTGGGTTGTTAACGAGCTGGTTAACAAGAAATAAAGAGGATCAGTTAGGAACGCACTGTTTCCTGGTGAACAAAGCAAGGAAGTTGTGGCGAGGTTACTTGATGTTGAAACGACAATCTTGCTCGATTCAACTGTACATCTCACCATAGCCTACATCTTTCTGTTGTTTATAAGATTCTGCCTACCCGGTATTTCTTGAACAGTGACTTTGGCACCCTTATTCATGTACCGCCGGAAGTTTATCTACAGCTACAACAAGCAATTAAGAAGGAAAATGGCACTTTGGTGTTTATTATAAGAAGACTAAGTATAGGAACAGAGCAAGAGGTAATTTCATTCAAACATAAAAACTTCTTACAGGAATCAACAGGATACATGCAGGAAGAATGTTTACCCTGCCTGGATATTGACAGCCATTTAGGACTGGAATGAAGAGGAAATTCTTTGCCAAGTGAGTGGTAAATCTTTGGAAATCCCCCCACCATTGGGCTGTGGAGATTCTGCCACCCTGGAAACTGAGATCGATACATTTTTAAATATTAAACATATCAAGGGGTACAGGTGGGGATAGTGTAGGAGCATTGTGTTGAGGTAGAAGATCTACCATGATCTCATTGAATAATGTCAGATGTCACACAACACCAGGTTATAGTCCAACAGGTTTATTTGAAATCACAAGCTTCCAAATCAGGTGAAGTAATTGAATAGCAGAGCAGACTCAAAGGTCTGAATAGTTTACTCCTGCTTCTATTTCTTATGTTTTTATGCTCTAAGCACCAGGTTTTAGATGGACATTCTAGAGAAGACAGGGATTGTACTCAACCATGCCATTTTCAACCAGAACCACAGGGTTCTGATTATTGTTATAATTGAGCCTCCATGTCAGTGTCAGTATTCTGGTAAATATATGCTCAGGAAACAAATAAATCTTTAAGGCATTCACTTGATTCCTCACCGAGAACCAATCCATGTATTTTATGTTTCGATTCAGCTCTAGAAATGAGTGAGGCCTAATTTTGATTTGTTGAAGTATATCACATTTAAACAGTTCAAATTGACTTTGATGTCAGTGACCCTCAAGCCAGAAATCCAAAAAGTACTTAATAAATGAATTAACTATTTCTTTCCAAATCTTCAAGGAAAAGGTCCAGCAGAGCAACTTTTGGGTGATTATCACTTCAATGCAAGGTATGTTGGCTTGCAAGTTGGTGTTGCTGTTGGAACATCTTTCCTGCCAGTGGTGCCCTCCGTGGTTGTCCAATTCTCTGAAGCGTAGAGGAGAACAGGGATCACTGTTGCTTGGTAAACTATAACCTTAGTCTTGGATTTCAGATCATCAGATAGTCTTGTCCTCAGATGCCATAAGGCTGAGCAGATACATTGAAGGCATTGACGAGTGCTATCTACTACAGGGAGGATCATTGCAATGATCCCCGTGAGCCACATCAAGGAAGTCCTGCAGTGTCACTGAGCAGTTTTGTCCACCAGGGGACACTAAAGACATGACCTTCAAAGCAACAAACTCAAGAGAAAGTGCATGAAACTGTGCTGTACATGGCCTCTCTTGACCTAGGTTGAATTATGTTTTCCGATGGAGTTGGGAATGCGAAAGCATGTGCAATTTGACAACTGTGTTCCTGAGGGTGTCACAACTGCTGAGGTCCCCACTAGATTGATAATATTTTAAAAGAAATTTAAGCTTCCAGTTAATAGTTGAAAAAGGTGACACAAGAAGACTTCATGTTTTTAAATATTTATTGCAACAAATGACTAAAGACACTGCACTGTTTTCACAGCAATTTATACGTTGCTTGTTTTAGCCTTACCACACAATACACCCTCCACAGAATTACAGTCCTTCAGCAAACAAACAGCCCACATTTGGCTCCAGCTTCCAATAGGATCATACTTCCTGTTTCACTGGTTAGTAACTTTGAATAACCAGCTTCAAGCACTTCCCTCAGTTTTGGAGAATTTCCTAAATCTCATCAGGAAAGCCCGCTCCAAGATTCTTCCTCTCCCTTGGCCACCTCAGGACAAATCTCCTGGATTAGTTGGATTGCTACAGAATATGTCTCTTTCCCTCCCAATCTGACTTTAGCAGTTGACAAAGAACCTGCGACCCCTTCGCTTTGCTGACCATGCCAACATCTGTTCTTTTCCTTGTCGTTTTCTCTTCTGCTCCGAGCTTGGAGACAGCAAGACTGTTTCTTGTTCACCCAGGTATCCTCACACTTAGTTTTTTAGGAGTGAGAACTTTGTAGCATACTCAGCATATCCCTTGACTTAGCCAGACTTGTTGTCAGATACGGTTCATACTATTCATGTAATTCACTTCACTTTAACCTAATCTTAAAGAGACAGTCCCAAACATAATAATCTTATAAACCTTATTGTTACAACATTAGATCCTGTTGCTTCTGTAACTTGACATGATTTTCAAAAGGAGGAACTCTTCATCTCTGCAGCGTGACAGTTCTTTCCAAAGTCTCATTTAGGTTCAGAGCTGTATTCTAAATGTAACATCAATGAGTGAGTGAATACCAGGTAATGTTTTTAAAAAATTGAATAACTATTGTTGACACCAATATAAGCATTATATCAGCCTAGGACATGTCTGCAGGATCTCCTTGTGATCACGTCCTAGGATCAAACATCTCCAGCTTCTGCAAGAATAGCCTTCCTTCCATCATAAGGTCACACATTCTGATCATTATCAATCGTGGTAATTAAAACATTTGTAATTTGATCCATTTCCTTCTGATTTGAAAAATAAATTAAAATTCAAATGAGAAAATATATGGACTGAATTTACACCACATTTCCACTACATCGCTCCTGCTGTGATGCCCATTTTTTCAGCTCTGCAAATTTGGTCCAATTCTATTCATGCTGGTTCTTCCCTATAATAAGTGAACTTATGAGCAATGCTAGATGAGTGCAAGCCTTTCTTTCTTTCATTTGTTGAATAATGTGTTGAGTGATGATTTGCAATTATTAAATGGGACAACAAAATGACATATCATGTATACAAGTATCTTGCACTGACTAGGTCTTATGGAGGTGGTACTATTTGAGGGCAATGTAAGTTTTTTTTAGTGCTGAATTAGAAGTGAAGACTGTCAGATAAGTTCTCCTGAAGTGCCTGCACTGCTGCTATAGACTTGAATACAAGTTGCCCATGTCAATTAGTAAATGTTACATTGATCTCAGTATCTAGTAGAGATCAAAGATCAAAACAAAGATCTACATGTAAAGTTGCATTCATTTCGTTACAGAGCTGGGTATTATTTCTGATATATACCTATATATTAGAATTGTCCTCTGCATTTATTGCTGATTTTATGGCAATTGATGTGAAGCATTGCTTCATTTGGCTGAATTGATACCAACAATATCATTTGCATTCATTTCTGCTGGGTGATTGCAGTGTGCAGCTGGAATTCTGATGATTACAGGGATTAGAGTAATATCCTTGCAAGAGCAGTGGAGAGGCATGTCCTCTTTGACATCAAAATTGAAAACAGTAGAAACATTCAAGATTCAGAGCATCAAAGCAATAGATTTTGTGTTAGATTGGACTTTGTCATTCCTTGTTAAACTCAAAATGGTGCACTCAATATTTTGATTAGAGAGTAGTTATAGATGAAATAAATTAGGAATCATGAAGTGGCATATAGTGAAATATAAAGCACAAGACTGTTGGAGATTTAATTATGAATCCGAAATCTGATATAGCTGACTAGTGGCTTAAGAAATACCAGACTGTGGCTACCAACACATGAATGTTGACCTCAGTGCTCCTAGTATCAAATGTTGGTGGTGTCTAATACAATCAGTGCTCTGTGTAAACTCCCAAGATATATAGGAGGTGGGTGGGACATCAGTGGTGTCTTCTGCCTTCTTAAACTTACTTAGACTTAGTTCCTCTAATCTCATGCAGACAAATTGGCAGCAGGACTCCAACTTTGGTCCCAATCCATCACAACCCTTTTAGCTGAATATCTTTAGGTGCTGTCCTCCTCTTGAAGATCCTCCATTCATGCATTTTGCCAAGCCACCCCTCAACTTGTATTTCCATTTGGTGGTGGCAATTCAACTGCCACTCTGTCCTGCCATGCTCAGTGTTCTCTGTAGCATCTCTGACTAATCGGCTTTAGCCACTTTTCATTGGTGATATTTTCTCACTTTGGAAATGCATGATATGGTTAAGCAGAGTCAGCGTGGTTTCATGAAAGGGATATCATGCCTGACAAATTTACTAGAATTCTGTGAGGAAGCAACAAGCAAGATATATAAAGGTGAAGCAGAGGATATAATATATTTGGATTTTCAGAAGGTATTGGATAAGGTGACACACATTAGGCTCTTTAATAAAATAAAAGCCCATGGTGTTGTAGGTAATGCATTAGTATGGAGAGAGGATTCTCTAACTAATAAAGGACAGAGAGTTGGGATAAGGGGACCTTTCAGGATAGCAACCTGTAACTAGTGATGTGCCACATAGATTAATGCTGGGGCCACAGTTATTTACAATATATATTAATGACTTGGATGAGGGAAGTGAATGTACTGTAGCCAAGTTTGTGGATGGCAAGGGGTGAGGATGAAACAAAGAGTCTGCAGAAGAATATTGACAGGTTAGTGAGAGGGCATAAAGTTGGTAGATGGAATATAAAGTGGGGAAATGTGAGATTCTGCACTTATCAGGGTGAATTAAGAAACTGAAAAGACTTAAAAGGAAAAACAACTGCAGAAAGCTAAAAACAGAGGGATCATGAAAAACTAGTATCCAAGTTCAACGGGTAATAGGGAAGGCAAATGAAATGTTGGCCTTTATTTTGAAGGCAACGGAGTATAAACATAGTGAGGTTCTGCTAAAAATGTACAAGGTACTATTTAGACTACAAATGGAATATTGTGAACAGTTTTGGACTTCTTCTCTTGGGAAAGATATATTGGCTTTGAAGGCAGTCCAGCAAAGGCTCATTGGACTGATGCTGGGTATGGAGGGACTATCTTCTAAGGAGATGTTGAGCAGATTAGGCCTTTGCTAGTTGAAATATAGAAGAATGAGAGGCAACTTTATTGAAACGTTCAAGATTCTTAGAGGACTTCATAGGGTAGATTTAGAGTGGGGTTGTTTTCTTTTGCGGACATAATGTCAGAATAAGTGGCCACATAATTAAAACAGAGATAAGGAGGAATTTCTTCTCTCAGAGGGTTGTGAATCTGTGAAATTCTTTGCCACAGTGAGCTGTCGAGACTGTGTCATTAACGATATGCAAGTCTGAGGTAGACAGATTTTTAATCAGTCGGGGGTGCTAGTATTAGAGGGGAATGGCAGGAAAGTGGAGTTGAGGGTTATCAGATCAGCCACGATCTTTTGAATGGTAGAGCAGACTAAATGGGCTAAATGGCCTACTTCTGCTTCTATGTCTTATGGTCCACGGTGTTCCCACTCCAAAGAGACAGAACATTGAAGATCCAGAACACCAGGCGAATAGGAAAGGTGAGTGCATAACACTTTCAAGTTCCAAGCCCCACGTTCTGATTATGTAGCATTCTCCTGCATAATGTACCTCAGGTCAACACATCTTATAACTCCACTTATTTCTCTCCTTATCAATACCTCATATCCCCAACTACACAGCCAATACTCACAGTCAACCTGTTACTGGACCATGCCACTTCTCCTTCTTTTCTTTGCTCATTTTTTTTTCTTTATTTTTTCATGGGATGTGGGCATTGTTGGCTAGGCAGCACTTTTTGCCCATCCCTAATTGCCCAGACGGCAGTTAAAAGTCAACCACATTGCTGTGGATCTGGAGTCACATGTAGGCCAGACCAGGTAAGAATGGCAGTTTCCTTCCCTGAAGGACATTAGTGAACCAGATGTGTTTTTCCAACAATCGACAATGGATTCATGGTAATCATTAGACTCTTAACTCCAGGTATTCATTGAATCCAAATTCCACCATCTGCTATGGCGGGATTCGAACTCAGGTTCCCAGAGCATTGTCTGGGCCTCTGGATTAACCATCCAGCAATAATACTACTAGGCCATCACCATTATGAACTTTCACGCCTCGTCGTTTTCTGTTTTTGTGGCAGAGGAGACCACATAAACTCAGGGAGCGTCAAAGATTCAAAGATATGGAAACATCATCAGCCACTAGTATTGTGTGTCCACTTGAACTAGGGAAGAGGATGACTTGTCTGTATGAGTCTCCAGATATCAGCAATGACGTGACTCAAGAGCCTGAGCCTCCTGCGGCAATGTTGCTCTGACACAATGAGATAGTTGTTCCTCTGCCTCTGTGGCAGCTTGCCTCCTTCCAGCGGGATTTCATGAGCAACGTACTTGCGGAGAAGGCAACTGATCAGCTGCTGGAATTGCTGTTGCTGCTACTGAAGCTGTTGGCAGTGATTTTGCCCCTGCTGTTTCACCTCAGCTTAGAAGGCAGGTGGAGCTGCATAAACTGCTTTCATACCTTGGTGAAGACTGGCAGCAGGGAAGCGCAGTTGAAGGCCAGTGAAGTGCTCCGCAGTGAAGTGCCTTTCAAGAATTTGACAATCACTTGTGAAGCTACAGAAACACTCTCTGTGAGAAGAGATACTCTGAATGGCAAAGTCTCGATGGTCATACCTGGAGCAATTCAATGCAACTGATCAAAGACGTCCTTACTTGTCAGTTTCACGGAAGAAAGTTTGCCTGTTGTGCAGTTGGTAATCTTTTTGAATTTCTGACACATCACAAAACAAGCCCTGTGGCTGGGAAATCCAGGAATTGGCATTAAAGTAGGTCTTAACTGCCTTCATAACTACTTTAACTACTTTGTAATTGCTTAACAACAGGAACTCTGAGCTCACTTGAACAGTAGGGGAGAGCTGAAAAAAAAAGGCATAAATTTGTGTTCCTAATCCAATGTCAATTTCTCACATCTCCTGCATCCAGAACCTTCCTCCATTCGACTGGGAATATTCTGCCCAAAGAAAGCAGCTTCTCTTTTTCTCTCCCTCGTTTCTGGCGTCCTTTCATTCCTACACTCCTGTTTGTCAAGAGATGCTCCTGGGGTTAAGAAAATCCACTGACATGAGCTCGGCATGTTAGAGATTATTAGACTGGATCTCTTTAATTGCCTTTCTGTGGAATACCTATAAGCAGTCACATTACATCACTATATTCTTGTTCAAAGTATAATGAATCCTATTGGTGACCTAAAGGATAATAGATCATTATCGTCTGAGCAGCAACATGAAAGATTTATATATCACTAAGCCTATTTTAGTGCATTAACATCTAAAGTTTCTGCAGTGTTGAAATCACATTATAACCAAACAGAACAACTACTTTAATTTTTAGAAATAGCTTGGTGTACATTTGTGAATGAACCTATTACTGCTGTAGCAAAGATCAGAAAATGGAGGCAGCAGAAACAACAAAGTGATACATTCAACATCAGTGATGCATAATTCATAAGCTTTCACACAGCAAATAGCGATTTGGCATCCAGTTCCACACTAAGATTTGTACGGAAAGTACTGCTGTAGCAAAGACACCCTATGGTTTGCAAACCATTCTGCAGAGAATTTAAGAGCAATTACTGAATTGTGGATGAATTTGTATCATTGAAGCTCCTTAATAGAAATAGTTCCCTCACTACTGACTGTAAATAAGCTAAACCAGCATAGTATCCATGTTTTCTTATTGAAGGACTAATACCACTTCCAGCACTATATTATTGCTTTGCCTCTGCACAACCAGAAGACATCTATGAATATTTATAGTACATAGAACAGTACAGGCCCTTCAGCCCATGATGTTGTGCTGACCGATTATCCTACTAAGATCAAACTACCCTTCATATCCTACATTTTACTTTTCTCCATATGCCTATCCAAGACTCGCTTAAAAGTCTCTAAAGCACTGACTCCACTACCACTGCTGGCAGCGCATTCCACACACCCACCACGCTTTGTGTAAAGAACCTACCTCTGACATCTCCCCTATACCTTCCTCCAATCACCTTAAAATTATGTCCCCTCGTAATAGTCATTTCCATCCTGGGAAAAATCTCTGACTATCCACTCTATCTATGCCTGTCATCATCTTGTACACCTCTATCACTAACCTTATTTTCATCACACAGCATTGAATGTGACATTTCTAGCTCCGATTTGGAGAACTGCCTGCTTTGAAACTCTGCAAAAATACTGACCAACAAATTTAACGTTGTTACAACCATTATATAACTTGACCAACCACTTTATGATTGTCCCACCATTTCCATGTCAATGTTCAAAGTCTGTCCCTGAAGTACTACTGCATAGGGAGAGGAACAGTATGTTCCTTGGCAGCAGAAACCCAATTTTCCTGTTGAGCTCCAGCTCAATAAGAACCTTTAGTACAAAATTAGGAACCAATTGTTAATTGAGAGACAACAGTAGAAGAACATAAATCTCCATTATTCTCTGTGTAGGAATATGGGTTGGAGTTATGTTTTATGGTTGAAGTGTAAGTTACCTACTAAGGTACTGATTAGTTCATGGTGCTTTTACTTCTTCACTTACAGTAAATACCTTAACATTTGAAATCATGTCATATCATCTTTTCAGTAATTAACTGGAAGTCTGATTATTTTTAAAGTTATTGGTCTGTATAGGACCGTAACATACTTACGCTCAAAATGGAGTAGATGCTATCTCAATTTAAGGGATATTAATCCAAGACAGAGCTAGGAGACAGATTAGCCATGATGCCCTTCAACAGCAGACTAAGCTTGAGAGGCTGAAAAGTCTACACCATTTCTATGGCAGGTCTGGTATGACAAGGCTGGCAGGTTAGAGGGTCTGTTTCTGTGTACGAGAAGTTGGCTCAGTTGTAATTATGTTTTAGGTCCTCAAACCTTAACACCTCAATTCCTTCATTACCTCCATGTCCTATCCATGTCCTACATATCTTCTATGCCCACTCCAGTATCCCCCACCCTTGCCCTTCTATGCCCACATGCATACTCCATATCCAGTCTCCCAATATCCACCATGCACAGAGCCAGTGAAGTCTGGAAAATCTTTGAAATGATCCTGAAAGTGAAAATGTAAGTGAGGCTTTGGAAACTAACTTTAAAGACAACTTCTCAGCTTACAAACTCCTGAAAGTATCAATCAACCACAGTGATTTATATCATCATTGTAAAATTATTTCATTCACTTCATAGACCTTACTCTTTCATAAATCAATACAAAACTAGCTTTGGCTAATTGAATTGCCAGATCGCCTCATTATGAATTCTTAGCTGAACTCCAAGAGTAGCTAATGCATTTAGATCAGCATGAAATGTTGATATAACAGCAGAGGAGAGTGTGATTTTTTTATGACATCACTATTATCTTATAATTAGTAATTCTTTCTTTGAAATGGTTTTTCAATGCCAGTGTGTTTATTTACATTTCAATTTCAAAAGGAACATTGAATGGCTGCTCTACTTTTTGGTTGTCAATTTGGTACTAAAGCTCTCTCCTGATTCATGATATCTCTGAATTGCTGTTAATTATGCTTTCTGACAGAATAGGGCCAACTCCATCAAAATTGCAAAAAGATGGGTCTACTCCTGCAACGGTACTGAAAGGAGCAGAAGTTCTCTGTGTAGGGGATGGCTATCTGCACTGGCCAAAAATGCCATGAATGGGAATTGATTTGGAATCCCAGAACCTGGACTTACCCATGATTTTTAAAGCCTTATTCCAACAAACAGTGGCATGAGAATTTGGACTTATGTGTGAATATTAATGAACTTGACATATGGTTTTCCATTGGCAGAGAGAATGAAGTGTGTTGACTTCAATGCCATTTTTCTGATCTAAGCTTTAGTCAAGTGAAATTCTAACATGATCTGAACAATATCCAGCTTGGGCTGACAAGTGGCAAGTAACATTCATGCTGCACAAATGCCAGGCTATGACCAGCAACAATAAGAGACAATCTATCCACCGAAACTTGACATTGAATAGTGTTACCATCACTGAATCCTCTACTATCAACAGCCTAGGGGTTATCATTGACCAGAAACTCAACTGGACTCACAAAATAAACACAATAGCTACAAGAGAAGGTCAGAGGCTAGGAATACTGTGGAATGTAATTCATCTCCAGACTCCCCAAAGCCTGTTCACCATCTACAAGGGTAAGGTTAGGAGTGTGATGGAACACTCCCCACTTGCCTGGATAAGTACAGCTCCAACAACGCTCAAGAAGCTTGGAACCATCTCAGACAAAGCAGTCCGTTTGATTGGCACTACATCTACAAGGATCCACTCCCTCCACCATCAATGCTCAACAGCAGCAGTGCCTACTATCTACAAGATGCACAGCAGAAATTCACCAAAGATGCTCAGACTGCACCTTCCAAACCCACTGCCATTTCCATCTAGAAGGACAAGGGCAGCAGATGCATGGGAACATTACTACCTTCAAATTTCCCTCCAAGACCCTCGCCATCCCGACTTGGAAATATGTCACCATTCCATTACTCTCACTGGCTCAAAATCCTGGACTTCACTCCCTAATAGCATTTTGAGTCAACCCACAGCAAGTGGGCTGCAGTGGTTCAAGAGGCAGCTCACCATCACTTTCTCAAGGGTAACTAGGGATGGGCAATAATGCTGGCCAGTCAGCAACACCTATATCCCATAGATGAATCAAAAAAAATTATGAGAGCAGCATCTTACATTTTTAGATCATAACAATGTTTCCTATAAATCTGAAGAATGCCTTCAGGAGTCTTTTACTTTTCTCGAAAAGCTTATAACTTCTGTCAATTTATAAATAAATATTAAAAATAATAATTGAGAAAGTTATTTGCCAGTACTGGGACTATATTAGTTTTATAAATAAATTATTATAAATTTATTGTTAACTTGTTCTGTTCTGTTAATGGCCATCATTAGAAAGAGTTGCAAGTTAACAAGTCTAAAACATGTTTCCTTAATGTGACTGTAGTGTTTTGGGCTTTGCTGCATTACCTGACTTTAAATTGTGTTACTTATCATATTTCATATAATGTTAAATGCAGCTTTTATGATTCCCAATAACCCAGCAGACACATTGATGCTGTAGGAACTTGCATTGCTAATTAGGAACAGAGAAGTAGTTGTTTCGTGTATTGCTAATTACGAGCAAAGAAACATTCATTTTGCGCTTCTGAAGCATTTAATGTCATTGTACCAAGATTGTTTATGTCATTATAATTGCTAAGGATCAACACATTCAATGGGAGCAATTTTTACTTCTCCCCTCTATGGATACATAGTGAACAGAGATTTTGAGATTGATGCCTCAGTACATCACAGGTGAAATGCCACTACCATTCCTGCTTATTATCAGCAATATTCACATTAAGGAGGAAAGACATCAGCAGAAATCTTGCTATTCTTTTATTTATTCATGGGATGTGAATCTCACAGGATTTATAGCTCAATCCAAATTGTCTGGAAAAAGTGGTTCTCAGCTGCCTTCTTGAACTTCTGTAGTCTTTGGGATGTAGTGACAACCACAGTGCTATTAGGAAGGGAGTTTAAAGGCCACCTCCAAAGGAAAGTGAACTTATTATATGACTTTTACTACTGCTACAGCTGACTACCTTCTTCAAAGAAATACTGCCACAAAGTTTCCAGATTGACAGATGATGCGGTAGAGTTTGTTGCGGGTGAAGTGATCTGTAAGAAGCATAGGGAAGAAAGTTCTTACCAAATTAAATGGCATGAATTTTCCAAAGTCATGGAGCAAGTGAATGTCCAAAATGTTGTTCACAGGATTTTGTATCAATGATGGAAAAAGAATCAATGATTTGACAAGAACAGCAAGGTAAGATCCCAACTCACATTTACCTTATTTTTTTCACAGTCCTGCATTTTCTTTTGTGCTGATTGCTAGAAATTGTCATCTGTATCTCTACAGCTGGACTGGGACATCAGCTCCCCCCTCTAGGAAGCTGAGTCTTGAGTTGTTGTACTCCTCCACCTTGTCTCCTGCCCATTTCTGCTCTGAGAATTATCAATTGCAAGCCCTTCAAAATTTGATTTTCCAAGGCAGGTGTTTTCATAGTTGGTATTTGCAAGATTTGAATGAATGAATTGTCTTCACTTTCCTCAGTTTTTGCTGGGCTTTAGCCTTGCTATGGAGACCAAAGAGGGCTGAATGACAAATATCAGCAGTAACAAATGAGATATATCTCTATGCAGCATCATGTTGCCTTGATGTAATTCAAAGTGACAGGAATGCGATAATGGTCAGACACCTTGTGTAACCTACTCTCCAGCCTCATCATGTCCCATACCCTTGCTCACACTTCAGTGCCAATGTCATGTACAGTGGCATATTCCATTGGTACGAAACAACCTGAGTAGATAATTTGAGTCAATTTCCTTCTGTCATGAACAACCTTATTTTGTGAGAATAGTGTTTGCCAAATATAAAAACTGTTGAAATGTTGATATATCTTAGCATAGCTTACGGGTGAGAGTAAAAGGCTTCACTGTGGGGCAGACACCAATATAGTTAGCTAAGGATAAGTTACTAAAAATAGGCACTGAAGATATTTTTAGTTGACATGGTCATAGATGTTACTACACACCTCCGGAAACCAGGACCTCTGGTTCCGAGGTCGGGACACGGCCACAGTGCCACAAGATCCCCTCAAACATTAAGCAAACTGTAATGTTCAAATTTTTTGAGATGTTTTACACACCTCTGAAGTAGGTTGGGCCTGATCCCAAGCTCAGGGATAAGAATGTAATCACTGTGCCACCAGACCCCTCAAAACAATCACTAAAGATATTTTTAATCCATAACCCTACCTATTCAGAGATGTTATTACATGCCTCTCAAGCAGGTGAGGCTTGAACCCAGGAGTCTTAGTACAGGGCTAGGAATACTAACACTGCATCACAAAACCGCTATTAAACAGGCACTGAATTTTTTCAAGCTTATTTTTTATTTAACCTATTTTTCCAATCAATCTCTCCAGAGATGTTGTGACACACCTCTGGAGTAGGTGGGACTTGTAACTGGGCCTCCTAGTCCATAGAACATAGAACATTACAGCGCAGTACAGGCCCTTCAGCCCTCGATGTTGCGCCGACCTGTGAAACCAATCTGAAGCCCATCTAACCTAAACTATTCCATTATCATCCATATGTTTATCCAATGACCATTTAAATGCCCTTAAAGTGGGCGAGTCTACTATTTTTGCAGACAGGGCATTCCACGCCCTTACTACTCTCTGAGTAAAGAACCTACCTCTGACATCTGTCCTATATCTATCACCCCTCAATTTAAAGCTATGTCCCCTCATGCAAGCCATCACCATCCGAGGAAAAAGGCTCCCACTGTCCACCCTATCTAATCCTCTGATCATCTTATATGTCTCTATCAAGTCACCTCTTAACCTTCTTCTCTCTAACGAAAACAGCCTCAAAACCCTCAGCCTTTCCTCATAAGACCTTCCCTCCATACCAGGCAACATCCTGGTAAATCTCCTCTGCACCCATTCCAATGCTTCCACATCCTTCCTATAATGCGGTGACCAGAACTGTACGCAATACTCCAAGTGCGGCCGCACCAGAGTTTTGTACAGCTGCAACATGACCTCATGGCTCCGAAACTCAATCCCTCTACCAATAAAACCTAACATACTGTACGCCTTCTTAACAACGCTATCAACCTGGGTGGCAACTTTCAGTGATCTATGCACATGGACACCGAGATCTTTCTGCTCATCCACACTACCAAGAATCTTACCATTAGCCCAGTACTCTGTATTCCTGTTACTCCTTCCAAAGTGAATCACCTCACACTTTTCCACATTAAACTCCATTTGCCACCTCTCAGCCCAGCTCTGCAGCTTATCTATGTCCCTCTGTAACCTACAACATCCTTCTGCACTATCCACAACTCCACCGACTTTGGTGTCATCCGCAAAGTCCAGGAGTAGGAACACTACCGCTGTGACACAAGACAGCACTAAAACAGGCATTATTTTATTTTTTAATCATCCTATTCAAAGACATTATTACACAACTCTGGAGCAGGTAAGACTTGAACAGAAGTCTCTCAGTCCAGGGGTAGGGACTTGAAACCTAGCCTCCTGATTCAGGGGTGGGGACACTACAACGTGCCACAAGAGCCCCAAACAAGTCCTAACCTATTTTCTAATCAACCTGTTCAGAGATGTAATAACACACCTCTCGAGCAGGTGAGACTTGAATTCCAGCCTCTCTTCCATAAGCAGAGACACTACCACTGTACCACAAGAGCCTTTCAAACATGGACTAAATCTAATAAGGTACAGTTGTTTGAAAGCCTGGTCTTAGTGTGCCATGTTGATCTTAAGTGCTCATTATCATAATTTGAATGGGCCTAGAGTTATTAAAACAGAGACACTTACAGCTTCTGTACTCTAGACCTGATTGGATGCAATTTTTTTTTGTGGAGCAGTATATGTTAGTTCTGCTCATCCACTTCTGTTGGAAAGTATGGACTGGTCTGGCTGACACACAGCATTCGGTCCCATGCACCACAGAGAATGAACATGAGAATGCATAAGACTGAATGCAAGAGGATGTCCTGGTGGAGAAGGTCCAAAGGAGAGGGACATTCTGTATCTGCAAAAGTAAAGGAGAAAATCTCATCTTCCTTTTCCTCTTCCTTCTGTCCCTCTTTCCTTTAGGTGTTCTTCTCAGTCTGATCTCCTGCTCCTATCATTCATCCAGACAAAGGGGGATTGTCTAGCAACCTGCTGCTGGCCAAGCATCCCCTTTTCTCCTGGTGACTTCTATAATGTACTGTGGCAAGCTTCACACTATTTAGGTGAAATACTCAGAGAGTTTCCAGATTAAATATCAATATGTCGGCGAACTCTTAATAAACTCTCCCAGGAATTCTTCCAAAGTCCACTTCAAAATTCCAACAGTAAATGAGCTGCAAAAGATAATATAGCACTGGTTAAAATACTGCATAAAATCTTGTTTACTTGAACCTGGGCTTTCTAGCCTAGAGACAGACACAACCATTGCAACACAAGAGTCCTTTCCACAAATCCTCTATCATCTCTTGAATGTGCATTAGAAAACATTTAAGTGGAAAAAATGACTCACTGGGAGGCAGATGCTACTGTGAAATTACCAAGAATATGTCTTTCTGAGAAACAGACTGAACTGAAGTTTCAGTTTTAGAACCCATCGTGGTCACCACGGGTGTTACTGTATCTGGCAAAATTGCCCCACAATACCTGTATCTAGTGAGATTAAAGTCAAGAGCTCCAGTTGTTATTTTATTGTTTCTATCTTGAATCACCTCAATAAGGAAACCCAGTAAGAACATTTGAAGGTAAAGGTTCACAAATTAAAAAGTAATCAGGGAATAAGAGTGTGTTAATGGATTTTTAGGCATTCAGTAGTAAGATAATTTGAATAAATTAAGTTCATTAATGAATAAATAAATTAAGAGAGTACTGCAGCAATAACTAGTACAATTAGGAATGATGGATGATAAATGGATTATTCTAAATCAATTCTTAATCTAGAAGATTGAAATCAAATCTCTGTTAAATCACTTTACTGAATAGTTGCAATTTTTCCTATGATGTATTTGTGAAATTAAATGCCTAACTGGGCGTTTGTATTGATAGTGAATCTCTAGAAAGTAACTCATTAGTCATAATCAAACAATATCAAGTTTCCCAGGAACAGTACACATGGGCAATGAAATTCAGTTCTGGTGTATTCAATTGTTTTGAGTTACAGGTATTGTTTCACTTCTGAAATGGAGCCCTCAGCAAGTGTGCACACTCCTGGTCAGACATCATTTTGGTGAAGGCATTAACATTGGAAGGAAGAGGAAGAGGAAGATGAGATTTTCTCCTTTATTTTTGCAGATACAGAATGTCCCTCTCCTTTGGACCTTCTCCACCAGGACGTCCTCTTGCATTCAGTCTTATGCATTCTCATGTTCTACTACAAGTTATTCATAGCTGGCAGATGGTGTCATCAATCAGTGCTGATTTGATGGTGACACTGCCATTTTGGAGCTCAATGGTCCATATAATGTTGTGTCTTTAATACATGTTCAGCATTAGGTTGGATCTTAAACAATGATGAGACAGAGTACAGGAAAGAGACAGCTTATTAGCATGGTGTAAAGACAACAATCTCCCCCTCAATGCCAGCAAAACAAAGGAGCTGGTCATCAACTTCAGGAAGTAGAGTGGAGGACATGCCCCTGACTGTATCAATGGTGCTGAGGTGGAGATGGTTGAGAGCTCCATGTTCCTAGGAGTAAAGATCACCAACAATCTAGCCTGATCCATCCATGTCGGCGCTATATTCAAGAAAGAACACCAATGCCTCTACCTCCTCAAAAGGTGAAGGAAATACGGCATCTCCACAATGACTCTTACCACGTTTTATAGATGCACCACAGAAAACATCCTAACCAGATGCATCACAGATTGGTATGGCAAAAGCTCTGCTCAAAACTGCAAGAAATTACAGAGAGTTGTGAATGCAGCCAAGTCCATCACACAAACCTTCCATCCATTGACTCCGGCTATACTTTCAACTGCCTCAGATAAACAGCCAATGTAATCAAAGACCCCTCCCACCCCAGACATTTTCTTTTCTACCATCTTCCATCAGACAGAAGATACAAAAATTTGAAAACACGTACCAACAGGTTCAAGAATAGCTTCTTCTCTGCTGTTATCAGACTTTTGAACAGATCTTTCATATGTTAGTTAATTTTTCTCTACATTTTCTCTGTAGCTGGAACACTATGTTCTGCATTCTGCTCTATCACCCTCATGCACTTAGTAAGGTATGATTTGCCTGTATAGAATGCAAAACAATACTTTTCACTGTATCTCGGTTGATGACAATAATAATAAATTAAAGCAAATAGGTACGATCTGTGTCAATAATTTCTAATTAAGGGAACCATCAATTCTTCACAGCCTAGTTGGTGATTCATTTCAACTGGCTTTCACTTTGATTGGGGAAGTGTATGGTAATTTCCAGAGTTATTCAAAATGCTAGTGCGTACACGGAGAAGTGTGATATCTGCAGAAGGATATTATCTTGACTTCCATGATTTAGCACAGACCACTTGCTCTCAGACATAATCTCCCTTGGAATACAGGATGAGAATGCACAGAGCTAAAAAAGAACAGGACATGCTGCTGGAAGGAGGCGGTGGAGGAGAAGCCTGGAGAGAAGGACTCTTGAGTAGGATGCCTTATTTGCCAAGAATGTTCAGGGAGCAATTCTCTCATTTTAATCTGAGTGAGAAAGAGAGGTCAGAGTTTCCTTTTTGCAGTGAAGTTTCTGATGATGAGCCTGAAAGCTGCAGAAAACTTCCTTTTACCTAACACCACAACCCCACACCCCCACCACTGAACCCTAAGAACAAAGATCCCATTACTCAAGTCTCTCTTTTTCCAAGGCAAGTTCAGTGAGCCAGGAAACATCAAACTCAAAATTCACCCTACTCAGAGATGAAAATCCAGACCTGTATGTGAACATTCAGTTGTCCTACAGGGGGAAGGAATTGTACATCCTGAACATTCAGGTGTATGTTAACTAGATGAAACAAATAATGCAGGCCAATGCCATGCCTGAGATATCCTGGAGCAATTGAAGGGTTGAATAGCCTATTCCTACTCCTATTTTTGTTCAATCCTATTTTTTGTTTCTATTCTCTTTTTTTTAAACTCATGAACAGATTAAGGCATCATTGTCTAGGCCAGCATTTATTGTCCATTCCCATTTGCCCAGGCAGCAGTTAAGAGTCAACCATATTGGTGCAGATCTGGAGTTACACGTAGGCCAGAACAGGTAAGAATGGCAGTTTCCTTCCCTTAAGGACATTAGTGAACCAGACAGGTTTTTCCAAGAATTTGTAACAGATTTTTAGTCATCATCAGACTCTTAATTCTGGATTTTTATCAAATTCAAATTCCACGATCTGCTATTGTCCGATTTGAACCTGGATCCCCAGAACATTAGCTGGGTCTCTGGATTAACAGTCCAGTGATAATACCACTAGGCTGTCA
Organism: Rhincodon typus; assembly: GCF_021869965.1. Taxonomy (NCBI): domain Eukaryota; kingdom Metazoa; phylum Chordata; class Chondrichthyes; order Orectolobiformes; family Rhincodontidae; genus Rhincodon; species Rhincodon typus. Next base: position 65,781,063 of record NC_063336.1, on the reverse strand, counting down.
CCTCCCCATACTAATCACAATACTTTAATTCTGCACAGTCCGCAGTATTGTCCACATTTGACCCATAATTTCAAACAAGATGGTGGTTACTAGGTGTGAAGGGCTCATGATCCCAGAGTGCAATCCCAGCATAAATAGGCAACATGTATGTAGCGAATGTTATGCAACAACAGAATGAGGTGTACAAAGGTGATTTGAAGCCATGAATGTTAGGTATAACTCAATGATTGATGGAGATTGTTGTTAGGTTGGGTAATGTCAACTACCTGTTAGATAAAGTAACACTGTATATCAGCCACTTCATGCAGGCTCTGCAGCAGCAAATACAGGGAAGAAATATTTGGCTGTATGTCAGTTATATTTTCTTCAGATATCATCAGTTGACAGAAATAGCATGTGTGATGAAAGCTGGCAAAAATATAGTTTAAGATGCACTTGGTGCAGAAACAGTGAAAATATAAGGAGGACTATTTGTCTAAGAGGTGAAGACTAATTATAAGAAGGTCACCTCAATGGGATTCTCTCAAAAGTCTCTTGTGACTGGGATCAATGAACTTCCTCAATGTATTGGAAGCCATTTTCTCAATGAAGCTCAGTTCTTATTCTCCAGGTGGTCTATATTGATACCTTATAATAAGGAAAATTTAGGAAGGTGTATTTTCCATGGAAACAGCAGCAGTGGCAGTGGAAAACTCAGGGACGCATCCATCTCTGAAAGCCACAACTGGAGTTTATGACCTGAGGTCATGGTTCTCATAACGAGTGATGCTTAAACTATAAGAGCTGCTGAGCAATCGAATATGACAGTAGCTCTCCAGTTTTCATAGTTGTACCTAGAGCAGTGACTACTGCTGGTATTACAGCTGGTTGGAAGAAGCACCATGGAAGAGGCCAGACTTCAAGGTAGGTGGACCAGCAATACGGTAGACCAAAGCCAGAATGAAGGGTGGGATAAGTGAACAGGAGATGGGGTGGGAGGTGAGAAAATATGGCAGCCCTTTTTGTCAGGGAGATCCAAACAGGGTGGACTGCCAAAATGCAAGGTCTAATTTAAGGATCCTTTGAAGCACCACAATCGGCATAAGGGTGGGCAAGTCCCATGTCATCAACACAAATTAAGTACCAGTGGAGGCAGATAAGTGGGAGCTATGGTACTGCTCTCATCTCACCGAGTTTTACACCAGGCACTCTGCCCCTGCATACTACACACTCCATGTCCCCAACCACCACCACCACACCAGCCAACTCATTCTCAGCGTTTAATAGTGTGCAGGCAGTGTGCCAGAAACTATTCTGATGGCTGTTTAGGTCCAACAATGAAATTAGCCTTTCTTTGCTAGGGGGCTGTTGGAGAGATTCTGATTCCCAGTTCCATGTTTATGGATGTCGATCAACAATATTATCAGCATGGCCAAAATACTTCTCCAATTGAATAACCTACTAGTATTAACTTGGGCTCAAACATCAGAAATAGCCACTAGTGTGTACCAGTGAACATTTGATATCTGTGGTACTATTTCCCAGCAAAGTGTCAATGGGTGTCCTTGTGCACCAGTTGCTGAAGGTAAGCATGCAGGTGCAGCAGGTGGTAAAGAAGGTAAATGGTATGTTGGCCTTCATTGTGAGAGGTTTCGAGTACAGAAGCAGGGATGTGTTGTTGCGGTTATACAGGGCCTTGGTGAGGCCACACCTAGAATATTGTGTGCAGTTTAGGTCCCCTTTTCTGAGGAAAGATGCTCTTGCTCTCAAGGGAATGCAGTGAAGGTTTACCAGGCTGATTCTGGGGATGGCGGGACTGACGTATGAGGAGAGATTAACAAGGTTGGGATTGTTTTTGCTGGAGTTCAGACAAATGAGGGGGGATCTCATCGAGACATATAAAATTCTAACAAGATTGGACAGGGTAGCTGCAAGGGGGATGTTCCTGATGGTGGGTGTGTCCAGAACCAGGCATCACAGTTATGAGGATTCGGGATAGTCGACTTAGGATGGAGGTGAGGAGACTTTTCTTCACCCAAAGAGTGGTGAGCTTGTGGAATTCATTACCACAGGAAGTAGTTGATGCCAAAACATTGAATATATTCAAGAGGCAACTAGATATATCACTTGGAGTGAATGGGATCAAAGGTTATGGGCAGAAAACAGGATTAGGCTATTGAGTTGGCTGATCAGCCATGATCGTGAAGAATAGCAGAGCAGGGACAAAGGGCTGAATGGCCTCCTCCTACTGAGATATATAGCTGGTGTAAAAATAATCTAAATATATTGGAGTATTACTTGAATTTACATACATTTAATTCGCAGTGAAATGTTTGTACTCAGGCATTGAATTAATTATCCTTTTTGTTTAGTAGAAATATAATCTTTTGTGATTGATCACTAGATGCAGATTCAGCTTCTGTTAGTTACACTAAATGAGTCACTCAATCTGATGGGAGATGATTTGATATTAACATATCACAAATATGGTGTTTGAATTTTGGAGAAATTCATTGCTGTCCAACTCAAGGTTAAGTTGGTTCTATCGTTAAGTACTTTGCTGAATGGTATCCTAACATTCTACTGTAGTGTAAGACCTGTAGTGCAATAGGTAGCATTCCTGACTCTGGGCCTGAAGCACTGGGTTTGAGATCCACTGTGGTACTTGATGGTGACTGAAGGTGTGTTCATAATGTGGCCAAACAGCTCAATTGTCAACTTGCAAACTCTTTCAACATTCACCAGCGGCAGATGGTATATCAAACAGGGTTCTTGCATTTATGAAGGGGAATCATTGACATTGCAACAAAAGTATCAGAGTTATAGTTTACCAAATATTTTTTTACCCAGTCCTGGAGTATTCTAGTTGTGCATGGGATCCTTATTTCGTGAGAGATTTAAATAAGATTAAACAATCCAAAGACCGCATGACCAGAGACAATATCCTAGTGCCACTGGTACTGCCTGGCCTGCTGTGTTCCTCCACTCCACACATTGTTATCTCTGACTCCAGCATCTGCAGCTCTTGCTATCCTAGTGCCACATCCTTGATTAAATATTTGTAACGGTAATCTCTACAGCTAATAAGAGAAAAAAAGACTGACCATGTTCTGTAAACAAAGGAAGGGACTAGTGGGATTTCACTCAAGTAAGTATCTGGAGCCCTCCAGCAAAACACCAAGTAGCTATCCACACAAACTACATGGCCATTTACTTCCAAGGCAGTGTATAAAGTCTCCCAAGAACAATCCCACAGTGGAACAAATTGAGAAAGGAAATGATTTCCACTTTTCTCGAAAGTTTCAAGAGCAATCTTTAAATTATTTTTATTTAACATTCTCATTGTCAGGCCTAGCAACAATTTCAGAGGTCATGCCTGATTTAGCTAGCACCACTGATATAAATGTTGGTGGAGTATGGATATTAATCTGTAAATCAATTAAACTTAAACAAAAGCAGTAGGTAACTGAGGGACAGTCTCATCGTTAGACCTGCTTGATGTGGAATTATGCTCTTGGCAACAGGCTGCCGATCTGCTTAAAAAGTGGAAACAAATCTAAACATTTGCTTTGTCCATCTTAGCTGTTACTTGACATGCGTGAGGTCTTAAGTCCTATTCTGATTTGTGTCCGGTGTCCTTTACACAGAAACTGATACACAGTTAATTTAAAATTTATCTTGAAGTCAAAGGATTTTAAATGACCATTTTTCAAAAAAAATCAGCTATCAGAGACATTCAGGAAGGCCATTACCCTACATTTCAATTTATTTACAGTTTCTAACTTTGTATTAAATTACAAGGGCATTATTCCTATGAACTGCAGTAAATTAAATTTTGTTGTTCAAAAGAAGGTGGATTCAAATATACTACTGTAAGAAAGAGTGCAAAAGAGTTTGAACTGAGTATAGGAGTTGAAATATCAGGTCGAGGTTGTACGGGACATTGGTGAGGCCTCTTCTGGGATACTGTGTCCACTTCTAGTCGCCCTGTTGTAGGAAGGATATTATTAAGCTGAGAGGATTCAGAAAAGATTTACCACAATGTTGCCAGGAATAGAGAGTTTAAGTTGTAAGGAGGGGCTGGATAGGCTGGGACATTTATCAGTGGAGTGTAGAAGGTTGAGGGGTGACCTTATTGAAGTTTATAAAATCGTGAGGGATATAGATAAGGCGAATGGCAGATGTCTTTCCTAGGCTGAGGGATTTCAAAACTAGGTGACTTTTTTTTAAGTGAGAGGAGAAAAATTTAAAAAAGACATGAGGGGTAAATTTTTTTACACAGAGACTGGTTCATGTGCGGAATGAACTTCCAGAGGAATTGATGGATGAGGGTATATTTGCAATGTTTAAAAGATGATTGGATAAGTTTGTGAATAAGAAAGGTTTAGAGGGATATGGACCGAGTGCAGTTAAGTGAGACTAGTTTAGTTTGGGATTATAGCCAGCATGAACTGATTGGACCCAAGTTTCACGTTGAGATTGGCCTTGGTGGACTTCTCACTCAATTTTGCCATGAATCTCACCATACCCCACATCACTTAGTCTCTTATAAGATTCTCCAGTGAACTCTGTCTTTTTGCTCGTAGTTGTTGCCAGGCCTGCTATGTTTCTCCAGCACTTCCTGTTTTCTGTCATATTTGCACCCTGAAACTGAAGGCAAAAGTTTGGTCTGTTTCTGTCCTGTAATTCTCCAAGACTCAATGACTCTATGACTTAATTCCTGTAGTGGACTTAAAATTTGATTAGCCTGGAAAAGTAATCCAAATGAGAAATTCCTGGAAAGGATCTTCTTACTCAGTCCACGTGTAGTCAGACGCTAATATACTCTTCTGAAAGCTAGTATTGTTCCTACCAAAGCAATCATAAATCATCAAATGTTTCTACCTGCATAAGCTGACAGTGACATTATATTCCACTTGAATATGTTTCATAGAGAGTTCAGTGGAAGCTTCTAATCTCATACGTAGTATTCCCATCCACATTACTTCATAATGAGTTTCCCAGTGACTGAGTTTTGTCAATGTTTATCATTTTCTGGGCATGTGTAATCTAGAGGACTACCTGCTTGCTAATCCACTTATGAACTGACAAACATGACACAGAAGACCATTTAATTTCTTTCCCATTGGATTTAAAGATAGGTTTAGAAACTTCTAGTAGAGTAGACCTTTACTAATGTATTTTTTTAATATGCTTTTGATGTACTAATTATTTGGTTTCTCTTTTTTTGTATATTACCTACCATTTAACAGCAATGCTGTCCCAAAAACATGCCATTTCTGACATGAAACAATTGTGACAAGTTGAGTTAGTGTGGCCTAGGAATCATTTCCCCTCTGATCTGTCCTTTCCATTTAGGGAAAACATCTAGCTTGTTTAGCCATCAACATGGTGTTTAACAGTCAATAGTCCTATTTAATTGGCAACTTGCTACTAACTAGCAAGAAATTCGCTGTGCTGCTTGTCAAGAGCTTAAAAGACGGAATGGAATGCTCCCTGCATCGAGATAGGCCTTGGTGGACTTCTTGCTCAATTTCACCATGAATCTCACCGTAGCTCACATTACTCAGACCCCTAAAGATTCTTCAGTTAACTCTGCCTTTTTGCTCATTGTTGCTGCCAGACCTGCTGTGTTTCTCCAGCACTTCCTGTTTTCTGTCATATTGGAGCCTTGAAACTGAAGAGAAAATTTTGCTCCAATTAGTCCAGAGAGGAGATGTAGTGGAAGAATTATCTCAATCCCCAAGAATCATTTGAATTCAACCAGTCATATTTTTAATAAAAATCACCATATGGCTAAGTTTATCTATCTATAGCTAAAATTAAGGTGCAATGGTGCTTGAAAAACCAAAGAAAAACTGTAGACTATTGCTTGCTGACAATGTAATTGCAAAAGTGATTTAATTTTAATGATAATTTAGGTTTGCCACTGCCAAAGCTTATGGATTGTGTATTTTCTCAATTTAATTGGAAAATAGCAGCTAGTGCTTTAGGATTACAAAAACATCCGCAACTTACAGAAATAGTCTTTCAAGCAGCTTTATCAAAGGTATGTCAACTCCATTAAAATACACTCGTTCATCTTTTCTTTTTCATTAGACTTACCTTATCATGTTTGATTCTTATTGACTTGTGGCATTTTTGAAAATCATTTTGCCTGTTCAAATAGAACCGACGGGGAAAGGAGAATAATGATATTAAGAGAACGTGAACAAATCAGACTCAAATCAGCTCACTATCACCTATTTTCCCTCCTCTCCCAGGACTAGATTAATCTTAAATATGTCCTCTAACCATTCAGCAGTCATTTTACTACAATTAGTTTATTATATAATTATTACTAGGCAATGCTTTAGAAATAGTGCTGAACTGTTATTATGCCACTTAGACTTTTTCCCTACCTAGAGATACTCTGTTAGCAATGATACATTGAACAGAATATTACCAGAAATTGGTTGCCTTTTTTATTGAGTTTTATGGAGAGCTTCTCTCCATGAGGCATACGAAGTTTTCTATTGCAATCATCCAAACTCACCTAATCGACTTGTTACCACAACACTCTGGTGACCCCCTTGTCCGTTGCTAGCTGAATTCTCACTCACTGTTGCTGGAAGTATTCGCCTTTGGTGGGATATTCTGGGATCATTGATGTTGTACTATTTTAAAAGGCAATGGCGTAGCCAGTCAAGTGCTGGTAGTCCAGAGCTGCCCTGCGCAGTTGAGATGACAGACAAGGCAAAAGTGGTGCTGGGCTTTGTGGACAGGGACCTGGAAGTCCTGGCAGATGGACTGATGCAGGGGAGGGATATCCTGTTCCCCCAGGACTGCCAGAGGATGTCGACCTGTTTTGAGATTGCCACCAGGATCATTGCATTCTCAATATTTAGAGAAAAAATCAGCAGTGCCACCAGGAGGTCAATGATTCCCTCCGCTCTGCCACGGTAGGTGTCACTATCTTCTCTCTGTTAACCCACATTCAATCTATCCCTGCTACTGCACCCAATACCCACCAAGGCTCATGCTCTATCCTTCTCACTATTTCTTGCAACATCTTCCTTCACATGCTCTTCAATCCCAATCACCCAACCTACACACCATGTATGGCCTATATGCTGCATTCTCACTTGCTGGGGCCACCTTAACATCTTTCCCCCAACTGTACCACCCAATCTCATCGCACTTAGTCCTTCCCTTTCTGTCATTCTGGTACTAAATGGACAATAACAGGACCAAAACAAAAACCGAGTGTGGATGTGGCTAACATTTGACTCCTTACCCCCTACATGGAGAGGATCTTCGTCCTCACTGGTGACGACCGTAACCGGTCCTATGGAAATGCTGAAGTGTCCACATACCAACAACCAAGTAAAAAACTGTGTTCATTGTTGTGCTGCTTCACTTTTACCCCCACTGTCACTATAATATTGCCATGCAACAACTTGTACTTCTTTGTCATGGTACATTTTCTTCTGCCGGTACCAATGGAAGTTCTGCAGCCTCCCTGACTAAGTGGACATCCTCTGGGGAAGAGAGCTTGATGCCTCAAAGGAAGGATCAGTAAGGCTCCTGCACCCAGTGCTAACCAGCAGATCAGACACTGACACCGTCGGTGGGTACATTAACTAGTTTAAAGTCAGGAGCACCTGAGGAAGAGACGCAGCCATGTCTCCTCAATTGGTTGAAGGGAAAATGCCCCAGATCACTGGCAATCAGAGGACAGCTGGAGGCCAGGTGTCTGCTCAGTCCTCGGCAGGAGAGGACCCCATGGATTTGACAATTAAGGATTTTATCAACATGCATATCCAGAGATTGGCAGGGGGACTGAACACACTGGCACAAAGGCAGCAGGACTACAGCAGGGCAGTTGGGACCCTGCTACCTCAGGGATGTGAGTGTCTGGCTACCTCCATGAACAAAATTGGAGGCAGCCACGGACAACCAGGTCCAGCAGGCCGAGTCCGTGGGATATGCGAATGAATTTGCACAAGAGCTCTTCATCCATTAGTGCTCACTAAGGTGACAGTGACAAAGGACCTTGATCTCATTCCAGATCTCACTCCAGATTCCTAGTCTTCACAAGGAGACATGGTAGCTTCAGTAAGAACCCCCCTTGATTAAGAACAATGTACAGGCCACCCAGAAAACTCCTCTCAGGACACTCCAGAGGTGGCTAGGCCCTCCACCTCCACCCTCTGTGCCACCCTCAACCTGTGGCCCATGTTTTTGATAAACTTAGTCAGACAGCCCTGAATAATGACTGACCAGACCCCTTACTGGTATCTGTGCAGATACCTGACCATCTTCCCCTGAAGCAAGATGACCCTGACCTCCAGTGCCACAACCTCCTGCCTGAATGGTATCTGCCTGAACTTGACTGAGGATTATTTTCCTTTGACTTCGAGACATAGCTGTTTGCTTGAAGCACATGTAATTTCATTGGCATGTGAGCAGCTGGCACATGGTCCAGCTATAACAAGCAGGATGTTCATCCCATGACTGATGCCTGCTGATAAGCTGCCTGGCTTTGTGTCAGTGCTGAAAGTCAAGTCAACGTTGAAGAACTGTGAACATTTAAGGTGAGTTTATAGATGCAGACCACCAAAAGGCAAAGCAAGGCAGGAAGGTTGTGGTCTCAAAGTAGGCATAAATTGAATGAAGGCAAAAAGCTGGATGAGCAACCCTGACTTTCCCCCTCGTCCGGTCTATCTGTTCAAAATCTTCTTGTAGCAGCATTAGTTGGAAAATGAGACTTTTATCATCAATTTTGAGAATGTTCTCATTTGACATCTTTTCCAACTTTCTCACCACAGCCAACATTGCTCAGAGGCTGGAAAAATTCAGCTGAAAGAGTTTGTAAAACTATGAAAGTCCAACTTAGAGGACTGGGGAAACAAAGCAGCAGCTATTTATATCCACTTAGACTTGTATTGCTTTGGCACAAGCTCAGCTCAATGTGAGCTATTTATTTGGATCAGGTTTCATGTGTTGCCAAGTATAAACAATTTTAGCTATGGGGAAAGATGAGATATACCTGGGCTTTTTTTTTTAAGAATGTAGGGGGCTAAGGTGAGGTTAGATTTAATTAAGATATGTATTGTATTATGAGGGTTAAAATTAGAGTAGATAAAAAGGACATATTTCAGTTGCCAAGGGGACATGAATTTAATATAATTTGCCAAAGGTTTAGAGGGGAGTTGAGGTATAATTTTCTTCATCAGGTGAGTATATGGGCATGAAACCAACTGCTTAAAAGGGTAGTACAGACAGAAACTTTTATTATATCTTTCCATGGACATTCAATGTTATGACTCAGCATTAAGCCGAATTATGAACTCATCGGAAGGTGAGAAGTGACCGTGCACTTTTTCCTATGTAGACTGTAATCCTGAGGAAAGTATGCAATAATGTATATCTATATAGTGTGGAATTATTGGTAGAGTTAAGACATTAATAAATGTCATTGTTTCTGTAGTTTTTAGTATTAGGTGCCCACCAAATAATGTTTAGTCAATAGTGATTTGAATTTGTTTGCTACTATAAAACTCTGAAATCTTGAAATCTGGTACGTTTTGTTCAAGTTGTTCACCAGGATTTCAAAAATATTTTAAAAATTTATAGGTGGCTCTGGGTTTGGAGTGCAATCTACATAGCCTGGACATTGCAACTTAAAAGCCTGAGAGTCTTCATCATGGCTGCTTATTTACTGTCTACTTGTCAGGCTAGGAACCCCAAACCACAGAATGGTTTTGGCAGGTAAGTATCTTATTGGCTGGGTGTTGCCCAGCTTGAGCTAACTGGTAACTGACTGATAGAATGTGATCATCCTTCTCATTGTCAGAGGCATCTATGCCAATAGACTTGGACTTATAGCCTGTAGTCTGCTACCTCCTGTGCCAAGTCCACCTACAGCTAAGTGTTAAGGTGAACTGCCCCTACAGTTTTTTAATCAATCATAAGATGTGCTCTCCATTTTTCTTTTGGCTGTATATCCTGGGCAGGTTTTGGAGTCACAGACTAGTCCTAAATATGTATCTCCCTCTTAAACCTACAGCCTAAATCTGAAGAGGAGTGGCAAGTCCCACATTTGGAGTCTCCTCAGCTGTACAAATTTCTAGAAGCTGCTTGCTTAAATGAACAATCAGCCACATATGGGGCTGCACTCTATTCTCTTTGATTCTCCCGAGCTGGAACCACGAGGCAGACCGATAGCAACAATCTGGCTGGTGGAGTCCAGGATCTTCTCTTCACCTGATGTATCTCTGGGTCTAAAGTTCCTCTAAGGTTCACTGAACTTTAGGGAGACAAATAGTGTGGACATTACAGCATTTGCAAATGGACTGTTTCAATAACTGAGTGGTGATGAACACTGTGCAATCATCAGTAAACATCCCCGCTGTGACCTCATACTGGAGGGAAGGCCTTTGTTGAACCAGCTGAAAATGGGTGGGCTTCAGATACTAATCTGAGGAACTTCTGCAGTGGCATTCTGGTACTGATATATTGGCCTCCAACAGCCACAACTAAAATCATTTGCACGAAGTATGACTCAAAAGTTTAGAAGATTTTCCCTTGATTACCTTTAACTTCAATTTTGCTTGGTCAAAGAATGTTTTGATGCCAAAAGCAGTCACGTTCATCTCACCTCTTTCATTCACTTCTTTTCTCCATGTTTGGAACAAGGTTATCATGAGGTTTGGAGCAAATGGCCCGAGTGGGATCCAAGAGGCATTGCAGTGAATGAGTTGTTGAATGCTGCTTGATTGCCCTTTTGATAACACCTTCCCTCACTTTGTTTATGATTGAGAGTAGGGAAATTATTAGCTGAATTATATTCATCTTGCTGTATGTGGACAGGATATATCTACACATTATCAGGTAGGTGCCAATGTTGTAGCTGCAGTGGAACAACTTTGTTAGTGATACGGTTGATTCTAGAACACTAGTCTTCTGTACCACTGCCAGGGTGTTATCAAGGCCCATATCCTCTGCTCTATCCAATTTACACTGCGATTTCTTGATATCTTGTAGAGTGAATCAAATTGGCTGAAGACTGGGAACTAAGGTACTGAGAATCTCAAGAGGATGCAGTGATGGATCATCCACTCAACATTTCTGGCGGAAGATAGTTGCCAAAGCTTCAGTTTTGTTTTTTGTTTAGATGTGCTAGCGTCCTTCATTGTTGAAGATGGGAATATTTGATGTGCCTTCTCTTCCAGTTAGTTGTTTAACAGCCCACCACCATGCACGACCATACAGCACAGCATTGCAGAGCTTTTATTTGATCTTGGGATCACTTTGGCATTTTGGGATCACTCAACTTTGTCTAACATATTTTGTTTCCATTGTTTTGTATGTATGCAGAACTTTGTCATAGCTTCATCGGATTTGCATCTTATTGTTACATATGTCTGGTGCTAAACTTAGCATGTCTTCCTGCACTCCTCATTGAAGCAGAGCTGACTCTCCACCTTGATGGTAATGGAAATGGTTCAGGCTCTAAAATTATTGAACTCAATATTGAGTCCTGAAAGTTATTCCTCCTCGAGGAAGAGCATCACATTTTTCAACTGGGGACCTTGCAGCCTTCAGGACTCAATATTGAGTTCAATAATTTTAGAGCTTGAACACCTCCCTCCATTCTTTTTTACCACCCCCATACCCCAGGTCCTGTCATGACATGAGTTGCTTTCAGTACAGCCAATTCATTTTCATCCTCTTCTTGTCCCCAGTATCACCTTTTTTTTGTCCTTAGTGCACTATCAACAATCCCTACCCGCCTAACATTTTTCTCCTCTCTTTTTGTGGGCTCTGTCTCCACCTATTCGTTCACTCATCACCCCCCTACCCCACCCATCCCCCCCACTCCCCCACCACCCCACCCTCACCCTCCTTTCTTAAAGATAAATACCACATTTGCACAAATGATATTAGTTCTGAAGGGTCACTGAACTCGAAATGTTTACTCTGTTATCTCTCCAAGAAGGTGCCAGACCTGCTGAGTTTCTCCAGTAATTTTGGTTTTTGCTCATATTACTAAATCTATTCTGAATCTTTTTCTAATATATTTACAAACAAGAGCATTATAATATCAGAAATTACCTTTTATTCAGGAACTCTGACTATAGCCGTTTTTTAAAAAATTTACTATGTTGTCAATTATTTTGTCCAATTTAATCTTAAATAAACTAAGCAATTTTCTGGACTAAATCTAATACACATAAAACAGAAATCTAGTTAACCTTCTACTTGATTAGTGCAATATGTTCTCAGATGTTTATTGATTTTTGGTTCTTTTTTGAATGTACTTCATATGAATAGGACAGGACATTTATGGTACAACACAGCCAATGTTTCGTCTTAATACGCTTTGTGGCCAAAGCAAATTTCTGGAGAGCAGAGTTACAACTTTTGTATTCTCAGCAAATGTGTTTTATTTAGTTCCAAACAAAATGAAATTTTAAACAGTTCAGTAACTTAGTGAAGTAATTTGACTTCAGAATAAAAGACACATTTATGCAGATCTGTAAATTGTGCATTTATTTCAATCTTTATAATTCACTTACAATTTGCTGATCTTTATGACTTGGCACCAGGTGAAATCAATGCATCCTACCAAATGGATTTACTCAGTCCCTGTGAAATCTCAAGGCAACAGTCTTCAGCTATTCAGTGCTGGCCAAATGTTTGTACGGTATTGTAATTAACTAATTATATTCATAACTTCCCCCACTTCAATACAAATATCTATTGAGTCAACCCAAACTCATGACAATATAAACATTCCCTAAATATGGTGAAAATTATTCTGGATTCCACAGAAATCTTACTAAGCAATGTATTCTTTACTGATATATGTTTGATAATTTCAATTTTTTTTATATTTTTCGATTAATTAGTTATTTTGTTGCTTCAGACACAGGGATTTTGACCTTAAACAAAGTTTTTTTTTAAAAGTGGAAAAATGCACATTCACCAACCAGCTGATTGCCAGGTTTAACCCAAGAGTGTTTTAGCTACTTACTGAAAATCCCTTTGGGAAAGGTGAATTGCTTATTAACATGTACTAAGCGCTCAATTGGAATTAAGTTACATTGCATTTTAAATGTAATGTTTCATCCATTGGGTTTCTTGGGTTAACTGACACTCACCAGTGAATATAAAGCAGTTTAGGAGGTTACTTGGATCTCACAGAACTATTGCAACAAACCATCAATATTCTCAACTGGTTTCTTAACGGTTAGTGGGAAAGGATTTGTTCATAATACTTTAGCTGAGAATTCACTTTCTAGCATTTGCTGATTTTCGGAATCATATCATGCTGCATTTATTGTCTTCAATAGCCTTGGATGATGACGAGTATACTCAGAAGTAGCAATAGAAGCAGCCTGCTCTTGAGAGACCTATAGTTAATGAACAGAGACTGAAGACGTAGGGAGAGAAAAACAGATCACAGACAATATTACTGACATGCAGCCTACAGACAGAGGCTAAGATTTCTTAACCTATCTGAACTGGAATGTTTCAAGAGATCCAGGTTGGAGGTGACATGCATCATCTGTTGCCTACGAAAAGAAGATTTGCTGATAACTGGACATGGATGCCTTGCTTTCACAATTGTCCAAACAGGTAATTGGTTCACCTTTTGTCCCTTCCAGGGCTATGTTAAGTAATATTCTGTAAGATAAATTGTCGTAATCATTTGAAAATTGCCTTTCTTGCATTGTTCTTCACGAGTATGAGATGAAAAGCTTTAGCAACATGTTTCTTTATCAGAGATGCACAAAATAAGATAATACAGTTTTCCATAAGGTTCCCAGGGAGATGGATGACACTTTTGAGCTACAACAGTCTGACCTATCTGGTTAGCTATTTAAGTCAGTACAGTTCCTCCTTTCCTCAATCCAGAAGTATGGCTTGTTGTATTATCCCATTTGTAATGGTGTTTTTTTATGAGCTCAACATGCAAATGAGACACATACCCGAGAGTATCACATGACCACAGGTTATCTGTCCTGTAGCACTCTAGTTACAACCTGTGACTTTATTTTAATCTTTATATTTCTGTACTGTTTATATTGGTTTAACTGTAAATAAACCCACCAGAAATCTTCAAGTAAATGGAATCTGTGTACTTCATTTGTGTTACAATTAGATAATGCAAGAATATTATTACATGGGTCCTTGCTCCTGTTGCTGACCTCTTGGGCCACATCCAAGCACACTTTCTTGGTGTCAGCAACAGGTTTCTTTAAATTGTAGATAGGGAAGAGTCCCCTCTCCAGCCATCCCCTGATCCCAATGGCAAAACAAGTAAGCATTATTGAAACACATCACAGTCTTTGGTCATCTGGGGTATTTCACAATTCTTCATCTCTTTATGCCAAATCCAAACTTTATCTTCAGATTAGGCCTTTAAATATCAAATTTGAAATGGAGACATGAGGATCCACAATGTGCCCATACTATGCATTGGAAGGCAAATCTGGCAGTAATCAGGAGATGGCTTTGTTAAAAACCACCGACAGGCAGACTGTATTTAATGCCCGCTTTTCCATCCAATAGTAGATCCCTTTTCGCTCCACTGCCTTATTAATAGCAGGGCCTATATTCCAGATAACTCAACATTATTGATTGACTGTTGGTTCAAAGGACTTAAATTTTTTTATCCATGGTGATAGCTAAAGAAGTGCTGAAGGGCCGTTAGGAAAGTGATTGATCTCCAGCATGCCCAATTCCCCTTGCCAATGATCACAGGTGACTTTCTCAGGACAGAGGTTATGTCCATTGAATTTACTGTGCAGAGGGCCCGAAGGCACATTGAGACAAATTGACTGAAAAATCACTGTTCACGGTCTGTTCGCATTTTCAAATCCACAGCTGTAAAATCAATGCTCCTTAAAGAGAACACTGGGGACCATAGAAGAATAGGTAAGCTCTTTTTTCCCATACCTTATTACAGACCCAGAAGAAACTACAGTTACATTGGGGTGCCAGATGACCTGGTATGGTCTGATGAGCACTAGGGCCCAGCTTTCAATGGTTCTCAGGCCTTCAGTTTCAGTCACAATGATTTCCAACTTGTGACAAACATCCTGTTGTTATTTTAATCTATATTTAATAATATCCCACAGCTCTAATACATGGCAATAAATGAAGGAATTTCATGAAGGTATCATCAATTCAGCATCAGAAGCACTGAGACCACTGTTTAATTATTGTTAAATCCAAGAATATAAATAATCAATACTTAATCAAGTCTGCACCAGCATGCAAATTATAGAGACAATGGATTTACAAAAATGAGACACAGAATGTTCTGGCCTTGAACCAATTAATTAAGACTTCTCTGCAGGTTTCTGAAAGAAGGTATACAAGTTTTTATTGTATCAATACATTGTGTCGTAAATGATTTGTTGACATCATGAGTAGATCTGACAATTTTGACTCATGGTATTTGTGGACATTTGATCATGTGACACTTAAAAGTTGTTGTGGGAAAATTTTAAGCCAGCAATGCAAAGTCTCAGAGATCTTTCTCAGCCACAGATAGTATAAACAGCAATTTGTTCCTTATACACAAGGTGATTTTGTCCTTAAGTTTCACCAGTCCTCCCACCACCACCACCCCCCAACCATACTGCAATTTCACACAGTTCTGCAATTTCACACTCATCATGCGCAGTTTCACTAATCCCACTCCTCCAAATATCATCCTTCCTTACTGTTTCACCGTCCCTATCCCCGGCCTACAGATTTGCCACAGTTCCAACATGCAGTTTCACTCTTGTCACTTCATGATTTTACCACCCCTTCCCTTGAAGTTTTGCATCACCCCTACCCCTGCAGTTTTGCATCACCCCTACCCCCAGCAGGCTCAGCAATCCTCCAATCTGTAGCTTTGCCACACTCTAGCCCAGCAGTTTCATCACATTGCTTCCCCTTCCCATTTCACAAAACCAAGCCTCCTCCACCAGTTCCTCCTCTTATTTCCATTCGTCCTTAGGTGGTTCAATTTCCTGCCAGGGAAGGGGGTTCAGTGAAGAATTAGAACGGTATGTTGAACATTCAGATTATGGTTAACAGCCGTACGTTGCGCAGTAGAGGTTTCTTTAAAAGCTCTTCATTCACAAAATATTTTTTATCTTTTTCAGATCTTGTTCCTTTGCGTGTGAACATCACTGGGATGCCCTGGCTTTTTCTAAACCAGTAACGCAGCCTGGACATAGGCTATGATGATTCCTGTCAGCAGCCTGTTGAGCTCCCTAAAGCTGTTGATGGCAAGGTAAAGGTGGCAAAGTTGATGTACATCTTCCTGTTTTCCTGGGTTGTATTCTCTGTGGCTTCTGGATCTTGGAAGTCAGGTACTCGCGAATAGTGAAATAGACAGGGGCTGTTAGCAAGGGAGTTCCTGGATTTTGACCCAGCGTCACAGAAAGAATGATGACATAGTTCCAAATCAGGATTACATGCGTCTTAGGGGAGAATGTGCAGGTGATTGTCTTCCCCAGCCTCAGCCTCTGCTCTTCTTGTCCTTCTACATGATAGAGGTTGTGGTTTTGGAAAAAAACTATTCAAGAACCTTGGTTGAGTTGCTAGCTTTCAAATTTCAGTTCATACTTTTAAATTTAATTTCATTGCTTCTTTTTTTCTCCCAATATTTGCACATTATTTTTATTACCTACATTTTTGACTATTTCTTTTATTTTCTCCTCCCAAACATTCCCTACTTCTGGTGAAACACTTTTTGTTTTCACCCCACAATTTGTTATCTTGGCAGAGTGGGGATAGGGGATTGGACAATGGTCATGAGGTAACATGCTAATTGAAATGGAAGAGATGAGAGAAGTTCCTGGGAAAATCTTTGGAAATATGTTGTAACATTTGTTTGCTTTCCCATCAAGTTATGTAGGAAACTTTGTTTGATGCCTAATGCCTGATTCCACAAAGTTAACAACTGATGATGGTTTTCAAATGCTTTTAAGTGTTTTGATGACTCCTGGAGTTGAAAGATCATGATATTAATTGAACGCTTCAGCAATGACAATGCACACTACCTGTGCGATCCAGACTTTCAAATGATACACTCATTTTAGACTGCTGGCAAATGCAAAATCAATATCAAGATTTTCCAGTAGACATTCCAATAGACCGCTACCCCAGGTGGGAGAGTTAGAATCACTGCAGGATTGGTAGTTCAGACAAACTCTTTAAAGTGCAAGAGACTATTAAGAATCTAAAATGCTGGTAATAGAGAAAACAGAGTGAATTGAGAAGTCACTATGGGTATTAAATACGCTTTCAGTTATTTCCAAGCATAAAGTGGACATAGGTTTGGGGCACAAGGAAAGAAAACTAAATTAAATTTGTTCCTCTACCACAGTATTAATGCACGAAGCTGCTGTAGCAGGCAGGTAATTGTTTTTCAGTCAGTATTGATTGAGCAGTAAAATGTAGATGTCTGAATGTTTCATCCAGAACGGACTGAACTGCAATCTTTCAAATGAAGTAACTATTAAATGGGCTATTTTCCTTAATTGGGTGTCAAACTGGATGGTTAAAAAAAATCTAAGCATATTTCTTCACCAGTGTTTTGACCCTCTACTTCTGTTGCTGGGGAGCAGTCCATATACATTGATTTCTTCCTGGTAGCTTGCCCAAAGATACTCTGTTAATGCATGAACCTATGCAGTGTGTGCCAACAATATGTCCAGTAATAAAGGGTTCCAATATACTTATTTTCAGTAACTTCACATAATTAGTTGTAGGATCAGATGCTAAAGAACGTTGCGGAGAAATTCTTTTTCTTTACGACATAGTTGGTGTTGGACTTCCTTTCTATCTTCATCACTTAAACTATTATTAAGCTGTAATTATACTAAAGAAGTTCAAAGAAGTTCCCCTTCTTCACATTTTGCAATCTATGTACCATTCATGCTCTAGATGAACGAATTATTAGAGGTAAAAATTAGGTCCATATAAGAACTGCTTCTCAGCCCCCTGAATTTGGAGATGGTGATGAGTTTCAGAGCTTAGTCACGGAAATTCGCTGAGATTTTTCAACATTTCTTTCTGGAAAAGTGTTGTCCAGAATTTTGAACAATGTCTTCATTTCACTCCCACCACAATGGTAGACTTTTATGTCATGTCTACATTTTACACTCAATAAAAGCAAATTACTGTGAATGCTGGAGATCTGAAATAAAAACAGAGAGTATGAGAGAAATTCTGGCGACATCAGTGAAGAGAAAAACAGAGTTCATGTTTCCAATCCAATACGATTCATGTTTTATGCCCTTGACCACCACCCCCATTCAGAACATCTGGGAAATGTTTGTAATTTCCCCACATGAACTGTCACATAGAGTGGAGGTAGGGAAAATGTGGAAGAGAAATAGCAACATCTGGAGCTGAGGAGAGTAACACAGCATTACAGAGATGACATCTCACCAGGTACTACACGTTCATATTAGAAACATGGATCCACTGAAACTTATTCCAGTGTTTGCGATTGTCTAAGGCCATCAAGACACATTTCTGAGCCTTTCTTCATAAAGATATTCAGCCCTGCTTCACTGCCAGACTGAGTGAGTTTATTACAATGAAAGTGAACACTGCCCTCACATATTTTCTTGGCACTGCGTTCTTAAAAAGTACCATATATGATTTGTGTGCCATCACTGGGTCTGGCATTCCTGTCTTCCACCTTTCCTTGGGAAAAACCCTCGAGTGAAGTGTTGTTTTATTACATTTTCCTGTGGAGCAAACTGTGCTGGGGCTGTTCAATGTTCTAGTTCAATGCAATTCAGATGAGGATGGGAAATATCACGAGTGGACAAAATGCAAATTGAAGAAATAATCTTGATAGCTTCCTCCATCTACCCCACATATTCCCCAAAAGAGAGCAGTTTTGTTTTTTAACAGAAGCTGTACTAGTTTTTGTCTTTATTATTTATTCTCAGGATATGGACTGTACTGGCTAGTCTGGTATTTATTGATCATCCCAAGGTTATAGTCAAACAACTCCCTGTTAATCAGTACCACGCCTTCTGCCCAGTCAATTGAAGGAGAAAAGAAAATGGTGTTGTGGGTATAAGAGAAACCAAATTGCTGATAATCATTCTATGCCCCTCATGGATTATAAAGTTCTGTTCATGGTTCAGAGAACCATCGAATCTCTACAGTGTGGAAACAGGCCATTCAGCCCATCGAGTCCACATTGACCCTCCAAAGAGCATCCTACCCAGACTCACAGCACCCCCCACCCACCCTAACCCTGTAACTCTGCATTTCACATGGAAAGTCTACCTAGCCTGCACACCCCTGGACACTATGCACAATTTAATACGCCAAATCCACCTAACCTGCACAAAGTTGGACTGTGGGAAGAAACCGGAGCACCAGGGGGAAACATACGCTGATGAGGGGAGAAGGTGCAAATTAGGTCCACACCTCTATGTCATGAGGTAACAATTTCATCTATACACTATGGCCAGCATTTTCCCATTTGATGTTGATGAGTGAGTTTCATGGCATAATTTCCATCATGGGCCAAGGTGAGTAACCTCTAACAATCTTGAGCTTCTTTCCTTACTAATTATGCAAGTGGAATTTTGCGCAGGTCAGTTTGTGAATTGCACAATAAACAAGATGTACATGCTCGTTATTGCCAGGACTTTCTGCCTTCCAAGGCTCTGGTGCCATATTTAAATTCCATTTGGACACCACTTCAAATGCTGCAAGTCAGTATCTACCCATCACACAGTGGTGATCAGCTCTAAAGCCTCAACACACATGCAGTTTTCTCTATACTTTCTGGAGTAAAAATTTTCTGGTAGACAGGAAGATGAAGAGAAGGTCAGTCCCTTGCCCTGCTAACCGCCCCAAGACTCCACACCACCAGATGCAGCCAGCCTTGACAGAGATAGTTGTTGAGATCAGTGCTGACACCACTGTGAAAATGGTATATCCAGCAGCACAGAGAGAACATTAAATGATATCTTATGCTCCATGAGGTTTTTCTCTGGAGTCTCACCCACTCACGGCCAGTACTCACTCTAAGTTGGCCACTGCAAACTCATATTGCCAAGATTGATGGATTACAACTCAATATTACATGCGTCAAGTCCTCTCAAGGGCTCATATCCTCATAATTCTTATCCTCTATAACCACTAACTTTTCCTATCCGCTATGCTTCCTGCTCTCTCACTGGGGACATCTCACTATTTCTTTTGCTTATGGATTGTCACTAACTGCTCTCATATCTTTTGCTGTCATACTCAATTCTTGCAGCTTGTCTCATTGCAGGAGAAGCTGTTCCACATTCAGGCTGAGTGGGTAAGGAAGACAAGTGGGTGGGGTACCAAACATTAGGGTTTCCACTCTCTATGATGACATGATGGGAGAACTAAGACTGCTTATGTGATCTTGGGGAGCCAACTTAGTAAGCCCCATTGTGCTACGCTCCTATTGACTTACCATCAGCACTAACTTACTCTAATTCTTTTTCTTCAGCTTTTATTTATCATCTCCAAGTAATTCATCTCAGAAACCTCCAGAATGAAGGGGACACAGCCTGAGACCCCTCTGACAGCTCCACCTCTGAAGAGGAAGCCACTCAACCTTCTGAGGATGCATTACTCATATGTCCACCTACACTGTCCATCAACTCAGAGGCTTTCGCCTTGGTGGGTGTTCTCTTTACAAGACCAACACGTCTCTGCAACTGATCAAGGGAGGAATTCCCAGCTTCTCTCAAAGTCAGAGGACTACCAGAGGCTAGATATCCCCCTAGACCCAGGTAGAAACCATGCTTGTGCTTTTGACTCAACATCCAAAAATAGGCAGAGGAGCATCAGGCAAGTGTGCCAGTGGCACTTGGTGGGCTGGAATGAAAGATGGAGGATTCTATTGATGTTTTCACTGCTGTGGTGGCAGTGCATGCAATCTCATGCAGGGCAGTTATCAATAGAAAAGTTGGTGGCTGCTTTTGTGACCCAGGTCCAGCCGAATGCTCAGTAGCTGCCAGACACAGCCTCAGTCCTGTTCTCCTTCCTACTAGCCATGAATGCTCAGCAACAATGGGAAGAGGAGAGAGGGACAAGTTATCTCATAGTTATTCCAGATGCCTCATTCTCTCTGGGCAACATATGACATTATCCAAATCAGGCACGGCACATTTCTATTATTTTATTCACAAAGATCTTTAGCCTGAACTCAGACCAACTGAGTTTGTTGTGATGAAAGTGGAGCTCTGCCCTGATGCTTGTGGTGCTATATTCTTTGAAGGTACTGCAGAAGATCTGTGTACCAGCCCCCTCAGGTATCTGACATTCCACTGATATTTTGATGTCAGGAGGCAACTACTGGGAAGGCAAGCCACACAGAAGAGCCACAGGAGCTTCTTCACAGGACACTGCGAAGGGGGCCTGCTCTTTTACCTTTCCCTGGCCTGGGAGCACAAGGCCCGCAGCATGTTGCTGGTTGGGCCTGCTCCTAGTCAGAAGACTTTCAGCAGGCTGCTGTGCTCAAACGTACCAGGGGATGATTTCTCTAGCCTTCCAAATCAGCAGAGTTACGTACAGGGCAGGCTCCCTCTAGCCCAGCTGTGAAAGGCATCCAGATGCAGTGAGAGGACAAGGAAGAAGAGAACATAATGAGGAGACATTGACAGCATAGGTGCTGCAATATTGTAAAGAACCAATCATTTGTCTCGATATACTTTCACTTGCCTTGTTACAATACTTGCTGTTGTGTGATTGTGATAATAATACCTGGTTTCGTCAGGCCCATGTGAGAGATGAGAAGCCTAAGATAATGCAATTGTCAAGGATTACTCACCCTCACAAAC
Source organism: Rhincodon typus (assembly GCF_021869965.1). Taxonomy (NCBI): domain Eukaryota; kingdom Metazoa; phylum Chordata; class Chondrichthyes; order Orectolobiformes; family Rhincodontidae; genus Rhincodon; species Rhincodon typus. The sequence continues at coordinate 65,759,236 of NC_063336.1, read as the reverse complement.
AACCAAATAGCCTCATATTGCCAGGGGTCACTGAACCTTAACTTTGTGGGCGGCAGCCAAGGCATTTCACATTAATACGGAGGACACTGAGACTAAAGACAATGATCAGGAAATGTGCCAAGGCCTCCCTTGCACACATTATTTGACACTTACAAACACCTTATGAGTTTGAGTAAGGCTGATGAGTAAGTGATGAATCCATCCATCTCAATGAGGAAATGTTGATACTATGTGTAATAATTGTGATGGAAGGAATACACTGTTAATAAAGTCTCACCAATTGTTGAAATGTGTTACTTAATCTCCAACATGGCCAATTGATTTGGTTTTTTTCCTACTATCCACAAGAATAAAAAACTCTTTAACAAGTCTTCTGTAATGAACATAAAATAATCCATTTACTGGAACACAAAATTCATGGTAAATACCAGTAAATATCTGAGATATAATCCAGTATTAGAACTGTATCCCCTGACCCCCAAATAGACAGACTAACACAACATAACATACAGTAGACTTTACAGAGATAATACAATAGAAAAAGGGCCAAAGGAAAACAGCCCCTATTGCCCAAGGGTCTGAAAACAATGGTTAAAATGTTATGAATTCCCATGGTCCGTTGTGTTTCTTGTTGACAGAATTGAATTGCTGACAGCTGTAGACAAATGGAAAATCTTTAGATCAGATTAAAATCAAGTTTGACCAAAATCTTTAGAATGTGGTCATGGTTTAACTTTTCAGGGTTTATAAGGCAGTTATAAATACTGATATTTGCAAATTTTATCAGGTTTCCATTTCTGCTGAGCAAAGAAGAGAGAGACTTGCAGCTTCTGAAGATTCCTTCCTTAATGATCACCTAGATCTGTGAAAACAGAAATCACGTCCCATCAGCACAGAGAGCCCCTAGTCTTTTCTAAAGCCAGATTTCTTGGCAATTGAGAATCACAAATACAACCTCTTTTCTCTCTAAAAGCTTTATTTGTCTTTTTCTTTAAAGTCGTTTGTCGTTCCGCAAAGAGCAGGTCAATCACAGTACTGTTGACCTCATTTTTCAAGCAATAGCAAGATGAGAACATTTTTCAATCTAGAAAGTGTCCAAATCTTATGATGTTCACATGATCCATAAATATAAATGTTTATTCCCAACCTACGTTTGACTTTTTCAAGGGAGCACAGTGCAATTCAAGTCTGGGAGACATTCAGTGGGCGGCTAATATGTCCACTATCTCGCGTTGCACAGTGTCTGGAATGAAAAGCCAGACAAATTATTGCCTATTCCAGTTAAAGGCTGTCATAAGGATCTTCAAGTACATCAAGGTGATGTTACAGTCATTATGCAGTCTGAAGAACTGAAATAATATGAATGAGGAAGAGTCAAAAGGAGATTCCTGAGAATTCATTTCAATCTGATGGCCTTCGTGAGGAACTGGTTTCTTCATGACTCAGATGTCATAACCTCATGTATGGTTTTAGAGCTAATAACTTTAACCCCACGCAATGTATAGGATTAAGCAAAAATCCCCAATATTTAAAACTCTGGACAAAAATCTGGACTTCTTCTAATATCTAAAATACTGGATAAAACTCCCGACTTTTCAAAACTTTTAAAGGGTAAAGAGGATAGCTGGACTGAATTCCAGAAAATGCACAAACACAACTCACAGGATGGCAATTGCTGTCTGGAACCATTGTTCTGCTTGGAATTCCAATTTACATCTCCTCTCTTAAAGGAAATCAACCAAAACCCACAGACTCTAGTCCAAGTTAGTAGGAACTGCAGATGCTGGAGAATCTGAGATAACAAGATGTAGAGCTGGATGAACACAGCAGGCCAAGCAGCATCAGAGGAGCAGGAAGGCTGACGTTTTGGGCCTAGACCCTTCTTCAGAAATGGGGGAGGGGAAGGAGGTTCTGAAATAAATAGGGAGAGAGGGGGAGGCGGATAGAAGATGGATAGAGGAGAAGATAGATGGAGGGGAGACAGACAGGTCAAAGAGGCGGGGATGGAGCCAGAAAAGGTGAGTGTAGGTGGGGGGTTAGGGAGGAGATAGGTCAGTCCAGGGAGGACGGACAGGTCAAGGG